>NW_024070209.1:87822161-88420945 GCF_014754425.2 Oryx dammah | reverse complement strand
TCCCAGAATTCTGGAAATAAAAGCAAAAATAAACAAATGGGACCTAACTAAAATTAAAAGCTTCTGCACAACAAAGGAAAATATAAGCAAAGTGAAAAGACAGCCTTCCGAATGGGAGAAAATAATAGCAAATGAAGCAACTGACAAACAACTAATCTCAAAAATATACAAGCAACTCCTGCAGCTCAATTCCAGAAAAATAAACGACCCAATCAAAAAATGGGCCAAAGAACTAAATAGACATTTCTCCAAAGAAGACATACGGATGGCTAACAAACACATGAAAAGATGCTCCACATCACTCATTATTAGAGAAATGCAAATCAAAACCACAATGAGGTACCACTTCACACCAGTCAGAATGTCTGCGATCCAAAAATCTGCAAGCAATAAATGCTGGAGAGGGTGTGGAGAAAAGGGAACCCTCCTACACTGTTGGTGGGAATGCAAACTAGTACAGCCATTATGGAGAACAGTGTGGAGATTCCTTAAAAAATTGCAAATAGAACTGCCTTATGACCCAACAATCCCACTGCTGGGCATACACACTGAGGAAACCAGAATTGAAAGAGACACATGTACCCCAATGTTCATCGCAGCACTGTTTATAATAGCCAGGACATGGAAACAACCTAGATGTCCATCAGCAGATGAATGGATAAGAAAGCTGTGGTACATATACACAATGGAGTATTACTCAGCCGTTAAAAAGAATACATTTGAATCAGTCCTGATGAGATGGATGAAACTGGAGCCGATTATACAGAGTGAAGTAAGCCAGAAAGAAAAACACCAATACAGTATACTAACACATATATATGGAATTTAGAAAGATGGCAATGATGACCCTGTATGCAGGACAGCAAAAAAGACACAGATGTGTATAGCAGACTTTTGGACTCAGAGGGAGAGGGAGAGGGTGAGATGATTTGGGAGAATGGCATTGAAAGATGTATAATATCATGTAAGAATCGAATTGCCAGTCTATGTCCAATGCAGGATACGGCACGCTTGGGGCTGGTACATGGGGATGACCCAGAGAGATGTTGTGGGGAGGGGGGTAGGAGGGGGGTTCATGTTTGGGAACGCATGTACACCCGTGGTGGATTCATGTCAATGTATGGCAAAACCAAGACAGAATTGTAAAGTAAAATTTAAAAAATAAATAAATAAAAATATACACACTAAAATAAATAAATAAATAATGAAAACAATGAAAAGTGCTAAATATAAAATGTAACACAAAAATATAGACTCTGAACACTGACAGGTGGAGAACTGGACAAATATAGGAATGGAGGAAAATGGAGGTATAAACAGAGTTTTAGGATGAAAGGGCTTTTTAAGCAGTGAGCAAAGGGATGATGTATGTGATAAATTATGTCAGGACAAAAGACCATCAAATTGGGGAAAATGTCACACTCCTGCTTCATGTTGTATTCAATTTTAGGCACAAAGAGAGATGAAATTTTTGCGATCTCCCAAAAGATCATTATACTAACGTTTTTGAACTTTTTATACTTTTCACTACTTCTTTGTTTGAAGCAGATAGTGACTCTGTCAAATGGCAATGATAAGACTTCACTTGATTGATTTTTAACTTCTAGTGTCCTCCCATTTACTGGTCTTTAACTTGAGATACTTGTCATCATTTAAGAAAATATCTTCCTATTCCAATTCATTAGTGTGTTGATAAGGACTTGTAAGGTTTATAACATTTCTTTTTAGTCTCTGTAAAAATCCCCTATAAAACAAATTTGTTGGGCCCTTAAGAGTATATCTATTTTTAAGACGTTTGAAATGTATTATCAGATTATCTTCCAGAATCCTTATCTTGCATTTAGAGTCTCACCCTTGGCACAGTCTAACTGTGTAACAGTCTTACATCTAACTGTTTTAGCGTTCTGAAGCATTTTAGAAGTTTGTATTATGGTGTACATACTCTTCTACCTGCTGGCCCATACAAGATCAAGTGACCATGAAATATCCCAGGTATTTTTCCAGGGTTTCTTTAAGCACAAAGAATTCAAATTTAAACTTATTTCCTTTCTTTTGTTCACGAGAGTTAAATGTGTTTGAAATATTTCTGTACATACCTGTAGAGCACTGTCATCATGCTTCCTAACAGCTAGATAGGATTTCATGAATAGAGGCAGCACCAATTATTCAAATAGTAGCCTCTTGATGGGCACTTAGCTAGTTTTCAGCACTCTGCTATCACCTTGGTGCTGGGGAGCATAACGCTGTAAATCCGTCACTTCACATACCTGCAAACATACCCACAGAAAGTCCAAACTGTACAGACCTTGTCCGAGGGTACATGAACCTGTAATGCTCAGAGCTATTGCTGAATTTTCTTTCAAAAGGGGTTTAATGACAAATAATCCCATCATGCATGTCTGACTGGTCACTGACAGAGACTGCCAACAGTGTTGTGACCTTCCTGGTCTTTGCTGATCCCAGAGGTGAAAAACTACACCTTGTGTTTCATTATATCACTCGTTTCTTACTGTGAGAGAAGATGAACATCTTTTCCTATGGGTAAGAGCCATTTGAATTTCTTCTCTTGTGCATTTCTTCAACTATTTTTCACTCAGGTTTCCATTGTTTTGTTTGCCATTTCATTAAAAATTTTCTTGAGTTCTTTAGGTATGATGGATCTCAGTCCTTTTTGTGATAGAATCTATAAATACAGTTTTCTTGCTTATGATTTTGCTTATATGATTATTTTTATGCACAAGGGTTTTTTGTAGTTTATTTTTTGTTTAGTCAACTTTATCATTATCTTCCTATGTGAGTTTTTAATTGTGAGCTGTATTACAATGGTCTTTCTGAATGTGTGCGTGTGTGTGTGTGTGTGTGTGTGTGTGTCTGTGCTCTTGGTCATATCTGGACTCTTTGCAACCCCATGGACTATAGCCCACCAAGCTCCTCTGTCCATGGAATTTTCCAGGCAAGAATACTGGAGTATATTGCAAGTTCCTTCTTCAAGGGATCTTCCAGACGCAGGGATCGAACCCACTTCTCTTACACCTCCTGCACTGACAGGCGGGTTCTTTATCAGTTGAGCCAACCGGGGAAGCCCATGTTCCTGTACAAAGCTATAATGTCATGTCCCTGTGCTTCTTTTAGTATGTTTGTGCTTTTACTTTTTAAATTCTTTTTTCATTTTTTATATGTAAATCTTTGATCATATGTTTAAATCAATGATCAATAGATCATTGATCTCTCTTTAATTATTTTCATCAGAAATACATTGAAGTCATTGCTCTGTAACAACCTGGAGGGAAGGGGTAGGAAGGGAGGTGGGAAGTGGGGGTTCAGGAGGGAGGGAAAAATATATATATACCCATGGTCAATGCATGCTGATGTATGGGAAAAACCATCACAGTTTTGTAAAGTAATTATCTACCAATTAAAATCAAAAAAATAAAAAAAAGAAATATGTTGAAGATATTTTTCAAATTTAAAGATATTTTTCCTAGTTATTATTCTAATAACTTTAATGCATTGTAGTTAAAGATGTTGTCTTTTACTATTATTCATTTTGAAACGCATTGAGTTTGATTTTGACCTAATATATGACTACTTGTTATGAATCCTGGAAAGCCTCCATAAGAGAGCAGAGATTGATCTACAGGAGTCAAATTCACTCTGTCTGTGAAGTCTTCTTTAGTCATATTGGGCTAAATGGTGGGTTTTTTCAGTTCCATCGACCATCTCCTTGCTCTCTTCTCAGTGCTCTGTTCAGATTAGTGCTTGTCCTCACAAACAGAGTTGATGGGAGTGCGACGACGGGGTGAAACTCAGTGCATGTATGATGGGCAGTAGCCTTGATGATGGAGAAGGCAATGGCACCCCACTCCAGTATCTTGCCTGGAAAATCTCAGGGGCGGAGGAGCCTGGTAGGCTGCAGTCCATGGGGTCACTAGGAGTAGGACACGACTGAGCGACTTCACTTTCACTTTTCACTTTCATGCACTGGAGAAGGAAATGGCAACCCACTCCAGTGCTCTTGCCTGGAGAATCCCAGGGACGGGGGAGCCTGGTGGGCTGCCGTCTATGGGGTCGCACAAAGTCGGACACGACTGACGTGACTTAGCAGCAGCGGCAGCAGCAGCAGCAGCAGCCTTGATGAAGTGAAGTGCTCAGAATGAAAGGTTCTGCAGGTGGTGCCTGCCTCCCTGGATGGCCCTTGACTCCTTGGATGATGTAACCCGGGAAGCCAGGTGACTGGGCTCCTGTAGGTGAATTCTGACCACTTGAAATCTGACAGAGAGTTTCCTCTCTTTTCTTGCCTTACAGGAACTTTCTGAGGTGTAATTTCTCCTTGAAAAATTGAGCCAAGAAACATCCTACACTGAAAGAACAGAATTGCTGAAACCCCTGAGAGGCCGGCCCTGAACCATGGCCTATTGTATCGCCCCAAACCTCCCTTTGACTCCCTTCTTTTTTCTTCAGTTTCACAGCCTTGGGCTTGAGACTGTGTCAGCATTTTAATCCATGCTTTCCTATGTTTTTTCCTAGGAGACCAGGCAAAGGAAATAGTCGTACTTATTTTTTATTCACTTGATTAATGGCTGGAGAGAGATAAAGCAGAGACAGGAGTTAATATATTTTACTCCTATTATGTTTCTATTTCAGCATGTATCTCATAATTTCTTCTTTAAAATGTCACTGATATGTTATTTTGTGCATGAATTCTCACAACATTTCATATCATTATTCATAAAGTATTTATTGAAACCTACAAACTGTCAGGCCTTGACCTTGGATATAGCAATAAACGAAAGTTACTAAAATTCCTGCCTTCAAGTATTTAGAGTCTAGTATTTATCCACTGTGGAGTTCAGCATTATAAAATAGTATCTTTAGGTCATTTTATGTTTATGGAGTGAATTCCATCTTGTCTGACATTAAGGTCACTGCTTACTTAAGTCTTGCATATGCCATTATGCTATGTCTATTGATTTAATTTTAACCTTGTTAATTATTTTTGTTTTAGATGTGTCTTTTTATACAGCATAGAGTAAGATTTGTTATTTTGTTTTGTGATTCTTCCTGAAAATCTTTCATATAATAGATAAGATTATGTATTCATTGATTAGTAAGGCAGATATGCTTGAGCTTGGCTTTCATATAAGCCAAGGTTCAACTTGAGACACAGAACCATTGGGTTATTTACCTTAAAGTATTTATTGCCAGGGAATGACTAATAGAGTTGTGGGGGTCACGAAGTGAGCCCAGAATCTGGGAAGCAGTCCATCAGAAGAGGAAAGCTGGAGCTCTGAACCACAGAGCAAACCTGCTCCCCAGTCTGCCATCCTTCCAAGCACAGACCTAACCAGAAGACAGCAAATGAGCCACTTTTCCACGCAGAGGGTCTTTGTGGAGGAGGGCATTGGACAAGAGGGAGGGAGGCTGGCAGAGCCAAGATCCCCCATGAAAAATAAAAGAGATGGAGGCAATGGAACACGGACTTTTGTCCCTTAGATCCCCCAGAACCAACCCTTACAAACCTTCCCATGGGGTCAGGTCCGCAATGTGTGCTGACTACCCATGACTTGGCCTCTATCTTGTCTTTACCTATGACCAGTACCAACCCTGCCCTCCACCAAGCAGAAGCCCTTGGAAACTTGTAGCCAGCATCCTTGACGGCTACTACAGCCAGTCAATGGCAGTCTGGGACAAGCAGATTCCAGCCACATCTGCAAACTGAGCTAAGGAGTTGAACATAAAGAGATTATGAAAGAAAACAATAAAGCAAAGATTGAAAGGCTCTTCAGACAGAGGAAAGAGCAAACGAAGACTAAACACAGGTTGTGTTTTCCTTCAGAGAGCTGCATAATCAGTGCAGACTTGAGTAGAAAGGTCCAGAAGCAGCCCTAGGAGAACACACCCAAATGCAGCTCGTGAACTTGACCACTTTTCTCTCCACTGCAGCTGTGACCTGGAAGTTAGACTCTGGCTCTGTGACTTTCAAGGGAAACTTTCATGCAAAGTTACTGGTCAACAGCTTTTGCCACTGATCCAGCAGCACCCTGGGGTGGTCCTACCAAAGTAGAATTCTTTTATTTAATCAACAGAATCTAAAAACTCCATGCACAATCCATTCATTCACTTACTCATTCTTTTGTAAATTCAGTTCAGTTCAGTTCAGTCGCTCAGTCGTGTCCGACTCTTTGAGACCCCATGAATTGCAGCACACCAGACCTCCCTGTCCATCACCATCTCCCAGAGTTCACTCAAACTCACGTCCATCGAGTCGGTGATGCCATCCAGCCATCTCATCCTCGGTCGTCCCCTTCTCCTCCTGCCCCCAATCCCTCCCAGCATCAGAGTCTTTTCCAATGAGTCAACTTTTTGCATGAGGTGGCCAAAGTACTGGAGTTTCAGCATTAGCATCATTCCTTCCAAAGAACTCTCAGGGCTGCTCTCCTTTAGAATGGACTGGTTGGATCTCCTTGCAGTCCAAGGGACTCTCAAGAGTCTTCTCCAACACTACAGTTCAAAAGCATCAATTCTTCGGCACTCAGCTTTCTTCACAGTCCAACTCTCATATCCATACATGACCACTGGAAAAACCATAGCCTTGACTAGACGGACCTTTGTTGGCAAAGTAATATCTCTGCTTTTGAATATACTATCTAGGTTGGTCATAACTTTTCTTCCAAGGAGTAAGCATCTTTTAATTTCATGGCTGCAGTCACCATCTGCAGTGATTTTGGAGCCCAAAAAACAAAATCTGACACTGTTTCCACTGTTTCCCCATCTATTTGCCATGAAGTGATGGGACTAGATGCATGATCTTCATTTTCTGAATGTTGAGCTTTAAGCCAACTTTTTCACTCTCCTCTTTCACTTTCATCAAGAGGCTTTTTATTTCCTCTTCACTTTCTGCCATAAGGGTGGTGTCATCTGCATATCTGAGATTATTGATATTTCTTTTGGCAATCTTGATTCCAGCTTGTGTTTCTTCCAGCCCAGAATTTCTCATGATGTACTCTGCCTATAAGTTAAATAAGCAGGGTGACAATATACAGCCTTGATTTACTCCTTTTAGCATCAGTTAGAACTGGACATGGAACAACAGACTGGTTCCAAATAGGAAAAGGAGTACGTCAAGGCTATATATTGTCACCCTGCTTATTTTATAAATTAGTTTCTTCTAAAATACAATTTCACTTCTATGTTTCTAGAGACAGAATCAGGGTCTGGTACATCTTAGGCATGTGATAAATATATTTTTGAGTAAATGAGTAAACAAACTGAGCAGATTATTATTAAAATGTGTTTTGAGATATAGACAATTCAAAAAGATTCCATTCCCAGCTGTCAGGGCATTGTATGCGGGAGGCAGTCACATCTACTGTATAACACAGCAGGTAAGTACCCCTCCCTAGCAATACTTTTCTCCTCAGTCTCTCCTTTCCCTCTTAAGCTTTCAATTAATGTGAATTTGCTGTTGCCTCTAGAATCAGAGAATTTCCTGGTGGTCCAGTGGTTAGGACTCGGTGATTTCATTGCTTAGGGTACAGGTTCCCTTAGATGGGGGACTAAGAGCCAATAGCCCATGCAGCCAAAATAAACAACCAATGTTCAATGTGAAATTATTTTTAAAAGTAAAGTCTATATCAGAGCAGAAGTGGATCCTAAGTCAATTCAGACGAGTCCGACTCTGCAACACCATGCATGGTAGCCCACCAGGCTCCTCTGTCCATGGGATTCCCCAGGCAAGAATACTGGAGTGGGTTGCCATTTCCTTCTCCAAAGGATCTTCACGACTCAGGGGTAGGACCCACGTCTCTTCTGTCCCCTGCATTAGCAGGCGGTTCTTTACCACTAGTGACACCTGTGAAGCCCGTATCAGAACACAGACTGCTTTTGAAATCTCAACCTCTGTTTCAAGTTTCCTACTGAATTCCTCCTCTTAGGAGGCCCTGCAGGCTCATCAGACTAAGTGGGTAAAATCTAATGTGTTCTCTCACCCCATCTCCTAACTAAGCCTAGTTAGTTCTATTTTGTTTAAATCACTCAGATCTTTATCCTTCTCTTCACCCCACAGATATTACCTTAATTCAGCCTCTATTAAGTCAATTTTACAGCCTTACCAACTGCTGATCAGAAGTTTCAGTGCTTTTCTTAGTTATTTAGCTACAGATGGACTAAAATATGTGTTCTTTCTATAAGACCTATTGACCACCCGTGAGGGGCAAGTGAGGGCGACAACCTGAGAGTCTCTCAGGGGCTCTGAGTCTCAGGATGGGGCACTGCGTGAGGGCAGGGCCTGCTTCTGGAAAACAAAGCTGAGTCCACTTTGGCCTGTCCAGAGTAGGAGGAAGACTGCCTGTGACCTCAGTGAGGCCGGGCCAGCTGTGTCTGCAGTGCAGGCGGGCTTCTGGTTGCATTTTCCACTTCTGTCTCTCTTTGAGCCCCCATCTCATCCTTTCTGCTCTCTGGAGGCCTCTTCACCAGCTGGGGGCATGAGATGCTAGTGGTGACAAGATTTTCTCTTTCAGGGCTGACCTGAGCCTGCAGAGCACATGTCTCTGGTTTCAGTCTCCCCCCACCTCCATCTGCTTCAGAACCACCAAGAAAGAAAGCACAGGGGGGCCCAGGCCTCCTCGGGATGTATCTGAAGTGCGTGCAGAGCCCCTTCTTCTCTGGGGCCTCGCTGCTTTCAGGAGGTAGGTTTGCATCTCAGAGCGCTGTTTCCCTAAGAGTATCGGTAAGCAGCTGGGGGACCAGCCACCTGTGCAGAGAACACGTGGTGGGAAGGTCCTGCTCTGTAAGCTTGGCCCCACCTGCTGCCGGGGACCTCAGCGGTCTCCTGGGCAGAACGGGGGTGAAACTTGGGCCAACTCTGACAGCGCACTGTGCATCAGATTCAGCTAAAAATGCAGTAAACTTTAAGCTTGAGATCCTGCATCCCTTCACGAGAAGCAAGAAGACACCAACATCTCATGCTAAAGTCACACCCAGCCCACTTCCTCCCTGTCCTCCCACACGAGATCCTCTCGTCCCATATGCCTGCATGCGGCACCTGCCCCCACCCACACCTCAACCAGAACTTACTTCCCAACGGCCGTTAGTCTCTCATACATAGACAGAGGACATGTAGATATAGATATATACATATAAAACAAATAAATATCTGTCTTAGGTATCTAATGCATAAATATGTATAATTCATTAAAATAGATATCATATATGCACATATTTTAAGGGAACCGAGAATGGGAGGAAGGAGACCACTTTGGGGTAGGAGATGGCAGATGAATCAACATTATATTTTATGCTGACAGACACTCATAAGTGGGCTTCCCAGACAACTCAGTGGAAAAGAACACCCCTGACGACATAAGAGACGCAGGTTCAATCCCTGGGTGGGGAAGATCCCCTGGGGAAAGAGACAACAACCCCCTCCAGTATTCTTGCCTGGAGAATCCCATGGACAGAGGAGTCTGGTGGGCTAGAGTCCATAGGGTGGCAAAGAGTTTTACGTGACTGAGCACACACACACACACAAACTCACAAGTATATATAAGTATATGCATATTTATACTGTATTTTATTACATACAGAGTATTTTCGTGATCTCTTTGATGATTAAAACATCTTTTGAAGGAAGTGACAGTATTATCCCAATTTTGAAAATAAATAAATCTGCAGTTTCACAGAGCTTAGAATTTGCCCATCATCACAAAGCCATTCAATGATAAATTGAAGTAAAAATGTAAATCTTATCTCTTTTTATGTTTTACATTTTAAAGAGGCCCAAGCCCTCTTTATCCCTCTGACACTATGCTGCATAATGTTCAATTCTTTAAATCCTTACGTTTTCTAAAACTAATCATGAAGTGTCTGGTGGAATATTTTTCAAATCCATTTCTATGGAAGAAATGGGTTACAGTAGGATGAGATTAACCAGGACCAAAGGACCATTAAACCTCAGTCCAGACTGCAAATATCAGTTCTCTTCTACAAGCCTGGTTGTGGCAAATTTTTTCCAATGTAGAACATGCTCCAAAACTCATTGACTGGACATTAAAACTCCAGAAATTCCTATGTTATCTACTATCATTGGTCTTGTCAGCAAAAAAAAAAAAAGCTATTGTCATTCTAAGATGAGACATTTTTAGCCAGAAGGAAATATGCGTTGGAGTCTCATTGTTCACAGACTGTATTTGTGAGCTCGCCTAGAGGCTGAAGTGTGTTTGCAGCCCAGGGCCCCTGGTGTTCTCATGGTTGTCTGAGGGCATGTGGAAGGCTCTGAGGGGCCTTGGAGTCAGTCCACAGGACGTTCCCCTCTGAAGTCAAGTACAGCAAGCCTCTGCTTTCTTGTCTCAGCTCTCACCCTGTAAACAAGAGCCCTTTTCATGGTCTATTTTATGACATGTTTTTCACATTTTGGCGCTTTTTGTTGATGGCTGCGCCGCTTAACGTGGTCCACAGCAACACCAAAGTGCTCTCTAGTGTTCCTGACTGCAGGATGACTGTGACGTGCTTTATGGAGAAAACAAGCGTATGAGGTCAGCTTCAAACCATTGTGAGGGAAGGTGCCGTTTAGTTAAATGTTAATGAATAAAAAACTTGTATCAAATTAGGCTTCTTGTGGGCTTCCCTGGTGGCTCAGACGGTAAAGGAGCTGCCTGTAATTCAGGAAACATGGGCTCCATCCCTGAGTCAGGAAGTTCCCCTAGAGAAGGAAATGGGAGTCCACTCCAGTATTCTTCCTGAAAAGTTCCATGGACAGAGGAAGCTGGCGGGCTATAGTCCATGGAGCTGCTTAGTCGGACAGGACTGAGCAACTAACACTTTCACTTTCTTTTCAAGGTTTATTTAAACAGAAGCACACGCACAATAACATTATATACTGACCAGCTGACAAAAATGTGCCCAGAGGTTTTTAGGACCCTAACCCTGCATTTTCCCCGGAAGCAGTGGCCCCGTGTTCACTCATTCAGCCTTGGAGACAACTTTGTAGATTGTAATTATTACAAATCATGAGAACCAGCTACGAGTCATTCTGTGTGTTTTTTTTGTTTTTTCCAGTCTGTGTTGCTTTATCATGAGCTATTTCTGAGAAGCAGTATAACAAATGTTTAACAAAATCTGAGTTTTTGTTATTTCCATTTAATGTTTTCAAAAACTAAAAGAGTAACTCCATGAACGTCCAGTGGCAACCTCAGTGGCCTTATAAGCATGTATAAGTTCCATGTAGGCTCTATGTAGGTGGACAGGCCGGATTTCATCACTGTTCCCTGTGCTGAACCTCCCTGTGAGGGAAGCAAACTCTAACAAGGAATCACACGATAAATAAAAAGAATGAAGCTGTGCTAAGACTCAAAGGAAAGAACAAGAGATGGAAATCACTGAGAAAGGGCTACTTCGAACATGAGCTGTGGGAGAAGGCCCCTGAAGTTAAGCTATCAGCTGACCAGGCAAGAATGTCAAGAGATCAGGCATGTCACCTGTGAGGCGAGGCAGACTGTTTCAGGCAGGGAAAACTGGCAAGTGCAAATGTCGTGAGGCTAGAAAGTAATGCAGCCGGTTCAAGTGAGTGAATGACTCCAGGAAGGCAAAAACAGAGACCCATGTGTGAACGTCTGAGACCTCTCAGTGTTCCTGGATATAGGTACTAATGCGTGTTCAACTGACGTGCCCACACTTTATCATAAATGTTATATTTCCCTTTATTTGCCTACACCGCAGAGGAAAGTACCGCTCCAGTGCACGCACCAAGAATTTGAAAAGCTCACCTTCCTGTATGACACCAAGTCACACACAGAGGTCTGCTCAGGGACAGCCAGAGTGTGGGCGCTGCCTCTATGCTGTGGGTGTTCCCAGCATTTAGAGACAGTATTTGGGAAAATGTGCTTTTATCTGTGGCTGATACAAAGGCCCTTCAGCTTTCTGAATAGTTTTGTAATCTTACTCTTCTTTTCTTTGATATTATTTCTCTTTGAATCATAGGAAAAAAAATCACTTTAGTATAATCTTTTTCAGTTGACCAGTTAGCTCTATTTCTGTCACAGTAGTGTCTGCCTTACTGAACTATTTGATGAAATAAGACGCTGCCAGACACCAAGCAACACAGCCCAGGGCCCATAACTCTGTGTGTATTTGTGTGTATGTGAGAGCTGCTACTTTACATAGGCTTACTGTGAGTCAGGCATTGTAATAATCGCCTTTATACATTCTGTCTAACCTATACATGTACCTTTGAATATACATTGTGTACCTGTGTAATAATAGCATCTCTAATTTATATGAGATTTTGTTACCCACATTCCAGAAACTGAGGTTTATTTAGTAACAAACTTGACGAATGGTAAATGGCTAAGAAGATTTGGCAGTAAAACCCCTTACCGTGCCCTATCCCTCTTAAGATGCACTCCCTTGCACTGACAAATAGATACTGTTGATCACAGTAAACAAGTATCCATCTATTGATATTCTAGGAAGAGTTTGGGGTATTATTATAGTACAATCTTAGCACAAGCTGAGTTGTCTAAAGCGACAGAAATTTATTCTCTCACATTCTCAAGGCCAGATGGTGTTGTCAGGACTCTATTTCCTCCAAAGTCTTTAGGGAAAATTCTCTTCCTTTATGTCCTCCAGCTCCCCTTGGCCACATTGCTCCAATTTCTGCCTCTGTGATCATGTAGCCTCTTTCTCTTGAGTCTGTGTGTCTTCTGTGTGGTTCTTAAAAGGACGCCTGCCATTGGCTTTAGGGACAACCCAGGTAATCCAGGATGATTCCACCTCAAGATCCTTAACTGCTTTCCATTTTTAAAGACCCTTCTTCCAAACAAGGTCACATTTCCATTTTTCAAGGACAAGGAATGGACCATGATTCAACCCACCAGATTTTTAGATGGTTTTCAACCTTTTAAAAATTCCTTCCATTTTTATTGGACTATTCAGATTAATTGCCTTCTCAAAGCTATATTATCTTAGAAAACCAATTTCTAGTTTTTCAGAAATATTAAAACAAGATACTCACACACACATAACATTTCTTGCAATTAGTTTATTGTCCTCAGACCATAAGCCCCATATTCCTGTAAGACTTATTTTTTTCTTCTCTTTATTAGTTTACTGGTTGAATATATAGATTTCATATTAGAAGTTTTTTGTGACTTTTCTATTCTATATTATATTCTTTTTTGACATTTCTTAAACTACCTTTTCATAAAATACTAAATTTTAAGGTGATTTTCTTATTTAGGGTTAGTAAATGAGCAAGCCTCTTGCTGAAAGTGAAAGAGGAGAGTGGAAAAAGTTGGCTTAAAGCTCAACATTCAGAAAACTAAGATCATGGCATCTGGTCCCATCACTTCATGGGAAATAGATGGGGAAACAGTGGAAATAGTGTCAAACTTTATTTTGGGGGGCTCCAAAATCACTGCAGATGGTGATTGCAGCCATGAAATTAAAAGACGCTTACTCCTTGGAAGAAAAGTTATGACCAACCTAGATAGCATATTCAAAAGCAGAGACACTACTTTGCCAACAAAGGTCCATCTAGTCACAGGAATGTTCATCTCTGCCTTTAACCTTCTCACCTCCTCATCCCACCAGGGGCATTGCTAACATCTCCATTTAATAATTTCAAGTAACAATCCAGAATTCCATTAGCATAATAAGCACTGAAGGGTCTTCGCATCATAGGCTAAGAAGTAGTTTCTGTGCCAGAAAGTCTACAGGAATAATTAGAATGGATGTGTGCACCCCTCAGTGTGATGTTCTTCCTGCCATGGGGTATCATTAACAGGTGGTACAAACTTGGCTATTGTCACCTATGCACAAACTAGATTCTAAGTCTCTGAATTTTGGATAATAGGCCTTATGTCGAGGGTTTCCCAGGTGGCAAAGGAGTAAACAGTCTGTGGCCAGTGAAGGCGATGCAAGAGAGGTAGGTTCAGTTCTTAGTTGGGAAGACCCCTAGAGAAGGAAATGGCTACACACTCCCGAATCCTTGCCTGGAAAATCCCAAGGTCAGAGAAGCCTGGTGGACTACCATCCATGGATTCCAAAGTATCAGACATGACTGAGCAACTGAGCACATTATACTTCATGTAGCTATCACCTAAGAATTTGAGCTCAAAACCACTTCGTCTGAGCATCATCCCCTGAGAAGTCTGTTTTCTATGCTCCCCTAGAATCCCAGTCATTTTATTTGTCTGTATTATGCATCTGTTAGTGTAAACATTTAATTAGTATCTTTCACTCCGTAGGAGTTCCATAAAGGTGTGGACAATATCTGGTTTTGGTCTCTGTTCAATTCAAACCTGACCCATTATATGAATGTAATAAATATTGATTAAATTATCATACTCCAGTAGGAGAATCTGATTTTTAAAAGATGTGTCAGGGATTTTTTTTTTTTTCATCACTTGGTGTCACTGAGTCATATCAAACAGCTCTGCACATATATGTTATAAAATACTGAAAGTGGACTAGTGGGTTGGGGAAAGTTGGGGGGCGGTGCTGGGATTCAGTTTCACATTGTTTCTGAAATAGATACTGGAAAAATACATGGCAGAATGAAATTTAGAGACAACTCGACTCATCAAATCTCATCACTATATAACAGTGTTCCTCTCTAAGCTTCAGTTACTTCTATAAAATGGAGCTAATAGTATAAGAGTTAAATGACCAGCAACACTGACTGGTATCTAATAAGAATATAGTTAGTGCAGACATTACGATTATTAAAATTCTGGGAAAGGCTGAATAAGACCCATGATCCCTTATCTTCAGCACAAGACACATTCTTGTGCTCAGTTGCTTCTGAATAAAAGATTCACTTCTTTTCACCCTTGTATCTAAAGCTTAACTTACTCTTAGCCTCAGATACAGTAAATGGGAAATCTTGTCTTTAAAATGTAACCTATAGATCTCTTCACTTTTATTTAAAACTGAAACTTTTGCTTTTGATTTCTCCTTCTCAGTAAGTGGTTTCTTTAAAAATATCTACTCTTCCTTTTAAGCCTAACTCTTAGCCTTTTTATCTATCCAAAAAGTGCTGTGACTTTTGCCCTCTCTGAAGAGTGTATTCGATATAAACCTGTCTTATTTAGGAAAATCAAGTGGAACTTGTGCATTCATTATAAATTCTTGGTTTGACAGCTTCAAAACAGCTTCTTTAACATATATGCAAAAGATTTTTAATCTTTCAGTTGTAGACTTGATTTAGAAGATAAGTGAAATAATGCCTAAGAGGTATTGCTACTCAAAATACTCTTCTCAGATTTTTTTCTTTTCTTTTGGTACAGAAAGTAGTGAACTACAATTTAAAGTAAAAAGTTAATTTAAGAAATTCTAGCATCATTTTGAAAGTCAGCTGGCCTACTGTTAGCACTATTGCAAGAGCTGGTCTAAATTATTTAAGACGAATGTAGAATAATCCATCATTTTTGATAATCATATACTCCCCTATGAGAAAAATGATCCAACCCTCTAAACATTCACACCTAAAATTGTCCATATACTTCAAATAAAGAGATGCACAGTCATTAGACAATGATTCACATGGTTAAAAGATATGTCTAACTGGGAAGACAGAGGTGAAAACATGTACACTCAATAATACTCGAAGAGCTGGCTTCATACATGGAATGTAAAGGAGCTGCAGTCCTGTGTGTGTCAATAAATTCCTACCTGGGCTGAGCTAAGCCTCAGCATGTGTGACCTGAAGCCCTAATGTGTGCATAGCACATAGTCCTGTTGGCTGGAAACCCACATCCGTCTCCTGAATGTCCCTGAGTGACCAGGGCACAGAGCCTGCTTAAGTTTGGGCAGATGTGAGAGAAGGTTAGCAAGGGAGGACAACTACAGGCATCTGTTAGTCAGAGAGCCACATGAGCTGGGAAGGACACAGGATAGTCAAGCAGGACCCTGACCCAGGAGCCAGCATAAGGGCTGGGATAGGCGTCCCATGATGTGCACGGTAAACCTACGGGACAGACACCGAGCAGGGGAGGCGGAGGGGCTGGGCTCGTCCCAACACAGAATGTGTTTGTCCAGGTTAGATCCCACAGTTGGGATCACTGAGGTCTCCTGGGACAAAAATGGAAGTGTGTGTCAGGACGAAGGACGGCATTTCAGGTAAGGGAGGCAGGTGTGTGGCTCGCAGCCCAGTGGTCCCCATGAACGTGTCTGAAACTCACACAGACCTGAGATGGGAATGCAAGGGGTGACATTCACGTGCTGAGCTGGATGCTGTACTCAAAATAAAGGGGCAAAAGGAAAACGTCTTGCGTCAGGCCAGTACCCAGGTCCAAGACATGCCTGAGAGGGAGCAGCCATGGGACCATCAAAGCCCAGCAGAACCTCAGCCATGACTGGAGAATGTACCAATGAAGCAGGAGACAGCTGGTACCCAATGCAGGACAAGGACCATGGTCCAGGATAAGCTCAAGCAGAGGGAGGAAGCACGGTCTGTTGTCAGAGGCCAGAGCTGATTCAACAGTGGAATTTCAGGAATGCTGGAGTCAATAAGGAGACTGAAAGAGAAACACAGAGGCTTTAAATAATTGGAGAAGAAAATGTTTGGAGAAATATACATGCCACTCTCACACCTTTCTTAGCAATATTTTTAGATGCTCTTCAAGGGGAAAGAGTTTCATGAGCGGTGGTTCCAACCTTTGTTCCCCGCACATTCAGGAAATGAACAGCATAAGGTCCCCATCAACCATCTGATTACTTCTCTCGGTGGAGTTGAAGGTCCTAGTCCTCACATAAGTGTGTCTAGCATGAGTGATCAGTATTCTATTTTGCTGAAACAAGACAATATATATTTCCTATATCTGCTTCCTTAGATAATACTAAGTGTTTGCTATGGTCTGAGGTTGTAAACAGCCATGTGGATCTAGGTCAATATTTCTCTCAGTCATCTGCAAGGCTGGAGTTGGAAATTCCTGATTCCCACCCCAGACATATTGGGTTAGAATCTATCTAGGTGGGTCCACAATTAACCACAATCCCCAGGTGATTTTATATGTTGGGTTTGGGAATTTCTGAGTATGATAATTATATGATATTAGGATATAGATTGTAAATGCTCTAGTGATAACATGATATAGTATCAAATAATAGCAATATTTTCTGTGTGTTTCATAACATGATATTTTCTATATATTTAACTCTGGTTAAAACAAGAGTCAGGGCCAGAAACTCCTACTTCTTGAGTGCAGGAATGGATCTGCATCTCAGCAAACTTGCATCCTCTCCAGAGCACCAGGTAAGGATGCTTGAATCTAGAAGAATAAGAGCTCTTCTCTGACTCCAACATCAGGGAGAAGGAGGGAAGACAGAAACTTACAAGCTTGAGAACATTCACTGAGCCCTATTTCTAGGTGAAGAACAGTAGCCCAAAGGATTTTAAAATTCCGTTATTGGAGGAATGACACCTTTACTTCCTGTTGGCTGTCTCCGTCTCCCTTAAATTGACCTTCTTTCATCATGGAGAGGAGAGAAGTCAAGTCCAATGTTGGGAGTGGACTTGGGGAAAAACAGATCTTATGTCTTGACCTTATGTCTACTGAAGCAAAAAAGAAATCTTTCCATGCCACTGTAGCTCAGTAGGTGTTTGAAGCCTCATCTGATCATAAAACTTTTTTTTATTGGTGCCAGATCAGATGGACCAGTGGAGGAGCACACAGAACTGAGGCTAGGACCCCATATCCTTATCTTTCCACTGAGCTGTGTTCTTTGTGAGCTCACTCTTGGAGGTTGGTGTGGAGGGATACAGGAGGAAGCCTGACACCTGTGTAACCTCAGCCTGACTCAGTGAGCGGACCTGATATGACTCGTGACTTCCAATAACAGGCACCTTCAAACTGTGAGCTCATAGGATGCCAGGGTCACTGACAATCACTGTTAGGGTTTCATAGCTTGGAGAAGATAATTGCTGTACACCGTGCCCATTGAGCAGACAAATTTGCTGGCAGACAAGGAATGGCATGTAGACCTTGGACTTGATTATACCTATAATGCTATTTTTTTCTTTTTAATTATAGTAGTCTTCACTGAGCCACACGTGGCACTTGTGTTATTATCCTGCAGGAGGGCCCTCTGAGTCACCTTCCAGGACAAGGCCTCTCACTGTGCAGACCCCCCGTGAGGGGAGTGCTCTGTGCATCCAGCCTCCCGTTCTCTCCAAGCACCAGCAGTGAGGTTCCATGCAAAGCTTGTTCAATTTGTTAAACCAGGACAGTACAGACTGTGGCAGAGGGCAGCAAGTGTTTTCAGAGACAAACAAAAGATAATGGTCAAGCGTGGATGTTCCCATGCATTACCTTCAATGCAACTAGACAGGGTAGCAAAGATTGATCTCTCTCTTTCTCCTTGTGTGAAGGCACACATGCACACACACACACACACATAAGAAGCAATATTAAAGACCACACCTCAGAAGCAATATTAAAATTTCTAGACAGCCTTATACTAATTTCTGCCACATGCTCTGAAGCTTAAGGTCCTTATATTCATCAGGAGGAGAAGGGGATGACAGAGGATGAGATGGTTGGATGGCATCACCAACTCAATAGGCATGAGTTTGAGCAATCTCCAGGAGTTGGTGAAGGACAGGGAAGCCTGGCGTGCTGCAGTCCATGGGGTTGCAAAGAGTTGGACCCGACTGAGTGACTGAACTGAACTTATCCCATAGACATTTCATTCTCTTTCTCTTCCATATAATTTCAGCAGGTATATTTTCTGTACACCTATATGCATTTCTATCTTTAAATTCCCTCAACAATCCTGTGTGTGTGTGTGTGTGTGTGTGCTCACTGAGTCGTGTCTTCATGTCTGACTCTTTGTGTACCCATGAGCTGTGAAACCGCAAAGCTCCTCTGTCCATAGGATTCTCCAGGCAAGAATACTGGAGTGGGTTGCCATGCCCTCCTCCAGGGGATCTTCCTGACCTAGGGTCCAAACCTGCCTCAGATTTGGTAGGTGGATTCTTCACCACTGAGCCACTTGAGAAATTCTCAACAATCCTGAGAGACGGGCATTATTCTTCCCATTTTAAAGAGTCAAAAAAAGGTTTCATGATATCCCTAAAGTTGCATAGTGCATAGATAACCATCCTACCATTCAAATTTGATGCTTTTCCACTTTACCACAGCTGCCTGTCACAGAAAATTTCTGTACCCTCTATTTTAAAATTTCTGTGCCCATGACACTCTGTAAAACCCATGCAAATGCAGGTTTCCACGAAGACAAATGTCTCCAACCCAACAATCCTACCCTCTCCAAACAGCTCCTTTGAAAACGCACATCCCTCCTTAGCAAGAATGATGGGTTTGCAGCCTCAGCATCTGCATTTTCCCCTGCATGAGTCCAGCTTCACCTGTAAATCCTCAAACACATTTGACCCTAAGAGCAAAGACACCGTCCTCACCTAGAGAAGTCACAGGCTTGAGTGGGCACCAACATGATCACTGACCTTGTGTCTGGGGTGGCCACATTACTTATTATCTAGAATAGGGCTCCAGAGAATGAAGAGTCTCTATAATCTTAGTGCTAGGACAACAGGTAAAAACAGTAATGTTCATGGTCAGGTAGGAAAACAGGGTCATCGTCCTCATAGACTTAGTCCTCTCTTCAACATCACTTTAGCCTAAGCCATGGCTTTAGAGCCTTCAAAGAGAGGATCAGCACCTTCTGGTGATCGCCCCTCTTGTTTTCCCATTGTCCACCAAAAAGTAAGAAGAGGGTGGTTTAGTTGCTAAATCGCATCCGACTCTTATGACTCCACACACTGTAGCCCACCAGTCTCCTCTGTCCATGGGATTTCCCATGCAAAAATACCAGAGTGGGTTACCATTTCCTTCTCCAAGGGATCTTCCTGACCCAGGGATGGAACCTGGGTCTCCTGCTTTGCAGGCAGATTCTTTATTGACTGAGCTAAGACTAAACTTCAAGTGGTGTTGATCTAAGGACATATGACATGTCTACTGATCCAGTCAAAATTTATATATGTGTCCATACACACACACACACACACACACACACACACACACACACACTTGATTTTTCAAATCACTTTCAAGTTTAAGAAAAGTGCTATATATGTGGCAGTTGGTTTGTATTTAAAAGTCATCAATAAAACATAAATGGTCAGGGAGACAATTTTAGGTTTTGTCCATTGAGGAAATCACATATAACTTTGGGATTCCAAGACCTCCCATTGGAGTTAAAGTCTTAGTCATGCTCTGAGGGCACCTTTAAAGACTCCAGATGCCATGTGTCCGGGACACATTGGGAAAGATTTCCTTGCACACCATTTGTGATTTTGTCTTTGAATATAGGAATAAATGGCCCAAGCCCAAATATCAGTGATTTCTTTGAAAGATTCCATTTTCAAAAAATGCATTGACTTATTAGAAAGAGTTTTGGCAGTGATGTAACAAGAGTAAACTTTTTTATATACGTTGCATGGAGAAAACCAAAATGAATATAATTAGCTTTGTCAGTTCAAAAACATATTTCAACAAAATCAAGTTGAAATGTTTTTCCATAATATTTAAAAAGAGTGTGATACTAGCACAGGAATGGAAAATAGGCTAGTTCCCAAGATAGAGTCCAGATAGACTCCATAAGTTTTAGTATGTGATCGTCTGTGAGAAAAGTAGAAGAACTCTATAAATGATGTTTAGAAAGGATAGGTTTCAATTTGGAAAAAAAAGTTGAGTTACATTCCTCTCCCTGATCTTCCCCATCTCCTTCTGGTCCTGCCTTTAGTAAATAGTGATGTGGGCACTCACTGTTCTGATAGAATCTGCTCATGGTCTGAAGAGGTTCTCAGAGCAAGCCAAGGGTGTGGAATTCATCCTGAGTGACCTCTGCCTGGAGCGAGAAGCACATGGTGCCCACACAAAGACAGTGAGGTTCAGGACTTCTAAGTGAAAGGACATTAATGAGTCTGCTTTGGTTCCTTTCTTTCTATGACACTTGTTGACTTAAAAAAAAAATTGCACAATGTGAGAGTTGTGAATTCAGTTTTATTTGGGGGCAAAATGAGGACTGCAGCCCTTGAGATAGTGCTTCAGAGAGCCCTGAGAAACTACAACAAGAGGTACAGGGTCAGGGAGCCAAGTTTTGCAACAAAAGGCAGGTAGTCTGAACACCACAAGATTCTTGTTAATTAAAGGAAAACCAGATATCTCAACTTGAAGAATTTAGTGTTTTTCTATGTATCAGTTCAGTTCAGTTCAGCCACTCAGTCGTGTCTGATTCTTTGTGACCCCATGGACTGCAGCATGCCAGGCTTCCCTGTCCATCACCAACTGCTGGAGCTTACTCAAATTCATGCCCATAGAGTCAGTGATGCCATCCAACTATCTCACCCTCTGTTGTCCCCTTCTCCTCCTGCCTTCAATCTTTCCCAACATCAGGGTCTTTTCCAATGAGTCAGTTCTTCTCATCAGGTGGCCAAAGTACTGGAGCTTCAGCTTCAGCATCAGTCCTTCCAATGAATATTCAGGACTGATTTCCTTTAGGATGGACCGATTGGATCTCCTTGCAATCCAAGAGATTCTCAAGAGTATTCTCCAACACCACAGTTCAAAAGCATCAGTTCTTCGATGCTCAACTTTCTTTATGGTCCAATTCTCACATCCATACATGACCACTGGAAAAACATAGCTTTTACTACAGGACTTCTGTCAGCAAAGTAATGTGTTTGCCTTTTAAAATGCTGTCTAGAGAGATGTTGTGGGGAGGGGGGTGGGAGGGGGATTCATGTTTGGGAACGCATGTACACCCGTGGTGGATTCATGTCAATGTATGGCAAAACCAATAAAAAAAATAAAATAAAATGCTGTCTAGATTGGTCATAGCTTTTCTTCCAAGGAACAAGTGTCTTTTAATTCATGGCTGCAGTCACCATCTGCAGTGATTTTGGAGCCCCCCCAAAATAAAGTCTGTCACTGTTTCCATTGTTTCCCCATCTATTTGCCATGAAGTGATGGGACCAGATGCCATGATCTTAATGTTGAGTTTTAAGCCAGTTTTTTCACTCTCTTCTTTCACTTGCATCAAGAGGCTCTTTAGTACCTCTTCTGTGTATAGGAAGATGCAAGAGTCTGGGCTCACTGAAATCATTCCTATGCACCTCAGCTATCTGGTGTCAGGATCCTGAGTTTTCACATCCTGAATTTCCTCAGGGCTCATCCTAGTCAGTGGCTGCAGTCTGATGGCTGCTAGAAAGAAGTTATTCTTTCTTGCCTGAGTTCCCTCAAAGCTCACCAGCTCACTACCAGTGGTGGCTGCAATCACTGATGACTCTGATATCCTTTGCTTGCTGATATGGCAGGAAACATTCCATTCTTCCCACTCATAACCTAAACATCAACAATCCTCATAGCTCTATGACATTTATCCAGAATACAACCACATTTATAAACCCTGTTGCTTCTACTCAGATTTAAATCTCCATCACCTGGACTCTGGCAACAGCCTCCCGGCCAGTCTCCCCACTGCTGTTCTTCCCCCCATTGATTCCTTTCATCCAAACAAGGACTTCCAGATTCAGAAGCTTCTCTTCACTTCCTATCCCACTCAAGCACCGGAGACCATCCTTAGAATGGCTATAGGCTCTTTCAGACAAGTCCCCACCCCACCAGGAGCTCTCTCTCACCTCATCTCCGGAGTCTCCTCCTAACTCTAGTCCAGCCCCACTGGCCTCTGGCTGTGTCTTGAACATCTCAGGAGCACCCCCAGAGATTGGGGCTTTTGTACCTGTTCTTTCCTCCAAACTTTTAGCAAGAATGGCTCTCACATACCCCTCCACATCAGACCTCTTCTCTAACAGTGTGTGTGTAAGTGATCTGTGCATTTATTTTTGTCATTAGTTAAAACCATTCCCTCCTGTCCTCCAAAAGATGCACAGAAGTCTTGTATACAGTTTCACAGACTTCAGAGGACCCTGGAAACTGATGCATGTATCTTCAAAGTTTCAAACTGCTGCAGTAAAGCATTAGGTAGTCATAAAGATATCTATACTCACAGAAACACATACAGGTTTTCTGCAAGGCCGCCTGAAACCTAGTCCAAAATTACACTACTCTCACCTTCATAATGAAAGTCCACAGGAAAAATCTCACTTACTCCCCAGAAATTCTTCAGAAGCAACTTTTCTGAAATACTTGTATCAATAGCAACCTCCATGATGAGGTAATGTTTCTCAGTATAAAGCTACCTTGTTTCTGAAGAAATTGTCTTTTTTAGTAGCCCTCTGTGGCTGAGCCAATGCTAAGACCATTGGGGAAACCTATTACCTGGTGCTAATGGGGCTTGAAAAAGAAGCCAGCGCTGTTACTAATACCCTCATTCTGGACTCAGAGATAAGAGCCCTTTCTATACAGAGCTTTGTTAGAAGTGAAATTGTGCATCCTGGCTGCAGATAAGGTGTCCCTGGTTGTTGAAAGCATTCTGGGCTTCTGTTGAATATGTTATGAATGGGACAGTCTGCGCTGCCAACTCTGAGAAGTTGTTTATCACCTTCTTCCCTGACTCTCACTCACCCCTGGTTTTATTCCCATCTCCCCAGGCCCTAAAACCACCTTGGTGATAACTCTCCTGCACCCTCTTAAGTGAAGCCCATAGGGCGGGACCCTCAGGGTAAAGGTGCTCCTGTGGTGCCAGTGAGTCAAGGCTCCCTCCCCGGGGTTGTGAAGGAGAGTCAGGCCCAGTCTTTGCAGGATGTCCTCCAGAAGGGCCTCGCTGTGAAATGAGCAGCACCCAGACCAGAAAAGGGGACTTCAGGTGGCGCTAGTGGTAGAGAAGCCTCCAAATGCAGGAGATTTAAGAGATGTGGGTTCCATCCCTGGGTCAGGAAGATTCCCTGGATGAGGGCACGGCAATCCATTCAGGTATTCTTGCTAGAATACCACAGACAGAGGAGCCTGGTGGGCTAGAGTCCATGGGGTCACAAAGAGTTGGACAAGACTGAAGTGACTGAGTATGCATGTACGCAGACCAGAAAAAAAGTGACGTGCCTGTGAACTACTACTGTGTTCTACCTGACAACGCATGACATCAGTCAGTTCAGTTCAGCCACTCAGTCGTGTCTGATTCTTTGTGACCCCATGGACTGCAGCATGCCAGGCTTCCCTGTCCATCACCAACTCCCGGAGTTTACCCAAACTCATGTCCATTGAGTCAGTGATGCCATCCAACCATCTCATCCTCTGTCGTCCCCTTCTCCTCCTGCCTTCAATCTTTCTCAGCATCAGGATTTTTTCACATACCATAGCAGATGTAATTAGGCAGATTAAACTGAATCCCTTGGTGGGATCCGTGCTGACTTTAGGAGAGTTAGTTTGTCGTAAGAACAATATTCCCAAGGAGCGATTCTGTCCAAATGCATTCTGATTTTTTGGCTCCTACACTCTATCCTGCCCCACAACCACTGTCTTCCCAGCCTGTCTCCTGCCCCTGTTTACAACCTTTCAAAAGTACCCACTACTCAGCTCCAAGTGTCAGCTCCGCTCGATGTCTCACAGCACGGATTGTCGGCAGACAGCCACAAGGTGGCCGTGCAGGGCCGGGGTCCATGGTGACCCGGACTCCCTGCAGAGGTCCCTTCCCCTTCCTCTGGGTCTTTTGCTGGTGCACCTGCAGCCCTAACTTTATTATAGCCCTTCTCCTACCGCTCCGTGTTCACTTGTTACAGCCTCCACACACACCATTAGATGGAGAATGTCAAGGTTAGAGACCACCATTTTACCCACAGGACCTACCTTTCCCATCACAGTTTCTCAGCGATTATTTATTGTGGGGATGGATGCATATTCAGTTTAGTAAACACAAGGAGGGAACAAGTATAAAAAGCTTGATTGCATTCTTCAGTCACTGCCATCAAGCAGCCTCTGCCAGGTCTGTTATCCATAAATATTTTAGGCGATTAAGAGTCAGCTGTTTGAAAAGGCCAAGGTTTCTAAACCAAACCTGCCAGCTGACGTCTTCGTCTTCTCTCCAGCCATCCCAAGGCCCTGGGCCCTCTCCTTGGCAGCTAAGGGCTGCTCCTTTGTGGCCATGCTGTGGGGTCTTCAGAGGCCTCCGCAGAGCCAGGTCCACCGGGAGGACTGGCAGCCTGGGCTGATCTCAGGACAACTCTCTCTGCCACCTGTCCCCCTGAAGCCCTCAGGAGGCTGGGAGCTGCCCTCCAGTGGGAGACTGTGTCTGTGAAGGGAGCTGGTCACAGCGGGCAGTGTCGGTTTCCTGGTGGCAACACTCAGCTTCTGCCATGTCAGGACTGTGAGGACGGGCTACCCTCTGCTCCCAGCAATCCTGCGTTGTGTGTCTGTAGACTCAGTCCCACCCATGCCTGCAAATCCTGCAAGCATGGCACAGAGGACAGGCAGGCCTCACTCTCCTGACTGGACGTGCGTATTACAGAGGGCACAACTCTTGCCTTTAAAGTGCTTCCCCTCTGCTGGAGCGCCAGGAGTTACACTGGCCGTCATAGTACACTGGCATGCATAGAATAATGGATATAATAAATAGGAAGTGCTTTGGGAGATCATAGAGGAACACCTAACCATGATGGGGGTCTTATCAGGACACTCTGGCTGCCAACGTCTAGAGATACTTTGTACAGAGTGGCAATAACCACTTGCACCAACCCTAACCTCCAACTACACCCTCCCTTTCTCCTCAGCCTCCCTGGGGACCCCAAACCTCCCCAAACCCAACAACTAAAGCTACATTCCCAAAGGTGGGCCCTGGGGAACTCCACACCAGAGCCAAGGATGTGGCCTCTTCAGATTAGTTGGTTCCTGGGCCTAAGTGGCTGGGAAAGATTTTGGATGTCACCCTTGTACCTAACTCTATCTGAGAGGTTAAGGAGTGTGCTAGTTTTCTATTGCCACAGATCCAGCTGTTTAAACAACTCATGTGCATTCTCACAGCTCTGTGGTTGGAAATCTCGGGTCAGTGTGGCTCAGCTTAGAACTTCACAGCCTAAAAGTGAGGGTCATGGGGCCACAGCCCTTTAGGAGACTCTGGAGAAGAGTTTGCTCCCACATTCTTTAAGGTTGTGGGCAGGATTCCATTCCATGTGGCTGAGGTTCTGGTTTCTTCACTGGCTGACTGCCGGGTTATTCTCCAGAGGCCACCCACAGTCCTCAGCTCATTGCCTCCATCTTTAGAGTCGGACACAGCAAGTCAAGTCCTTGCACTTCAAATCACTCTGCCCTCCCCTCTGGTCTCATCTTTTCTTGATTTCCTCATCCACCATATCTGACTCCAGCCAGAGACATCTCTCAGCTTGGAAAGCAGCAGTGATGAAGACGGAGCCCACCTAGCACATCCAGGCTAATCCCCCTACTTTAAATCTGTAACAGGAAGGAAACTTGCCAAGTTCCTTGACAGCAGTAAATGGCTTAGCGCCTGACTGGATGACACAGGCACGGAAATCTTGGGGGAAAGGGGCATTTTTAGAATTCAGCTACAATAAGGCGTTCTTTATGGAGGGCTACAGTTTCAGTTGAGATCTGAGGACAAGGAGGCGGGCGGAAGAGGTGAAAGAGGTGACTCAGAGGAAACCTACTCCAGTTGTAGCTCTGACACTGATTTAATAGAGGGGCCGGGAGGGGGTGAGGGACAGATGGAGGGACCCAGAGCAAAGGCCACTTTACGAAGAGCCCTGCGCTCGCCCAAGATGATGGACTCGTTATCCTGAGCCTTTCTCCGTTGGTTTGTTGCAATCTTTTTTGTACACTTGGGATTATTTTCTCTGGGTGTGTGATTTCAATCTATCAAGCACACAGTTAGAAATATTTGTTCCTCTCCTAAATTTGGGGAACATTTTTATTGGCAGAGGTGGAGCAAAGAGGCTTCTCTTAGTTCTCAAACAAGAAACCTCAAGTACCTTGAAAAGTAGTTTTGATTACCTTGATCACACCTAGAAGCAGTGCCCACTACAGTTAATTCCATTAAGTTCTTGAATATTTGAGATTAACCACTCTTTTAAAAGGCCAAGAAAGGTGAGAGTTGCCTAATTTTACACAGGAAGAGAAAGTGAATTCCAGTTCCAATGGCCCTTTGTTACTGATGGGTGGACAGTAAATGACATGTATAATTGTCTTCTGATTTTTTTTTTTTTGCTTCTACTCTTATGCCTAATTGAATTTGTTTATGTTTCCTTCCCTCTTGTTTTGCTTAATTAGATCTGCCAGTGTTTTACACATTTTATAATTTTCTTTAAAGAAACAACTCTCAATATTTGTATGTTTCATGTTTCTTTTCCCTAATTTATTATTGTCTGCCTTAGTTATAAATGTATTAATCTACTATCTTTTATATTGTTGTCTTACTAATTATGTGGGTAAAATGTTTCATTTATTATCATTATGGCTTAATAAAAATACTTTGGACTATAAATCTAACTTGGCTTAAAGTATTTATGCTTCTCAGATAATACACTCAATGCTATAATTTTTAAATTAGTCTGTAATTGTTTCTTAAATTCCCTCTGTGAATCAGGACTTGTTTCAGGGGCTATTTCCATATTTTAAAATATCTAAATGATTAAGACTTTGCTCTTTTGCTATTAATATTTTAATTTCCCCATTTTTGAATTATTTATTTCTATTCATCTTTAGTTGGCTAGGATATGTCTTTAGATTACTTTTTCAAAAAGAATTTCTGAGCAATTTATCTGCTAGATGTTTCGCATTTCTACTATTGCTTTTATAC
Organism: Oryx dammah; assembly: GCF_014754425.2. Classification (NCBI taxonomy): domain Eukaryota; kingdom Metazoa; phylum Chordata; class Mammalia; order Artiodactyla; family Bovidae; genus Oryx; species Oryx dammah. The sequence goes on along the minus strand of NW_024070209.1, from coordinate 88,393,228 downwards.
TTCCCTGAGTTGGTTTTCTGTTTGGGGATAAGACGTTATCACAAAGATGGTGGCTTAAAACAGGAATCATTTACCATCTCACAGTCCCTGAAGGCAGGAGTCTGGACCTGGTTTCATCCAGGGTCTCAGGAAGTTGCGGTCAGGCCAGGGGCTCATCTGAGATTGGGGGCCACTCCAGGTCCACATGACTGTTGCCAGAATGCATTCCCTAACATCTGTGGAAACTGCTTCTTTAAGGCCAGTAGGAGAAACTCTCTAGAAAGAGAATAATCCTCTTTTAAAGGTCTTCATTTGATTACTTCAGGACACCTGGGCAATCTCCCTTTTGATTAACTCAAAAATCAGCATGTTTATATCTGCAAAATTCCTTCACCTTTGACATGTATTATAGTCTAATCACTGACATGACATTCAATAGTACTCATACCCTCCCCACACTCAAAGGGAGGGGATAACCCGGCGTGTACACCAGGGAACAAGGATCTTGAGTCACCTTAGAGTTCTGACTTCCTATTCCCTTTGAGTTTGTCTTTGATTTTTCAACTTAGTTTGGTCTGTCCTTTGGTGTTTTGCTTCATCTTTATAGAGTCCATAACACATCCCTGAAGGTCAGAGAGAATCCTTAGCCTTGATTAAGACACCATCTCTCTTCTGACACCACCTGGGTCCCCTGTCTCTCACAGTCCTCCTGATTCCAGCCTATGCTTTCTACATTGTTCTTATTCACACATGGCCTATGGAAAGTAATCTTTCATGTTTTAGACTTTATCTTGCTGTTTCAAGATAGTCTTTGGTTTTGCTTATAAAGCACTCAAAGTTCCCTTTAACTACTATTACAGGCTTACCTTTTAGGTTACATATAAATATGAGGTCATTTCTAGTAGTGCAGGCAGACAGATAAGAGTTTGCTGTGCTTCTGCTATAAGCTCCCTCGCAGTTACAAGGGAAGCGTATCTCTACAGCAAATTCTGCCATGTGTGTGATGTTTTATTATGCGAGCACAGAGCAGCATTATTGCCAATGCTCTAAACTCAATGGCGTCCCAGCTCTCTGTCTATTTTGTGCTCCAATGATACCTTACATTAAACATTTATATGACACAAAAGCAATAATATTCTAACAATAGCAAGTATTAAATAAATAAAGACACAATAAAAAGTTCTGATACAGAGATATACCATATCCATAGGCTGGAAGACTCAACGTTTTAAAGATAGCAATTTTCCTCCAAAAATCTGAAAATTCCAAACCAAAATTCAATCAGGATTTATTGCGGAACTTGAAAAACCAATTCCAAAACATATATGACAATGCAATTGGCTAAGAATAGGCAAGGCGCTACTGAAGAACGTAGTGGACTTACTTTAATGTCACAATGTATTAAAAATTTACAGTAATTAAACCAGGGTGGTATTGGCAAACGGGACTTAAATAACCTGTACATACATGGATGCTTGATTTATGTTAGAGGTGAAACTATTGGAGCAGAGGGAAAATAAAAGTCATTTCAATAAACAGTCCCGGGGCCATTTCTAACACCAAATAAAACATTATTTTTTTTCCATACCACACCTAAAATAACTAAATTTGACAGGAAAAGCAGAAAAGCTTCTGAAAGATTATCTGCCTGTGCTCAGCGGTGTCTGACTCTTCGTGACCCCATGGATTATAGCCCGCCAAACTCCTCTGTCCATGGGATTCCCCAGGCAAGAATACTGGAGTGGGTTACCCTGCCCTTCTCCTGGAGATCTTCCTGATGTAGGGATTGAATTGGAGTCCCCTGCATTGCAGGTAGATTCTTTACCATCTGAGCCACCTGGAAACCAAACCATGAAAGGCCTCATATTCATCAGGTAGAGAGGCTCCTACAAACCTGTGAAAGGAGAGAAGACTGTGGGGTGTAAAGAAGGTCAAAGGACTGAGGAGCAAGGCTGGTCCTACCTGCTCCTTTTTACATCATTCAAATGCCCACTGAAGGCGATTTTAAACCTTCTGTTGCTTCTGGTTACCAGTTTGCCATGCTCTGGAACCTTCTTTCTTAGACCTTTATCATTGTCCTGTCTTCTTAACACCCTGGGACCTGCTGAAAGCCCCACTAACTCTTCCTTCCCCTCTCATCTCCAGCCCTGCATTTCACTCCACAGGACATTTTCTAGCTTTGACTCTCAAGCAAAATTCCAATTTCAAGGATGTTTCTAGCAAAGCTTTTTCTCTCTTGAAATGCTATTGTCTTGCTGTCGAATTTTAAAAGTCTGGTATCAAATGTGAAGCTGAGTAAAGGCTCTAGGTGGTCTTTGTTGTCTGGGGCAGCCAGCCAAGACTTCGGGCTTAGCACTCGTGACAAAACGACCGAGGGGAAATAATATGCCATGATATTTCAAATTACCATGGTGCTACATTTGTTCCATGGACAATGTTCTATAAAATGTCATTGGCCTCTTTTACATCCAGGCTGAAAATGGTGGAGTTTGCCCTTCTTTTCCCGACTTTTGTCAATTGCAAAGTCCATGCGAGGAAAGCTGCACAAGCTACAGAAGTTAGCAGACAGGGTTTTCATCTTGGCTTGGCCCTTGCTATATGTATGACGTGTACGTGTGTGTGTGCGTGTGTGTGTGTGCGTGTGTGTGTGTGTGTGTGTGTGTGTGCTTGCTTGCTTACTCACTCATTTGCTAAGTCACTTCAGTCCTATCTGACTCTCTGACTCGATGGACTGTAGCCCTCCAGGTTCCTCTGTCCATGGGATTCTCCAGGCAAGAATACCAGAGTAGGTCGCCCTTTCCTATATCTTTCCAACCCAGGGACTGAACTGGTGTCTCATATATCTCCTGCATTGGCAGGCAGGTTCTTTACTACTAGCACAACTTTCGAAGTCCATACATAAACACACACACACACACAGAGTAAATAGTGCCTTTATAAACACAGGGGTGCATGTATTTTTTTCAAACTATGGGTGTCTATGAATGTATGCCCAAGAGAGGGATTGCTGGATCATATGGCAACTGTATTTTTAGGTTTTTGAGAAGCTTCCATACTGTTTTCCCTAGTAGCTGTACCAATTTACCTTCCCACCAAGTGTGGGAGGGTTTCCTTTTCTCCACACCTTCTCCAGCATTTGCAGCTTGTAGACTTTTTAATGATGGCCATTCTGATCGATATGAGGTGGTGCCTCATTGTATTTTTGATTTGCATTTCTCTAATAAATAGCAATGTTGAGCATCTTTCCATGTGCCTATTGGCCATCTGTATGAAAGACAGATTTTTTTTTTAATGGAACTTAATATCACATGTAGCCCAGCACACCATTCTCCCCACGTATCACTTTCCAGTAGCCAACAGCTTCATGCACAAACCAACCCCTCCCAACCAGGCCTTCCCACACTGTTGACAGCATACCTCATGGTCAGTCAGAAAAAAATAATGCAAAATCTGAAAATAAGGCAAAGAGGTGGGTACCATGACTTCTCTACATCATACTGGGGTAGAAGCCACTCAAAACTTATCTAGAAGATTGTGCTGAATTTCACTGCTCCCCATCAATCAAAAGTTTCAGACTAGTGGAGTCACATTATAAATGCTTCTTGTAAGAGATGTTGATGATTTCTCTCTGCTGGAACATGTAACCCCAATGGCTGTGGCCTTGCTAGTCATTAACCACTTTTGTGCTCTAGCTGCATCTGCTTAAATACTCTTTGTATCTGGTATAACATCTTATTGGCTCACCCATTAATTAATAGGTTAATAAAATCTTTGACCTGTACTTATCTGTTATTTACTTAAGACCTATGACTTCAACTTTTGAAAATTTTATTTCATTATCCTTTGCTTAACATAAATTTAAAAAAGAAAAACTTGAAATTAGCCTTTCCACCTTTATTTCTAAAAAGCCAGTTCCTCAACCAGACACTACTGAGCGACGTCACTTTCACTTTTCACCTTCAGGCACTGGAGAAGGAAATGGCAACCCACTCCAGTGTTCTTGCCTGGAGAATCCCAGGGACTGGGGAGCCTGGTGGGCTGCCATCAATGGGGTTACACAAAGTCGGATACGACTGAAGCGACTTAGCAGCAGCAGCAACCCACTATATTGTTCTTAAAAATAGCCCTTACTGATTCCAGCTCCCTTTGAGGGGTCTTCAGGGCTTCCAGAATTAAGGTGGGAGTTTTCTCATGATCTTATTATGATCTGACTATTTTCTCTGTCATATTTGTGAGTCCTGCAACATTAACAGTTTCTCCTTTTCTAAATTCTCTTGTTCCCTGGACTTGGTCCCCCTCTTAGTTTTTTTTCCTTTCTAAACTGAGCTGTTGTCTGTCCACTCCTCTCTCTCACACCTGTCCACTCACCTTTCCACTCTTGCTTTTTGACTTAACATATTACCAGGTGGCCTTGATAACTCATAGGGTCACTCATGTCCTGTTGAAGGAAGATAAGCCCCACCCTTGACTATAAAGAGCTTCTCAGAACAGCCTGAGTCCTTGACCTCCAGCTGACATGAATCCAACTCCTAGGAAACAATGGGACACATGGGACCAGGTGAAGTTGCCAGAATACAGTCAATAGTTACAGCTGCTGCTGCTAAGTCGCTTCAGTCGTGTCCAACTCTGTGTGACCCTATAGATGGCAGCCCACTAGGCTCCTCCGTCCATAGGATTTTCCAGGCAAGAGTACTGGAGTGGGTTGCCATTGCTTTCTCTGAATAGTTACAGCAAAATTACCTAGATCCAAGGAACACTTGGGTACCCATGGGGATTACCCTTACCCTACATTGTGTGTGTGTGTGTGTGTGTGTGTGTGTGTGAACTTTGTAACCTGGGGCTAGGATAAGGATAAAATGAGTTTTGTGGTGAGGTTCAGTCTATTTCTTCAAACATACTGAATGATAATTAGCTTTGATTTTTCCATCTATTCATAATGATAGCAGAGGGCAATGCACAACAGAAAGGGGGTTGCAAGCTTTCCACTTAGCAATTAATTCTATTATTAAATGCTAAGAAAAAAATAAGTGCCTGCCAGCTGTAGCTTTATTATGTTTTCCCAGAAATAATAATGAGAAGGCTGTGGAAGTATATTATTTATTTCTTTTTTCCCCCACCCTTGTAGGAGAAGGGGGAAAAAAAAAAAACACGGGTGGTTGCTCCTTCCTTGTGAAAATAAAATGATTCCACTGTGAGAAGGTGACTTGGACAGAGCAGAAAGAAGGGGATTGGTATATAATGGAAAGTGTCTTTGTTTTGTCTTTTTTTATTTGTTTTTGAAATGGAGCATCTAGCTCTGGGCCAGAAGCCATGCTAAGCAAGATGGGGATTGAAAAACAGAGTACTTGGAGCTTCCTTGGCATAGACACTGACAAAAGTGAAAGTATTAGTCACTCAGTTGTGTCTGACTCTTCGCAACCCCAAGGACTGTAATAGCTCACCAGGCTCCTCTGTCCATGGAATTCTCCAGGCAAGAATATTGGAGTGGGTAGCAATTTCATTCTCCCGGGGGCAGGGGTCTTCCCAATCTAGAGACTGAACCTGGGTCTCCTGCATTGCAGATGGATTCTTTACTATCTGAGCTACCAGGGAAGCCATGTACACACCTGAATTAAACCAAAATATGGCAAAAGCCACAGTTGTGAAATAAACAGTGCTCTGGGAGCATAAAGAGAGGGTGGCTATGGGCAATAACATCAGAATTTTGGTGGAGACATTAATCATAAGTCAAAATGTAGATATTTAGTAACTTAGGGCTTCCCTGGTGGCCCAGACTGCAAAGAGTCTGCCTGCAATGCAGGAGACCTGGGTTCAATCCCAGGGTTGGGAAGATTCCCTGGAGAAGGGCATGGCAACCCACTCCAGTATTCTTGCCTGGAGAATCCCCATGGACAGAGGAGCCTGGTGGGCTACAGTCCGTGAGATTGTAAAGAGCTGGACATGACTAAGCAGCGAAGCACACACACTGAGTAACTTCTGCCAGCATTATGCCTTGGAAGTAGCAGATTCTCAGTGAATAGCAACTGACCCTGAGTTCAAGGTGGATTCCTGTATAGCATGGGGCACGTGATGGAACAGAGGAGACTGCCTGGCCCCACCCAGTTCATCCATCAGGTTCACCACACTGGGAGGCAGTGGAAAGGTGCTCATTAGTGTTTGCAAAAGAAAAGCAAGGTCTAACTCAGAATTGCAATTAATTTAGGCCAGACTCCAGGGAATACACATCACCATTTTATTGCCTGGGACACAGATGGAAAACTAGGACAGATGGGGAACAATGTTAGACTTGGCACTAATTGAAATCTGACATCTTGCTTCTATAAGCTATTGGACGTTGTGTGTATTGCACACCCCTCTGAGCCTCAGTTTTGTTATATATAATATGGTGTAATAATGCCTCCTTTATAGGAATATTGGGCTTCCCTTCTGGCTCAGATGGTAAAAAAATCCGCCTGCAATGCAGGAGACCTGGGTTTGATCCCTGGGTTGGGAAGATCCCCTGGAGACGAGAATGGCTACCCACTCTAGTATTCTGGCCTGGAGAATTTTGGTCTACAGCCCATGGATTTGCAAACAGTCGGACCTAACTCAGCAACTTTCACTTTCACTTTATAGGAATATTATGAAATTAAGTAACATGTGGAAGAATGTCTGATGTATTATAAGTCTTCAACAACAAGTTTTGAAGACATGCATTGCTATTGTAGTGAATAAAACTTGGCTTTTCCAAGTCCTTCTTATCCGTGAGGTCAATGGGTGCTGCAAAAAATCGTGTTCAGTGAGGAAACTTAGGCGTCCACACCTTAAATCCCATAATTGGGAGTATTTCCTCCTCCAGCTGCCCCAACCCAATGCCAGTCATGAAAGCTTGTAAGGAGTCAAAAATGTCTGATTCTCTCTAATTCGGATTCATACTCCATGTCCCTGAACGATGTGTAGGCATTCCTGTGACTAGTTCCCTAAGTAGAATTTTCTAAACCAGAAGTGTTAGTTGTTCAGCTGTGTCCAATTCTTTGGGACCCCAGGGACTGTAGCCCACCAGGCTCCTCTGTCCATGGGATTTCCTGGCAAGAATACTAGAGTGGGTTGCCATTCCGTTCTCTAGGGGAACTTCTCAACCCAGGGATTGAATGCAGGTCTCCTGCATTGCAAGCAGATTCTTCCCCATCAGAGCCACCAGGGAAACCCTGTGAGCTAGTGTCCCCTGGGCAAAATTTTCTCTGGAGCATTTTTAAATTTCCTTTGGGGAAGAGGGTGCCACAGTTTTGCTTTGTTCCAGACTAAATGTGCATGTCCTTGTGTTGGAGGGTAGCGCATTCTTCACTCTGCTGCAGGCTTCTCGCTCAGACCAGGTTTGCCTGATGTAGGGTGTCCCTTACTGCTGACTCCTGAGATCGTGACCCTGATTCTGCATTCTGCCCACATACAGTCTGGGTGATACTGGAGCCTGCTCCTATGGGTTGCAGAGCCAAGAGAGTTTCCAACTAACGTCCTTGCCCTAAGTCACTCTCCCTTTACTTCTTCCTTCTTACTGAAAGTGATTGATCCTTCAGAAGTGTTTTTGTGGCTTATATAGATTTTCTACTTAAAATCCTTCTCAAGCTGTTCATCAGCCACAGTTCAGTCTCCTCATCCACCCTCAAGCTCTACTATTATACTATTTTCCATTTTCAAATATGCCCTCAACATGCATAGTTGCATGCTTTTGCAAATCATCTTTCTTCTGATTGGAATGCCTTTCTCATACTTTTCCGATGGACACATCTCCCTGAAGATACAATCATAAACATTGCAGTGCTTCTCAGCCGAGAGACTGAGAAGCCAATGAGCCCATCCTCTGAGTTCTCAGGAGTCCTTGCTCCCTGTTAGGACTGTTTTTACTCTGCATCCTCTCTATGCAATACCTTCCTTGAGAGATACCTCTGCAGCCTCCTGTAGCAAAGGGCCTGGAACCCATGGTGCTCAGGCAGACAGAGCTAAATGTCCATCCACTTTCCACTACCCCCCCTCCTTCCTAACAGAGTCCAGTTTTGCTCAAAAACTGGATATGAGCTCTACTATCATTGTGTCCAGTTAATGTTCTGGCTAAAGTGAAAATGAAGTCGCTCAATCATGTCCAACTCTTTGCAACCCCATGGACTGTAGCTTAACCAGGCTCCTCCCTCCATGGGATTCTCCAGGCAAGAGTACTGGAGTGGGTTGCCATTTCCTTCTCTAGGGGATCTTCCCAACCCAGGGATCAAACCCAGGTCTCCCACATTCCAGGCAGACGCTTTAACCTCTGAGCCACCAGGGAAGCCCTATCAAGTAATAAGGCAAAATCTTCCTAGGAAAGTAGTAGTACTGGTTTAGTTGCTAAGCTGTGTCTGATTCTTTGTGACCCCACAAACTAGCCTGCCAGGCTCCTCTGTCCATTGGATTATCCAGGCAAGAACACTGGAGCAGGTTGCCATTTCCTTCTCCAGGGGATCTTCCTGACTCAAGAATCAAACCTGGGTCTTCTCCACTGCAGGCAGATTATTTATCAACTGAGTTAAGAGGGAAGCCCTCTTATGAGGGAGCCATCCATATTGTGGTTTGCAGTGCAAGTTCGCTTGCTTGGCAAGACGCAGTCAACCTGCAGTCACAGGACAGAACTAAGGAAAGAAAAGCAAGGAGCAGGGTCCCCCAGACTCTTGAGGAGTTCCAATAGGCTTAGACACTGACCTTCAAATTTCTCATTATTTGATAAAATATTTAACTATTTGTCTAAAACAGTAATAGTTGAGATTTCAGTTACTTGCAGCCAAATATTTTCCCCACTGATCTTAATTCAATGGGCAGTACCGTTTATTGAAGAAATGATTTATTTAATTACTCATTCAACAAATATTTATTGAGTATATGTCATTCTTGGGGTTCTAAATAAGACCAAGTTCCCTTCTTCATGGAGTTGATATTCAAGTTGGGGGTGCACCATGGCTATTACACAGTAATGGGTGGATGGACAGATGGATGGGTAAATACTGGTATATTTTCTAACTTAAAAAAAAAATGGTGCATCTTATAATTTGTGTCAGCAAAGCAAATGACTTCACCAAGCAATGAAACCCCAAATCATCAAACCACATTTTCAAACAAAGAAGTTTTGAAAGAAGAAGCTTCTGACTTAAATAAGGGATTTCTAAAACAGACAAATATTCTGTTTCCCAAGTCTCAACTTCATTTCTTCCAACAGGGAGTATAATGATATAGATGTGAAGGAGAAGAAAGGTGATGGGAATGGAATTACACACAAAATTAAACTTGAAAAGAAAAATGTATTGAGACTTCAAGGCTAAGTGATATCTTTTGATTGCTGTTCTCAGTGAGATACTGTACAGTTGGATGTAATGCCAATATATTTCCCAAACAGAGCTCTGAAAAAAATTAGAGGAAAACAGACCAAAATTAGCATTTTATGATTATTTCCAAGAGTGAGAAAAGTTATGCTATTGTGGCTTCCTGGAATAAATTAAAAGTGTTTATTGAGTTTTAAGAAGATTTGTGTTTCAAAATAACTTTGAATTCATGGGAAAGTTGGGAAATAGACAGTTTTGTACAGGCAGGAAAATTGCTTTTGATTAATCAATAGTAAGAGTAAGCTGAAGGGAATTTCTCAAACTTTTAATGTCTTTTTCAAGAAAAAGATCTAGATAAACTCAACACATTTGAAACAATTGGTTATAGATGGTGGTAGTCAAGACACAATTACTCAAATAAATTAAAATCCCAACTCTATCACACTGAGTTATCTTTCATAATTCTTTGAATTTCAGGTTGTTATTTCTGTTCAGTCACCCAGGCTTGTCTGACTCTTTGTGACCCCGTGGACTGCAGCATGCTAGGCCTCCCTGTCCCTCACCATCTCCCGAAGTTTGCCCAACCTCATGTTCATTGCATCGTGATGCCATCCAGCCATCTCATCCTCTGACCTGCTTTTCTGCTTCTGCCCTCAATCTTTCCCAGCATCAGGGACTTTTCCAATGAGTCAGCTGTTTGCATCAGATGACCAAAATACTGGAGTTTCAGCTTCAGCATCAGTCCTTCCAACGAGTGTTCAGGGTTGATTTTCCTTAAGATTGACTAGTTTGATCTTGCTGTTCAAGGGAGTCTCAGGAGTCCTCCCAACACCACCGTTCGAAGACATCAATTCTTCGGTGCTCTGCCTTCTATATGGTCGAACTCTCACAACCGTAGGTGAATTACAGGTTACTAATTTGCGAAATGAAGTGAATATTAGCATAATAGATTTTTATGAAGGTTTATAGAGTTTACCTATGCAAAGCACTTAGCAGACAGTAGTATTTTATAAGGACCCCAAAACTACTACTTTATCCCATTTATCTTTCTTTTCTTTACCTCTGTAATTCTACCACCAGAACTGTTGATGTAAATAGAGAATGTTTTCTGTCAAACATATTTTTTTTTCCATTTGTATAGGAGTAACACACTGTATTACATATGTAAGATCTTATCTACATGGGTTTGATTCCAGAAACTAATATTCTCTAAATTAAAAAAAGAAATACAATACAAACTGTTTTCATCAGTCTGCTTCCCTAAATATCAATTTTATCTTCATAAACTTCATGTACACACACACTCTAAAGCATCCATGGCATTTCCTCCCTTTTCAGATAATTATTGTGACAAAAAGAAAGCTTTTTTTTCCCGCCTGTTTGACTATGTGACTTTGATTTCTGATCATATTTTGCCCTGGATGGTGACTTACTGACATTGCACTGAAAACATGAAAGCTCATTCTGCTCTGACTTCCGCTATGTGATCAGAAATCCATTTCTAAAGACTGCTGCAGCTTTCCAGGCTCACTTTCCCCTTTGCCCTTTGCCCCATATCTGGGAAAATTGATAACCAACATCTGTGTCCTTCATCACTTGACCGATGGACATTTCAAACAATAGAAGTACCAGCCTCGGAGGGTACCTCGACTCCCGGTCCAGTCCCATCAACAATAAAAACCCAGAGCTGGACTCCTCTTCCCTTGCCCTTGTTTTACTCTTGTCCTTCCCTTTTTCTGTTTACTATGTGAACAGTAATCTTTATTTCACAACCACTGGGGCCATTGTGTCATTTATCCCACTGCCATAAAGCCCTGGGGCAGTGGGTTGCCCAGTGAACTGCAGGTGACAGTAAGTGCCCCTCCCACCTTGCCAATAACATTCTGGTATTCATGCTTCCAGGTGTTAATTTAATCACTAAGCATCTATTCATTCCTCCCGACACAGGATTTTTTCACACGTTGTTGCCAATATTCTGCCACGTGAGAACCTGCCTCCCATGACTTTTTTTCAGATGAACTTGACGTTCTTTATGGAAAATGTACTTGACTTCACCAGTTCAGATCAAATTTCTTTGAAGAAGTGCTCATGAAGTTCTTTTGCAGTGAGATTACAATAAGATAAATTGTAACTATGTCTTAGTGGGGGCATTTGATTATTTTTCCCTCCAACATTTGATTATCAGCTCCTGACGGTAGGGGACACCTCTCATCATGTTTACCATCATCATCTCATCATCGTTTACCAGCATCTGACATAATACCCGGTATGTGGACAAATGAGCAAATCCTTTTTAAAGCGTTTTAAATTTATTATTTTTGTTTTAGCTGCACTGGATGTTTGCTGCTATGGATGGGCTTTCTCTAGTTGTGCTGCGTTGTGGTGCACGGGCTTCTCGTTGCGTTGGTTTCTTTTGTTGTGGAGCACTGGCTCTAGGGTGTGCAGGCTTCAGGAGCTGCAGTTCGAGTGCTTTAGAGCATGTGCTTAGTGGTCCGAAAACATGTAGGATCTTCCAGACCAGGGTTTGAACCTGGCAGGTGGATTCTTAACCATTGGACCACCAGGGAAGTCCATACTTTTTGCATTAAGACTCAGAATACATCAATGTCTCAGCTAGACATTGTCCCTGTCCTCTGTGTGTGTGTTGGGGTATGTTACATGTACCTGCACGCGCACACACAATAAATCACAGTGAATTTAATGTTGCTCACCCTTTTGCACAGAGCTCATACACTTTCATCAGATGAGTTTCAGATTGCCCTAGGAACTTAAGAAAGAAAAATATCAGAGATAATTTTAAAAATTTTGTGTTTCAGAGGCAGATAATTGATGTGACTCCTTATTTAGCTATTTACAGGTTGGGTGATTTGGAACAAGTCACTTAACCTTGGTGAGAACCAATTTCTCATCTATAAAACAGCAAATATAAAGCGACATTGCAGTGTTGTGAGGAGGACCCAAAATTATACGTGTAAAGCACTTGCTAATAAAACCTATGAAACATGTTTTTAATAAAGTGTGCCTGTTTTAATTAAAGTGTGCTTCATTGGGTTAACTTGAACAGCAGCCCTGAGCCACTAAAGAGGACTTTGATAAGCAGGCTCTAAGGGGTTGTATTGAATCAAAAGATTCACCTTCTTGGAACTCAGGCTCCCCTTCAGACATCCTTTTAACTTACATGTGAAACTTCTTAAAGCTCTGTCCTCTTTCATGAACATACAAACTTCATCTCTTTACTAATGTTATTTGAAATTTACTGCTGCTGCTGCTAAGTTGCCTCAATGGTATCTGAATCTTTGTGACCCCGCAGACTGTAGCCCACCAGGCTCCTCTATCCATGGAGTTCTCCTTGGCAAGAATGCTGGAGTGAGTTGCCATTTCCTTCTCCAGGGGACATATCCTCTCCTGGGACCTACCCAAATGACCTTAGGCTATAGTCAATTTGATGTCCATAGACCATTGTTGCTTTTACTAAGTAAAAGGAGACTAGGTTAAGCACAAAGTCTTAATGAGCAAGTCATTTGCTGAGCGATATCACCTTGAGACATTTCAGAGGACTAGTGGCAAGGGCATGTGTCAGCTATCTGTTGCCTTCGTATGGCATGACTTCTGGAACATGCTGTCCTCTCATTTACTCTCCTCCATCCTTTGAGTCCTAGTCAAGTTCCACCTCCTCCAAGAATCATTCCCTGTTGAAGACAGATACAAATTGTTGAGGCTATCCTTCAAATATCAAAGTACATGATCAATGTTTTTCATTTTTTACTTGCTACCATTTTGTAGCAAATAATATCTGTCAGTTACTCATTCCACTAATTATTATGGAGAAATGATTATGTGCCAAGGACTTGAAGACTAGTGGAAGGAGCAAATGAGTGATCATATTTACTAAGCATTGTGCCAAATGTTACAAAAGAATGTGCACAGAAAAGTACAGGGTTGAAGAAGTAGGTGCTATATGTCTTAGAGTGAGAGATCACAGATGAATTTGCTTTACCAAACTTACTATAATTACTTGAATAAATGCCTTAATGTCAAAATAATATAAGGGTGTCATTTTTGGTACTTTTAAGTTTATATCATGAGTACACTTCAGTTCTATTTAGATCAAACTTAGTCATTGATATATTATTTGCCCTTCTAGTAACTAACACAGCACATGACAATAATGGTCTGGAATGAGAAGCTGACATCAGAAAATTCCACTGTGGAGATATTATAATGTATATATAATTATATATATAATTTATACATCTATATATTTATGTTATATATAATTATTATATAATTAATCATATATAGTATATGGAAATCATATATATTATATATAATTTTCCTATAACTAAGGAATACAATAAAATTCAAAGAAAATGACAGATGTGTTATCATCAGAGACACAGCTCAATGGAGGAAACATTGTTGAAATGTTGCCCTCAACTTTCTTTCAGTAAATCCTTTTGTTCTACATTGGTGTGCCTTTTCTCAATCTGTTCTCATTCTTGTACTTTAACCATTCTTTAAGGTTTTCTGTCCCTTTCATGTCTAAACTACTCTCAAAAAATTATCCTGGTATGTGTCATGTTTCAGGAGAGAGGAGATATTTTATGTGTTATATTTGACCTTGGGAAAATGCATGAGGTGAAATGCAAGAGACAGTTAGGGAAGTATTTGGAGGGATCGACAGACATTCGGTTTCCTTGAAGATATACCCAGGGAGTATAATTCCTATGTGCAATCAATCCTGTGAGAACGTTTCTGTGGGTTGAATTGTTCTCTGAAAAGAGATGTGCACGCTCCAACCCCTGGCACATGTGAATGTGAACTTGTTTAGAAGTAAATGTCTTTGCAGATGCAGCCAGTTAAGATGAGGTCATACTAAAGTAGGTTGGACCCTAAATCCAGTGTGGTTGGTGTCTTTAGAAGAAGAGAGAAGATACACAGACATGGTGAGAGGTCACATGAGGATCAGGGCAGAGACTGGAGTGACATGTGCAAAGCCTTGATTTGAGGCATCTGGCTTCCAAAACTGTGAGACAATAAGTGCTTATTGTTTTAAGCCATCTAGTCTCTGGTAATTTGTTGCAGAAGCTCAGAGAAACTGATACAAATATCAACTGTCAAATATAAACTATAAACTTGACCTGCTCGATCCCAGTTAACCAAAAAGAACCCTCACCATCACCTCACTGTGAGCTCTGACAGCCGGTGTCAAAATGGAAAGAGCATCTGGGCATGCTGAAAATTACAGTTTCATGCTCTCAGCACACTGACCTCCTGAATAATCCTTTTCAAAAGAAATTCATTCACTCTTTGATTCATTCATTTGACAAATATTTGCTGAGTACATACTTTATACTAGCACTGTTCTAAGCACTGAAAATAAATCAGTGAACAAGGAAGAAGGAATATCCCTCTGGGATGAGGTTTACATCACAGAGGTAGTTGATAAAGAATTTTGATATTTAGGAATCATCAAATTTGATAGCTCAAGTACTTTGGCCAGTTTATTTTTTGTTCAATTATGATGTGGAACATTAATCAGATAATTTGACAAATGTTATGATACTTTATGAAAAGGTTTGATCTACCTGTGTAGAGTGGAATAGATGTCCACTGGTTCTGGGGAAAAAAAAGGAAGGAAAACTCTAAAAAGCATTGAAAGCCTCATATCACAGAAGAAGAATATTCAGGAAATATCCTGTGAACGCTTTCTGGGAATTTCCCCTGCTCTTTCCCAAAAGATTGAAAATTGTTTAATGGGGGTGACAGAGAATGAAATGGTTAGATGGCATCACCAATTTAACGGACATGAGTTTGAGCAAGCCCCAGGAGACAGTGAAGGACAGGAAAGCCTAGTGTGCTGCAGTCCATGGTGTCTCAAAGAGTCGGATACAACTCAGCAACTGAACAACAACCAACAAAATGCTCTTTCTGGCCAAACACCTGTCAAATTCCCTATTTTCACTTGATCTTAATTAGAAGCAAGAATTAATACACTTAATTAATTGCACATCTTCTCTCCTTAATTCCTCTGTTGCTTGTTTCTCCACTAGATAACCTGCAAATAGAATTTTGAATTGGATCACCTCCTCTGAGGCCCCTTCAGTCCTGGCCTGGCCTGTCTTAGCAAAGCCCATCTTGGCCTAGGAAATGGCAGCTGAAGGACAGAAGCCCCAGAAGGGAAGCCCTGCCATACACTGACCTGGGGACCTAGAGGCCCCTGGATGCACTGCTATGCATTCTTCCATTTTTGCTTTTAAAGATCAGAATGCTAAAGCTGAATGTCTGCAAGAAGATGAAAATCTCACCTAAAGCCACACATCTGGTGTGAAGGAGATAAGGGTTCAAGTCTAGATTTTCTGGCCCTGAGGTCTGTTCTTTCATTTCTAAAACATAAAAGTAAGTGGACCAATCTCTGGAGCAACAAGAAGGGTTGTACCTCCACAGTCAAACATTAGGGACAGAACCCCCTAAAACACAGAGAACAGCATCAGGCCAAGTTGAGGAGACAAGTTCACAACCAAGGAGGTACAGCTGGGCAACCACTGGAATTTGAGTAAGATCACCAAACATTTATCAGTAGAAGGCGTGTGGATCTTTTTGAGTTCATAGCTTTCATGGCTATTAATACAACCAAAATTCTGGAGACCTCATTGTCTATTGTAGTTTTATGCTTTTTTTTTTAAATTGTAGCTGACTTACAATATTGTATTAGTCTCAGGTGTGCAACATAGTGATCTGATATTTTTATAGGCTATGTGCTATAAAATAATTATAAAATATTGGCTGCTATTATATCCTATGCTGTATATATTACATCCTTAACTTCTCTATTTTATACCTAGCTGTTTGTACCTCTTAATCCCCTTCACCTCTTTTGTCCTCCCCACACACCTCTGCTCTCTGGATACCACTAATCCTTTCCCTGTATCTGTGAGTCTGTTCCTATTTCATTATATTTGTTTGCTTTATATTTAGATTCCACATATGAATGAAACCACATGTTTGTCTTTCTCGTCTGACTTGTTTCACTGAGCACAATACCCTCCAGGTCCATCCAAGTTGTTGCAAATCACAAAATTCCAATGTTTTATTTTCTCCTGTATCTTGTACTAGTCGCTAGGCTGTATTATTTGCTTGGAGAGGCAAGCCTGTATCTAATAAAAGGACAAGTTAAACTTTTACATTTACTTTTGGGCATTTGGGCCACAGTGAAAACAATGAAGAGCATTTCAAACAGTAAAACCCTTCAGAGCTGCACACGTATTTATTCTAGGCTGAGTCATATCTCAGGAGGGCAGCACGGTGAGACCTGAAAACCATTGCTGCTGAAGCAGTGAGTTCTCAGGGTTGCATTCACATTAAATCCAAGCAGTTAAGGGCAGACTGCCTCTCTTGGTTTGTGCCACTAATGCCTTTTAAAGCCCTTGGCACCTAGAGGAGGCTTAGCAAATACTCATGATGTTCCTAATCACTACTGGTTCTTTATCCATCAGAAATAGGTCACTGAGGCTGCAAATATGTGAAAGGATGAGATCTGGTGGACAAGTCTTTAACACTATTATATTCTTAAACTTGTTAAGTTTTTAATGATTCTTATTTATAACAATTATTAGGAATACAAGGGAAGGTCAAATTTTTGAGTGTCTGCTACTTATTAATGTCTTGTTAGAGACCACATTTGCTCCCAAAAGTAGTTAACACGTATACACCCTTAGCAATTCTCCTTCAGTTTCCTTCAGGTCTCCCATCAGCTGGTTCAAACATCAGGCTGCTGGTCAGTAGCACAGATAGGTCAGTGAAAGCTCCCGTGGCTTCTCCTCCAAATACTTAGAGGCTGAACTCCCACAGCCAAGGAGAAGCTGAGATAACATGGACTGAGCAGGCTCAGTTGCTTCTCTGTGAAAACACTGATGCTCATAAACAAGACAAGGACAATGATAATGGTAACTTTTATTCAGTCTCATTTGCATGAAATAAATCCTGGCAAAGTTTATGACAGTTTCTGGCAGGCAGTGGGAAATGCACCTTTGCAATTGCTCTTTGGTTAATTAAAATTATTCCTTCATCTTCTCTAAACAGCCTCAAGGGGTCAGTTAGGGGAGCAGAGGGACCAGTCTAGTTTCATTTCACATAGGATTGTTCTGACTTCCATTAGGCCATGTGGATACCGTATGCTAACCATCCCTAGGGATGTTCAAAATCGAGGAAGAAAAATACATGGAGAAAGTAGTTTAGGAAATGAGATTTATGGTTTTAAATCCACACACTATTAAAATTATAAAAGACAAAACACATATGAAACTAATTAATGTTAGCCCATTTCAAAAGCAGGCCTGTATTAATAAATGCCAGGAACATCATACACTTCCTTTGGATTCATAGTACAATGAGATATTGGGGCTGACGGAACCTCGGAAGGTTGTTTAGCACAGAACATCTCAGGATTATTAGAAGGATAACGTGTGATCAAAACTCCATATGTGTGGAGGCTGCATTAATTTCAATTGATGCAAGTTGTGAAGAACCATTTGCTAATCAAAAGATAGAAATTTGACATTAATAAGAATAAAATTTATTTTATTTGTAAGAATGAGATTTTACTTATAATTTTGCTACTGATTATTTAGTGGCTTATCATTTTTGAGCAAACAGTTAGTTAAGTCATAGTTAGCATTCAAATATTTTCAAAAATTGTAGGCTGCCTTTGATGAGAGTTTTTAAATTATGACTCTTAGGGTTGATAAACAACAAGCTCCTACCATATTCCTTAGGGAACTACATTTAATACGCTATGATAAACCATGATGGAAAAGAGTACAAAAAACATATATATACACATATGTATAACTGAATCACTTTGCTGTACAGCAGAAACTAACACAACATTATAAGTCAACTTCAATAAAACTTAAAAAAAAACAATGACTCATTATTCATCAGTTCCTCTAGACACACTGAGCACCCTCCATGTGCCAGATGATCCACTGGGAGAAAGTTGTTTTGTTGTTGTTGAAGCCGATCACTCTTTTTTTGTTGTTTAAATTAGAGGATCATTACTTTGCAATATAGTGATGGTTTTTTGCCACATGTCAACAAGCATCGACATTAGATAAAATGTGTCTCTTCCCTCTTGAATTCCCTCCTTCCACCTCTCTCCTCCTTTCACCCCTTCAGGTTGTCACAGAGCCTTGGCTTTGGGTTCCCTGCATCATACATTGAACCCTCACTGGCTATCTATTTTACATATGGCAATGTATGTGTTTCAATGCTATTCTCTCAAATCATCCCACCCTCTCTTTCCCCAGCTGTGTCCAAAAGTCTGTTCTTTATGTCTGTGTCTCCTTTGTTTTTTTTTTTAATAAATTTATTTATTTTAATTGGAAGTTAATTACTTTACAATATTGTATTGGTTTTGCCATACATCAACATGTATCCACCACAGGTATATACGTGTTCCCCATCCTGAACCCCCCTCCCACCTCCCTCCCCGTACCATCCCTCTGGGTTGTCCCATTGCACCTCCCCCAAGCATCTGTGTCTCCTTTGATGCCCTGCATGTAGGATCATATATATGTGTTAATATACAATATTAATCTTTCTCTTTCTGACTTCTTTCACTCTGTATAATAAGCTCTAGGTTCATCCATCTCATTAGAACTGACTCAAATGTGTTCCTTTTTATAGCTGAATAATAGTCCATTGTGCGGACTATACCACAGCTTCCTTATCCATTCATCTGTTGATAGACATCTAGGTTGCTTCCATGTCCTAGCTATTGTAAATAGTGCTGCAGCAAGCACTGGGGTGCATGCGTCGTTTTCAGTTCTTGTTTCCTGTGAGTATATGCTCAGCAGTGGCATTGCTGGATCGTATGATAGCTTTATTTCTAGTTGCTTTTTTTTAAAGGATTCTCCATACTGTTTTCCATAGTGGCTCATTCAATTTGCATTCCCACAAAAGTGTAAGAGAGTTCCCTTTTCTCCACACTCTCTCCAGCACTTATAGCTTGTAGGCTCTTTGATGATGAGCATTGTGATTGGTGTGAAATACCACCTCATGGCAGTTTTGATTTGCATTTCTCTAATAATGGGCAATGTTGAACATTTGTCATGTGTTTTTTTAGCTACTTCTGTGTCTTTTTTGGAGAAATGTCTGTCTAAGTCTTCTGCCCACTTTTTTTATTGGGCTGTTTGCTTTTCTGGTGTTGAGCTGCATAAGCAACTTGTATATTTTGGAGATTAATTCTTTGTCAGTTGTTTAGTTTGCTATTAATTTCTCCCATTCTGAGGGCTGTCTTTTCAACTTGCTTATAGTTTTCTTTGTTGTGCAAAAGCTTTTAAGTTTAATTAGATCCCATTTGTTTATTTTTGTTTTTATTTTTGGAACTGGAGGAATCAATGACTTCAGACTATACTGCAAAGCTACAGTCATCAAGACAGTATAGTAGTGGCACAAAAACTGAAATATAGACCAATGGGACAAGATAGAAAGCACAGAGATAAATCCACAGACCAGTGGGCACCTTATCTTTGACAGAGGCAAAAATATACAATGAAGAAAAGACAGTCTCTTCAACAGGTGGTACTGGGAAAACTGGTCAACTATGTGTAAAAGGATAAGATTAGACTGCTTCCTAACATCATGCAAATAAACAAATGAAAAACTTAAAATGGATTAAAAACCTAAATGTAAGACCAGAAATTACAAAACTCTTAGAGGAAAACATAGGCAGAACACTCTCTGACATAAATCACAGCAAGATCTTCTATGACTCACCTCTGAAGCTTTTATTCCAACTGTTGCAACTCTTGAAAAATAGACCAAGGTCCCAAGGCAGCACGAGTCTCCATGGGCCAGCTTTTTTTTTTTTTTTTGAGAGCATCAATCCTATTTTATTATTATATATATATATATGTGTGTGTGTGTGTGTGTTATTTTTACCCAACATACACATACACACGCATAGCCGCAAGCATATATATGTATACCTACATACCAAAACTTGAAGGAAATACCTATATATATTCAGGTCTTTATCTCTGAGAAGACTAAAACAAAAAAGAAAATTAAGGGTCTCCCTGGTAGCTCAGCTGACAAAGAATCTGCCTACAATGCAGGAGACAGTGGTTCAGTTCCTGGGTTGAGAAGATCCCCTGAAGAAAGAATAGGTTACCCACTCCAGTATTCTTGGGTTTCCCTGGTGGCTAAGATGGTAAAGAATCTGCCTGCAATGCGGGAGACCTGAGTTTCATCCCCGGGAATGTTTTTAGTGACATATTTAAGATAAAACATATTGAGAGCATCAATCCCATCTTGTATATATATATATATATATGTGATTTTTACCTGACACACACACACATGCACGTATATATGTATACCTACATACCAAAACTTGAAGGAAATACCTTAATATGTTCAGGTATTTATCTCTGAGAAGACAAACAAAAATTTTAGACTTTTAAGTATTTTTTTAAAATTTACAACAAATACGTTCATTTTAAAACAGCAACAAATACACTGTTAAACAATTGGTTTTTCATCTTTGGCTCAAACTGGAAAAGGACATATATATTTTATCCAAACAGAGATTCAGTTCAGTTCAGTTCA
Source organism: Oryx dammah (assembly GCF_014754425.2). Lineage (NCBI taxonomy): Eukaryota > Metazoa > Chordata > Mammalia > Artiodactyla > Bovidae > Oryx > Oryx dammah. Next base: position 88,372,316 of record NW_024070209.1, on the reverse strand, counting down.
GTTCAGTCACTCAGTCATGCCCGACTCTGCAACCCCATGGACTGCAGCTCGCCAGGCCTCCCTGTCCATCACCAACTCCTGGAGTTCATTCAAACTCATGTCCATTGAGTCAGTGATGCCATCTAACCATCTCATCCTCTGTCGTCCCCTTCTCCTCCTGCTTTCAATCTTTCCCAGCATCAGAGTCCTTTCAAAATGAGTCAGTTCTTCTCATCAGGTGGCCAAAGGATTGGAGTTTCAGCTTCAACATCAGTCCTTCCAATGAACACCCAGGATTGATCTCTTTTAGGAAAGACTGGTTGGATCTCCTTGCAGTCCAGGGGACTCTCAAGAGTCTCCTTCAACACCACAGTTCAAAAGCATCAATTCTTCAGTGCTCAGCTTTCTTCACAGTCCAACTCTCACATCCATACATGACCACTGGAAAAACCATAGCCTTGACTAGACGGAACTTTGTTGGCAAAATAATGTCTCTGCTTTTGAATATGCTATCTAGTTCGGTCATAACTTTCCTTCCAGGGAGTAACCATCTTTTAATTTCATGACTGCAGTCACCATCTGCAGTGATTTTGGAGCCCCCAAAATAAAGTCTGCCACTGTTTCCACTGTTTCCCCATCTATTTGCCGTGAAGTGATGGGACTGGATGCCATGATCTTAGTTTTCTGAATATTGAGCTTTTTTTGGTAAATTAATTTATCTGTTTTAATTGAAGGCTAATTACTTTACTTGGAAGGAAAGTTATGACCAACCTAGATAGCATATTCAATAGCAGAGACATTACTTTGCCAACAAAGGTCCATCTAGTCAAGGCTATGGTTTTTCCAGTGGTCATGTATGGATGTGAGAGTTGGACTGTGAAGAAAGCTGAGTACCGAAGAATTGATGCTTTTGAACTGTGGTGTTGGAGAAGACTCTTGAGAGTCCCTTGGACTGCAAGGAGATCCAACCAGTCCATTCTGAAGGAGATCGGTTTTGGGTGTTCTTTGGAAGGAATGATGGTGAAGCTGAAACTCCAATACTTTGGCCATCTCATGCAAAGAGCTGACTCATTGGAAAAGACTCTGATACTGGGAGGGATTGGAGGCAGGAGGAGAAGGGGCAGACAGAGGATGAGATGGCGGGATGGCATCAGCGACTCAATGCACGTGAGTTTAAACGAACTCTGGGAGTTGGTGATGGACAGGGAGGCCTGGCGTACTGCAATTCATAGGACTGCAAAGAGTCGGACACGACTGAGCGACTGAACTGAACTGAATTACTTTACAATATTGTAGTGGTTTTGCCATACATTCACATGAATCAGCCATGGGTGTACATGTGTCCCCCATCCTGAACCCCCCCACCCCCCACCTCTCTCCCCATTCCATTCCTCAGGGTTTCAAAATAGCAAAAGAGACACAGATGTAAAGAACAAGCTTTTGGACTCTGTGGGAGAAGGGGAGGATTGGATGATTTGAGAGAATAGGACTGAAACATGTATATTACCATATGTGAAATAGATCTCCAGTCCAGGTTCGATGCATGAGACAGGGCGCTCAGGGTCAGTGCATGGGCCAGCTCTTAACCCAACTTTGTGAACCTCAGAGGGAAATAGGATCTGATCATCATAGAACCCAATCAAATTGTTTTCCTTATTTCTTTAGTGTAAAAGGAGAATTCCAGAATTTAAAAGGTTTAACTTTGTTTTATACAGCTGAGACTTCTAATTAATGTCTGAGATGTGTTTGGGTCCTGAATACATACTTCATACATTTAAAAAAAGGATCCATTTCATTACTCTGAAAAGGACGCCATAAGGTATCCCTAAGTCTCATCTTTCTCAATTTTATACAAAGAAGTATGGGTGGCCCTTACATAATTTGGGAACTAATCGTTGACTGTGGAAAGAAAGAGGCCATGAAAAATTCCTGACTTCTAACTTCAGCTCCAAGCTCCAGAATCCTTACATTATTATTAACTATTTCATGGCACTTCCTCCAAGTCCTCAATACCCCCTAACATACTTATTTTTCCCTTTGTCTTTAGATGTCACTTGTATAAAACCAATATATATTTCTTGATAAACACATTCTGAGGTTGTTACATTTTAATTTAATTAATGGTATTGTATAATAAGTAGAGTGACCATATAATTTATTTTCCAAACCAGGACACTTTGAGATTTAAAAGAGGAACTAGTAATAATCACTCTGAGATAAAAGGCAAACCTGGGGTTACCTTAGCCAAATTGATACTTATGATCATGTTAAATATAAACTCAAAGCTTTTCCTTAATTCAATCTCTAAGTTTTTTCAGATCTTTCTATAATTCAGGTTAGTGAGTAGTGAAGTTAATTACAAGTATGCCCTAATATGTTACCATATGCAAAAATAAAGTGAATTATCCCCTTTGTTTTTCTTTTTAATTTATTGGACTGTAGTTGATTTACAATGTTGCATTCATTTCAGGTGTACAGCAAAATTATGCATATACACATGAGCGTGCTCAGTTGCTTCAGTCTTGTCTGACTCTTTGCAACCTTGCGGACTGTAGCCCTCCAGGCTCCTCTGTCCTTGGGATTCTCCAGGCAAGAATACTAGAATAGGTTGCCATGCTCTCCTCCAGGGCATCTTCCTAACCCAGATATCAAAGCCATGTCTCCTGCATCTGCTGAATTACAGGTGGATTCTTTAGTGCTGAGTCACTGGGGAAGCTCATATATATCTGTATGTATATATGTATCTATCTATCTATATCATATATTTTAAGATTCTTTTCCCATATAGGCTATCACATAGTAATGAGTAGAGTTCCCTGTGCTTTTTAGTAAGTCCTTATTTCTTTTTTTTTAAGTCACTCAGTCGAGTCTGACTCTTTGCATCCCTGTGGACTGTAGCCTATCAGGCTCCTCTGTCCATGGAATTCTCCAGGCAAAAATACTGGAATGGGTAGCTGTTCCCTTCTCCAGGGGATTTTCCCAACCCAGGAATCAAACCCAGGTCTCCTGCATTGCAGTCGGATTCTTTACCATCTTAGCCACCAGGAAGCCTGTATTTTATATATAGTAGTGTGTGTATGTCAATCCAAATTTTCTAATTTATCCTCCCCCAATGCCTCCTTACCCCCTGGGTAACCATGAGTTTATTTTCTTCTTCTGTTACTCCTATTTTGTAAATACAGTCATTTGTACTTCTTTTTCTTTTTTTTAGATTCCATATATGAATGACAATCTCTAGGCTTATCCACATTGTGTAAGGGGCATTATTCTTTTTTAGGACTGAGTAATTGCTTTTTGAAATCAACATTCTGCTTATTGCTACTGTATTTGGGATTCTTTTGTCTATTTTTATAATTGCTTATATTCGTATTTCCAGGCCTGCAAATTGACTGTTAATATCCTTTATGCTTTGGTCATTTTTCTGATGGATTTTTCTTTCCTTGCTGATTTGTAAGAATTCCTATGTGGTCTAGATGTGACTATTTTGCAAATTTACTATTTTATAAATATCTTTTATTTAGTGCCTTCTTACAAGTTTGTCTCCAGTGTTCCTGGTTAAATACAAATTTATATGCTGATGTAGTCCTGTCTATTCATTTCCCTTTTATGGTTTGTGACTTTGAAATGCTATGGAGAATCTCTTTAGTCTCAAGGTCACAGTAATGGTTTTTTCTCAATTTTTGTGTGTTTTCTATCTCTACCTTTCACATTTAGGTCTTTACTACATTTGGGTTTTATTTTCTGATTCTAGAAATAAAATGTTTTAACTCAGTTCCACTTCAAAAATGAAAGTGGTCTAGTTTAGAAGTGCCATGAGTTAGCAATCCAACCTTGATCTTCAAATGTAGTGACTCAGATTTTTCATTTCTAAACATCTCTCCTTTCACCATGGATTTGGGTGGTCATCTCTAGCATACAACACATTTGCAGATTATTGGATCTATTCTTTGTCCCTGTTTGTCAAGTTGTATTCCAAAACACTGTTTTCGTTATGTTTGTTTTTGAAACATATTATCTGGTAGAGTTTGCCTCCATCCCCTCTCTTCTTCTCTAAAATTTCTTAACTATTGAAAACATTGTTTAATCAATTTGCCAACTTCCCCCACCCCTTAAAAAAAAAAAAAAAAAAAACCTGCTACTGAGAATTTAAAATTACATTGCACTGATAGGAACAAGATAGTTTTAAAATTAACTCATCTAAGATTGACCACAACAAAAAGGATGAGTGATGACCTTTGGAAATTCTTTCCTCCATGAAAGCAATAAAAATGCTGGGGGGAAAAAAAGATGGTTAGATTCCACCTTTTCAGAACTCTAGGAATTAGCCAGAGGCTGGAAGCAATCTGTGGAAGCATTTATTCAAGAAAAAAATGACTGTGTCTCAGTAAGAAAAGCAAGTTGGATTATGCCCTGCCCTACTGCCTCTCTCCTTTTGCCAGCTCCATGGGAATCTTGAAAACCAATGCTCTGCAATCACAATGGAAATCAGTAGCTTGGCAACCACCAGAGGAGGCAGACTGAAAGTGGGGTGCCTTCAAAGGCCCGTATTCAGAGAATTCATCACATACATATAACCCCCAATAGTATGAATAGATGATTTCCCCTCAGAAGCATGGAGGCCAGAAAACATCGGGATGACAAATTAACATTGTGACAGCTCACTCACCCAATCAGAGGACTCTTGCGTATGTCTGTCTGTCTGTCTGTTTATCTCTGTCTCTCATCTTTGTAGTTAGTTTTTCTCGATAATGATTTTGTACATTGTTTCAGTTTTCCTTGAACCTTATTTTTGTCACAGTTATAAATGTTGATTTTTATTTATTTTTTAACACTGAAGACATTTTGTATGGGATATAGCTGATTAACAATGTTGTGATAGTTTCAGGTGAACTGTGAAGGGACTCAGCCATATGCAATTATAAATTGTATCTCTATGGCTTTGTATAATGTTTTCTGGGTATAAATTTCTAGTTGGTGTGGAAAGCACTGCTGTGTTTTGCTTATTGATTATCTCTCTGGCCATCTGGCTGAATTCCATAACAGTAGTAATGACTCATGAGTTAATGAACCATTGGGATTCATCTGTCTTAGGATTTCTATTGAAACGATCATGTGATCTCCAGTCAGTTCAGTCGCTCAGTCCTGTCCTACTCTTTGCGACTCCATGGACTGCAGCGCACCAGGCCTCCTTGTCCATCACAAATTCCCAGAGTGTGCTCAAACTCATGTCCATTGAGTCAGTGATGCCATCCAACCATCTCATCCTCTGTCATCCCCTTCTCCTCCTGTCTTCAATCTTTCCCAACATCATGGTCTTTTCCAGTGAGTCAGTTCATCACATCAAGTGACCAAAGTATTGGAGTTTCCACTTCGACATCAGTCCTTCAAATGAATATGCAGGACTGATTTCCTTCAGGATGGACTGGTTGGATCTCTTTGAAGTCCAAGGGACTCTCAAGAGTCTTCTCCAGAACCACAGTTCAAAAGCATCAATTCTTCAGTGCTCAGCTTTCTTTATAGTCCAACTCTCACATCCATACGTGATTACTGGAAAAACCATAGCTTTGACTAGATGGACTTTTGTCAGCAAAGTAATGTCTCTGCTTTTTAATATGCTGTCTAAATTGGTCATAGCTTTTCTTCCAAGGAGCAAGTGTCTTTTAATTTCATGTGATCTCCAAATAATGATAATTTCATCTCTTCTCTTCCGATCTATATATGCATTTGTTTTTCTTATTGGGTCCATCCATTCAGCCTCCATTTTATCATTCATGGCCTCTTAACAGTAGAGTTTAAACACTCAGGTCATTCATATCTCTTCTAGAGACTCTTAGTTCTCTATTTAATAATTCTCAGGATGGAAGAGTCCAGGATACAAGTTGCAGGCAGTGACGGCTGGACCACTGGGCTTGAGTTGGAGATTCCTGGAAGAATGTAATATGAGGACTTATTTGAAGTCATGAATAAACAGGCAGCCATTCTGTCAAACCAATGTCCCACTCATGGTGCAGTGATGTTCGGTGCCTGAAGAATGTGACTTGTTGCCTTCCATCATATGATTACATACTGTTCAAGGTGAAAACTTGTTTTTAGTACGAAAACTAGATAGAGCAATCACTTACAGACAGTGGTGAGATTTTACCTGGCAGAGTCACGGTTCCTTGGGAATAGACATCTGTGCTTGGATTACGCTGGACGTACAGATGCGGGCTGTCATTTGCTTAAACAGTCCATATTCCCCTGGTTCCTCTCCCTCGTCTCCCCTCCCAGGGGGTTTAGAGGGAAATATTTTGCCTGTCAGCTCTGAAGAGAACCCTGTCCACTAGCTGATAAGACTGGGGCAGGATGAGCAGGACAATTTGAGGCAGAGAATGTTCCATTATGATGTGACTGCTTCCTGTTTGTTTGCCTCTCTTGCTGTGGAGTTCCTAACGATGTGAAAGCAGTGAGCTTTAATATATATGGAGTGATGAGAATGAATGCCCCCTTTGGAAGCCTACCAGAAGGACCTGCCACGTTTCTCAGCAGGAGGGACTTCGATCTATAACCCATGGAATTGAAAAACAATGAAAATGAGAAAGGGATTTCATGCCAAATAAAAGAGGCCTCCAAGAACTTCCCTGGGGGTCCCATGGCTAAGACTCCACATTCCTAATGCAGGGGGTCTGGGTTCAATCCCTGGTCGGGGAACTAGATTCCACATGCTGCAACTAAGAGTTCGCGTGTTGCAACTACAGATTCCATATGCTTCTATTAATACCCAATGCAGCCAAATAAATAAACACATTAGAATTAAAACTAAAAGATGCCTCCATATGCCTCTGATTTGATCTCAGGTGCATAGCCATGTTCAGAAAGACCAAAGACCAATTGCTAATTCTCATCCTTACATTTGTGTAGCTTTTGACATTTTGTTGGAAGTAACATTTTGTGACTATGAATATCCAGATGTTAACTTCTCAGAATGACTGAAGACTGAGGTTTTCCCCATGCATATGAGACAATCACCCAGTGAATTCACATGTAAAGCTTAGCAGAGTTCATGTTCAGACCATTGTGCTGCTGGTCTCAGAACTCTATTTACCATCATGGGCAAGAAGTTATTTAGACCCTCTATCTGTCTATTTAAAAGTGCAAAGAGAACTAGCAGTTACTGAGATTTTCATGTGGTAAGCACTGTGTCAATTGCTTTGTGTACGTTTTCACATTTGACTACACTGGTGTTTTGTGAGGTGCTTACTGTTACTCTCAATCTATAGATGAAGTAACCGAGTTTCCAAGATGATCGTTAACTGGTCCAGAGGACTGAGCTACATTGGACAAATACTGATAAAGACATGCAGGATGTTATTTTTTTCTTTCTTTTTCCCTGTGCAATTTCCACTGAACAGTTTTGCAATATGTCTGAAATACAGCATTTAAATAAACACTAGCCTAATGTGGTCTTACCTTGTAAAGAAAAGAAAAAGGCAAATGACAGAGCTTAGCCGTTGGTCACAAAGCTATTTGCCCCATGCTGCCTCTTTACATAGCAGACAGGCTCTGAATGGCTTTATCTCTCACACATGATTTTCTTTTCCCCGTGGATCTACAGATATTGCAGAAGACAGTTATAGAGATTCCAAAAGCTGTACAGTGAGGGGATAAACCAAATTGTCCTTCAGTGATGACAGAAGATCTACCATAAGTTAAAAGATCAGAAACACAGAAATATTTGTCATCCTTTCTAAGTGCAGCATAGAGTTTGGCATCTGATCCAAGTTGGACTCAGATCTAACTACAAATCAAACCATATGGTTTTGTTAATTAGAAATCTCAACTAGAAGCAATATTCCTGTTGGAGTCCTGGACAGCAGGGACACTGAAAAAGGAAGGGAGAAAGAAGAGAGGGAGGAAAAGGAGGGAGGAAAAAGGAATGCAGGGGCGGGGGAGAAAGAAGGAAGGAAGGAAGGAAGAATGAAGAGGGGAGGAAGCTACAGAGAGAGGGAGGGAAGGAATTAGGAAGAGAGGGAGGGAGGGAGCAAGTCCAATCAACAGTTTATAATCTTTCTTGGGTACACTGCTTCTTAGGGGAGCAGAGATCAAGATTTTGTTTGAATTTTTTTTTAAGTTTGGAAATATACTTCAGTATTCCTAATCAATGTATTAATTAAAAGATTATGAAAACTACTTTGATTTTTAAAATGTGATAATAATCAAGGTTAGCATTTTTAACATGGTACTTAGTTTATTTCCAAGCCTAGAGCTGTTTGTTTTAAAAAGTAAACACTCTCTCCCCAAATACTCGAAATTGTGAGGATTTCATGTTTACTGAGTTATGCAACAAGTACTTTCATAGCACCGTCTTTGTGCCAGGTATAATTCTAAGCATCGGTGGAACAAAAAAGAAATTAAAAATGCATATATTCCTGCCATCATGGAGATATTGTCTATCGAAAATTTTAAATGAAATGTCAAGATTCCAGTAGTAGATAAATGGGAACGATCCCTTGACATATGAAAGAAAACCCAATAAATGTTTATAAATTCCTTGGCCAATAATCAAAGATTTTTCAGATTAAAATCACATTGTGATAGAAAAGTTAAGATGAACCACAGTCACTCCAATATTGATGAGTGTGTGCAGAACTTAGTGTACACTGAGGACACCTCCAGTCCAACAGAATAACAAGAATCAAGAGATCTGTGATGGTTTCCCCCTCTCTGTGGCCAGAGGGTTCCATCATTTGGATCTTCCCTAAGGGAAGATGGTGATTGCAGCCATGAAATTAACAGACGCTTACTCCTTGGAAGGAAAGTTATGACCAATCTAGATAGTAAATTGAAAAGCAGAGATATTACTTTGCCAACAAAGGTCCATCTAGTCAAGACTATGGTTTTTCCGGTAGTCATGTATGGATGTGAGAGTTGGACTGTGAAGAAGGCTGAGCGCCGAAGAATTGATGCTTTTGAACTGTGGTGTTAAAAAGGCTCTTGAGAGTCCCTTGGACTGCAAGGAGATCCAACCAGTCTATTCTGAAGGAGATCAGTCCTGGGTGTTCATTGGAAGGACTGATGCTGAAGCTGAAACTCCAATACTGTGACCACCTCATGTGAAGTGTTGACTCATTGGAAAAGACTCTGATGCTGGGAGAGGTTGGGGGCAGGAGGAGAAGGGGACGACAGAGGATGAGATGGCAGGATGGCATCACCGACTTGATGGACATGAATTAGAGTGAACTCCAGGCTTTGGTGATGGACAGGGAGACCTGGCGTGCTGCGATTCATGGGGTAGCAAAGAGACACGACCGGGCGACTGAACTGAACTGAACTGAAGGGACGATTTAACAGAAGCAAAAATCTACTCAATTGCATTCACTACAGTGTTGCCTAAAATAACACAAAATTCCCCATCAGTAATTTGCTAATTTTTTTATATGAAAAGGATGTTTTCTATGTGGAAATGGAAACTTTTCTGTGTGTTTTTAAATTTTAAAAAGGCAAAGTACAGAATACCATTTTTCTTACTGTGGCAACTATTCAATATATGAAAGAAATCTGTCTAGACAAAGACCAGGATAAAATAATGGAAAAAGAAATTATTGGTTACATGTGTGTCTTGAGATAAGAAATATTTAATTTTTATGAACATTATTTAAGCTTATTGCATCATCTTTCCCATACATAAAATAAATAGATGCAGGAACAGATAAAGGAAATGGAATTTACCATAGGCTGAGCAAGGGATTTTTAAAAAAATTAATCAGAGGTGAGTAAAGAACAAATGAAATCAGTCATCAGGCTTGAAAATATAATACAGATGGTTCCCTGGTTGAAAATAGGAGTCCTCTAAAATTAACCATGAGCCCACCTGGTGGGATTTGGAAAAATTCAGTCAGCATCCTGCATGAGAGACCCAACCCTCAGTATGGAAATTGAAAAATGCCCAATCAAATTTATTTCTATTAAATATCTAGTGTTCTGATAAAATTGCCCAATCACTGTAAAGGATACACAATTTGCAATATCTGTGATGTAGATAAAGCATCGTTATACAACACATATCTGAATGTTATTCTCCAGATTCAGAAAGAGGCAGCTTGCCTGTGATGGTCTGGAGAAAACAACAGGAAACTCTCTACCTCACCTTCTTTCCTGCCTCCAACCCTTCCATCCCCTTCTTTCCCTACCACTGCCCACCCCCAATGAAATCTAAGCCATGTGTCTTTTTTCAACATCTGCTTCCTTTCTTTTCTTTCGTGGAAAACACGCATGAATAATCAGACTGCGCTGCTGTTGTTAATTGTAAAAATCATTAGTAAACTTCCAGGTGCTGTTTACTATATAAGCATTGTAATTTTCTATCCTAAAATCAGCAACTCCCCCGCCTCATTGTCTGCCCTGGGGCCTGAGCACTGTGCAGTTTGAGGCTGTCAAAGGCAGTTGCAGCCCCATTTGCTGGGACTGAAAGAGAGCGACCCACACCTGCAGCGTTTGAGGCAATAATTCCTAATATTAAGCAGACCTCATGAGGAGCAGGCCCTTTTCCAGCATCCTCACGATTCCACACGTTGCAGTCCCTGGGAAATCACTGAACGCCACTGTGATTGACTGACATCCACCCCCAGTTCTTTCTTCCCCTCTCTGCCCCTGCTGCACCCCACTTCCCAAGGATTCTGGCAAGAAACCTATGAAGAAGATAAGGCCGAACTGGACCCCAGTGAAATCTACCCAGTGAGCTGAGGTGCCTGCATTTTGCTACCGCAAAGGAGTACGGAGCATCCTGGAGAATTTACTGAGAGATCGGAGCACAAAGAGGAAGTAACTTGCCCAAAGCTACACAAACACTGCCTAATGCTTCTGTTACACAAAACAGATTACAACTTCCATCTGTTTCCTTGAAGGCACCTGTGGTTTTCCTGAAAAAATTCAAGATAAAAGGAAACAAAGCATGCGTTTACATCTTTCCCAGGTAATAACACTGCAGCCTGGAATGCACCTGCTGCTCCGTCCTCAGGCCTCACAATTCCTGTTCCGCCGCTCCAGGCAGGATCTCAGCCAGCCTTCCGGGATCACTATAGGAGCTGCCCACTACTCGCAGGCTGATCTAGCTGCTTCTTTGCTGGTAGTCCGCTGCACTTTGTAAATTTACAGCCATAGCCACTATTCTATGACACTGTATCATTTCTTTGCATGCCCCTGTCTCAGCGTTTTCAGAAGTGCCTCTACTGAAAAGAGCTCCCCTTCCTTTTTTATATTCTTAGACTATTACATACCTGAATGAATAAACAAACTATATTGATGGAGCTTTTCTAATACCCAACACTTTTTAAATGTTAACACTAGGAAGTTCTTAGCGACTCTGTAATTTGACTTCAAATTTAATTTCCTTATCTGAGGACCAAAAGCACTTAGAGACTATGCTGAACTATATTGCAATTTGGCATCATTGCCACCCCTTTCTACAGTTTTCTCTATCTTAGAGAAGAATCCTAGCATGCATTTCCAGACCTCCTTTCCTATCAGTTTTCAGGTGCTAGTGACAGTGAGAGAGGAAAAAGCAGTATTCTCCAGGAGCAGTGGCAGATAGAAGCATAGCCTGCTTCATAACTGAAAGTATGGGTAGAAAGTGGTTGTGACTGTCTCAGCAGCTTTCAAGCAGTCTCTTGCACATCTCTTGTGTTAGTGTTGTCAGCTGAGAACTTTGGCAAAGGCTTCATGTCTTTGTCCCCTTATCCCTTCCATATGTTTCATCAGTTTTTAATTGCTTGTGTTGAAGCCTTCCTACCAGAAAAGAGTCAAGAGTCGTCTTCTCAATAAGTGATGCCAGGTCAATGGGACATTCATGGGTGGGGGAGAGTGAAAGTGAATCCTGACCCCTACCTTACACTATACATACAATTCAAATCCAGATGACTGTAGATCCAAATGTGAAACAGTAAAACAATGAAGGTTTAAAAGAAAAATATACAAGAGCTTCTTCATAAACTCAGAGAGGCAAACTGTGTGTGTGTGTGTGTGTGTGTGTGTGTATCACTCTTGAACTGAATTGCTCTCTGTACTGACCCCCTGAAATCTGTTTTACCATCCAAAACCTCTCCCCCACTTCTCATTCAAAAATATCCAGTGAAAATTTCACTGATTTTTGATGCATCTTCTTTACCTCTCCACTTTGCTATAGCTTTTTGTCCTCAGCCCATGTAGTTTCAGAATCCACTGAACACATCCCATTCCATATTGACTGCACAGCTCCTTTACAGTAACATTGTGGCTTACTCCATCTTCCTTGAGTCTTCCTGTTTACTAGTTTCTGTTAATTTCAGAGACTTTCCCAGTACTCTTCTGACCTGCTGGCTGGTCCTCCCTTCTATTGAGATCTGCTCCTTCCTGAGCCTGAATGTTTGTGATCACTGGCTAGCTCCCCTTCGTCCTCAGCTCACACCACTCAGATAACTTAAATCTTTGTTTCAAACCCAGAATTTTCCCCAGAGCTTCAAATTTCCATATCCAGCTCTTTGCTAGATATTTTCATCTGCAGATCCAGACCCCATAGCTGCCTGAGAAGAAAGAGATAAGACTGGCAACACCCAGAGTGCATTTCTACTTTCTGTGCCTGGCATAGAGTAGGTGGTCAATAAATGTTTGTTGAATGAGTGAAGGATGGAAAGAATAGCGAAGGAAGCTCAGAGACTCTCAGCTGTGTCTTTTTCTGGCCTGTGCTGCCCATCATTGTGATTCATCCAGCCCACGTAGGGACAAGTGCCATAAACCTGTTACGCAGTTTCAGAGAAGATTAAATTAGCTGGGAAACAGAAAACTGTCCTTTAGTCTATGTCTACTTTTTCAGCCTTTCATTAGTTGGATGCATCTTTTTGTCTTTTTAACATAGCTCCTGGCTTCTAAAAAGCTATATTTCAGAGAATATATTTCCTAAAGAGATCAAGGCTGCTCATAAAAGACCATCTCAGCTGCATCCCAGTGGCCAGGAAGGCCAAGCCCAGTCAGCTCTCACAAGCTGTTTCTTCATTTATAATAACTTCTCCATGAACAGTTGCTGTGAACCATTAGGCGGCTGCTCTGGATGGAAACAGAGGATTTGCTGTATAATGTAATTTTTTACAGAGATTATTTAAGGCATGATTTCTGTTTATGGTCCCAGGATAAATTATAATCACCTTTGTTTACCTCCTATTCCTTTCTTAATTAACTGACAACCTATTAGCATACATTTCTTTTTATCCCAGGAGTATTAATTATACATAATTTATATCATAAGCATTTATTTCATATCAGTGGGATGAATAAAACATTTACCTGCTTATCGCTACTTGAGGTTAACATTTTTATACAAAAAACTCACCTGAGACTTCCAATCAAATTATCAGATTTTTAATTTTCTGTTACATAATGATACTGTACTCGTCATTGCGGTGTTTTATTCTGCTCTAGGCTAAACAAACATTTAGCAGAGTGCTCTGCCGGCATTAATTACCAATGATGCATGCTTTGCTGCACAATGAGATTCAAATAATAAAAAAGTGAAATTTGCTAATATGAGAACTGGCTCCACACTGGGATTGGAATACCCACACTAGCCCTGGTGACGTTACAAAGGCCTCTAGGTCTTTCAGTTTCCTTGCTCATCAGAACTAGAAGGGACCATAGAAATCAAAAGGCACATCTTTTGTAATTTGAAAGATGAGGACTCTTTGGCCAGACAGGGCAAATGATTGGCAAAACCAAACCCATCCTCAAGCAAATGCCAGAGACTGGGACTTAGTACAAATATGTGGACTCCACTCGAGGACCTTTTCCACCCACACAGGGGTGCTCTTTTTTCTTACAGTTCAGTTCAGTCGCTCAGTCGTGTCTGACTCTTTGCGACCCCATGAATTGCAGCACGCCAGGTCTCCCTGTCCATCACCAAAGCCTGGAGTTCACCCAAACTCTTGTCCATCGAGTCGGTGATGCCATCCAGCCATCTCATCCTCTGTCGTCCCCTTCTCCTCCTGCCCCCAATCCCTCCCAGCATCGGAGTCTTTTCAAATGAGTCAGCTCTTCACATGAGGTGGTCACAGTATTGGAGTTTCAGCTTCAGCATCAGTCCTTCCAATGAACACCCAGGACTGATCTCCTTTAGAATGGACTGGTTGGATCTCCTTGCAGTCCAAGGGACTCTCAAGAGTCTTCTCCAACACCACAGTTCAAAAGCATCAATTCTTCGGTGCTCAGCTTTCTTCACAGTCCAAATTTCACATCCATACATGACTACTGGAAAAACCATAGCCTTGACTAGATGGACCTTTGTTGGCAAAGTAACATCTCTGCTTTTGAATATGCTATCTAGGTTGGTCATAATTTTTCTTCCAAGGAGTAAGCGTCTTTTAATGTCTTGGCTGCAATCACCAACTACAGGGATTTTGGAGCCCCCCAAAATAAAGTCTGACACTGTTTCCACTATTTCTGCATCTATTTCCCATGAAGTGATGGGACCGGATGCCATGATCTTCATTTTCTGAATGTTGAGCTTTAAGCCAACTTTTTCACTCTCCTCTTTCACTTTCATCAAGAGGCTTTTTAGTTCCTCTTCACTTTCTGCCATAAGGGTGGTGTCATCTGCATATCTGAGGTTATTGATATTTCTCCCGGCAATCTTGATTTTAGCTTGTGCTTCTTCCAGCCAGCATTTCTCATGATGTACTCTGCATAGAAGTTAAATAATCAGGGTGACAATATACAGCCTTGACGTACTCCTTTTCCTATTTGGAACCAGTCTGTTGTTTCATGTCCAGTTCTAACTGTTGCTTCCTGACCTGCATATAGGTTTCTCAAGGTAGGTCAGGTGGTCTGGTATTCCCATCTCTTTCAGAATTTTCCACAGTTGATTGTGATCCACACAGTCAAAGGCTTTGGCATAGTCAATAAAGCAGGAATAGATGTTTTTTTCTGGAACTTTCTTGCTTTTTCCATGATCCAGCAGATGTTGGCAATTTGATCTCTGGTTCCTCTGCCTTTTCTAAAACCAACTTGAACATCTGCAAGTTCACGGTTCACGTATTGCTGAAGCCCGGCTTGGAAAATTTTGAGTATTACTTTACTAGCATGTGAGATGAATGCAATTGTGCAGTAGTTGGAGCATTCTTTGGCATTGCCTTTTTTTGGGATTGGAATGAAAACTGACCTTTTCCAGTCCTGTGGCCACTACTGAGTTTTCCAAATTTGCTGGCATGTTGAGTGCAGCACTTTCACAGCATCATCTTTCAGGATATGAAATAGCTCAACTGGAATTCCATCACCTCCACTAGCTTTGTTTGTAGTGATGCTTTCTAAGGCCCACTTTACTTCACATTCCAGGATGTCTGGCTCTAGGTGAGTGATCACACCATCATGATTATCTGGGTCGTGAAGATCTTTTTTGTATAGTTCTTCTGTGTATTCTTGCCACCTCTTCTTAATATCTTCTGCTTCTGTTAGGTCCATACAATTTCTGTCCTTTATCGAGTCCATCTTTGCATGAAATTTTCCCTTGGTATCTCTAATTTTCTTGAAGAGATCTCTAGTCTTTCCCATTCTGTTGTTTTCCTCTATTTCTTTGCATTGATCACTGAAGAAGGCTTTCTTATCTCTTCTTGCTATTCTTTGGAACTCTGTATTCAGATGCTTATATCTTTCCTTTTCTCCTTTGCTTTTCACTTCTCTTCTTTTCACAGCTATTTGTAAGGCCTCCTCAGACAGCCATTTTGATTTTTTGCATTTCTTTTCCATGGGGATGGTCTTGATCCCTGTCTCCTGTACAATGTCATGAACCTCATTCCATAGTTCATCAGGCACTCTATCTATCAGAACTAGTTCCTTAAATCTATTTCTTACTTCTACTGTATAATCAATAAGGGATTTGATTTAGGTCATACCTGAATGGTCTAGTGGTTTTTCCTACTTTCTTCAATTTAAGTCTGAATTTGGCAATAAGGAGTTTATGATCTGAGCCACAGTCAGCCCCTGGTCTTATTTTTGCTGACTGTATAGAGCTTCTCCATCTTTGGCTGCAAAGAATATAATCAATCTGATTTCGGTGTTGACCATCTGATGATGTCCATGTGTAGAAACTTCTCTTGTGTGTTGGAAGAGGGTGTTTGCTATGACCAGTGCGTTCTCTTGGCAAAACTCTATTAGCCTTTGCCTTGCTTCATTCCATATTCCAAGGCCAAATTTGCCTGTTACCCCAGGTGTTTCTTGACTTCCTACTTTTGCATTCCAGTCCCGTATAATGAAAAGGACATCTTTTTTGGGTGTTAGTTCTAAAAGGTCCTGTAGGTCTTCATAGAACCGTTCAACTTCAACTTCTTCAGCATTACCGGTTGGGGCATAGACTTGTATTACCTTGATATTGAATGGTTTGCCTTGGAAACAAACAGAGATCATTCTGTCATTTTTGAGATTGCATCCAAGTAATGCATTTCAGACTCTTTTGTTGACCATGATGGCTACTCCATTTCTTCTAAGGGTTTCCTGCTCACAGTAGTAGATTTAATGGTCATCTGAGTTAAATTCATCCATTCCAGTCCATTTTAGTTCACTGATTCTTTGAATGTCGACGTTCACTCTTGCCGTTTCCTGTTTGACTACTTCCAATTTGCCTTGATTCATGGACCTAACATTCCAGATTCCTATGCAATATTGCTCCTTACAGCATCAGACCTTGCTCCTATCACCATTCACATCCCCAACTGAGTATTGTTTTTGCTTTGGCTCCATCCCTTCCTTCTTTCTGGAGTTATTTCTCCACTGATCTCCAGTAGTATATTGGGGACCTACCAACCTGGGGGGTTCCTCTTTCAGTATCCTTTCATATTGCCTTTTCATACTGTTCATGGGGTTCTCAGACAAGAATACTGAAGTGGTTTGCCATTCCCTTCTCCAGTTGATCACATTCTGTCAGACCTCTCCACCATGACCTGCCTGTCTTGGGTGGCCCCAAGATGCAGTGAAGGACCTGCTCCATGCTAAACCCTTGCAAGTTTCGCTTACATCTTCCCTCATTCACTTCTTCCATTTGCCCTGGTAAACAAGAACAATTATCCTCATCTTGTACATGAGAAAATTGAGGTTTCAAATATTAAGGCATTTGAGTAATAGCTGTTGCAAGAGATTGTGCTGGGGCATGAACCAAGGTCTAGATATGTTTAATATCCAGACTCTGCCATGACACCATACCAACAGCAAGAAAAATGACAACAAGCATTTAGATAAAGATGCTGAAAACCACTTTACTCCATGTTATTCACACCCCAATTTGCTGTGTCTTTACTGTATTCTACCATCTTGCCTAGACAGAACAAAGTATATTTTTCTTGAAGAAGTTTTGTTTGTCTGTTTGTTTGTTTGCTTTTTGCATCTCTAAGTCAAGGTGGAAAGAAAACACTTGATGTCAATGTTGAGGAAGATTAAGAGGAATCTGTCTTTTTGAATCTCCTCTCCTAACCTGAAAATGGTGACAGAGATAGAAAGAAAAACAAACAAAATATGGGATGTCACAGAGTTTCATGATTCCTAAAGCTGCCCAGTCTAGTGGGTTCCCCAGTGTGGCTCCTTCAGGATTTTGCCTGGTGCCCAGCCCAGAAAGATGAGGCAAGTAGCCCTGTCGTAGTCTCTTCCTTCCTGGTTAGGATGTTGTGGGGACTGGCCAACATCCAGTGCTCTCAGTAGGTCATCCTCCTGCAGCCATGAAATGTTCAGTTCTCCCGGGTTCTTCAGGGTTCCCATCTCTTTCGACTCAGGCACACGGCTTCAAACACATTGACCATTTCCTGGCTCTTCAGTTTCCGGTCCCTACCAGGATCCCTCTTCAGGGAACCTGAGATGTGTACTCAATGCTTCCCTTAGGAAGTCCCCAAACTACATAAAGCTGACCTGTATTAGATCACACTCATGATGTCCATCCTGTGCACTAAAGGCAAAAAGTTTAAAAAGAGGTAAAACTGGTCCTTTCCTGTGGTTCCTTAGCCCAATAAATGGCATTTTTCTATTTGTTAAAACAATAGTCTGCCTCCTCCTCCATATCCAAATCAGTGCTTGTCTGTCTTGCCTCCTAACTAGATCCCGAATCCATCCATGTTTTCCATTTCCACCGTCACCATCACAAGGAGGGCTAATAATATCACTCACATGGACTTCTGCCATCACCTTCTAATTGTTATCCTCAAGTTCAATATTCCTCACCCTGCATTTCGCTTCTGTTTTCTGAACTGTAGTCAGAGCAATCTTCTCAAGACTCAAATCTGATGCTATCAATCTCCATTGAAAATAATGGGAAAGACCTTTAAAAATTTGAACCAAAGAAGGAAGCAGAAAGAAAAGACTGGTAAAGCAGACTACATAAAAATAAAGTATTTCTGATGACAAAACCCACCCTCTGGCCTGCTTTGCTGACAGAATCAGTCAACTGGCAGCTTCAGGCTCTGTTGGGGATCATTCATCTCGTCTTGCCTCCTTAGCTCAGTGCTCCTGAGTGACTTGTGACCACTTGTGCTTTCTGGATCCTCCCTCTGTTATCCCCACTTCCCTCACCTCTGCTTTTCTTTGTGGATTCTCTATGGGTCCAGAATGCATTTTCAAAAACAGCTCTTCTAGAAAATTACTTCTAGACTATCATATTTTAGGGGCTCTCAAACTTCTGTTGTGTGCATGCTCAGTCGCTTCGGTCATGTCCGATGCTTCATGACCCCATGGACTGCAGCCCACCAGGCTCCTCTGTCCATGGGATTTTCCAGGCAAGAATACTGGAGTGGGTTGCCATGCCCGCCTCCAGGGGATCTTCCTGACCTAGGGATCGAACTTGCATCTCTTAGCTCTCCTACAGTGGCAGGCGGGTTCTTTACCTCTAGCACCACTTGGGACAATCTTCTAAGTGGGTTAAAAATCTACTCTGTTCTTAGTGAAAATAACCTTATCCAGTTGTCTTCAACTAATATTTACCAGCAGCTACAATGTTCATTGCTGTCTCAAGTCGCTGTATATTTATTGAACACCAGGGCACTACTGAGATGTGATGAGGTACAGGGGATGAACACTGACTTCAAGTAAGTAGGATCTTTCGTAATAAATAAGTAGAAGATATCATGGACAGAGGAGTTGGGTGGGCTACAATCCACGGAGTTGCAAAGAGTAGGACATGATTTTGCAAATAAACAGCAACCAAAAAATCTTAATATATTATTTTTATTACAGATAATTGGCACTAGTGGTAAAGAACCTGCCTGCCAATGCAGGAGGCTTAAGAGATGCAGGTTTGATCCCCGGGTTGGGAAGATCCCCTGGAGGAGGGCATGACAATCCACTCCAGTATTCTTGCCTAGAGAATCTCATGGACAGGGGAATCTGGTGGGCTACAGTCCATAGGGTCGCAAAGAGTCACACATAACTGAAGTGACTTAGCACACACACAACATAGATATATTCACCAAATACTAATATTTAAGAATGCCAAAATATTAAAAATCTCACATAGAAAATCATGAGGGCATAAAAAAGCAGAAGTTTTCAACTTTACAAAATAAACATGAAATTTTAAAGAGATGTATTTGAGAGACAATATCTTACCTTACATTAAAAGAACAGAGTCAGTATCAAAAAAAAAAAAAAAGTCTTGGTGTTTCCTTGGTGGTCCAGTGGTTAAGACTTCACACTTCCAATACAAGGGGAATAAGTTTGATTACTGGTTAGGGAACTAAGTTCCCATATGCCTCAAAGTCAATCAAACAAAAGTCTCTTGGCTTCCCTACAGATGCTTCCCCTACCAAATCCTCCAATCGGTGACTACTCTCCAGGACAACTGTTGAATCTGGTGTGAATTCTTTTCCAGTTTCCCTGATGAATATCATCACCAGCTTCCTTCCCTGCCCCTACTCCATTGGCCAGTCCTCATCCCCATGATCTAATGCACTTCTGTTAACATGAGTTCCCTGCAGTGCCTTGTGTGGGAACCCCACACAGGGTTAAGTACACCTCTACACGTGGGGAGATGGGATTCACACATCTTATTTTTATACCACGGAGACGGTCAAGTTCTTGTTGGGTTTAATTTGATCTCATTGCTTTGTACGGAGAAGGCAATGGCAACCCATTCCAGTACTCTTGCCTGGAAAATCCCATGAATGGAGGAGCCTGGTGGACTGCAGTCCATGGGGTCACGAAGAGTTGGACACACCACTTTCACTTTCACTTTTCACTTTCATGCATTGGAGAAGGAAATGGCAACCCACTCCAGTGTTCTTACCTAGAGAATCCCAGGGATGGCGGAGCCTGGTAGGCTGCCATCTATGGGGTTACAAAGAGTCTGACATGACTGAAGTGACTTAGCAACAGCAGTAGCATTGCTTTGTAAACTGCCCAAATTCAGGGCCACACACTCCATGCATACTAAAGGTGGCTGGGATCCTTGCCTGTGAAAAGTGGCTCCAATTCCATCAGAGGCCCAGCCAGACAGTTTCTGTGTGTCAGCCCATGAGCTCTGAGTCAGAAGAACCCTGTCACCCTCAAGGCCGGTTTTCTAGTGCCTCGCACAGTATATTCTCAGTTAACATGACTTCAATCAGAAAAACTCCACTCAGCTTCTTACAAAGGCCAATCCAGAGCCTCAGGATCTTGGGTCCCTGGGAGCCCGATAGGACAGGCTGGCATCACAGAAGGACAGCAGCCCCCTTGGAAGGAATCAGGATTGATCCTTCTGCTGTGTTTAGAAATAAAGCAAAATGGCCTGTCCTTCTACGAGCCCTGTTCTTCAGACATATCTGAAGTCACCTCTGTTCTTCTTGGACCATGCACTAGATGGCTCTTCAGCCAGTATTACAGAGCCATCTCCAAGCTCATTACTAAATGAGAGATGAAGGAGCTAAAGGTAAAAAGCAAATGATCCCTCTGCACAGATGGCTGGAGAATTTGTAGATGAGCCTCAGGGCCCCCTGGACCTGAATGGAAAGTAAAAGCAAGTTTGCTTCTGCCATTACAGCCTCTTTGAAGGCCATTAGCACCATATTATAATTAGCACCAGCTCTCCAAAATGCATTTTTGAGGGTCCAGCACAGAATTCTGAGCAGAGGTGAAGGTACATTAATGAAACCACATCTAGAATTTGGCTCAGGAACCAGCCCTGAGAGGTGATTTATAATTGGCTTTAATCTAACTTCACAAGCGTCCCTCCACAGTCCAAGATACATGGATCACAAGAACCAAAATACAGAAGTTGTTGCCATCTACGTGAAAGAAGCTAAAAATAATCCTCACAGGAGACTTTAATAGCATCACCATTTACTACTTTTTCCCTGCAATAAAGAAATGTACAAATGTCTCATTCTATCCAGAAAAGAAAAAGTTTGAGGCAAAATTTGGCTGTTTCCAATTTCAAATAATATAGTAGTGTTAGTGGTGGAAAATGGGGGAAGTCTAGACTCACAGAACGAATGGCCATTTTAGAACAGAGTGTAGAATATAGTATATTGCTGCATATGAGTGTGGAGAAGAAAAAGCAAAGTTTCCTTACAGCACATGAAAGTGAAAGTCACTCAGCTGTGTCTGACTCTTTGTGACCCCATGAACTATACATATACAGTTCATGGAATTCTCCAGGCCAGAATACTGGAGTGGGTAGCCTTTCCCTTCTCCAGGGGATCTTCCCAACCCTGGGATCAAACCCAGGTCTTCTGCATTGCAGGCGAATTCTTCACCAGCTGAGCTACAGAGGAAGTCCAAGAATACTGGAGTGGGTAGCCTATCCCTTCTCCAGTGTATCTTCCTGACTCAGGAGTAGAGTTGGGGTCTCCTTCATTTCAGGCAGATTTTTTTACCAACTGAGCTATCAGGGAAGCCCCCACAGTACATGTTCAGTTCAGTTCAGTCACTCAGTCATGTCCAACTCTTTGTGACCCCATGGACTGCAGCATGCCAGGCTTCCCTGTCCATCACCAACTCAAGGAGCTTACTCAAACTCATGTCCATTGAGTCAGTGATGCCATCCAACCATCTCATCCTCTGTCGTCCCCTTTTCCTCTCGCTTTCTATCATTCCCAGCATCAGGGTTTTTTCCAATGAGTTGGTTCTTAGCATCAAGTGGCCAAAGTATTGGAGTTTCAGCTTCAGCATCAGTCCTTCCAATGAATATTCAGAACGGATTTCCTTTAGGATGGACTGGTTGGATCTCCTTGCTGGCCAAGGGACTCTCAAGAGCCTTCTCCGACACTGCAGTTCAAAAGCATCAATTCTTTGGTGCTCAGCTTTCTTAGTACATGAAGGTAATACAAATAGAGAAAGGCCGCCTTTGGAATCAGACTGCCTGTACTCAAATCTCAGACTCACCAATTAGGAAGAGGGCAAACTCTGCCACTCTGCCAAGTCACTTTACCTTAACTGTTTCTTTTTCTCATTTGCAAAATGGGACTAATAATAACTAATGGAGTTACTATGATAAGTGGGTGAACTCATGAATCTAATACACTTTAAAAGGTGCTGACACCTTCCCCAGGGCATTTTCCTGACCTAGGGATTGAAACTGCATCTCCTGCGTTGGCAGGCAGATTCTTTACCATAGAGCCACCAAGAATCCGACTCTCATTGCAAGAGACACCAGTTCAAACCCTGAGTCAGGAAGATACCAAGGAAGGAAATGGCAACCCACTCCAGTATTCTTACTTGGGAGATCCCATGGACAAAGGAGCCTGGCAGGCTACAATCCATAGAGTCACAAAAGAGTCGGACATGACGTTGTGACTAAATGAGAAAACAGCAACACCTTCCAGGTTGGGGCTTAGGGCAGTGTGGTTCAGTTCTGTTCAGTTCAGTTCAGTCGCTCAGCCATGTCCGACTCTTTGCAACCCCACAAATCACAGCACGCCAGGCCTCCCTGTCCATCACCAACTCCCAGAGTTCACTCAAACTCATGTCCATCAGGTCAGTGATGCCATCCAGCCATCTCATCCTCTGTCGTCCCCTTCTCCTCCTGCCCCCAATCCCCCCCAGCATCAGGGTCTTTTCCAATGAGTCAACTCTTTGCATGATGTGGCCAAAGTACTGGAGTTTCAGCTTCAGCAAAAGTCCTTCCAATGAACACCCAGGACTGATCTCCTATAGGATGGACTGGTTGGATCTCCTTGCAGTCCAAGGGACTTTCAAGAGTCTTCTCCAACACCACAGTTCAAAAGCATCAATTCTTTAGTGCTCAGCTTTCTTCACAGTCCAACTCTCACATCCATACATGACCACTGGAAAAACCATAGCCTTGACTAGATAGACCTTTGTTAGCAAAGTAATATCTCTGCTTTTCAATATACTATCTAGGTTGGTCATAACTTTCTTTCCAAGGAGTAATTTAATTTCATGGCTACAGTGTGGTTAGAGGGTTGAATTGGAGCACCTGTTTCTCAACCCAGTTCTCACTCAGTGATTGACAGATTGTGGGTCCTTCACTCCCTTACTCTAACATCGGTGGCTCCCTCTGAAAAAAAAAAAATGAGCAAACTGGATTGACTCAACTCCAATTTCCTCTCCAACTGCTTTCTTTTGGAAGGAAAGGACTAATTTTTAGAAATAACCCTGAATTCTGAAAATCCTATAAGCTCTTTCATTTTATCAGTCAAGAGAATTCATCTACTCTTTGCTCTTTCATCAACATGGCACAAAAGCAACGAGGCATCAGGCCAGTTCAGAAAACCAGTGATTCGGCTTTAACTCATCAAATGGTGCCCTTCAGCAGAAGCCAACTGAAATGTTTACTTTTTTCAGATATAAAAGGATGGTTGCCGAGAGAGGCAGTGTTACAATGGAGCAGGAGTGTAAGTGACCATGAGGCAAGTTAGCTGGGGAGGGAAAGGGCAAGAGAGAGAAAAACCAGGTCAAACTCAGAGACAACTTGTGTAGACTGGCACTCTCTCTTGCTGTGGTTGTTGTTGTTGTTGTCATGCCCGATTCTTTGTGACCCCATGGACTGCAGCATGCCAGGCTCTTCTGTCCTCCACTATCTCCTGGAGCTTGCTTAAACTCATGTCCATTGAGTCAGTGATGCCATCCAACCCATCTCACCCTCCGTCATCCCCTTCTCCTGCCCTCAATCTTCCCAGCATCAGGGTTTTTTCTAATGAGTTGGTCCTTTGCATCAGGTGGCCAAAGTATTGGAGCTTCAGCATCAGCACTTCCAATGAATATTCAGTGTTGATTTCCTTCAGAATTGACTGCTTTGATCTTCTTGCTTTCTAACGAACCCTCAAGAATCTTCTCCAGCATGACAGTTCAAAAGCATCTGTTCTTCAGCGCTTAGCCTTATTTGTGATCTAACTCTCACATTTGTACATGATTACTGGAAAAATCATAGCTTTGACTATATGAACCTTTGTTAGCTAAGTGATATCTGCTTTTTAATATGCTGTCTAGGTGTGTCATAGTTTTCCTTCCAAGGAGCAAGTGTCTTTTAATTTTACACCTCCAGTCACCATCTATGGTGATTTTGGAGCCCAAGAAAATAAAATATGCCGCTGTTTCCATTTTTTCCCCATTATTTGACATGAAGTGATGGGATAAGATGCCATGATCTTAGTTTTTTGAATGCTGAGTTTTAAGCCAGCTTTTTCAATCTCCTCTTTCATCTTCATCAAAAGGCTCTTTAGTTCTTCTTCGCTTTCTGCCATAAGGATGGTGTCATCTGCATATCTGAGGTTATTGATATTTCTCCAGGCAATGTTGATTCCAGCTTGTGATTCTGCCATTTTGCATGATGTACTCTGCATATAAGTTAAATAAGGGTGACAATATACATCCTTGAACTACTACTATCTTGCTGTGGTATTTATGCATTGCTATTATCCCCAAACTCCAATACTTTGGCCACCTTTATGCAAAGAACTGGCTCATTGGAAAAAAAACACCTGATGCTGGGAAAGGTTGAGGGCAGGAGAAGGGGATGACAGAGAATGAGATGGTTGGATGGCATCACTGAGTCAATGGACGTGAGTTTGGGCAAGTTCCAGGAGTTGGTGATGGACAGGGAAGTCTGATGTGCTGTGGTCAATCGGATCACAAAGAGTCAGACATGACTGAATGACTGAACTGACTATCCCCAAACAGTGATTTAAGACAGCAGACTTAGTCATCTCACTCAGAAACCTGGGAGTGGCCTAGCTAGGGCTCCGGCTGAGAGTCTTTCATGAGACTGCAGTCAAGCTGTGGCTCAGATCTGCTTCATCAACCCTTTAGATGCTCTGTGATGAATTAACATCTCTAGTGGTAGAAAGTGGGGAGTGTTTGGGGGAAATTTCTATCTCAGATGCTTTACTGCCACAAAATGGCATATCCCCTAATAAGTAATAGACAACTTCACAAGCTTATCCTCAGAACTGGTTTAGCATTCAATTCGGAGATGTAATTTATAAGTCTGAATGTGAATGTCCCTCTTCTGAATATAACAATTCCAAATATTAAAGCTCTATGAAAAGCAATACCTAAAAATGCATCTCTTAACTAATCTGTTCACATGAAGTATTTTAAAAATGAGTCTTATTATAAAAGATGTAGCTATGGATATAGAATGTATTTTTGTACACAAACCTACAAAATCTAATATCGCCCCCCTTTGCTGAAACTGTTGAGTGGCCTTTGATATTCTTTTATGTGTTCAATAATGTATCTGTCCAGTCTAATGAAATATTGTGCCTTGATTTGCTCAGGGATAATAATACAATAAAATGTAGTAGGCTTAAGTATGAAAAAGCAAAAACCTTGCAAGGGCTGGAGGAGCAGCCTTCAAGGAAACGCATTCACATAGCTGTTGGCTGGAGCCCTCAGTTCTTCACTGGCTAATGCTTGAAAGTCTCAATTTTCCTCATGGGGGTCTATCCGCAGGGCAGCCACCTGAGTGTCCTCAAGCCAAGTCAGATGACATTCCCAGTGAAGGGTGAAATCCAAGTTTAGTTGATAAGACTGGTTATCTGAAAAAGAGAAATCTGGATGGAAGCTGTGGTCTTTTATAACCTAATATTGGTGTGATGTACCATCAGTTTTACCTTCTTTCTTTGGTCACACAGACCAACCCTGGTGCAGCATGGGAAAGGACCACACAAAGGTGTGCCTGATGAGCAAGGTGGGAATTGTGTGCAGGCAGGGCAGAGCTTTGTTGTCATGGTGAGGAGTTTGAAACCATTTCTGAGTATACTTGGAAGTTGCTGAGAGGCCTTAAGCCAGGATATGAGCTGAGCTTCTCCTTAGATATCTTAAAGGTCATTCTGATAGCTGGACTAAATGAACAAAGGGGATTCCAAAAGTGGAATCAGAGAAGCCAGTTAGTAGCAGCAATAACAGTGACTGAGAGCATCATGGCTTGGTCCAGGTTGAGTTTAGTCAACAGATGCAGACACACTTGTGATGTGATATATATATTGGGAGGTAGAACCAGTAGAACCAGACGATGAAGTATGGGGGACAATAAAGAAATTTAAGACTCCTAACTTGTTTGAGCAATTGAGTGGATGATGGTACCATATACTGCAATCTGGAAGACTCCGGAAAGAACAGATAAATGGTTGCATGAAAAACTGGGAGCTCTATTTTGAAAATGTTAAGTTTCAAGACCTATTAGACACTCAAGTGTATAGTGTATGTCAAGTAGGTAATTATGTTCACAAATCTGTAGTGCAGGGGACAAGTCAGAGCTGGAATGCAATTTTGAGTTATCAAGGTGATATTAATTACTAGACTTGCACTGTACTCTTTAAGTATTATCAAAATTGCTCTTGAATTCTCTATAGAAAATGCCTTGTTGTAGAGTGACATATCACCGCTTATTAAGTCCAGCATAGTCAGATTTTCCTCCTATGATGGAGCATTTAACTATTTTTAGCTATTTTTTGGTGAGGTCACTGGCTTGTGCTTAGCAGCCATGTTGAAGGAAAAAGACATATCTTAAAACATTAATACTACAACAGCATGAAATCTTAATAGATACCTCAAAGCAAATATGTCAAAAATAAAGTCATGATTTTTTTCCCAAAAACTCTTATCCAATTTTTTGCCCAATGAGTTAATCTTAGTAAATTGTACTTCTAACCCACCTTTTGTTCCAACAGCCAATCCAAAAATAATTGTCTCTATGGAAGGTTCACAGAAATGCTTAGACTGAAGGACCATTGAACGTGTATTTCTTCTTCCATTTATTTTAGAGATAAATAGCCAGATGTGGCACCCAGCCTTCAACATAGTGACCCCCACCTATTCTTGTGATTAATCAGGTCTCAATAAAATGCCCTCTCTGGAGGCATTGTGTGATAATCTATAAATGTGGTCCTGACTCCTAGCATTCTCCATCACAACTAGTCTGGATTATTTTCTCATGTCATATGATAGTATTATAAAGTGTTCATTTGTTAGTTATAAATAAACTCCAGGAGTGCATGAATATTCCTTCTCTTATTTATAATCAATTTCCCAGGATCTAACACAATATATACTAGTGTTAGATCTAGCATATAGTTGGCACTCAATAAATATTTGTTGGATCAATAAATAAATCATTCTGAACGATCTGGCTGTTAAGGTTTAGATGGTCCTTTCCTAACTTAATTGAGTGTTTGTGTTGGTTTTTTCCAGGTATAATACTTGGGTAACTTTTTATCACTAAGACCTTGGGTGAGAGGAATATGAAAGCAGAGTTAGCAGCAGGCCAAATACACATGATAGTGAGTAGGCATGAAGTCATTCTTTTTCCTAAGCTAGTGGCTCCTATGGAAGCGGGGAACGTGGAATGGCACAGACATATGAACAAGGATAATATAATACATGCTCAACAGAACAAGAACTCTTTGAGCTAGGGTACCACCAAGTGTTCTGGCAAAGAGCCATTTAAAATATCATTGAAGTAGAAACTTGGAGTGCTTATTTTGCTTGCTTGTCATTTTTTAGAAGGTTGTTTTGACGTGGACCATTTTTAACTTTATTTATTTGCTTATTTTTGGTTACACTGGGTCTTTGTACGAGAGTTTTCTCCAGTGATGGTGAGTGGGATTATTCTTCATTGCGGTGCAGGATTGCCATTGCAGTAGGCTTCTGTTGGTGGGGAGCACAGGCTCTACGCATGAGGACTTCAGTAGCTGTGGTACACGGACTTAGTTGCTCCATGGCATGTGGGATCTTCCCAGACCAGGGATCAAACCCGTTACCCCTGCATTTGCAGTCAGATTCTTATCCACTGTACCATGAGGGAAGTCCTTGATTGTCATTTCAAATTTCCCCTGCTCCTTCTGACAAGCACCAAGAATAGCACTTGAGGCATAGTAGGAGCTCAGTGAATATGTTTGGATGCAGGTGAAATGATTAAGCAAAACACTGAAGCCAGAGTTGGTTGGAGGTCTACATTTGGGTAGGCATGCACAGGAAAAAAATATCTTCAGTGCCCAAGGCAGGTCAATTGGCATTTAGAATCCAGGCTAAGAAAATACCAAATTGAAGAGATGACTGTGATACCAAAATCTGTCATTGACAAGAAAAGAAAATGACAGACAAATATCCCTCAAGAACACTGAGTCAAACATCCTAAACAAAATAATTGCAAAATAAATCCAACTACATACATGTGGTAAAATTCTGAAAGAGATGGGAATACCAGACCACCTGATCTGCCTCTTGAGAAACCTGTATGCAGGTCAGGAAGCAACAGTTAGACATGGACATGAAACAACAGACTGGTTCCAAATAGGAAAAGGAGTACGTCAAGGCTGTATATTGTCACCCTGCTTATTTAACTTATATGCAGAGTCCATCGTGAGAAATGCTGGGCTGGAAGAAGTACAAGCTGGAATCAAAATGCTGGGAGAAATATCAATAACCTCAGATGTGTAGATGATACCACCCTTAGGGCAGAAAGTGAAGAAGAACTAAAGAGCCTTTTGATGAAATTGAAAGAGGAGAGTGAAAAAGTTGGCTTAAAGCTCAACATTCAGAAAACTAAGATCATGGAATCCAGTCCCATCACTTCATGGCAAACAGATGGGAAAACAGTGGCTGACTTTATTTTTGGAAGAGTCCAAAATCACTGCAGATGGTGATTGCAGCCATGAAATTAAAAGACTCTTACTCCTTGGAAGGAAAGTTATGACCAACCTAGATAGCATATTCAATAGCAGAGACATTACTTTGTCAACAAAGGTCCATCTAGTCAAGGCTATGGTTTTTCCAGTAGTCATGTATGGATGTGAGAGTTGGGCTATAAAGAAAGCTGAGCGCTGAAGAATTGATGCTTTTGAACTGTGGTGTTGGAGAAGACTCTTGAGAATCCCTTGGACTGCAAGGAGATCCAAACAGTCCATCCTATAGGAGATCAGTCCTGGGTGTTCATTGGAAGGACTGATATTGAAGCTGAAACTCTAATACTTTGGCCACCTAATGTGACAAGCTGACTCATTTGAAAAGACCCTGATGCTGGGAAAGATTGAGGACAGGAGGAGAAGGGGATGACAGGGGATGAGATGGTTGGATGGCATCACCAACTCAGTGGACATGAGTTTGGGTGAACTCCAGGAGTTGGTGATGGACACGGAGGCCTCACGTGCTGAGGTTCATGGGGTTTCAAAGAGACGCAACTGAGTGACTGAACTGAACTGAACATATATATGTGTGTGTGTGTACATATATATATGTGAATTTATCAAGACCAACTGGGGTCTATTCCTGCCTTGAAAATTTGATGTGATATTGAAAATTAATCAATATCTCAAAGAGATACCAAACATACAAAGTTTTATAAGGTAAATTCTATGAAATATTCAAAGGATGGATCATTTTTATACTATGCAAATTCCAGAGCATAGAGAATGGTGAGGCTCATTTTCAACTCATGTTATGAAGCTAGCAAAATTTTGAAACTCAAAGAAAAACAGGATAGCAAGATTGAAGAAAGAAGAAAGGAAAAGGACACCATGGTAAGAAAACAATGTCATTGCTTTATGTATTGTATCCTTAAAATACATATCAGTAAATCAAATTAGTCAGTATATTTAAAAGTGCATGTGTGCTAAGTTGATTCAGTCATGTCCAGCTCTGCAATCTCATGGATGATAGCCCACCAGGCGCCTCTGTCCATTGGCTTCTCCAGGCAGAATACTGATGTAGATTGCCATGCCAGGGATCAAACCCATGTCTCCTAGGTATCCTGCATTTACAGGCGGGTTCTTTACCAGTAGCACCACCTGTGAAGCTCATTTAAAGAGTAAAACATCATATGAACAGGCAGTTTTAAACTAGAACTTCCAAGAAATTTTGATATTTGGTAATCTGAATAAATAGAGAAAAAAGAAACATGATTATCACAATAGTTACTGGAAAAACATTTGATAAAATTCAGCACGTTTTCCTGGTAAGCAGCTTTCACTGGAAACAGAAGGGAATTTTCTAAGCCTGCTGAAAGCAATTTCCCAGTTAACCACAACCAACATCAGAGGAAGGATGAATCACTAGAACCTATCAAGGACAGAAACAAGAAAGCGATGCTTGCTGTCACAGAAACTAGAAGTTGTGAAAGATAAAATATGATAAGAAAAAAAAAATGTATGGAAGAGCATAGGGCAGAGTTTCTCAAAATGTGGCCCCTGTATCAGTGTTTGTCAGTGCAAACCATCAGCTCCATCCTAGACATGATTAGGAGACTTTTAGACTAGAGAACAAAATCTGTGTTTTAATAAGCACTCGAGGGGTGCTGAAGTGTGCTAAAGTCTGAGACCCTTGCTGCAAACAGTGCTGCTGGCCCCCTACCCAGGCCTCCTCTCCAACCAGCCACTCAGATGTGCAAATACTGGCTGCAAGCCTTGGCTTCCAACAGTTTGCAGCTGCCCTCAGCCTCTTCCTGAGAACTGTCCTTGGCAGAAGGAAAGCCATATGCTCAGAAATGCCTGGAGGACCCCACCTTATACCCGGAGCATCTGCAGTCATCTACTGACTGACAGATATAGGGTATCAAAGGTCCTCTGAGATGCTATTCACCATCCAGAAGGTCCTGAGGAGTCAGCCTGAGGCTGTACCACAGCTGAGCCCCATCTTTGACCAGCTTCTTTCCCTGCCCTGGCCTGCTTCCTTCATCCCCTCACAGGTGTCACCCAAGGATACAACTTCTCTAGAAATTTCATCTCTAGAAATCTCTTCTCTGAGGCACCTATTTGAACAACCTTGTTTTCTACCTAGAACTTTAAAAATAATCAGTCATTAAACTGTTATAATTATTCTACATATATTCTATACTTATATAATGCTGTGTCAAGTTTCTTCTATACAGTAACTCATTTAACGTGTACAATGTTTTTCTGATACAGACATACTATTATTGATCTTATTACCATTTTACAGATGAGGAAACCACAACACAGAGAAGTTTAATAGCTTTCATGATGCCGTGTAGTTAAAAATCCTTATTAGCTGGATAAAAGATAAAGGTTCAAAGGTACTTTAAGTTTGCAAATAGGATAACAGTGAACTACTAGAAATTTTAAATGCAACAAGTAAAATTTTAAATGCAAATGAGAGTTTATCAAAGCATGGGCACAACTAATGATTATATTTATGAACCACTTTATTTTTTTTCATTGTGTGTTTATTGTTGTTTTTCAGTGACAAAGTTGAGTCCAATGTTGTTTGACCCTATGGACTGCAGCATGCCAGGTTTCCCCATCCTTCACTATCTCCCAGAGTTTGTGCAAACTCATGTCCATTGTGTTGGTAATGCCATCCAACTATATCATCCCCTGTCATCCCCTTCTCTTTCTGCCCTCAATCTTTCCCAGCATCAGGGTGTTTTCCAATGAGTTGGCTCTTCCAATCAGGTGGCCAAAGTAATGGAGCTTCAGCTTCATCATCAGTCCTTGCAAAGAATATTCAGGGTTGATTTCCTTTAGGAATGACTGATTTGATCTCCTTGCTGTGCAAGGGACTCTCAAAATCTTCAGCACCACAACTTGAAAGCATCAATTCTTTGGTGCTCAGCCTTCTTTATGTGTATGTTTGCTTTTTTTTAATATACAGCTGTGGTAGAAAATGGAGAAAGATATGGCAACCCACTCCAGTATTCTTGCCTGGGAAATCTTGTAGACAGAGGAGCCTGTTGGTCAAAAGTCCGTGGGGTCCCTAGAGTCAGTAGAAAAAGCAAGACTCACCAAGCATAGGTCTCATTGCTCTCCCAACTCTTGGTTTCTAAACCCAAAAATTGAACAAATTCAGATTAATTTTTGAATGACCCCATACTATCTGAATCCTCTCTACTTGTTTTTAAGACTCAAGGACCAAAGAGTCTTGGAGAAGACAGTTTTTCTCACCATTGAATGTGCTCTGGGAATGTTTGCTCTCCAACTTCAGGAATAGGGCAGACTGCATCTGGAGGAAAACTCGAGTCCCACCTACCGTCTATATCTCCTCAAGATTAGGTAAGGCCCTCACTCTCATTCTGACCACTGTATGTGAGTGGAAGGGACTCACCACAGTCACCCCCAGGCTGAGCCATGGAGAAAACCCTAGATCTATATATCAAGTAAGGATAAGTAAATACCTAGAAAATGTAAAATAATAAAGGGGAAAGATATGAATTGCTATATTACAGATGAAGAATACAAATAGATAATAAGAATATTCACAGGAGCCCATCTTATAATCAGAAAAGTTAAATTTAAGAATATATTATTTTCATCCTTTAAACTGATAAAACATTCAAAGAAGAAGAATAAATAAATACAGAAGTGAAAAAATAAGACCATGTCATGCAATGCCGGATGCTGTAAATAGCAAAAGCCTCCTGAGGACAATTTAATTTTGTTTATCTGTTAAAAAAAGAAAAAACTTTAAATCAGCAAATCTACTTCTAGGAACTCCTCACAAAGAAATAGTTAATCATATTCAAAAATTTAATAGTAATATTCTATGTAACATTATTTGTAATATTTCCAAATTGGAAAATCATACACATCAAAAAGGAATGGTTAAATAAATTAGATCATTTCTATATTAAAGGAAACTATGTAGGTATTTAAAAATTAAACAAATAAGATGTGTTTATTGACACTGAAAATGTCTCAGGTTTAATATAAATATAAAAAAATATGAGTAGAAGCATTTGTATACATTATTTGTTAATGTATGGAGATCAAAAGACCCTATTAAACTCCATATACTAAAATGGGAATGTATTAGTTAAAAAATCAGTAGAATAAAAAATAATATACAGAGACTTCTGTTGACTCATTAGTGTTTTATAGTTGATTACTGTTCGCAAACTCTAGTTGTTATTATAGAATATTTCTCAGTTTTATAATATTTGTGCATACTTACACATAGGGGCTTCTCTGATGGCTGAGATGGTAAAGAATTCACCTGTAATGTAGGAGACCCAGGCTTGATCCCTGGGTTGGGAAGATCCCCTGGTGAAGGGTATGGCTACCCACTCCAGTATTCTTGCCTGGAGAATTCCGTCAACAGAGGAGCCTGACAGACTACAGTCCATGGGGGTGCAAAGAGTCAGACACAATTGAGTGACAAACATTTTTTTCACTTTTCTTATTTACATATTATTTTTTTCTTTAAATCAGCTCAACTTTATTCTCACATAAATGTATTTTTAAAAGTTTAAGCTATTGCACAAATGAGAGAAAAGACAAAGACAAATAAGAACGACTATTCATTTTAAAAGATTCTACAGCTAAATCATAGATAATATAATGCAAACATAAAAAATAAACTCTGTTTTAAATGACTTCCTGAGAGTAAGTTACTTCATGAAAAAGAAGAAGATGTTTTTGACCAGTTAGATAAAAGTGTATGCCACTGAACACAAGGAGTCTATGTCAATAAAACTTAATTTCTTCAATTTAGCTAGTTAAGTTAGCCACATGTGGTTGGGAAGGGTAGACTATTATTCTGACATTGTTAAACCCTGAAAGCTTATTCTTATTACAAGAAAAGTGAATTCCCCAATAAACTTTTACTTAGGAAGGCTTTGACACATCCCACAAAATCGGTCTTCTTCTGAATATGTACGTTTACATGTTTATATGATAACGTCCAAAAAGGGTAGACAGAGGGATGTCTAATCCAGTGTTCACTGCTGTCATTGACTTGAGAAAATACCCATGAACACCATGCATTAGGTCTTTCAGCTGTCTTTTCATGATCCCAACACAGTTCTCAGCTCCTTTATAGAAACTTATAACCATAACCAGGTTATAGGAGTTGATAACCATGATCAGGTTGATAGAATGGGTGAACTTCCAGAGGTTTCACCTTCTTGGTCTGGGTGTTTTTGTCTAACAATTATAATTAAAATAGCCACTGCTTCCTGAGTCTGAGAGGCCATACAACACCGTCTGCACACACTATATCACTCACTCTCCACCTTATCCTTCACCGCTGAAACCCCCACAATATAGTTATGAACTTGAGCTTCAAGGGGCTAAGGTGACCTGCCCAGAATTACACAGTAGTACGCTGCAGTCTTAGATCAGCATCAAAAAATGAACCTCAGTATGTTGAGTTCTAAAACAGTTCTCTTATCTTCCAAATTGGAACTAGAAGCTGCAGCTGCTAGATACCCTCAGAGCAACTATATCCCCTCCATCAGGCCTTAACCTGGAAGGTGGTGGTCCCTACTCAGGCATGAGGGGTTCTAGAATGGACAGATGAGTGGGTCTGGGCACTGCTCGTTCCAAGTGCCCTAGGCACACACCTTGATCAAGCTGTTGGTGGGCAGGGATGCCTGTGAGCTCAGTGGGGTGTGTCTGTGGGTATCTGCGTGTGTGTTTGTATTCAACCTTCTTCTCTTACTATCCTGGCTCCCTCTCCAGTCTCTTTCTTCCCTCCTCTCAACCCCAAACTGCACACCTTCTATAGTCCAACCCAGCGCTACCTCTGTCTCCTCTTCCATCTCAGAATTATGTAAAATCATCCTGTGATAATCAGGACAAGCATCATACTTTTTGGAAATACTAACCAAACTAGATTATTAAAAAAAAAATACTGACCAGTCTTCCTAGCAAATATATTACTTGGTATATTTCATGGATATATACCCGTGGGGCTTCCCAGGTGGCTCACAAATAAAGAATCCACCTGCCAATACTGAAGATTCAGTTTTGATCCCTAGGTCAGGAAGATCCCCTGAAGAAGGAAATGGCAACCCACCCCAGTATTCTTGCCTGGAAAATCCCATGGACAGAGGAGCCTGGTGGGTTACAGTCCATGGGGTCACAAAGAGTTGGACACAACTTAGAGACTAAACAATGACAACCCGGGTATATATATTTCAACCTTCATGGAGATAATCAATCACAGTCAGCAATGGATGCGGTCAAAGTTCCCAACACGTGTTTGAATTAGTCACTAGCAACTGCATTCAGAGCCCTGAATTCTGGCAGTAGTCTCAGGTACAAGCACATGCAGTCCAGGTCTGGGAAGGAAGCTGAGTGGACAGGTGTGATCCCTGCATTTCCCCTGCTGTATGTTGACTATCAATGTGCTTCAGCCCAAATTCAGACTCTAAAATGAGAAGCCGCTTGATGTTCTGTTCTGCTGTTTGATTGTGCCATGTGGTCTTTAAGTGGCTTTTTTCCTTTTTCTTTCTTTCTTTCTTTTTTTTTTTCTGAACAGTCAAGATGAAATTGGCTTCTGGTCAGCAACTCGTTTTCCTTTTCCCTCCTCTGAGGTAGAGTAGCCAAAAAGGATTTTGTTTTGTTCCATTTTGCTTGCAAAGCTATGGGTAGCCAAATATGACTACAAATTATCTACATTGTTTTTATGAAGAAAAATATATTTATTTTCCTAGCACTTGGAAGCATTGCTTGCTGGGGCCAGGGAGCTGATGTTGTCCTCTGATTCCTGTCCCACTCCTACCCTAATTGGCGAGATCTGAGCACACCCGAGGATGCATGTGGCTAAATTGGGGTATTATGAAAATAGTTCACAAAGCAAGTAGAAAGCTATATATAAAAATGATATTTACTTCTCATTTTAAATGAAGCCTAAGACAAAAGGCATATAGGTAAACACAGCTGCAACATTTTTAGGCATATAATCAAATGCAAAAATAATATTGGAAAACTATGTTAATTATTGTAATTAAATTGTGAACAGTATTGATAGAAAAATATCTTTAAAACATATAAAATCAAAATGAGGCTCATCACACTATGGGAGTTTGCTCTATTACATATGAGGTGCCTAGGTGGACCTACTATTTGCTGGACCTGCCCAGCAGTTGGGAGGGTAAGGGATAGATGGGTGGGACCAGAAAAGGTCTCCATACCTATCTGTTTCTCAGCTCTGATGTCAAATTTGGGGGAACTCTGCTTGTCTGGCCCAACTCCAGAAGTTGTCAAGGAATGGTGGGAAAAGCATGGACTTTGGAGTCAAATTGATCTGTAGTTGAAATTTGTCCCAGTCATCCTTTGCCAGCGTGATTTTTGTCTCCATGTTCTCATCTATAATGGGCTTCCCAGGTTGGTCAGTGGTGAAGAATCCACCTGCCAATGCAGGAGCTGCCGGAAACTCAGGTTCCTTCCCTGGGTCAGAAAGATCCCCTGGAGTTGGAAATGGCAACCCACTCCAGTATTCTTGCCTAGAACATCCTGTGAACAGAGGAGCCTGGGCAGCTACTGTCTATGGGTACACAAAAAGTCAGACATGAGTGAGCACTCACCATCTATGACATGGGGCAAGAGTCTTGAGACCCTTAGAAACCTCAGTTCCACTTTGACAAAACAGTTGTGGGAAAAGAAATAAGCCACATTCCCTTCGTAGTCTGTCCAGAGTTGCCATATATGAACAAGAAGTTCTCTTCCTTGATAATAAATGCCTTGGGATTTGAGGCATATTTGAGCAAACTTGGCTCAACCATCAAGATACCAAACTCCCAAAGTCCAGAAGAATGTCTCTGGTTGCCTTTAGTTTTAGTGTTTGCTCTCCTCATGGATTTCTTTGTTCATGAAGATGCTTTAACTCCCATCGTGGTTTTGAAACTGGTGTTAGAGTCTCGTTCTGGTCTACCATACTTCCCTTTTAGAATTTATCTGGCTATAGGAGAAAACTGGTCATCAACCAAGAGATTTATGGGTGCCATTTCTCCCACTTACTTCGATATCATCCAAGAAAAAAAAAATGCTTCTTCAAGCTTTCCGATCGACTTCACTTACAGCAAAGCCTGGTTGAGGAGCCACACTGGAGTCTTCCCCATCTGTTGCTTCGTGGAAATGTTTGTACAGGATCTGGGCTTTCTGCCGAGTCCCATTTCCATCATAAGTCTTGTGTTTCCTCTGCATATTCTCACTCTACACATTAACCCCTTTTCAGTTTTCACTTAAGTCTTATCTCTCACTTGATGAGCAATTTTTTCACTGGTTGGATCATTTACAACAGTTTCACAAATGTCTTTTTCTCATTTCTGTAGGGAGAAATTGGTGAACTTGTTCATTCCTCAGATCTGAGCTACCGCTGAATTCATTTCTCTCTTTAATTTACTCATTTTTATATTCTGGTGAAGAATCCTAAGTGGCTTAGCCTATCTCACTTTTTCTTAATTTTCATCATCCATACTGGCAGTTGGCTTTTTTGTGGGGGAGGGGTTAGGGACAATTGTTTCACAAAGGAGCAAATGTTTAATAAATCAGTATAAGTGGGTGCATATGACAGCAAGTAGAGGGGGTTTCAGCTATATAGAAGAGGGCTTGCTGGCTCAGACACCAGGCTGACTCAGCCCTGGACTCCAGCCACGGGGCACAGGTAGATACTTACATAGCAAGATGTCACAATATTTGTCTAAGTATCAGAGCTAAGTAGATCTGTTCAGCTTCAATCTCCATACATCTTCCACCACACATCGTAAGTTACATGAAACATCCAGCCTCAACTTACCTATAAGATGAAAATCATAACAATAGTAACGCCTATTTCACGGTGTTTTGAAGATCAAATGAAATCATGTTTATGAAAAATGTTTGAAAGATTGCAAGTATTCTGTCATTAGAGTGTTTTCTTTCCTACTGCTGCTGCTGCTGCTGCTAAGGTGCTTCAGTCATGTCCAAGTCCAGAAATGCTATTCCAGAGTAGCCCCCACATTCTGCCAATAGCCAGGAGGAACCCGTGGTTTAAGGCTGTTAACAGAATCTGTGTGCAGGAAAATGTAATGGGGAGGGGCTTCACAAGATTCTCCAAATCATATAAAAAATTAAATGTGATTAAGGAATTAAGTGTAGTGATTAAGACTCTGTGCTTCCAATGCAAGGGACACAGATTCGATCCCTGATGGGGAACTGAGATCCCATATGCCACCTGGTGTGGCCACAAAACAGAAAGAAATGTTTTTACAATCAATGAAGAAAAAAACCATGGGACACTGCTGGTAAGGATGTAAGATCATTCAGCCACTATGGAACGCAGTATGGCAGTTTCTCAAAGATGTAAATAAAATTACCATATGATCCAGCAATTCATCTTCTGGACATACACTTAAAAAATGAAAGTGAGGGCTTGAACAGATATCTGTACTCCTGTGTTCATAGCAGCTTTCTTCACTCTAGCCAAAACGTGAAAATGATCCACATGTCTATTAACAGATGAGCAGGTGAAGAAAAAAATGTGGTCTATATACACAATAGAATATTATTCAACTTTAAAAACAGCATGACATCTGATACAGCCTACAACATTAGTGAACCGTGAAGACGTGGCATTAAATGAGATGAATCAGGCAGAAAAGGACAAATATTGTATAATACCACTTGTGTGAGGCACCTAGAGTAGTCAAATTCTTAGAGACAGAAGGTAGAATGGCATTTTCCAGAGGCTAGGGAGAGGTTGGAGGGGTGTCCTTGCTGAATGGGGACCAAGTATCAGTTTGGGAAGATGAAAAGTTCTAGAGATGGATGGTGGTGATGGCTGAGCAACCATGTGACTATACCTGATGTCAATGAACTGTGCTCCTAAAGTGGTAAGCTTTATGTCATGTATATTTTTTTACAGTAAAAAAGAAACTACAATCTTAAAGACACCTACACCAGACAGACCCATAATAATGTCATGCTGACCATCTTAAATGAGCAATAATGTGTTTTGTAAATTCATTTCTTGTTATTATTCTATTTCTCTCCAGCTTTATCAATCTTTTTTTGGTAGCATTAATGATTTGCTGCTTATTCACCTTTGTTAACTGTGGAGTGTAAACAGATTAGGGGTCCTTTATTTTGTCTTTATCTGGTCCTCCTCC
This sequence comes from Oryx dammah, assembly GCF_014754425.2. NCBI lineage: Eukaryota > Metazoa > Chordata > Mammalia > Artiodactyla > Bovidae > Oryx > Oryx dammah. Next base: position 88,333,105 of record NW_024070209.1, on the reverse strand, counting down.
ATCAAAGTGCTCAATACATTCCTGGTATTATGACTAAGAATGCTTTCTTTTTCCTCCTGTGTTATGGTGTAACTTCCAATAAGGTATGTTTTGTGGATTTGTGAACTAGAAAAAAGTTTGTAAGTATTTTTCACCTTCTTCCTAATCCTTTCTAACTTTCTCCAAGTAAATTCACCTGAGAGCCTCAGCCATCAGACCCGCTAGGTTAGTCAGCCCGTCCGTTCCTTCTTAGTGAGTCAGACATGCAGTCTTGAGGCTGGATACCTCTGCCTTTTTCTTCCTTCTTTCTCTCTTTCAAGACATCATTGCAAAACACTGCCTTCTCTTTCTGTTGCTGTTTAGTCACAAAGTCAGTCTGACTCTTTTGCCATTCCATAGACTGCAGCCCACCAGGCTCTTCTGTCCATGGGATTTTCCAGGGAAGAATGCTGCAGTGGGTTGCCATTTCCTTCTCCACACTTCTTTCTCTAACCCACTCTATTTCTCTTTTCTGTTGATAATGCCACTTCCTTCTTTTTTCTTTTCTTTTCTTTTCTTTTTTTTTTTTTTTGCAATTTCCCTCAAGAGAGATAACCTGCAACTCTAATATCTAGCAGCAGAAGTTCTCTAAGAGATATGAGAATTGACTAAGAGACATTCAGTTTATATCTCATTAGGGGAATGGATTGTAAAGGATGATGAATTATTACAGTAGTAGTGAATGTGTGCTTGCCTTTGTGCCCAACTGTGTGTACTTCAGCTGTGTTTGACTCTGTGTGTACTTCAGCTGTGTTTGACTCTGTGTGACCCTATGGACTGTACCCTGCCAGGCACCTCTGTCCATGGGATTTCCCAGGCAAGAATACTGAAATGGGATGCTGCCTCCTCTTTCAAGGAATCTTCTGGACCCAGGGGTTGAACCCCCATCTCCCGCGTCTCCTGCATTGGCAGGCAGATTATCTACCACAGAGCCACCTGGGAAGTCTAAAGTGTATTACAGAATTGCTCCTGGGGACTAAAGTTGCAAGTATGTCGTTGTCTCCTGACCCCCTCCCTCCGAAAAATTCCCCTCCAAAGAATTCCCGTTTGAATGAAAGCACACGCAGTGAGGTTCTAGAAAGAGGTTTCGTCAGTCTTTCTGGCAGGTTTCTTCCACCTCTGGAGTCAATCCTTTTCCTAGACACACTGTCTTCTTGCAAATAGATGAGTGTGATACATGTACAGTCATCACATTGGAGGAAAAGAGTCTCTTGAAATGCAGATATCATCAGATAGCCCCAGAACAACCCCAGGTGGGATCCCAGACTCTGGGAGTAATGGGAATAGAAAAAGTGGAGAGATGCAGTTGAGTTTTTCCTTCATCTCTAGAGTACTGTGTCTCTAATTATGTAGCTCTGACTTTTCAAGGCTCACTGTATTCATTTGGGCTCATATGGTAAGGAAAATAATACAAAGTCTGATTATCTTTGCAAAACTCTACACTGAGTAAGAGATTTTAGGTGACTGGGACGTAACGGTGGGGAGGATGTGAACTGAGCCTGGAGCATGTCTCTCCCTCTGAGTCAAGTTGATTGTCAACTCCAGTAGCATCTGTAAATGGGGCCTCTCATAGCCAACAGGCAGAGTTCTGTGAAGGTCTCAGCCTTGTACTGAGGGGTTTGAACTCCGGTGGGTGCAGTAAGCAAAAGCTTGACTTTTCTCCAATTGAAAGTGAAAGTGTTAGTTGCTCACTCACATCTGACTCTTTGCCACCCCCATGGACGGTAGCCCACCAAGCTCCTCTGTCACTGGAATTCTCCAGGCAAGAGTATTGGAATGGGTTGCCATTCCCTTCTCTAGGGGATCTTCCTGACCCAGGAATCAAACCCAGCTCTCCCGCATTGCAGGCAGATTCTTGACCATTTGAGCCACCAGGGAAGCTATAATTTCTCCAAGTACTGCCTTCCAAAATGTTTATGGTTACCAGGGGGAAGGATGGTGGGGAGGGATAGTTAGGGAGTTTGGGATTGACATGTACAGACTGCTGTATTTAAAATAAATAACCAAACTGTATTAAAAATGGAGAGGGGATAAGAGAACAACATAGATGGGATGAGATGGGACATGTATTGATAATTCTTGAAGCTAATTGACAGATTCCTGGAGATTTATTACTGTTTCCACATTTTTGTTTGAAATTTTCCATAATAAAAATCTTTAAACAAATGCTTTGAAGCATTACCCTTTCTTTTTAGCCTAACATTAATTTCTCTCTACCTTCTACTAATGAGCATCTCAATGGGAAAATAAGACTCACCTTAAAGTATGTAAGAGTCCCTCCCATTGGAGTCAAACCTTCTGCCCATTCCCAGCTCAGGTCTGACCCCAGTTCAGGGGAATTCAATGAAGAACCATGGGCTGTTCATACCAGAGTCTAACTTGATTGGTTTTGTTATAATACGATTCCTGGGGTAAGAGTAATTAGGTGTCCAAATGCTGGGCTCTTCCTGAAGTGCAGGCCTGTGGTCCCTCAGAAGCCTTGTACAACTTGAACATGCTTCCCAGACACGTGGTGGGCTCTTCAGCTTCCTTCTACTGTTCTCCCTCCCACCATATCCCTGCACCCACAAGTCTACCCCACAGCCTCATAACACCGGCACACCCTTGGTCTCTGCCTCTGCAAAGCAGGTTGAGCTTAGCTACTGTCTTCATCACACTCCCCACCCTGGGAAACCCCAGATCACTGCTGCACCACTGAAAATACTGTCCACCTTATGCGAGCTTCATCATCCTCTGGCCTCTCATCCGTCCAGCTGCTGGGAGTGGAGGTGGGAGGCTGCCCTGATAGTGAGCTCTGTGCTACTCAGCCCAACAAGGAGACATCTAATATCTCCCTTTTGAACATGGGAGATTAATCATCTTCTGTCTTTGAGCACTAGTCAAGGTATCCAGGCTCGTAAAATTCTACTTGATACCCTGTTATACATGTTCATTAAATAAATCCACTTAGTCTTTCTCTTAGTGCCTTGAATGGATAAATGAAGACGTGATGACACCTTCGTGGGTGGGAAACTTCCTGTGCACATAGTTACAAACTAGATCAAAACCTTGGTCACAGAGAAAGCACTGCATCATAGATTTCTTTCAATCATATAAACATATACTGGTAATGATTCATACCCTACTGAATTGCTCAAGCATCTCAATGATATATTTCTTGCCTTCCCATTTTGATTCCATAATTATCAATATTTTGAAGGTATTTATCCAATTAGCATAATAAAGTAGCTATTCTGGCAGAACAAATAAGTGATATGAACAGGATAAAGGGAGAATGTAAAGATATTCCTGGAGCCCTTAAAGAAGAAAGGAAGAGCGGGGCTTCCTTGGTGATCCAGCGGTTAGAACCCCACACTTCCACTGTGGGCTTCCCAGGTAGCTCAGCAGTAAAGAATTCACCTGCACAATGCAGGACATGGAGGTTCGATCCCTGGGTCAGAAAGATCCCCGGAGGAGGAAATAGCAACCCACTCTGGTATTCACGCCTGAACAGTCCCATGGACACAGGAGCCTCGTGAGCTACAGTCCATTCAGTCAAAAGGAGTTGGATACCACTGAGAAACTGAGCATGCAGGCACTTCCCTGCAGGGGCACAGATTTGATCCTTGTTTGTGGAACTAAGATCCTGCATGTCAAGTGGAATGACCAAAAACTAATATATATATATATAAACAAAGAAGAAGAAGAAAGGAAAAGAGCACTAAGATTTACTAACCACCTACCATGGCAATTGCCTTTATCTCATCTTTCTTGTGTCCTTCAACAATATAGCAAGATGGCCAAATTACAATTTAGAGAAAAACTTGGGCTATAAGAAGTTAAATATCACTCCAAGTACATGGCTAAGTGACAGATGAGGTCCAAGTTCAGATCTGTTTCACTGGCTTCTTTTGCTCAGTCTCGAGGAACTCAGAGGAGAGAAGTTCAAAACCAACTCCTGTTTTTCAGGTTAAATAACTCTTTTGGATTTTTCTTTCACTGAACAAATTTTCTCAGAGAAATAAATGAAATACTTCTCCTCTTGACACAAGAGAGGATGTACTTTGTTAGATCTCTGACTCCAGTATTTGATATAGTGCCTATTTTATTGCACTGTCTACGTTTCAACAAAATAATGCATTTAAACAAACTAATACATTTAAACAAAATAAATAAAATGTGATGAAGCAAAATGATAGCTAAGGAAGACTAGAAAATATAGAAATACAAAAACAATTTGAGTTTGATTATCTAAAGATAGGCTTTAGTAATTGCTTGAATTTTTTTAGATTAAAAGAAAATCGAAATGTGACACCTTTATTTCTTTGTGCAGAGTTTCATTTGAGAATAGCTCCTCTTATAAAACAGGGATGAGCAGATTGCGACAGCTGAATGGAACATCCTGGCAGATTGCATTAGGAGAATGATAACGTGAGAATCAATGTTTAAAACATTCCCCTCAAAACCAACTCTCAAAATTTAAAAAAACGCAATCTCTGAGAAACACTTGAGATACTTGGAAGGTATGAGCAGGAATGAACAATTAACTTCATCTTATTTAGATCTTTTATTCCCTAATTGTTCCTGGCCTGGTTTATAAAGATCTCTAGACAAAGTTAATCACCTTTAAATATCAGAGTAGGAGGCTCTGCCTTTCACTACTTTCTTTTCTCTATCTTATTTTCCTGGAGAACCCATAATTCTATACTGCTGATGCTGAAATCAGGAGCTACCACAAATAGTGGTGCTGAATCCCTGCTTGCAGCAGTAGAATGGAAACACAAGGCCAGTTTACTAAGGATGGATAATTCATCCTCAGTCCATACTTACAATAAATATGTCTTACAATATACTTACAATAAGGATAAGTCTCTGCTCCTGCATCTGAGCTTGTGCCATGGAATTCTTTCTACTTCCAGCACGCCAAGTCTGATATCAGTTTAGGATTTGGGGTTGAGGGGTGGGACACACTGATTTGGATACAGAGAAAAATATCCTTACCCTTGGGGTGGCACTGGGAGAACATTTCTGTCTGACACTCCAGTGCAAAAGCCTCCAAGACTGGACCTAGTGGAGATCTTCTCATCTCTGCCCATCTCCCGTCTCTCAGACTGCTTGGGACTCAGGTCTCCCACCATCACCAGGGGCAGGATTCAAGGTAGCAACTCCATCAACCATCTATGTACCTCTAGCACTAGCCTGCTCTCCCCTAACTAGGCTGCTTAGATAAAAATTCCAAATAGAGCCCTCAAAATTCTAGACATAAGGTTCCAACCTAGAATATGGAGACTGTCCACTTCAAAATTGGTCAGTATAACTCCCACCTCACCTGTAAACCACACGAGCAGTCCCAGCTACCACCTACTCTCACCCGTGTGAGTATCCACCTTCTTTGCCTCAATGACGTGGTCCTGAGAACTTCCATAAACATCTCCTTCCACTTAGTGTCCACACGGCAACATGGCTCCTAAAATGGGCACAGCCAACCAAGTTCACTGTACACTGTTCATTTTTTGTACATTGAAAATTTCACTCAGTATTGGTATTATAAACCAATGTATTGAACATATACTGACACTCAGATAATCACTCCTCAAATTTGATTTACTCAAGTACATGATACCATATTTTACAGCATAACTTGTTTTTAAATTTTATTCTTCAGGGTTACATTGAATATCTTGATCAACTTTTAAAAATATTATTCAGTTTATGGTTGCCAGGGAGGAGAATGAGGGAAAGGGATAGGTTGGGAGTTTGGAATAGACATTATATGCTGCTGTATTTTAAAATAGATCAGTTCAGTTCAGTCACTCAGTCGTATCTGACTCTTTGCGACCCCATGAATCACAGCACGCCAGGCCTCCCTGTTCATCACCAACTCCCAGAATTCACCCAAACCTGTGTCCATTGAGTTGATGATGCCATCCAACCATCTCATCCTCCGTAATCCCCTTTTCCTTCTGCCCTCATTCTTTCCCAGCATCAGGGTCTTTTCAAATGAGTCAGTTCTTCGAATCAGGTGGCCAAAGTATTGGAGTTTCAGCTTCAGCATCAGTCCTTCCAATAAACACCTAGGACTGACCTCCTTTAGGATGGACTGGTTGGATCTCCTTGCAATCCAACAGACTCTCAAGAGTCTTCTCCAACACCACAGTTCAAAAGCATCAATTCTTTAATGGCACCCCACTCCAGTACTCTTGCCTGAAAATCCCATGGACGGAGGAGCCTGGTAGGCTGCAGTCCATGGGGTCGCTAAGAGTCGGGCATGACTGAACGACTTCACTTTCGCTTTTCACTTTCATGCATTGGAGAAGGAAATGGCAACCCACTGTAGTATTCTTGCCTGGAGAATCCCAGAGACAGAGGAGCCTAGTGGGCTGCTGTCTATGGGGTCGCACAGAGTCAAACATGATTGAACCGACTTAGCAGCAGCAGCAGCAGCAGCTTTCTTTATAGTCCAACTCTCACATTCATACATGACTACTGGAAAAACCACAGCCCTGACTGGATGGACCTTTGCTGACAAAGCTCCAGTACTCTTGCCTGGAGAATCCCATGGATGGAGGCGCCTGGTAGAATGCAGTCCATGGGGTTGCTAAGAGTTGGACACGACTGAGTGACTTCAATTTGACTTTTCACTTTCATGCATTGGAGAAGGAAATGGCAAGCCACTCCAGTGTTCCTGCCTGGAGAATCCCAGGGACCAGGGAGCCTGGTGGGCTGCCGTCTGTGGGCTTGCACAGAATCAGACACGACTGAAGCGACTTAGCAGCAGCAGCAGTAGCAGAGAGGCGTTTAGAGGAGACTGGATATATAGATCTGTATGGCTGAGTCCCTTTGCTGTGCATCTGAAACTGTCACAGCATTGTTAATAGGTTATACCCCAATACAAAATAAAGTTTAAAATAATATTTATTCAGTGACATATATATATACATATATATATGAAAACCTATGTATATATGTGAAAAATTGTGTATATATATGAAATGTGTGTGTATATATGTGAAATGTGTATTACATATGTGTGTATATACATATATATTATATATATACACATAACTTTGCATTCCCTTCTTCAACACTACACCTGAGTCCCTGCAAAATTTTACTTATTTCTGAAGAGTCATCTGGAATGGTTTTTACTCTCAATAGCCTTATAAGAATAACATTTGTATGAGAAAAAAGTATTCCACAAGTGAAGGAGAATTTTTTCTGCATTGTGATTACTTGCACCTGTGATTTGCCTTAAAAAGGCGAAGCATTTAGATCTTTGATAATCTCTATAATAGTAGTGGAACTATTATGTGCTTTATTGTTGAAGTAGATTTTGTCTTGGCACTTAAAAATTTGTTTGAAATTTTGGGATCAGGAAGTACTTTTGGTAGAAGAACATACAAATACACATTTAAACTGAAATACTGATGATATAGTGGAAAGCCATTAAAATTTCTGCTCTGTGTTTTCCTTTTTTCTTTTAAATTTCCCTTCAGCAAAAAAACTTATTATTTATTATTTTCTTTGATACTGCTTGAGAAAATTATATATACATCAAATACTTATCTATGAGCATTTGCTGGCATATATTTTAATTTCTATCATAAACAATGGTATACTGTATTTAAAAATCTCCTGGAAATAATAAGTAGTTATAACAAAGTAGAAGATGCAAAGTTAAAATACAAAAATCAAACACTTTCCTATATACCGACAATGAACAAGTGGAATTTAAAATTACTAATAAACAAGTGGAATTTACAAATGTACTACCATTTACATTCAGTTCAGTTCAGTCGCTCAGTCATGTCCAACTCTTTGCAACCCCATGAATCACAGCACGCCATTAACATTCCCCTAAAAGAAACTCTTAAGCATAGGTCTAGCCAAAAAAAATATAACATATATATGAGGAAAACTACAAAATTCTGATGAGCAAAATCAAAGAATTAAGTAAATTGAGATATTTCATGTTCATAGATAGAAATACTTAATATCAGTAAACATAGATGGCCTTGGGTATGGTGATGTCTTTTTTTAACTGCAGTTTTTTTAAGAACTTCCCAGGTGGCACAGTGGTAAAGAATCCACCTGCCAATACAGGAGATGCAAGAGACACAGGTTTGATCCCTGAGCTGGAAAGGTCCCCTGGAGAAGAAAATGGCAACCTACTCCAGTATTCTTGCCTGGAAAACTCCAATGACAGAGGACCCTGGCAGGCTGTGGTCTATGGGATTGCAAAGAGTCAGACAGAACTGAGTAAATGAGCACAACACAGCACATTTTTTAAATTGGTGTAAAACTGCTTTACAATGCTTTTTTAGTTTCTACTGTACAATAAAGTGAACCAGCCATGTGATTACATATATCCTATCCCTCTTGAATGTCCCTCCCACCTGGACATTCCACCCCATCACAGAGCACCGAACTCAGTTCCTTCCCATGAGCTATCTATTTTATATATGACACCAAAAATAACACCAATGAAATAAGTAACTGTTGAGTTGGACTTCATTGAAATAAAAAAAAATTTGACTCGGTGAAAGACAATATCAAAAGAATGAGAAGACAAGTCACTGACTTGAGAGAAAATATTTGCAAAAAAACACATTTGATAAAGGACTATCACCCCAAATATACAAAGAACTTTTTAAATTCAGCATTGAGAAAACAGAAATTATTTTAAACATATTTAAAATGTACCAAAGACTTGAACAGATGGCAAACAAGCACACGAAAAGACACTTCACTTCATATGTCATCAGATAAATGAAATTAAATGAGACACAACTACAGACCTATATGCATGGCCAAAATCAGAAGCACTGACAACAACAAATGCCAATAAGGTGGTGGAGCAATAGGAACTCTTATTCTTTATTGGTGGGATTGCAAAATGCAGCCACTGTGGAAGACAATCTAATGGTTTGTTACAAAACTAAACATTCTTATCACACAATCCTGCAGTCATATCCTTTGGTATCTGCCCAAAGGAGTCATATCCAAAGGAGTTGAGAACATATGTTCAAACAAAAATCCGCACACAGATGTGTATAGTAGCTTTATTCATAACTGCCAAAACTTGGGAGCAACCAAGATGTCCTTCACTGGATGAAAGGATAAGTCAACTGTGGGTACGTCTAGGCAATGAAATATTATTTGGAGCTAAAATAAAATGAGCTATCAAGCCTTGAAAAGACATGGAGAAAACTTCCAGGCATATTACTAAGTGAAAAATACCAACTTGAAAAATTCTGCATACGTATTAGATGATTACAACTATATGACATTCTGGAAATAGCAAAACTATGGAGACAGTAAAAAGATAAGTGGTTATCAAGGGATGGGAGGTGGGGTGGTGATAAATAGGCAGGACACAGAGAAATTTTAGGACAGTGAAAATACTTTGTATAGTACCATAATGCTGGATACATGTCATTATACATTTGTGCAAGCCCACAGCCTGCATAACACCAAGAGTGATCTAAAATGGAAACATGAACTTCAGATAATACAGTGTCAATGCAGATTCCTCAGCTGTAACAAATGTACCCTCTGATAGGTCACATTGATAATGCGATGGTGGCAGGTGCTATAAGGGAAATCTTTGTACTTTCCTCTCAATTTTGCTACGAACCTAAAATTGCTCTTAAAAAAAAAAAGCACCTCTTCAAGAAAAACAAAAAATGGAAAATAGCGACCACTATAAAAATTGAAACGATTGATTTGAGCATATCAGTGCCATGTCAGTTTGTCTATCACTCAGAAGTTTGAATTCATAGCTAATCATAAACAGTGGCTGAACGAATCATTAAAAGTGTTGCAGATTTTCACACTAGCAATAAATTAAGCTCTATACCTGCTGTGAAAGCAGTGAACTTCTCAGCTTGCTTGCAAGGGAGAATTGTTCACAATGTCCCAAACAAAGTTGGAGATGATCTTGTAGTAGGTTTGGGAAAGACTATTTGGCAAGGATTGGTGGACTTTGAGCAATGGATGTATTTTGCTTTTGAGAATTTTCAGCTGTGACACTTGTGATCTCTGGAGTAAGGCTGACTTTCAAAAGCAAGTTCCCTGGAGTGAAACAGTCACTAATGAACCATTGTCTGCAATCTTAGGGCTGTCTTTGGTTGACTTAGCAAAACTAGGGGCTGTTATTGACTTTCTGATTTTCAGAAATGCAAATCTGCATGGGACTGAGGTTGTACAGATTGGCTGATTTATAGAATATGCAAAGTGATGTAAGGTTATCTTTAATTAACAGCAGTTACTTGCTTATAACTTGGGAGGTAGGCCAAACAGCAATTGTTTCCTTTCTTAAATTTTTTTTAAAATTATTTTTAATTTTCATTCCCCTCTTTTGGTTTTCACTTATCCAAACCTGTGAGAGAGACCACAAAGATTATTCAGAAGTCTGTGTGTAGAGGTATGATTGTCAGTGTGGTCATTTGTGATCAAAGCCCCATTTACCATGGTGGGAAAATAACTCTGTTGACTTTTAAGGTTTATTGATAAAAGCCAAATATGGAACATCTAAAACTTCCTGACAAAGTCAATATAAGACACAACACAAAATCATTAAATACAGGACATGCCCTGTATCGGCAGATGGCCATAAACTGGACATTTTGTCAATATATTACTTATTTCAACATGAGTAATCACAAGTGCAATCAGCTAAAACGTTAAGATTGGGTATGATTATTTAATAGAGGGAGTTGATGTAGCTCTTCATCTATCTCTGTCCGTCATTTCAGTCTCTTACTTGGAACTTAATGTTTTCACACTTCATGTTTCTCCTGAGGCACATGTGTTTGAGTGGAAGAATTCCAACATGAAAATCTCCAAGATGACACTCCACAATCTCACATTTAAAGCACAGAAATAAAGACATTAGAATATTTGTTAAGTTCTCTTTTCATGGTCTAGACATTTAAGGCTTAAGGTATGTCCAAAGATTTCATTTTATCCAAAAACATCCAAATGCTGGGAAAGAGATAGACCATTTGGTTCACCACATCTCATTGTTTTTGCAATCTATTTGCAATCTAATTGTTTATTTAATGACCTCCCTCTTTTTGCCTTAACTATCTTGCCTGGTAAGCTATTCCACACATTTATGATTCTCTGCATGGAAAAAAAAAAAAAGAAACACTTCCTGACATCTGTTCTGAATTTGTTTTTCTTTAATTTTCATTTATACCCTCTTGTTCTATCATCTGTGTTGGGCTCAAAATAGGAAACCATGTTGACATTTTCCAAACCATTTAAATTTTATGTTCTTTAATTAAAATCCCCCTCTTAACTAGATAGACATCTAACCTGGTGGGTAGATGCCATGATAATACATCTGAGGAAAGACAATTTTTTAATCTTTTCCACTCTCACGGGAGGAAAAAAAAAAACAAATTGAAGTTACAGTATTTCTGTGTTATCCAAAAACCAAAGAAGATATTCCTATACTTTTATTTTCTTTCCCCAAGGCAAGAACAAACTAAATGTGACTGAAACCAAGTTTGAAACAGTAATATGTAACTTCAAGACCCAGCAAGCTGGCACCATAGGGGTGCTTTTTATAAGCACTCTTTTTTTCTGGGCAATAGCATTTGTGTTGGTCAGAAACCCTGGCTATACAGACCTATTCCAAGTATCGCAGCTCATATATCCTGTTCTTAAAAACTTGGAAGCTAACATAAGCTCTTCTGCTCTTGACCATTGTGGAAACTACGTATATAAAAGGATCATATTTTTCTATGAAACTTAGAGGCCATATCAAACTCAACTAGGCAACAAGTAAAACACTTTCTTGGGATGAAGTCTTTAGTTATGTTGTAACCAACATGTTCAAGACTAAATTATTTAAAAGCCATACATGAGGACTTCCCTGACAGTCCAGTTGTTAAAAATCTGAGCTTCCACTCACTGCAGAGGCTGTGAGTTTAATCTATGTTCAGTCTCTGGTTGGGGAACTAAGATCCCACATGCCATGTGGCCAAAAAAAAAAAAAAAAATGTACATGAACCACGCTCTCTTTAGGATTAGCACGTCCTTTCCCATAGTATCTAGAAGACTGTCTTGCAAGTACTTGTTAAGTGAAAGTGAAAGTGAAGTCACTCAGTTGTGTCCAACTCTTTGAGACCCCATGGACGGTAACCTACCAGGCTCTGCAGTCCATGGGATTTTCCAGGCAAGAATACTGGAGTGGGCTGCCATTTCCTTCTCCAGGGGATCTTCCCAACCCAGGGATTGAACCCAGGTCTCCAGCATTGCAGACAGACGCTTTACCGTCTGAGCCACGAGGGAAGCCCCTTGTTAAGTAGTTCTTCTTACCTTCTTTCACTTTAAATGGGTACATATACCTTAAAAAATTAAAATTCAGAAGAAAAATTAATATACATTTGTTTATAAGCACTGTGCTAGGAATTAGACAAGGTTGATGTGGTACCTACCCTCACAGAAACTTACATTCTATCAGGGACTTCAAACAATAAACCGACAATCACATATTACAAATTGCAGTAAGCTCAAAGAGGGAAAATTAGGGTACAATGAGAGATTAATTAGAAAGCACAAGCTTTAGATTGAGTTGTCCAGGGGGGCTGCACTAAGTGACAGTGAGACTTGACAGGTAGGAATGAAAGGAACAGTGTTCCAGGAGGATGGAGATGGAGCAGCAATTGAGTGATGGATCTGTTGCAAGGTATTGCCCAGCCAAGCCCCTTGGCAATGGGAGGAAGCGCTGGGACAATGACCTCTCCCACTGTTCCTTCCCTGTGTCATCCAGGATAGAGTTCACCGATGAGAGTAAAGAGGAGGTGATTCCATGATTCTCCAAAGGCAGTTGCATCAAACATGAGAGCAAAGGTGGGATTCACAGAGGCTTCTCCAGAGGCATTTGGAGTACCCTTGTCTGACTGCCACAGACTGCGGCAGTTCACCGGAGCTTTCCCAAAGACTTTGGAGAATCATACCCTTTTCCAGTGAACTGCTGGGAATGACCATCTTGGATGTTTGAGGCTGAGGTCTCAATGTCTGCTCTCATCTTCCAGCTGGAGTTGTCCTCTTCTCCCCCGGAGATCTCCCAGTAGACAAGGCAAGCCCCAATGTCCACACTAAGCCCCTTTATCCCCAGAACATTACAGTGAGTCTATTTTCCTATCCGAGCCCACATCAACACGACGTGTGAAGATCTTAAGGAAAGAAAACCCTCAGCAGAGTCAAAGAAGTGAATACCAGTAAAAAGCAAATCAACACTGGCTTAGAAATTACCCCGAGAATATTCCACATTGTATCGGGTCTCTTAGCCCTGGAGCATTTGGACGTTGTGTGCACACATTTTTTTTTCAATAACTTTTCACTTTTAGTCAGTGATAAAGATCCAACCTGAAGACGGAAATGGCAATCCACTCCAGTATGCTTGCCTGGGAAATACTATGGACAGAGGAGCCTGGTGGGCTACAGTCCATGAGATTGCATAGCTAAACATGACTTGGCAACTAAACAACAACAGAAAGATCCAACATGTCTAAAAAGCATAGCTTTCTAAAAGGTGTGAGAAGTTACATGAAAGCATAAAGTGGTTTTTTTCCTCCTCTCTTAGTCCAGTGGTTTGAGCTCTGTACACTCTGGGAAAAGTGTACTATGTCAAGGAAAACTGCTTCCACAGTCTCCAAAGCCCTTACCCAGCAGGGTGTGAGTGTTTAGAAATTACAAGTTAGCTTTACATTAAAATACATATAATTATCTGATTAAATATCGGGAAGTAATATTCTGCAAAATATTTCCAGTCTACTAATCCTCAGAAACTCAAATAGTTTGCTTAAATAGAGAAAAAAAAAAAAAAAAGACACACAGAGAGAGATCCTCTCTTGGATGGACTGGGACTATAGATCAGAGGATTTGGTTGGCTTTTAACCAACTATAAATTTTATTTCTAGCCAATAAGATTGAGTTTACAAAAGCATCCAGGCTCAGGGGGTGAGACACAGATCAAAGCGTGATTCCATTCTTTATGGGAACTAGACTCAGGCTTTGCTCAGTAACAAAGTCATCGTCAGTCAGCTTGTTTAGTATCATAAAAAGAAGTAATCGTGGGATATTTACTATTTTTATAATTTTATAAATTTGTATTTTTATAATTAAGATGTAAATTTCAGAGTAAAATTTCACCTTTTTGATGTAGACTTAGCCAGTTTAGACAGAGGCAGCAAAATCCAACCCTCCCCCCCACCTCCCACCTCCACCCCAAAAGCACAAGATTTGAAACATAAAGTCCTCCTTTGGAAGAAGGAGCCAAGGCTCTTTTCCCAAATCATTCAACACTGTCTCTGGGGATTTTCAATGAAAGAAGAGAAAAGCATCCAACGCTCAAGGAATAAGTCTTCCCAGCCCTGGTATCAGACTGTCCAGGCTGAAAGCTGATTTTGTCAGAGTGTTCAAAGAATTCTAGTTTTTCTAACTCTCAGTTTTCTCTTTGGAAAAAAATAAAAAAAGATGGTCATAGTCATGGCTAGTACTCAGCTAATGGAGAGAAGTACAGCCAACCTTGTGTGCCCAGCACAGAGTGAAGTCTCTCAAACACAGAAGGTGCTCAGAGAAGACCCAGAACCACCAGGGTGGAGCCAACCCTGCATTTTTCTGGCAAAGTTGTTTCTGTCGCACCTGGTCCCAAAGAAAGGATGATGAAAGGGAAGAATCCCTCTGCACTGACCAAGGAACACTGAGAAGAAGGAGGGACTCCAGCAGGAACACTTGGCCCTTCTCACCCACCCATTCGTCTGGTTCTTTAAAACGCGGTAAGGTGACGTCATTGTATTGAATCGTCTTCTCTCACTTCCATCTTGGGGGCTTTATTCTCCTCTTGCATTTGCTTTCCTTGGTATAATTACCTACTCTCTCTGAACTGCTTGTCCTTTCAAAGTGCTTACTTTGTGCTGTCGCAGAAGTACACATTTTTGGCCAAAGTGATGGAATTTGCAGCCAAATGAAGAAGAATATGTGCAATTAATGAAAAAACGCCAATGGGCTATAATTTACAGATTATTTGGCAGAGGCGGAACGACGGAGACATGGCCCACTTTGTTCCCAGCCTTAGTGCCCGTAAAGTCGTCTTTAAATTTTATGCAAATAAAGGACCCAAGAAAGAGAAGCTACAGATAAGTGTGGGAACACCTCACAATGCTCTTTCACTCTGAGGGACAAATATTTGATGGTGTGTGACAAGATCTCCGCCATGCGTATTTCATACCCCCAAATGGTGCCACATTGAACCAATTCCTCCATAATCGCTAAGTGGCAAGTATAATTTTTCGCATAATTAAAAAGATTTACACAGCATCTACAAAAATGTTACTCAAACCAAACAAGCAATTTGATATGAGGGTAAACTTTCAAGGAATTTGAAATTTGGGGCCATTTGACAGCCATTAAGTCTGAGAAGAAAGATACGTAGACTCTTCCAGAGACTCTGAAATTAAGAGCCGCTGTGCACAAAATTCAAATGTGGTTTCCAGTGCTCTCCTAGGAAAGACGTTAGTGACAAAAGAGACCAAGTGTCCTACAAAATGATAAAAGAGGAAAGACTTTTTGTGATGGTTAATTTTATGTAGGGTTCTTCCTAACCCAGGGATCAGACGTGGGGATTGAACTCAGGGCTCCTGCACTGGCTGAGCCCACTAGGGAAGCCCACGATTATATATGCCAACTTGGTTGGGCTAAGAGATGTCCAGACAATGGGTGAACATTATTCCTGGGTGTGTCTGGGAGGGTGTTTCCAGAAGAGGCTGGCATCTGAATCAGTAGCTCCTTCATCAGTGCTGTAGGGACTATCCAGTCCAGTGAGGGCCTGAACAGGACAAGTGGAAGATAAGGTCTGCTCTCCGCTTAAGCGGGGACACCCGCTTCTGCCCTACATCCATGCTCCTGGTGCTCAGGCTGCTGGACTCAGACTGAATGACACCACCAGTTTTCCAAGTTCTCCAACTTACAGATGGCAGATTGTGAGACATTTTGGTCTACATTCCTGTAGAAATATAGATATAGATATATTCTGTTGGTGTTTTTTCTCTGGAGAATCCTGACTGATATAATCTTGGAGTCAGAAAGACTTCAATCTCTGCTCTGTCACTTATATAATTTAGTGTAAGACATTAAACCTATCTGATCACTAAATCTTGCTTTGAGGGCACAGGTAAGGCCAGATCATCCATTACTGTGATGATACTTGCATTCTTGCATTTTATTCTACATTGGGAAACCATTAAAGTTTTGAACAGAGGAATACTGCTACCTCACTACATCCTCAAAGACCCTAGATCAGTGACAGTTTTTGGTTACAAACAAAAGAAACCAATTCTGGGTAAATTAAGTGAAGAAATCTGAGATGATAAAATCTTGAACAAAGGCTGGGAATCAAGGCCCCTGAGCATCTAAGCAGCAGGAATAATGGATCCTCAGCTTCAAACACCCACTAACCCTTGATCCAGATTCCAGCTCCAGCATCAGCATCTGATTATCTAGCCTGAATCACTTGCCCCCACTCTCAGCAAAAGAAGGAGATGGGGGCTTCTCACTCAATAGCCCCACTGAGGCTGAAGCAGTAGAAGGGGACAGTTCTCAAGGGACAGTTACAGTGTCACTGTCCATGCTAGGAGTTTTGATCCTCAGAGAGCAAAAAAGGTTAGCATGGACTGCCTTCAGGTTTACTGATTTGGGGCTACTGCGGTGGTGGGCAATGGCATCCCACTCCAGTACTCTTGCCTGGAAAATCCCATGGACAGAGGAGCCTGGTGGGCTGCGGTCCATGGGGTCGCTGAGGGTCAGACACGACTGAGCGACTTCACTTTCACTTCACTTTCATGCATTGGAGAAGGAAATGGCAACCCACTCCAGTGTTCTTGCCTGGAGAATCCCAGGGACGGAGGAGCCTGGTGGGCTGCCGTCTATGTGGTTGCACAGAGTCGGACACGACTGAAGCGACTTAGCAGCAGCAGCAGCGGTGGTGGTGGGAATCGGGAGTAGAAAAGGAGTGACAGGTTGCTTCAGAGATGCAGGCAGGAGCTAAAAGTGACCTGGACTCAGTGATGGCAGAGGAGGAAAAGACCGGAGGGCAGATTTGAGAATGTTTAGAAATAGAGCCAGTGGGTCTTACTGACAGGCTACCCATGGGAGTTAAGAAGGGAGAAGAATAAATTATGGTGCCAGTGTTTCTGGGTGAAGATGATAATCAATGGACTCAGTTCGTGCAATTCATCTTAATCTTATCACTAGTTCTGACTCTAATAAAGGAAAGAATATGTGCATATGGCACATAACATTTTGAGCTTAATATATTCATATAGGGAACAGAGATATGCTGCATGCATATGAACCACAGCATCTGCAAATCTATTTTAATAAGCACTTTTATTAAGCTTAAGAACAAGCTTCCCTATTTATTTTTTTAATTTGATGTATGTATTTTAAATGATTTCTTGACTCAACAGAGCATTTCCTTAACCTATCAATATTTTGAGGTCTTCTCTTTCTCTTTTTCTTAAATGGAGCCCTAAGCCACATGTCACTCCATACTGGTCCCGCAAGAGACCCTCCGCGGTGTAAAACACCATCACTCAACAAGAGCGGGAGGAAATAGTGATGAGGAGAGAGAGGAAAGGGCACAAATTATTTCAAGACTAAAAATATCATCTCAAATTCTAGGATATTGGTTCACTCCTCCTCGAGACTATTAGAATGGGAGTTTCAAAAGTTCAGAGACTATTTTGGTCAGAAGCCTGAAGTTCTTCGAAATAACAGCAAGCAGCTGCTTCTCCCGCTCCCCTCTTTCCAGCTATAAATACAGGGCACTTGGAGAGATTTTTGAGTCAGCCACAGAGGGTGTGAGCACTTATTGTCTTTCTCAATTTTTTTCTCTGTTGTGTCATATGTCTCTATAACACAGAGGTGGAGAATTAATAAGCCTAGTGACTATCGAGTTTTATTTCTCCACAGAAAAGGGAGAATTTCTCAACTTTTGTTGCTTTTGTTCAGTCTCTCAGTCGTGCTGAATCTTTGCGACCCCACTGCAGCGCACCAGGCTTCCCTGTCCCTTCTGTATTTCCCAGAGTTTCCTCAAACTTATGTCCATTGAGTTGATGATGCCATCCAACCATCTCATCCTCTGTCACCCCCTTCTCCTCTTGCCCTCAATCTCAACTTTATTGGTCTGGTTTGAGGGCTCAGATGCTCATTAAAATAGAAAAGTCAACCCTCTATCCTTTACCATTATTTATGCTCAGTGATTCTCTGAGTTATCACTCAAGGTTATTCAGAAATCAGTGCACTAAGGGGGCAGAAGCAAGGGTTTGGGGTCTCTGCGACCCGAGAAGCTTAGCCCAGCTCTGAGAGTCACCAGCTCAGCTACTCAGATATGATGTTGAGTCTCAGACAGTTTCTCTATCCAAGACAAGGAAGCCCATGATGACAGCTTAGAGGGCTGTGATGTGGATAAACGCAGTCACTGCTGTGAGAGCATCCAACTGGCCGTATGATGTGTGGATGGAACAGGAAGGGTCAAATACCATTGTCCTTTATCTTCTCTCCTGGATCATCAGAGCAAGCTTCTCCACGTGAGCGAGAACTGTAGACTTAGAGGCACTCATGGGTATACACGAGCGCCTGTGCCTGTCCAGAACTCTGGTCACTTCCTACTCAGACTTTTCATTCGGACAGGTGTGCAGTTGGGGTGGGATTCCCCCACAGGGAGCCATGAGCCGGCCATGCTGAGTGAACACTGACTGTGTGGAATTCCCACCTCACCGTCCCAGGGGACCCAGTTCCACCATTGTTCGGGCTGTGTGTGCAGTCTTCAGAGTTGACCCCCGTTGGTCCAACCTTGAGTGACGGAGCCTTCGCCCTGCTGCAGAGCATCCTTCCACTTAGCAGGTAGGGTCTAGACCAGAGACAAGGACGGTCTTCCCTGGAGCGGAGTTTAGACACCCAAGCTTTCTGAAGCACATGTGGAGTCTGGTTTATTAAGCTGCTTCTAGGGGCTGCCTTGGCGAGCCTCTGGGTTTCCTGACTGTTCTAAATGGTCTAGCTATTTCCCTTAAAAGGGCAGAGAGAGAAAAGACACCAGCTCATTTTTTCATCCCACAGAGAGCAAACGAACCTGCAGCCATGGCCACTCTCCTGAAAGTGACTTAAGTCAGAATTTTCTCTGGAGAGATAATACAGCAAGGTTGTGAGTAGCACAGTCCCTGGTGCACAGGGTCATGTCTGAAGCATAATCTCACCGCTTATTAGCTGTGTGACCTCAGGGAAATTGTTTAGCCTCTCTGTGCTTTGGTTTTCCTCATCTGTAAATGCATAATAAGAGGACCTACCTCATACAGTTGGGAGGATTAAATGGTGCATTTCCCAAGTGATACACTGGTAAAGAATCTGCCTGTCAATGCAGTAGACACAGAAGACGCAGGTTTGATCCCAGGGTCAGAAATATCCTCTGGAGGAGGAAATGGTAACCCACTCCAATATTCTTGCCTGGAAAATCTCATGGACAGAGGAGCCTGGTGGGCTACAGTCTGTGGGTTCACAGAGAGTTGGACACAACTGAGCACATGTGCCTAAATATAAAATACTTAGGATGTTGACAAACGTCAATTAAGTGTCATCTATTAGTGTTTTAATATTTCAGGGAAAACTAAAGAAACCAATATCCAGACTGAAATTTTTGTTTCTTCTCGAGTTGATATGAATATTTATTTCTATTAAGAGAAAAAAAGAAAATTATCAAGAAAATGATGACATATCAGAAATTTATTGTTGAAATGTTTTCTGTGAGTCAGCCTCTCCTCTGGCACCCACGAAATTAGGAAAGAAGACATGATATTTAGACAATTTCTGAGCCATCAACTCAAGGAGTCTGTGGGAAGAAGGAAGGAAGTGAGGCAGTGAGGTCAGACTTCAGGTTCTTAATCCACTGACCCAGGCAGGATTGCATCCTAAGAAACAGCATGGGCTTTACAAGTATCTAGATAAGTGGAACATAGTTACAATTACCTGGGCTTGGAGCCCATCTGTCAGAGTGAGAGCATGGTGGGGCTGGTTGCAGACCTGAAGGGAAGTGTGCACCAGGACCATCAGAAGAGATGGTGGGGAGACAGAGGGACAAGCCTGCTGCAGGGTTTCTGCCCCCATGGCCATATGTAGGTAGCATCCAGAAGGCTCAGTGGGCCCAACAAGTGTATGCACAGATGCTGGGGAGCTGGGAGGACAAAGAGGCTTCTGATCAGAGCTGGAGAGGGTGCTTTACATGGAGATGCTAAAGCAGAGTGAAGGTGGGGCCACGTCTGTAGAAGCTCCCAGCAAATTACTTAAAAGACCTATGAGTGCCTGCAGTCCCACAGTCCAGAAAGCCAACCAGAAAAGCCATTAAGCCCAGAAGAGCAGAGACCCAAAGGCAGCCTCGCAGACCCAAGACCCTCTTCTTCCCTCTCCCATGAGATCCAGCAGGTACTCTCATTTGCCCACATTCCATCTTGAGGAGAAGGGCTAGAAGGGCATCTTGAAAAATCTGGGCATTTACAGGATACCACAATGTCTGAAAGCAGCCTCTGAAGACGAAAGTCGAATTGGTGTTAAAAGCCAATATTTCAACAAAAAGTATGTGTTCAGACTAGAAGAGACTGCAGCCTTGACAGCTGGCAAATGCTTAAAAAAAGTTTTTCTGCTGCCCAGCAGGGTAAGGGTTTCTAGGAAAAAAATCAAAAAGCCACACTTGATGTACAAATGTGACTCCAGAGTGGGTTCAGTGTTCAGTCCTGTAACTACAGGCATGAAAACGAGTTGATTCTATCCTGGCACCCACCACCTGGGAAACCAGGAATAGATAATATGATCAGATAGCTGTTTGAGCTGAATGGCTCTCCTGACAGCATAAGATGCCATTAATGAGTTACCAAGAAAGCACATCACGTCGTCAGCTTAGGATCACCATGAGTGAAACCAAACTTACCCTTTAATGTTGTCTCTTTAGGAGGCTGAACTGCAAGCGCCTTTCCTGCCCTGTAGGAGCCCTAAGCCAGTAGCAGTAGGTGGAGGTTTTCAGCAGCTGCCAAGCATGGCATTGCGGGACAGGCTCTCTCACCCTCAGCAGGGGACATCTGGAGAACAGCTTCTCATCTGCTGGCTTCTGCATGTCTGGCTACCTGCACAAGGCTGGAGCCCAGGACATGAGTGTGGCTGGAGTCTGGCTTGTGTGACCAGCTGAGCTCCGGCAGTGCCCGGCAGACTGTGAGCTTTCCCCTCTTTCAGCAGCAACATCTGTTTCAGAAAGCCATTGTCTGTTCCTCCGTGAGCTGCTCTTATGGCTCCAGCCAGCCTGGAGCAATGGTCTCATCAATGACAACCATCCAGTCTGACAGGTGCAGGTCCCCAGTGGATCACATCCTGTGGTTGGAGACCAGAGCATTCCAGGAGAAAAGGCTGCCTGTCATGAGCTTGCCACCTGGCTCGGGGGGGTTGTGGCGTCAAGAGGAAGCAATTGTGCTGTATATTCATTCCACTAGAGCGGACTTTTGCACAGTGGGTGTCCTTTGTTCCCAGGAGATGTATGCTCAGAACTATTGAACATACGACATGAGGCAATAGTGAACATTTAACCTCACAGACAGCTACATGTGGCCAAGCCCTCAGGTTCTGATGGTCCCTTGCTCTTTTGCTTGAGGTTACCTTCGCCAAAGCAGGTAAAATATGGAAATAACTTTTGGTCCCATGGAAAAGCTGAGTTGGTAAAAGAAACAGGGAGAAATGTCATCTTGCTGATCAACTCATAAGCCCCCAGAGTCTATGGTGTGATTTACAATGATACAGGGGACGTGTGTATACATGGGCATGTCCATGCATGTTTTGTAAATGCCTAGAAAAGACCTATAAGTGAAAAAAAGCAAAGTTGCTCAGTTGTGTCCACTCTTTGCGATTCCATGAACTGTAGCCTACCATGCTCCTCCATCCATGGAATTTTCTAGGCAAGAGTACTGGAGTAGGTTGCCATTTCCTTCTCCAGAAGATCTTCCCAACAGGGATCAAACCCAGGTCTCCCACATTGTCAGCAGATGCTTTACCATCTGAGCCACCAGGGAAGTCTTAGAAAAGACCTATGCTGCTGCTGCTGCTGCTGCTGCTAAGTCACTTCAGTCGTGTCCGACTCTGTGCACCCCATAGACGGCAGCCCACCAGGCTCCCCAGTCCCTGGGATTCTCCAGGCAAGAACACTGGAGTGGGTTGCCATTTCCTTCTCCAATGCATGAAAGTGAAAAGTGAAAGTGAAGTCCCTCAGTCGTGTCCGACTCTTCATGACCCCATGGACTGCAGCCTACCAGGCTCCTCCATCCATAGGGTTTTCCAGGCAACAATACTGGAGTGGGGTGCCATTGCCTTCTCCAAGAAAATACCTATAAATGCCTATAAAGAAAGCTGAGCACCGAAGAACTGATCCTTTTGAACTGTGGTGTTGGCAAAGACTCTTGAGAGCCCCTTGGACTGCAAGGAGATCCAAACAGTCCATGCTAAAGGAGATCAGTCCTGAATATTCATTGGAAGGACTGATGCTGAAGCTAAAATTCCAATCCTTTGTCCACCTGATGAGAAGAACTGACTCATTTGAAAAGACCCTGATGCTGGGAAAGATTGAAGTCAGGAAGAGAAGGGTACAACAGAGGATGAGATGGTTAGATGGCCTGAGTTTGAGTATACTCCATGAGTTGGTGATGGACAGGGAGTCCTGGCATGCTGCAGTCCATGGGGTCACAAAGATTCAGACACGACTAATCGACTGAATTGAGGAAAGATCCAAATGTATGTGTCCTATTAGCAGTGGTCAACTTTAGGCAGACAAGCGGAAAGATGGCTGGTGATGGAGGTTCTCCATTTTCAATATTCAACATTGCATATTGAAAAATTATTGAAGAGATGAATTCGTGAATTCTTGGCTCATTATGAATGAGATTATGGAACAAAAAGAACAAAAGTCTCTAATTTGGAACAAGTTTGTGATGAATTTCTACCTCTTCTCATCAACCTTATAAGGAAGGTGAAGCCCAGGTCTGGGTGTGACTACAGCTCCACCTCTAGTGGGTAGTATGTAGACTTACACCCCCTCTCCCTCCTCTGTAAAGCGGAGACAATGCAGAGTCCATCATGATTTGTTATCATGAGCGGGACGATACAGCTCCAGCCTCTGGTGCTGGAAGAGTTGAGTCGATGTCCACAAGGCACTATGGCCCTTTATGTTGCCGTGGTGGCAAACAGGCCTACATCTCAGCTCCTGACACAGCTCATCACATCTGATCTTGTCCATGCGTGTTTTTTCCACCTGTGTCTCTGAACTCTACAAAGGCCGAAAGGCGGGGCTCCTTCTTATCTCTGTATCTATAGAGCCTAACTCAGTGAGGACCATATTTATGGAGAAATAAGGAAGGAAGACAAAATGAATATGTCAATGGATGATTAAAACAGTGAGCAAATAAATAAACACTTGAGTCAATAAGGGATCAGATCTACATGCTTAAAAGATGACTACACATTGTTGGAGATCACCAGTTTTAAATATAAAAGCAAACTTGATGATCATAATGCTGATATTGATGATAACCACTAATATTTATCAAACACATACCATGAGCCTGGAAATGTTCTGAGAGCTTTATATGATTTGAGTTGGTCAATCCTGCCCACCTTTCCATGAAGCAAGTGTTATTTTACAGATGAGGAAACTGAGACACAGAGAGGATAAGTACATTGTTCAGGGTTCCTTAAGGGGCAGAGTCAGGCAGCCTGGCTTCAACACAGAAGCTGCCACCACTACATTGCCATGCCTCTCAATTCACAGCATCCTTCTCTGTGTCATCATACTGGGTGAAAATGGATAAGCTCGAATCTGGCCTGAGTAAATGAGTCAACACCTTTGCCTTGATAACAGTTCTGAAGTTGACCAAGACTATCTAAGATGACCCTTGAGATTCATTGACCGAGTCAGTTCTTTAGCAATGTGACTCAGTTTTAACCCAGGCTGGAAGCTGGTGGGCTGTCCACTGCCAGCCCCTCTGGGTGTGGGGTGGACACCATCCCCAAGCAGCGAGCTCAGACAGCGCTCTCACTCACTTTGTGGTTTCTTGGAGAACAGCAGAGAGTTCAGCTGAACAAAGCAATTCTGTCATGAATCTTGCTAATTCAGATTGGGTAGGGCATTAGTCATTAAGCACTGGTAAATGACTAATTATCTATCACAGCTGTTTTGCAGCTACATTTGAAGGCAGAACACGGGCTTTCAGGCCCACGTAGCAATACAATTTGCAGTTTCCAGTGGTAATATTCGCTCTGCCATCAGACCCCCTTAATGACCAATTTGGACAGAGATCATTGGCAACTTCTGGTTCCTCCCTGGACAACTGAGAAGAAATTGCCATTTAATTTTAGAGAATGACTTTTTCAACTCATGCAAACTTCCCTCCTTCTCCACACTAACTTGGAAGCAAGAATAGGCATTTCACAAGCTGCCTTTTTTTCCCTTAGTGCCAGGTACGCGATGATTGGAAAACATCAAGGCAGCTTGTAAAAAGGAAAAGGCAGCAATCTGGAAACGAAGACAGGAATGAATAAAATTATCAGACGTTCAGAATGTTAATAAAAAGGATTCCTATTTTGACCAACGTGTTACTTGATGGAGTAAAAAAAAAAAAAAGTGCTTTCTCTGAGACTGGAATGAAATTATCCACACTGAGCAGGAAAACCTGCTTTCTAGGTGGGGAAGGAGGAGGTCAGTAAACACGATCACGCCTTTTGCTGTTCCCCTCTCGCCTAAGGCACATCACGAGAGAGGTCTCTGATCAATTTGAGACTCAGGCTGGGAAAAATGACTTTTATACCAAACTGAACGTCTTAGGTAAAACTCATTCTTTCATGAGATGAAATTCTGCACAATCGTCAAAATGAGGCAAAGGAACTGAGCCAGTGGATCCCCAACATGAGCATTTTTGCCCCCACAGTATGTCTGGCAGCACCTGGAGCTGTTTTGGTTGTGGCACTGGGGAGAATGGTGAGATGCCCTGCCATCAGTGAGTAGAGACTGAGAATGCCATTATCACCCCAGATGCATGGACAGCAGCCCCATCGCAGACTCTCCCCCTCCCCACTCAACAAAGAAGGATCCTGTCTACAATATCCATGGTGTGAAATGGAAACACATCGAATTAGACAAACCTGGATCATTCACCAGCTTCACCACTTACGAGCCATCTGATGTCAAGACACTTTCTTTAACCTTGGGAAGCCTCAGCTTTCTTACCCACAGAGAAGATAATGAAAGTCAAAGTCTTAGGTCACACCTGGAAATCTGAAAATGCCCTGCACATAGGGGGCACCTTGAACATACTTGTTAAAGAAGATCATAGAACTTCTCTCACTAAGCGCCTGTCATTCCAGCACAGAACAAAGAGATTTGAAGTATCTAAAGAACTGACTTAGGGACAAGAGCTCTCAGGTGATGTTATTCCCTAGGAGGATCAGAAATCACCCCTTTATCTGACTGGCATCTAAGGCCAGAGGAACTCACTTTCTAAAAATAATCTTGGTCAATTTAATACGCTCACAGACTCACCAAGTTATGGGGCCAAGAGCTCACCAAGTCTATCAGATATGTGGGCTGCAGTTCATCCCGTGGTCCAATTCCATACTTGAAGAAATTCATTAAGCCCCTAGTTGTTTGCTTTGGGATCCTGCTGCATCCACAATACCATGTATTTGAAAGAAAAATTAACTTACAAGTAAGCTGTGCAGAAGTCTGATTATTTGAGGAAGCTAAAGCATATCTAGGAAGGTTGTTCACCACAATGTTATCTATTTCAGAAGAAAAAAATGGAAACATCAGAAATGACCAGCATTAGGGAATTGATTAAATAAATTATATTAGGGTAGCAATTCAAATCACATTTCTGAGAAATGTTTATTACATTGGCTGCTCTTCATGATATATTTATGAATAAAAACATCTGTTTGTTATGTATAACCTGAATTTTTTAAAAGATTATGCTCATAGAGATGTAGCATGCATGCTTAGTCACTCAGTTGTGTCTGACTCTTTGTGACCCCATGGACTGTAGCCCACCAGGCTCCTCTGTCCTTGGGATTCTCCAGGCAGGAATGCTGGCGTGGGTTGCCATTTCCTCCTCCAGGGGATCTTCCCGACCCAGGAATTGAACCCAAGTCTCTGATGTCTTCTGCACTGCAGGTGGATTCTTTACCTGCTGAGCCATCAGGGAGGCCCACAGAGATATAGAAACATAGGTAAAAGATATAAATAGATAATAGGATAGCTGAAAGTATAGAAAAAATATAGATGAAAGGAAGATAAATATAAATAAGTAAATGGACAGTTAGATACACTAGTAGCTATTTTCAAGTAATGGGATAATAAATCTATGTTTTACTTTTAGCCTTTTGATATTTTTCAAAATTTCCACAAAATTAAAGCATTATAATTATATTATTAAAATAAAACACAAACATCAACATGGAATTACAGAATATAATCCTTTTCTTTTGGCATATTTTCTTTTGGAGGCGTGTGGAATAACGTAAGCAAGTCATTTAGAGAATGACAGAGAGGAGAAAAGAAAGAAAATGGTGAAAAAAATTAAGGAATGAAAAATAAAATCAAAGTACTTAGAATAATGAATCCTGGTCCCAGCTGCACAAGTCCTGCTGTGTGGCCTTCAGCTAATGATTCTTCCACATCTAAATGAAGAACAGGGCTTCTTCCCTTCGTGGTCAGGTTAGAATGAGGATTTGAGAAATGCCATGATGACTAGAAGGGCTGCACACCAGTTAAATATGCAATTGTTAGGATAGTAGGGTTGTTTCTTAAAAACAGTCCAATGGAAAAAAACCCTGAGATCACAGAACAAGGCCTGGATTCAAATTCTGGCTCTAGCTTTGCTAGTATGAGGACTTTGGCCAAGTCACTTAGTTGGTATAGATTTCAGCTTCCTTATTTCAAGACTGTCATCACCATCTTACCGAATGTTGTAAGTTCAAAGGCACAGTAGATACAAAGAATTACATGCTTTAAAAATATAGCTTAGGGACTTCTGTGGTGGTCCAATGGTAAGGATGCCCTGCTTTCACTACAAGGGGCACAGATTCAATCCCTGGTCAGGGAACTATATATATATATAGTGGGTTAGGTGTGGGTTAGGTGTGCTCATACTTAGTCATGTCCAATTCTCTGTGACCCCATTGTCCATAGTCCTCCAGGCTCCTCTGTCCATGGGATTATCCCAGCAAGAATACTGTGGTGGTTTGCCATTTCCTTCTCCAAGCAATCTTCCTGACCCAGCGATCAAACCCACGTCTCCTGTGTCTCCTGCACTGCAGGTGAATTCTTTGCCTGCTGAGCCATCATGGAAGCTTATATACAGAGAGAGAGAGCTTGGCATGCTGCAATCCATAGGGTCGCACAAAGTCAGTCACAACTGAAGCAACTTAGCATTCATGCACATATATGTAGAGAGAGAGAGATAAACAAAATTTAATAACTGTATATTGAAATTTTACATGTAGGCCAGAGATGTTATTTCTGAAATGAGGATCCATGATGACTATGGCTAACCTGCATGCTGAGAATCATCAGAATAAAAAACAAGCAATATATCATATATGTATGGAAATATATTAATGACATGTTATGTAAATGCATACAACCTCTTGATCAAATAATAAACCTACAAATGTTGTGTGCAGAAAGTTTTATTTTATAGTTAAAATTAGGGCAGATGTTCTGAGCTGTACACAGTTGTGTGAGCAGCTACATGATATGCTCGAAATCCAGATGGCCTCTGAAAGCCTGGGCCGCAGAGTGGTGAGGAGTGGACCACACGAGGCAGGCTTTGTCCAAATGCCCCAAAGTGAAATACAACAAGAGGAAGGTTTTGGAGAAACCAAAATAAAATTTGAATTTGTGATAAACACATAAAGTCATGAATTTTAAGGTTTGGAAATACTAATGATTTGATTCCTGGGCTTTCTGATCTCCCAGCAGAAAACACAGCTCCTTCCTTTCATGGATGGCAAACAGGCTGTGCCCAGAGACACTTTACAAGCTCAATGACAATATGAAAATAGGCTACTTGTCATACTTACTGGAAACCAGGGTGTAAAAGTAGGTCACATCCACTTTAAAAGTTCCTACTGCAGGCTGAGGTCACCAGGCACTCCTTTCTTAGGAAAATCCCCAGAATCTCCCGCGTAATTTGGAAGATCATTCCGAAGGCTTCCTATCTCACTGTTGGGGTTGGTTTTCAGAAGTGCCCCTTGAGGCTGGAGACATCTCCACCTCCTCCCAAGCCAGTGCTCCCAGAGCCCCCACTGATACAGACGACTCTTCCTTTCTGCCACACTCAAGATACCGGAGTGAACCAGGCATCCCGCTTCTTCAAAAGGGAGTGAAAGTGAAGTCGTTCAGTCATGTCCAACTTTTTGCAACCCCATGGACTGTAGCCTACCAGGGTCCACTGTCCATGGGTTTTCCAGGCAAGAACACTAGAGTGGGTTGCCATTTAGCAAAATAGTCTTTCCCGTGGGACTTTCCTCTGCATGAACCCATCATGGCCACACCAGCTTCACTCCCAGGAGAGCTGCGTCTGCATAGGATTGCGTGTCTACCTCCTCGTAGACAAGGACCACATTTTCCTTTGAAAGGCAGCTTATCCACAGGCCACTGTCGCCTCTCTTGATTTCCTACTGTGTTTCTACTCAGAAGTTTCATCAACCTTCTTTTCCAGGGAGACTTTATCAGAACCCTCTTGGGCTATGCTGTCCCAAGAGCTATACGAAGTCATTCACTCAATCTGTAATCACCTTGGCTCACTGTTTTTCCAATCACCCCATCCCCATCCCCTTCCCCTGCCCGCTACCCCCCGCCCCCCGCCCCCCCCCACACTTCTCAATGAACCCTCTATTCCAATCGGACCACCTTTGTACTCATCCCAAGATGCCTTATCCATTCCTTCCTTTACTCTTGCAATCTGCCTGTCATGTCTTCCTCTTCACATATCACCCATCACCAAGATCCAGTTCAAATGCTTTCTCGTCCAAAAAAGCATTTCCAATATAGAATAAGCTCAGAGTTCTTTCTTTCCCATAATCCCTGCAATACAAACCATCTCAGTAGTTCTTCTGGTATTTTTTGTGGATGTGGACATTTTTAAATCATGGACTCAGGTAGACAGAAATATGACTTTATTTTTCTACCATTTGCCTTAATACCATTTTGGACTCATATTTCAATGTATCACAGAAAAGTAAGCTTTACCAATGCAGGAAAAATTATGTCACTTCCAATTTCTCATCTCAATCTGTCAGTAAATTCGGGTTATTTTTCTGTTCCTTCCTTCTTGTCTTCGACCTGGGCTGGTAGCACTCCTGGTAGGCTTATGTTTCACACAGCATCTGGAGGAATCCTGTTCGGGTCAGATTGTACCCTCCTCTGGTGCCCTCTGAACAGAGGCTGGCATCTGCTGGTCTTTGCTCATTGGTCTTTAGACCCCTGCATCTCTTTCTCCATCCACTAAGCAACCATGATCTCAGCTTTGGGACCTGTGTAGTCCATATCACAACTAGAAACGCTTTTTCATTGGCTCTTACCTTCACTGGCAAAGAATAAAGGCTTAGGACATGTTGAAAAGTCTGTGATGCTCTTCCTCATGACGTGCCGGGGGTGTCTGTGAGGTTCCCTACTCTGTTCCAGGCTGGATGGAGGCTCTACTCAGGGTCTGGGCATCGCAAAGAGTCATAAAGAGTCAGACATGACTGAGTGGGCACACATTGAGCGCCTGGGCAAGACAAAGGTTCTCCTGCTTTTGGATCCCCACACTGTGGGAGGGTCTGTGACTAATCCCACAAACCTCCCCCTTTCTAGGATGGAATCTGAAGTGAGCTAAAGAAGCAGGAATTAGAACTCAGTCTAATTCTTTCAAATGTGACTAGGACAGCCAGTCCATGAAAACTTAGCTCCCCCTCCCTGGGCTGCAGGTGGGATATAGAAGAGAAAAAGGATCTGTTAGGCAAACATTCTATGAAATCTTATCATTTGGAGATAAATTGAATGCTAATTCCTTCAAATTTTAGCTCCTGATAATAAAAACTAAATTTTGAAGCTTGAAGCTAAGATATGACTTGTGTCTTTCTCTCTAACTTTCTCGAATGAAACTCCTGCTTTTAAGGGGCAGTGGGGAAATATGAGAAGAAGCAATTTTATTTATTTATTGGAAACTTTTAATAGCTTTATTGAGGTTTAATTTGCATGCCATAAAATTCATTTTCAAGTATGAAGCGATCAATTTAGAAAGTATTCCAAGGTACAATTTTAGAACATTTCCATCACCCCAAGAATCTCATGGCCAGTGTAGTCACTCCCCATCCCCAGCCTCAGCCTCAGGCAATCATGAATCTGCATTCTATCTCAATAGATTTTAAGACGTAATTTTAAATGACATAATTTAGTTTCAGATATCACGTTCCAATGCTCTTGTATCTACTGTACTCTCATTTTATTTTTTAATGTGGTACAATGGTTTCCACTGTTAGGGACCATCATATTATTATTGAAACTGTGAGTTCTGATGGGAAGGCTTGGGAGTGAGTCTAAGCAAAGCACAGCTTCAGTGCAGCCTCAGCATTTGTAAGTTCTGTCACAATGAGCACTGGGACAAGGGTACCTATTTTAAATCTAAAAACAGGCCATTCAGCTTTTCTTTTTAAATTAATTTCTTAGTAATATGTACCATAAGTCTAAAACCAGGTGTCCTGTGAATATGGAAAAATGTATACTCATTAAATCTATGTAGATTTGACTGTATAGTTTTAAGTTGCATGCCACCCAATCCCTAACCACCATGGAATTCTCGGCCCTTCCTGAAAGCTGACTATCACCCCAGTGTTAGCACGGGGCCTCCAAAGGTCGAGGAAGAGGAGAGGACTTCTACTTCATATATTACTTCATAATGTTGTTGTTCAGTTGCTAAGTTGTATCTGACTCTTTGCAACCCCATGGACTGCAGCATGCCAGGCATCCCTGTCTATCACTGTCTCCTGGAGTTTACTCAAAGTCATGTCCATTGAGTTGATGATGCTATCCAACCATATCATCCTCTGTTGCCCCTTTCTTTTCCTTAATAATAATTTTATGACTTTTACCATAACTAATGAAATAAATGTGCATACTAAAATATCCATTAGAGTCAAAGCAGCCTTTTCTTCACAAACACATTCACTATGACTTGCTCTTACTTACATTATGCATAAATGATCAAATAATAGGGACCAATTTTTTTCATTCTCTAGACTTTTTTAACTGATGTTTAGTTTTATGGTATTTTAAGTAACAGTACTATTCTTTAAAAAATAAAGAAAAAAACATTTAATAGAGAAAGTTTTGGATGCATTTCTTTTGAGACTGAGAAAAATAATGCCAATTTTAACAACCTTTGTTTATATAACATCAAAGATCCTGACTTATCCAATATACAAGAAAGACAAAGGTATAGGTCTAGAAGAAAGAAGACAAAACCATTATTATTTGCAGATTATATAATTATTAAAAAATCAGTAGATTGATACTTAGACATAATTAGAGAAAGATTGACTAAACCAAGATTTCCTTATAAAAATCAGTAGTGTTCTCTTAAACCTGAAACAAACAAAAAACGAATAAAAGGAAACTTACATATGATTATCAATAGCAACAAAACTACACAGTAGAAAAAATTAACAATAAACACACAAGAACTTCGTGTAACAGTGGTAAATTGTTTTATTAGTTACTATGGAATGAGCATTAATATTAATACTACAAAATGAGCATACTATAACATGGATTTAAACTTGTGATGAACTTTATATTTAATCAGTACTGTTCATTCTTTAGGAATTGAGCTAAAGAAGTATATTAATTAACAATAATAATTAGGTGTTGGAGAAGACCCTTAAGAGATTGCAAGGAGATCCAACAAGTCCATCCTAAAGGAAATCAGTCCTGAATATTCACTGGAAGGACTGATGCTGAAGCTGAAACTCCTATACTTTGGCCACCTGATGCGAAGAACTGACTCATTGGAAATGACCCTGATGCTGGGAAAGATTGAAGGCAGGAGGAGAAGGGGTCGACAGAGGATGAGATGGTTGGATGGTATCACTGACGCAATGGACATGAGTTTGAGTAAGTTTCAGGAGTTAGTGTTGGACAGGGAAGCCTGACGTGCTGCAGTCCACAGGATTGCAAAGAGTTGAACACGCTAAAGGACTGAACTGAATTGAATTGAACTGAACTGAACTACTAACTTGTATAGGATGAATCAGATTCATTATAGATACCATCTACCATTGCACTGAACTCTGACCACAGCCTTGAAGGACAGATATGATTATCCCTGCTGTTCTCAACAAGAATTGGAAACTCAATCCATTTGGGGTACTTTTCCCAAATCCCACAGTTAATACATTGTGGAAACAAGA
Organism: Oryx dammah; assembly: GCF_014754425.2. Classification (NCBI taxonomy): domain Eukaryota; kingdom Metazoa; phylum Chordata; class Mammalia; order Artiodactyla; family Bovidae; genus Oryx; species Oryx dammah. The sequence continues at coordinate 88,300,564 of NW_024070209.1, read as the reverse complement.
TTTGAACCAAGATTTGTCATTTTTTCTACTTTTGCTACAACTGACTGGCATCCCTAATTAAATCCATACATACGAGTTGGGCAGGGCAGTTGTTTTTCTTACTGTGTAGTCTCATCTGTTCCTTACATTTTCCCTGAGTGTTTCCTTCATCCTTTTAATAAGAGGATGAAGGCTTCAGCCTCCTCATGCTTCTCAGATGTAAAGCGAGACCTTTGCCTTCATCCTTTCTAAAATGACAGCTTTCCAGCCAGTGCTTGAGTACAGTCACACTGTGAAGAGATCACCCCAGCTCCCTGACAGTGTGGAAAGCAATTTCACATAAGCCTACTTCAGAGCTGCACACTCTATCCATTAGCCAGCCAGAGAGGGAGAGAGTGAGAGAGAACCACTAACCCTCCCACCCTACAGGCCTTTGTAATTAGAAACTAAATGGATGCCATAAATTCCAAACCTTGAGAGGAAGTCAGCTTTCCCTGGAAAACCTGTTTGCAAATGGTACCCTGTTTCTGCATGTTCCCCCTTTGTGAGTTTTCTGCATCTGCTATTTAAATATAACAGCACATATGCTAGCATCATTCTGCAAAGTGACAAATGAGAAAATGAAGAAGCCATTATCCTCCCCCCTCCCGTTTCCAGGCCCCTAGCCCTCTCCATTGCCTTGTTGAGGATCTAGAGTGGAGGGACCTAGCTGAGGACCCTCTACATCCACCTTTCTTCTCCTATGTCACCTGCGTCCAAGTTTCAAGTTCATTTCCACCTGATTGTCTACATCTTATTCATTGGGGATTTAGTGGGACCCAAGCAGCATATTCCTAGTGTTGCTATTAAGAGAGGTATTTTATAATGGATGGAATCTTCCTAATTGCTTTGCATTGGTCTGGGAAAGATGTGAAAAAGCTGTTCAGATTTCATCTGGTGACAGAGGTTGGAGCAATAAAAAACCTCTTAGGTCACCTCATCTATCCCTCTACCAGCACCTCCTGTATATCATTTAAGCCAAATTTTAAAATGAAACAAGTGGCCAGCCACTACTGCCCAGGGAAATCATTCCATGGTCTAATAAAATGCCACCAGTAAAAAGCGCTCCCTAGTTTCCGACTGAAATGTTCCTCCTCTAATTTGATTCTGCTAGCTCTCAGTTGAAGGGACTTTTCCATAAAATGGCTTTTGCTCCTGTGCACATGTCTGACACCCTACCCAAATACACGGCTAAGCTTAGAGCTACACAGTGTGTGATCTGGGGCCAGACACATGGGCATTGCCTGCTCAGTCTGCTCAAGTAGTGTTTGCTGAAGGAAAATGACTTTTCTAATTTGCTTTCATAGCAATCCATATGCTGGAAGCATCTCTCTTGCTCAGCATATGATACAAACATACTTAGGACTGATTTCCCTCAATATATTCAGACCCCATGTTCTTCTTCTGACCCCACAACCCCTAACACCCCCTTCCAGAAACCCTGCTTTCTAGCCATGCCAAATATAAAAGCTCAAAATAAAGGTATATTTTGCAGATGGCCAAATGCTGCATAATGAAATACCTGATGGTCAACCCTCAGCTACAAATACCTAGATGGCATTTCCTCAGTGAATGATTCTCTATCTTAAGTCTGCTGCAGAGCCTTACTTGTTTAGAAATCTTAATTTATCATCATCAAAATCGAGAATAATGTTTTGTGACAGTCTCCCATTAACCAAGCTAGCAAGTTTGATTTTATAAACCAGGTGCCAATTTGTGGTAGATCCACCCACCTTTTATGTGCCAATTCTGCCTTTGTGTGATTAGTCACTACAGTCGTCTCCGAATGTTTGAGACTAGCCCACGAGTCTCCTCTGTCCATGGGGTTCTCCAGGCAAGAAAACTGGAGTGGGTTACCCTGCCATCCTCCAGAGGATATTACAGACCCACGAATGGAACCCATGTCTCGCCATTTTCTTCACTGCAGACAGATTCTTGTTATGGCAGAAAGTGAAGAGGAACTAAAAAGCCTCTTGATGAAAGTGAAAGAGGAGAGTGAAAAAGTTGGCTTAAAGCTCAACATTCAGAAAATGAAGATTATGGCATCTGGTCCCATCACTTCATGGGAAATAGATGGGGGAACAGTGGAAACAGTGTCAGACTTTATTTTTGGGGGCTCCAAGATCACTGCAGATGGTGACTGCAGCCATGACATTAAAAGATGCTTACTCCTTGGAAGAAAATTTATGACCAACCCAGATAGCAGATTCAAAAGCAGAGACATTACTTTGCTGACTAAGGTCCGTCTAGTCAAGGCTACGGTTTTTCCAGGGGTCATGTATGGATGTGAGAGTTGGACTGTGAAGAAGGCTGAGCGCCGAAGAATTGATGCTTTTGAACTGTGGTGTTGGAGAAGACTCTTGAGAGTCCCTTGGGCTGCAAGGAGATCCAATCAGTCCATTTTAAAGGAGATCAGTCCTGGGTGTTCTTTGGAAGGACTGATGCTGAGGCTGAAACTCCAGTACTTTGGCCACCTCATGCGAAGAGTTGACTCACTGGAAAAGACTCTGATGCTGGGAAGGATTGGGGGCAGGAGGAGAAGGGGACGACAGAGAATGAGATGGCTGGATGGCATCACCGACTCGACTGAACCGAACTGAGGCAGATTCTTTACCACTGAGCTTCTGGGGAAGCATTCTGCCTTTAGATATGTTAATGTAGGCAGTTAAGGCTCAGTTCATTACAGTCGCTCAGTCCTGTCCGACTCTTTGCGACCCCATGAATCGCAGCATGCCAGGCTTCCCTGTTCATCACCATCTCTCGAAGTTCACTCAGACTCACGTCCATCGAGTCTGTGATGCCATCCAGCCATCTCATCCTCTGTCGTCCCTTTCTCCTCCTGCCCCCAATCCCTCCCAGCATCAGAGTCTTTTCCAATGAGTCAACTCTTCTCATGAGGTAGCCAAAGTACTGGAGTTTCAGCTTCAGCATCAGTCCTTCCAAAGAAATCCCAGAGTTGATCTCCTTCAGAATGGACTGGTTGGATCTCCTTGCAGTCCAAGGGACTCTCAAGAGTCTTCTCCAACACCACAGTTCAAAAGCATCAATTCTTTGGCGTTCAGCCTTCTTCACAGCCCAACTCTCACATCCATACATGACCCCTGGAAAAACCATAGCCTTGACTAGACGGACATTAGTCAGCAAAGTAATGTCTCTGCTTTTGAATAGGCTATCTAGGTTGGTCATAGCTTTTCTTCCAAGGAGTAAGCATCTTTTAATTTCATGGCTGCAGTCACCATCTGCAGTGATTTTGGAGCCCCAAAAAATAAAGTCTGACACTGTTTCAACTGTTCCCCCATCTATTTCCCATGAAGTGATGGGACCGGATGCCATGATCTTCGTTTTCTGAATGTTGAGCTTTAAGCCAACTTTTTCGCTCTCCTCTTTCACTTTCATCAAAAGGCTTTTTAGCTCCTCTTCACTTTCTGCCATAAGATTTGCAAACTTGGGAGTTGTTCTGATGAGTAAAAGTCCTCTTTCCTCTGGGCTTTTCCTGACCTGGCAGCACTAAATTCTGCTGCCAAATTTGTAGGGGAAGAAACAGCTTGATGCAGCCCTAAGCACAAAGTGGACTGCCCTAAGCTGAATGTCCCATTCGGGCCTTTACATTCAGTTTTTCTCTCTATTGGAATGTTTTTGCCAACTCATTTACTTGACATATAGTTACTCCTACTTTAGGACCCAACCTAAATGATAACTCTTGTCTTGAATCCCACAAGACCTCTCCTCTGAACGACCTTTACACTTTGCTCATATTCCTATGAAAGAACTTCTGCGCAGTGTAATGTAGAGCCAAGTTCTAGGGCCATAGAGAAAAATAAGGCTTTGCCTCTATGGTGGAGCTAGTGGTAAGGAATCCTCCTGCCAATGCGGGAGATGCAGATTCAATCGCTGGGATGGGAAGATCCCCTAGAGAAGGAAATAGTAACCCACTCCAGTATTCTTGCCTGGAGAATCCCATGGACCAAGGAGCCTGGTGGGCTCCAGACCATGGAGTCGCAGAGTCGGACATGACCAAGTGTCTGAGCACACACACTGCTCTTGCAGAACTTTAGGATGGTGGAAAAGGCAGGAATTTAAGCAGAATGATTATATGATTTAATCCAGTTTTGGTCTCTGGAAAGTGAGAAGGAAGGAAAGCCTAATTTTTTTTTTTTTTTTTTTGTCCAATTGCCACTATGCAAGTCAGAGTATTTCATTAAAAGCCAAAGAAACTGAGTCTGGTTGAATTAAGCATAGAGAGACTATGTTAAAATTTTGCAGATGAACTTGCAAAAAAGCACTGGGAAGACTGGGACACCAGACTTATGGGCAGATCACCAGGAGCAATGGCCCCCCAGTTCACACGGTGAACGGGTCTGCTAGGAACAGCCCTGATGCTACTGTCTGGCAGTGGGCCCTGTGTCTTGCAGCCTCTGTGCCACCTGGCTGGGCCCTGGGAGCTGCTCCCAGCACCATTCCCAGGAAGGCTGCAGCCACCACCATCACCATGGGTTCCCCGAGGTCTCGGCATCTTTGAGTGTTAACACTCATGGCAGAGCCTAAGTCTGCGTCCAAACTGGAAGGGAAGTCAGCAGAGCAAGAGCCTGATGTGTTAAGCTTCTGCCCTGGGGGTGGGGGGTAGGTTCTAGGATGAACAAGGCTCCCAGGACCCTATGGAAGTGACAAATTGGATCTTCAAGGCAAGGAGAGATGCTCAGATGCTGGGCAACCAAAAAATGAGTGGTGGTCATTACGATAAACACCTCATTAAGGAAGTGGGGCTCCTGGGGGAAAGGCCATGACCATGGCATGGGCCAACATCCACCTGCTGATCCCTTAGATCAGGTGGGTGAGGTAAGCAGGGAGAGAAGTATGGGAGCTTATCTTTCTCATCCTAAACGGAGGTAGATAGAAATGCACACAGAATGAAGTGTAGAATGGAGAGGGGCCCAGGAAAGTGTTTAGTTTAACTTCGTCACCTTGTACATTACACCAGAGCCTTGTGAATCGGTAAGGGTCTTACCAGGCCACACAGCTGGGAGGGAATCAAGTTCAAACTAGTACTGAAATCTCCAGCTCTCTTTCCAGTTATCTTTCTACTAATTAGGTTATTTTTTAAAATGTTTACTCTCTAATTTACCTCTGAAAGATTTTTGGCACAATATAGATTTCTATGTAGTTTGGCCTGTGGTGGGCATAAACGATACCAAGTCAGTCTGGTCCATAATAATGACATCTAATTCTCAAACTCTAAAATACATAATTAAATATTTCCCAGGAAATGTCCCAAGTCCTCCAGGCAACCATTTTTTACAAGACCAGACACATTAGCTTAGGGAAATTTCACTGCCCATAATGCAGGTTTTTAGAACATAAATGATTTTAATTTGTTCTGGCCCAACAGTATAAATCTTCTCACCCTGATTGGTTGATGAGTATAGTTGAGTGGTTCTTGTCGGTGGAGGGTGAGATATAAAAAGCATGTTGGCTCCAGGCAGACTGTCTGGGTGATAGATAGACAGAGCATCTAAAGGCCACACTGGTCATTCAGGTTTCAATCTCTCCTTCTGGGCTCTTTAAAACCCAAGCTGTGAAACAGCAGCTGAAGTTTGATGTCCGGCCACTGCCGCCAGGACCACACAACGAAGCGGGTGTGCCAGTGAGGTATGGGGCAGCCTGCCATGGACACAGGCCGGGGGTCTGTTAGGAGGGTACACTCAGGACTCCATACTTCATTCTGTTAGAAGAGCCTGAGCCGGACAAAGAGCTGCCTCCGGCTAATTCAGAGCCAAATGCGAGGGGACTAGGGAGCAAGAAACAAATGGTTTCCAGTGACCTGAAGCCAAAACGAGAGGCAAAGCTTCCCCATCATTGGGGAAGAGTAGAAAGTATCAACCCTGAAGCAGGCATCTCGAGTCATGAAAATCTTCCCATGATGATGTTCCAAAGGACCCACCCCTGGTACTGCTGCAAAGCTGAATTTCCCACCTTCAAACCAGGTCTTCTCCTTCTCCAGAATTCTCCAGTTGCTAGGATTGATCTCAGGAGGGGCTTGGCCTGCAGCAGCCAGAAGCAGAGCTTCCGTTCCCAGCCAGAGACTAAGGCCAGGCCATGGAATTGCTAAATCCTGGCCCCTAGAGCCACCAGGACCAGTGGCCACCGTCAGCCGTGTAGAGGTAGATTTCCACAGGGAGATGTAAGCAGTGAGACAAGCAAAGTGTCTGTTAGGAAGAAAAAGGACACATTTGGGAGCCCTCCTGGTAGTTTGAATCTCTTTTATGGGGCATTTCTTCCAGGTTTCCTTTGGCCAATCATTTTGATTTGCCTGGTGATGGAGTCTGTATTTGGACCTCCCAGGTAGCGCTAGTGTTAAAGAACACACCTACTAACGCAGAAGATGTAAGAGAGATGGATTTGATCCCTGAGTCAGGAAGATCACCTAGAGGAGGGCACGCCAACCCATGCCAGTATCCTTGCCTGGAGAATCCCATGGACAGAGAAGCCTGGTGGGCTACCGTCCAGGGGGTTGCAGAGTCAGACAAAGCTGAAGCAACTTAGCGCACACACACGAGTCCATATTTGGTTTATCTCAGGATTCCCAAGTGTATGCTTGTACATCTCTTAGTCAAGATGGATTCTAGCAAAGAGGCTTCTCAGTAGGTTGACAGCACTTATTATGGGATGGTGCCCCTTTCCTTTTGGACCTCCAAGGAGCCTTTCAGCACATGTGTGGTCTTGAAGGTCTCCTTGTTTTCAGGAATGTGGTATTTGCTCTCTTATTTGAGCAGAGCTCAGCTCCTCTCTCATTGCTGCTATTTTGTAGTATCTGTTCATAGGGGAGAAACTGTTGAGCCTGGGGCCTGCCTATCTCCTGCCTCAGTATCACCTTTGTCCCAAATACCTATGCTAGTATACAGTGAAGGTTAAAAGTGTTGCTATTCAGACCAATGGAAACACTGCTGTCTTTTCTGATTCCTAGAGAAGGGACTTTCTTCCTTAGAGTCCATAATCCTTTTACTTAGCAAAATAACCTTAATTGGCCTATTTTGCATGGGAAGTTGTAACCCCCAAGGTTTATTCTGGAAAGGAAGACATGAATTACTCAACGATATGAAATTGAAGAATTTGGAGTGTGCCTAAGCCCTCTAAGAGGGGAAGATGTCCCAGAAAGAGAAAACAAGAAAAAGAAGGGGACATATAATGAGGCATAGAGTACATTTTGTACATAATGGGGAAGTGAGAGGAGCAAATTACCATGAACAACACCAGAAAATGTGGCGCTGACAGTCTTGTGCAATTCTGAGAGAAAGCAGAGTCAGAATTGAAAAGTCAGGGTGTAGGCTCAAAGTTGGTCCCTGGTCAGCAAGACCAAACTTCCCATAGGGAAAACTGCCCCAGTGAGGTGGGCAGGTAAAAGCTACATTAGGTTAACGTGGCAGACACAAGTCATTCTAAGGAGGTGGCTAGTCCAGCAGAGGACCCTGGGGGGATGACAGGGTCAAGAGCAGGCTTCGGGGTGACAGAGTCTCAAGATCACGAGCAGCACCTAGTTCTGATCAGGGCCTCCCTATCCCGCTGGCAGAGTTTCTATGTGAGGGAAGAGCCACCAAACTAACTTTGTGCTTCATCTTTCTCTTCTTAGAAGTCTGAGTTCCATCCAGATGGCCCTGGCATGTGCAGATACAGTTGAACATTTTGTTGGGAAGAGTGGAAGCTAGTGAATCCTTCTCAGAAAAGCCCCATGGGCAGAGAAGAGAGATAGAAATGGAACACTATTCAGAGAATCCTGCAAAAACTTTTGGAGAAATCACCAAGCCCCTGCACCATTATTTCCTTGTGCTACAGTCTAACTTTCAAAAAATTAAAGAAAATGTGACTCTATCACAAATATAAACATATGCCATGGATTTTTTTTCCTGTTCCTTATGTAATGAAGAAGTCACTAAGATGTAAATAATGGGTCAAATGAGAATTTGAAGAGCTGGATATTTGTAAATATACATTTATATTGTTAAAAGACTGAACAAGATTGCTAGGTTACCTCCTTAACTGGCTAATGTTCTGTGAGGCCATACACCAAAATCTTTGGGGCTAATTATTCCCACTGGACAGAGTTATTTTTAACTCTGCCAGATAAAAATCTATACCTTAACCTCTATCCCTTGCTGTTCTTGTTGTTGTTTAGTCAATAAGCCATGTCCAACTCTACTAACCTCATGGACTCTACCCCACCAGGCTCCTCTGTCCATGGGATTTCCCAGGCAAGAATACTGGAGTGGTTGACATTTCCTTCTCCAGGAGATCTTCCTGACCCAAGGATCAAACCCACATTTCCTGCATTGGCAGATGGGTTCATCACTGCTGAGCCACTGGGGAAGCCCTGAACTCTGACCCTCTAGAGTTATAAAATAGCCCAGTCAATGGGAAGGTCATAATGAATGCGTTTGTGAAGAAAAGGGTACTTTGACTCTAATGGACTTTTTAATATGCACATGTATTTCATTAGTTATGGTAAAAGTCATAAAATTATTATTAAGGAAAAGAAGGGGGCGACAGAGGACGAGATGGTTGGATGGCATCATCGACTCAATGGACATGAGTTTGAGCAAATTCTGGGAGACAGTGATGGACAAAGAAGTCTAATGTGCTGCAGTCCATGGGGTCGCTAAGAGTCAGACAAGACTAAATGACTGATCATCACCAACAAATCAATAAAAGAAAAAAATCATTGGCCTCTAAACTCTGGCTTTTTTTAAAGTACCTTTAGTACATTACCCTCCAGAAAAGACACAATTTTTAGTAAAAACTCTTTATTTCGGAAGACTATTTCAGCAGTTACCTTTTTAGCTAGTTCTTGCACTGAAAGTTTGGGTAGACCCATTGATGTTTATATGGAATGCAGGAAGAATTATTTCGCAAGATATGAAGTGCTCCTGGAGTGCTAAAATGGCTGGACCCCAGCCTTGAGGGAGATGCACCAGCCCCCCACCTTACTAACAAAGTGGCTCTCTGCACCACTATGAGGCCCTCTTCTGTGAGAGACAAAGGGGTCCCCAAGGCCACACACACCCATCAGTTCAGTTCAGTCGATCAGTCATGTCTGAATCTTTGCGACCCCATGAATTGCAGCACGCCAGGCCTCCCTGTCCATCGCCAACTCCCAGAGTTCACTCAGACTCACGTCCATTGAGTCAGTGATGCCATCCAGCCATCTCATCCTCTGTTGTCCCCTTCTCCTCCTGCCCCCAATCCCTCCCAGCATCAGAGTCTTTTCCAATGAGTCAGCTCTTCCCATCAGGTGGCCAAAGTACTGGAGTTTCAGCTTCAGCATCATTCCCTCCAAAGAAATCCCAGGGATGATCTCCTTCAGAATGGACTGATTGGATCTCCTTGCAGTCCAAGGGACTCTCAAGAGTCTTCTCCAACACCACAGTTCAAAAGCATCAATTCTTCCCATGATTTCTTACACTTCTGCTCCTTTGCTGGATCAGCAATAAACAGACATGAGACTGCAGCCCTACTCTTTGGTCTAGGCGAGTTCACCCAGTAATCTGCACTCTTTAGACTCTGGGACTTTTTCTGCTCTAGGAATGGGAGAGCTGAACACCTCCATGGAGTATCTTTATAGCCAGAATTTTCAATACAACAAAAAAGATTTCCAAGTCCCAGTCACATTTAGATCAAGACACATTAACATAACAGATTTGTAGGTCTAACTCAAGAATTTTGATGATCTATTACAATTTGTCATAATGGGATTTGGCCTTTATCATAATTGAGGACAAGAAACACAGAACTGGAGCTCTAAGTCCAAAACTGTTGTGTAGAGGAAGCTCTCCTCAATCATTTTATAGAATGCATTGATTGCTGGAAATATCATCTTACTCATTCCATGTGTTTCTAGATTTCAGTTTTCTAAGTGCCATAAGCCTACCTAATTTTACCACAGGGCATCTGTAGATTTATTTCTAACATAGAACAAAAACTTCAATAAATCTCTCCAGTTAGCTGGAGATGCCATTATAACTTCAGGGTTCTTTTTTCTTTCTTTTTCTAAGAGAGTTAATAATACTTAAGCAGTTTAAATGACCTTTTTCCTGTTTCCAAGCAGAAATTCAGACCTTATTTGTGTATCATGTTAAAATGCTGGCAAATAATGCCTTGGCCTGGTATACTCTAAATCATCCACTTAAGTGGAAACCAATACCTTAAAGTCATAAAACTTCTGCCAGATAGAATGGCTTCAGCAAACCCAGGAGCCCCAAATGATGCCCGTGCTCAGAGGCAGTACCTGGGTCAGGGCATGAAGACAGGAGAAGTCAAGTCCATATGGCCTCCAGAGTGAAATAAAAAGGGCACCGAGGACTGGAGTCCCCATCAAGAATTACAAGAGCAGTTCCGTGACCATTTTAAACATTTCTCGCATACTTTTAGCTTTGTGGAAACACATCCCTTCTCTTTTATATTCACATCTGTTTCCCATGTTAGAATATAAACATCTTCAAAGAACGTACAGAAATCTTTTCTGTATGTCCATACATTGGAGATACACGCTCAGATGGGCTTCCTTGGGAAGAGTGTTCAAGGAATGTATAGCACCAGTCTGTCTTTTGCCATGTGGGCACAGAGTCACATTCAACATGCTGTCACTTTTATCCCCCAAACAGAAACACATGAAGAAGGGTAATTTCGAATGTGTTCTTTCTCCGAGGTTTCTCTTCTCTGGCCATCCTCTACACACATATATCTGTCCTCACACTCACACACACACACATACACACATACATATATGAGATGTGTGTCTAAATCTGTGACCCTGTGGTGCAGGGCTGGGTGGAGCACTCAAGCTGAGTCTCAGGAGGGCAGAGAAGGGGCTGGGAGATGACAGATTTCTATGAGGTCCACGTGGCCCTCCCAGCTGCTGGTGACCTTGCCTAAGGTGTCCAGAGGCGACAGTCCCATTGTGACCCTGACTTTGGCGCAGATCTTCAAGAAGGCAGATGGCATGAAGACACCTATAGGATCTGGGAGATGTTGTGAGTATGAATGAGAAAAAAGGTATGGCTTGGAGTAGAAGACAGAATTTTTCACACACTGTGAGTCAGTCTGAGTGACAGAGCCCCGGCTGGAGAAGGACAGGTAAGTTTGAAATGCTAATAAGACACTGTGGAGCTGACATTGGTGGCAGGGTAGTCACACCAGGCTTTGACAGGAGGATGTTATTAATACCCAGGAAGCTCACAGATGCTGTGTAAACCTCAATCCCTGCCAAGAAGGACACCACCTGATATGGAGATACAATGGAACATTCCACCATGAAATAGAAGGAAATTCTGCTGCTGCCAATAACATGGAGGGAACCTGGGGGCATCAGGCTAAGTGGAATAAGACCGAGAAAGACACATGTCACATGTATCACTTATAGGTGGAATCTGAAGAAAAAAAAAAAAAAGTCTAGTTCATAGAAGCAGAGTAGATAAGTGGTAGCCCAGGGGCTGGTGGGTGAGGAAACTAGGGAAGGGTTGGGGAAAAGGTTTACACTTTCAGCTGTAAGATGAACAACGTCTTAGAATCTATGTATGTAAAATGTGGTGAGTGTAGTTAGTAACCCTGTATCATATAACTGAAATTTGCTAAGAGAGTTGCATTTAAATGTCTTTCACCAAAAAAGAAAGCAAAGCAAAGAAAAAAGAAGAGAAAGATAAACAAGTGAGATGAGGGATGTTCTCACTCACTGGAAGGGGTCCTTGCAAAATGCATGCATGCGTCATCACGATGTATACTTCACATATCTTGCAATTCTGTTTGTCAATTGCACCTCAGTGAAGCTGGAGAAAATATAACAATAATATTTTTTCAGAAAAAGAAAGACCTCCCCAAGATTTCAATGGCTGCTGAGGAATGTGTCTTGTTCTTACACAACTTCTGAACCAGCCTGAAGGAAACTCGAGGGGCAGGCGGACCACCCCCCTCCTTTCACTTTCCTTCAGACACCGTGGATCTCTCCTCCTTTCCTGTCCATCCCAGCCAAGCCTGCTCAGTTCTTTATATCTAGAGTGGTCGCATGATACACAATTTATTGTCCACATGCTGCATAACTGTTTGTCCAAATAGGGACGCTTTGGTAGTATAAGATCGGAACTGTTAGCCATCATGCAGCGATGCAGGTGTAAGCTGGCACTCCCCAAGCCAAGCGTGTAGTCATCTGATTTTTACTTCAATGTGAGTTTAAGTTAGTGTTTGAGTCTTTCACTGGGGCACTTCTCTTATGAATTTTCTCATATTACCATGGTTTGAGGAATTAGAGAACAGATGTAGAGATAGTTCTAGGGGGCAGAGAAATGTCACTCTATTCCCTAAAAACAATGAAGCAGTTTCCCTGGGCCTGTCATTTATTTATGGTGTGATTTGTGGAACTTCCCATAAGCCCTCGGGAGTCTGTTTCCTCACGGGCAGTCTGAGCCGTATTACCAGATGATACTCACGGGAAGAGAATGAAGATTTCACGAGCAAAGGCACCTCGGAGGACTTTGCCAAACGTGAAGTGCGTTCTAAACACCTACTGCTCTCATTCTTGTCACTCTCGTCATCATCACTGTGTATCCAGAGGAAGGCTAAGGGCGCTCTGAAAGTACAGGATGAACTCTTGGTCTCCATTCACATTTATGTTGTAAGTGGCTTCGTGCTATCAAGTTACCCCTCTGGACCTCACGTGGGCAAAGAGTAACAGGGATGGGTACGCTAAGAAGCTGCGTGCCCTCCCAGCACACCCTGACTCGTGGTGACACCCACGATCCAATATTGATGAGCCAGGGGTGACAAGTAAAATCTGCTTTCTTGATTTCACACGTTCAGTTCTTCAAAATCAAACCCTGGGTAACCAACAGCAGGGGGAAGACAGGGGGAATAGTTTAAATAACATGAAAACCTATGACATGATGAAGCTGAAAGTGAGCCATTTATTATCAAGTAACAGAAAAAGTCAAAGAGGGTTTCAGGAAGAAGTCCCGGGAACAAACATTGCTGAGAAAGTTTATTCTGAGGATCTGAGTCGACTGAGGATTCTCTGAATGAGAAGTCCCCTCGTACCTCTTGGGGTGAGGACTCAGCAGGGTGAGTGAGAGCTTCTCTAATGTTCTTGCGATATTCAAGAAAGGAAGCACAATTAAACGTCGAGCAGAGCAGTTTATCTGTTTACTGTCTGCTCCCCGAGTGGCTGAGGAGGAAGGAGAGACTCTGAATTGTGTGATCCTTTCATGTCTTAATGATGATAATGTGACGATGATTATGTTGATAAAACATGCTGAGAAAACCTTTTTGTGTATAGACTAAAATATTTTCTGTGGCGTTTTTCTTTCCCAGTGGGAATTGATTTGATTCATGATGGGTTATACACACAGTTTCCTTATCTGTAAAATAGTCCTGAAAGATGTGGAGTCAGACAGAAGCGGATTCTCACTGTCAGACAGAAGTCTGCCAAACCCTCCAAACGTCCTTACTTTCTCCATCAGTGAAATGAGATTCATATCTTACCATGGAGGGGTCTATACACTATAATGTGAACAGCATTTATCACAGTGCCTGGACCACAAAGGGCTTCCCTGATGGCTCAATGGATAAGAATCTGTCTGCAGTGCAAGAGACACAGGAGATGCAGGTTTGATCCCTGTATGAGAAGGATCCCTTGGAGGAGGATATAGCAACCTGTTCCAGTATTCTCACCTGGGAAATCTCATAGATAGAGGATCATTGTGGTCTATACTCCATGGGGTCACAAAAGAGTTGAACACAACTTACTGACTAATAAACAACCACAGAGCTTGTATGAGAATATCAAATAAATCATAGCACTATTACAAATAACTGAAAACTTTGACAAGCACCCTTATCAAAGAAGAGAGGGAAAAAAATGATGGTCAACAGAAGCATGAAGTACAAAGACCTAATTTAGTCTGAAGCATTGTGGAGTCTCCTTGAATGAAGTGGCATTCAATATAAAACCTGCAAGAACAGAATATATAAAATTGGTGTGGAGAAAGAATATTTGGTGTGCAAAGAGAACAAGATGTGCAAAGGCCCTAGGGCAGAAGACAACCTTTGCAGGATGACTAGTGCTCAGTGAGTAGAGGAGGGAGAGCTACCAGGATGGAGCTAAACTGTAGACAAAGCTTTCCTCTCTGCTTAGGGACTGGATGACATTTCATTTTTTTCTACATTGAGAATAAGGAATATGCCATAGGTACCTCACTGGAGCAGGTGCATCCAGCACAAACCTTGGAACAGTAAGTGTTAAGTGAGTGAGTAGAGAGCTTGAATACCCTTCAGTTTAGCCAACTTGTCAGTCCTGCTGTAGGTAATGACCCTGTGGGATGTGGTCCCTAGATCATCTGGATTCCTAGACCCGTGGGTGTCACTCTTACACAGGCCCAGACCAGCTGCTCCCAGAGCTTGCCTTTTGTAGCTCTTGGAGCTTGTCTCCTCCACATGCCCTGACCTGGGACTCTGGCCTCTATCTGCCAGCAGGAAAAGGACTTCTCTTAGTGGATGGAACTTTAGTGTTTAACTCTTTTAGTAGAGGAACCGAGATTCCCAGGACATAGTTATCTCTGTTCTGATGCTTTGATTTATTTCTGTATTAGGGGGGAGTGGGTGAGGAAGATGGGTTCATTTGAGTTCAAGGGTTACTTCACACTCTTAAATCTCCACTTTTCTTCCTGCAAAGGCTCTACTGTTAATTAGAACTGACCACACCAACACTACTTCTGGTGCCCTACCCCACCTTCACACTAAAGTATGTGCATACACACACACACACCTCACTTCCGATGCCCCACCCCACCTTCATGCTAATATATATACGTGTACACCTGCACACACACATACCCCACTTCTGGTGCCCCACTCCACCTTCAAGCTAATATATGTGCATGTATACACACACACACTTTACCAGAAATGTTTCTATATATCTTAATTACAACCAGGGGTGTGATTCAAATTCTTCCTCATTGTGTTGAAGAATCAGGAAATGAACCAGCTCAGGGGTCAGTAACCTTTCTCTGTGAAAAGCCAGATGATGAGTATTTTAGGCTTTGCATAGCCCCACTCACAACAACTCAGTTCTGCCACTGTGGAAAGTGGCAGAAAGTGGTCACTGACCACTTTTCTTGGTCATGACCAAGAAAGCGGTCATTAGTGATACATGTGAGCCAACATTGACACAGAGTTCCAAGAAAACCAAGAACTGAATTTCCTGTAATTTTCACATCAAGACATCTTTGGACTTTTTCAACCATTTGAAAATACAAAAATTACTCTCAGCTCCTAGTCTGCAGTTTGCCCTCCTGAACTAGCTGATTGTCAGATTGTCCTCAGGGCATTTTAGGTTGTGTCTAGGGCATTTCAAGGTCAGGGGCAAGGATGACGCTGAATACACACAAAGCTCAGCCTCCACCGCACCTGCAGCTAAGTTCTAATCAGGCCAGCAGGTCCTCCCACAAGGAAAGCAGTCAGCTGGTTGACTGAGTGAAAAAGTGAATTAAATATGAAATGAATGAGTGAATATATCAGTGAATGAGTGAGTGAGGGAATCAGTGAGTGAGTGAATGAACAAAAATCCATCATCAAAGGAGAGAGGTTTGTCCGGAAACCAGGAACGTGTGATCTGGATTCAGCTCGTGACTGTTCTCACACCTGCGTACATTTCCCTGACAGTTTTTAAAAGCAAAGCCCCCACTGGCATCTCAGATCAGAAACATTTCCTGGCTTGTGAGAGCAGGAGAGATGGGTGTTATGACGTGGCTCCAGGGCATTAAAAAGGATCAGGAAAGAGGGGCTCGGGTATATGTTTGGAGAGCATCTTCCGATACCCCCAAAAGGGGGTTCAATCAGGCCAGCATATGCAAAAGATTCGTGATTTTATGTTTCAAATGAGAAACAGGCTATGGGGAAACAAGAAGCTTCGCGGTTAAAGAAAAAGGGAGAGAAAACACACAATGGTTCTTAGTCTGTCATTTCCCCCACAGAGCAGTAAATAAGCACTTTGATACATAAAAGCAGTTATCAAACAGTAACACATTAGCTCTTCACCATCTGCGATCCACGAGAGGGGGTGACAGTTTTAGTGCAAGATTTTAAAATATGAAATCAACTATTTATGAACTGGGTTCAGAGTCTTTGTGTCTACTCGGCCACTTAAAGCAGACCCACAAGAAAGCAAGTGAGGTTTTCAACTAACAAAAGCCAGCAGTGGTGGCTCCGCTCTTTAAAATATGCTAATTGCTGCCTGACATTTGTAAACAAGATGTTTCCTTCCTTGCTACAGCTCACGGTGCTTTCTTACTTCCACAGCTCTGGAAAGAACCCATTCACACACCCGTCTGGTGATTACAGAACCTCCAGGCAAAGGAAGCCCACCCTCCCTTGATGTCTTGGTCTGGAGCCTGGCCAGACTTTGATTGGCTGGATTCTTTCTACTCTGAAGCCTTGCCCTTGAGCTCCCCTGGGACACAACTGGGACCTACCATCTTTGGTGGACACCCTACCAGGCGCCTATCAGCTTTCTGTGATCTCTTATGTTGTGAGGATGTGCCTGATCCTGGACAGCCCCAGAAACTCCACGTCTAAGCAGCAGATCTCAAAAGCCTCATCCACAGGGAACAGCGAGACAGCCACTCTGCCACCCACTCTCCCTATCATCTACCTCTAGGTTGGCAAGAGAAATCAAAGGACCCCCATCCAGGACCTTCTCCATGGACCGGCCACCCCTCCCCACAGTCTCACCTCTGGTCCCTAATCATACACTTGCCCTATAGTGCAAGCCATTCCTGAGCAGGGAAAGGGACCATTCCAAGAGGAGGGTCTGCAGTTTCTCAATAGAGCTACTGATTCTTATTTCGAGCAATGGGTAAAGAGTTCAGAAATCAAAGCAAATAGTTTTCCAGAAACTGAGGCAAAAACCCCAGCCCTGGGACATTAGCATTAATATCTCTTCTTTGGCTCAGGAAGTTACTGTAGATTTGCAACACATGACCATGCATTGACTGTGTATGACCAAACTTCAATAGGACTGGGGAAACAGACTCTTGGAGGGCACAAACAACCCTTGTGCGCACCAGGAGCAAGGAGAAAGGAGCAAGAGACTGACCCAGACTTGCCTGTGAGTGTCCAGGAGTCTCTGGCAGAGGCGTTGGTCTACAGTGGCCTGCTGCAGGGTTGGGGCACTGAATACAACGATGAGTGCACAAATCCATTTGAAGGAGGCTGCCATTACCTTCATTTCCCCTACCATAGTTTGGATTCACGACAAACAACAGAGAGGGAACACAGCCCCGCCCATCAACAGAAAATTGGATTAAAGATTTACTACTCAGGGCCTCCCTGTCCATCAGAACAAGCCCCAGGTTCCTCCACAGTCAGTCTCTCCCATCAGTAAGCTTCCATAAGCCTTTTATTTTTATCCATCAGAGGGCAGAGAGAATGAAAACCACAATCATAGAAAACTAACCAAACTGATCACATGGACCACAGCCTTGTCTAACTCAATGAAACTATGAGTCATACCATGTAGGAAAACGCAAGACACACAGGTCATAGTGGAGACTTCTGAAAAAACATGGTCAGCTGGAGAAGGGAATGACAAACCACTTCAGTATTCTTGCCTTGAGAACCCAAGACCAGTATGAAAAGGCAAAAAGATATGACACGAAAGATGAACTTCCCAGGTTGGTAGGTGCAAAATATACTACTGGAGATCAGTGGAAAAATAACTCCAGAAAGAATGAAGCCAAAGCAAAAACAACACCCAGTTGGGGATGTGACTGGTGATGGAAGTAAAGTCAGATGCTGTAAGAAAAATATTGCATAGGAACCTGGAATGTTAGGTCCATGAATCAAGGCAAATTGGAAGTGGTCAAATAGGAGATGGCAAGAGTGAACATCGACATTTTAAGAATCAGTCTACTGAAAAGGACTGGAATGAATGAATTTAACTCAGATGATCATTATATGTACTACTGTGGGCCAAAATCCCTTAGGAGAAAGGGAGTAGCCCTCACAGGCAAAAAAAGAGTCCAAAATGCAGTTCTTGAATGTAATCTCAAAAACGACAGAGTGATCTCTGTTTGTTTCCAAGGCAAACCATTCAGTATCACAGTTCAGTTCAGTTCAGTTCAGTCACTCAGTCGTGTCCGACTCTTTGCGACCCCATGAATCGCAGCACACCAGGCCTCCCTGTCCACCACCAACTCCTGGAGTTCACTCAGACGCACGTTCATCGAGTCAGTGATGCCATCGAGCCATCTCATCCTCTGTCGTCCCCTTCTCCTCCTGCCCCCAATCCCTCCCAGCATCAAAGTCAACTCTTCGCATGAGGTGGCCAAAGTACTGGAGTTTCAGCTTTAGCATCATTCCTTCCAAAGAAATCCCAGGGCTGATCTCCTTCAGAATAGACTGGTTGGATCTCTTTGCAGTCCAAGGGACTCTCAAGTAATCCAAGTCTATGCCCCAATCAGTAATGCTAAAGAAGCTGAAGTTGAATCATTCTATGAAGACCTACAAGACCTTCTAGAACTAACACCAAAAAAAAAAAAAGTGTCCTTTTCATTATAGGGGATGGGAAGGCAAAAGTAGGAAGTCAAGAGATACCTGTAGTAACAGGCAAGTTTGGCCTTAGAGTACAAAATGAAGCAGGGCAAAGGTTAACAGAGTTTTGCCAAGAGAATGCAGTGCTCATAGCAAATACCCTCTTCCAACCACACAAGAGACAACTGTACTCATGAACATCACCAGATGGTAAATACAAAAATCAGATTGATTATATTCTTTGCAGCCAAAGGTGGAGAAGCTCTATACAGTCAGCAAAAACAAGACTGGGAGCTGACTGTGGCTCAGATCATGAACTCCTTATTGCCAAAAATCACACTTAAATTGAAGAAAGTAGTGAAAACCACTAGATCATTCAAGTGTGACCTAAATCAAATCCCTTATGATTATAGAGTGGAAGTGACAGATAGATTCAAGGGATTAGATCTGATAGACAGAGTGCCTGAAGAACTATAGATGGAGGTTTGTGACATTGTACAGGAGGCACTGATCAAGGCCATCCCCAAGAAAAAGAAGTGGAAAAAGGTAAAATTGTTGTATGAGGAGGCTGTACAAATAGCTGAGAAAAGAAGAGAAAGACAAAGGAGAAAAGGAAAGATATATACATTTGAATGCAGAGTTTCAAAGAATAGCAAGGAGAGATAAGAAAGCCTTGCTCAGTGATCAGTGCAAAGAAATAGAGGAAAAGAACAGAATGGGAAAGACTAGAGATCTCTTCAAGAAAATTAGAGCTACCAAAGGAACATTTCATGCAAAGATGGGCACAATAAAAGATAGAGACGGTATGGACCCAAGAAGCAGAAGATATTAAGAAGAGGTGGCAAGAATACACAGAAGAACTGTACCAAAAAGATCTTCTTGACCAAGATAATCACGATGGTGTGATCACTCACCTAGAGCCAGACATCTTGGAATGTGAAGTCAAGTGAGCCTTAGAAAGCATCACTATGAACAAAGCTAGTGGAAGTGATGGAATTCCAGTTGAGCTCTTTCAAATCCTAAAAGATGATGCTGTAAAAGCTCTGCACTCAATAAACCAGGAAGTTTGGAAAACTCAGCAGTGGCCACAGGACTGGAAAAGGTCAGTTTTCATTCCAATCCAGAAGAAAGGCAATGCCAAAGAATGCTCAAACTACCACATATTTGTATTCATCTCACAGGCTAACAACTCTGGAGAAGCGAACAGCTACCCACTCCAGTATTCTGGCCTGGAGAATTCCATGGACTGTATAGTCCATGGGGTCACAAAGAGTCAAACATGACTGAGTGACTTTTACTTCACAGGCTAACAAAGTAATGCTCAAAATTCTCCAAGCCAGGTGTCAACCCTACATGAACAATAAACTTCCAGATGTTCAAGCTGGATTTAGAAAAGGCAGAGGGACCAGAGATCAAATTGCCAACATCGGATGGATCATCAAGAAAGCATGAGAGTTCCAGAAAAACATCTGCTTTATTGACTATGCCAATACCTTTGACTGTGAGGATCACAACAAACTGGAAAATTCTTCAAGAGAAGGGAATACCAGACCACTTCACCTCCCTCCTGAGAAATCTGTAAGCAGGTCAAGAAGCAACAATTAGAACTGGACATGGAACAATGGGCTGGTTCCAAATTGGGAAAGAAGTACATCAAGTTTGTATATTGTCACCCTGCTTCATTTCAGTTCAGTCGATCAGTCGTGTTTCACTCTACAACCTCAAGGACTGCAGCATGCCAGACTTCCCTATCCATTACCAACTCTTCGAGCTTGCTCAGGCTCATGTCCATCGAGTCAGTGATACCATCCAACCATCTCATCTGCTATGTTGTTCCCTTCTCCTCCTGCCTTCAATCTTTCCCAGCATCAAGGTCTTTCCCATTGTGTTGGTTCTTCACATCAGGTGGTCAAAGTTTTGGAGCTTCAGCCTCAGCATTACTCCTTCCAATGAATATTCAGGGTTGATTTCTTTTAAGATTGGCTGGTTGGATCTCCTTGCAGTCCAAGGGACTCTCAAGAGTCTTCTCCAATACCACAGTTCAAAAGCATCAATTCTTTGGCGCTCAGCTTTCATTATTGTCCAATGCTCACATCCATACATGACTACTGGAAAAACCATAGCTTTAATTAGATTGACCTTTGTTGGCAAAGTAATGTCTCTCCTTTTTAACATGCTGTCTAGATTGGTCATAGCTTTTCTTCCAAGGAGCAAGTGTCTTTTAATTTCATGGGTGCAGTCACCACCTGCAGTGATATTGGAGCCAAAAATAAATAAATAAATAAATAAATGAAGTCTCTCACTGTTTCCATTGTTTCCTCATCTATTTGCCATGACGTGATGGGAACGGATGCCATGATCTTAGTTTTGTGAATGCTGAATTTTAAGCCAATTTTTTCAATCGCTTCTTTCTCTTTCATCAAGAGACTCTTTAGTTCTTCTTCACTTTCAGCCATAATGGTGGTGTCACCTGTATATCTGAGATTATTGCTTTTTCTCTAGGCAATCTTCATTCCATATTCTGCATCATCCAGCCCAGCACTTAGCATGATGTATTCTGCATACAATTTAAATAACCAGGGTGACAATATACAGCCTTGGCGTACGCCTTTCCCAACTTGGAACCAGTCTGTTGTTCCATGTCCAGTTCTAACTGTTGTTTATTGACCTGCATACAGATTTCTCAGGATGCAGGTCAGGTGGTCTGGTATTTCCATCTCTTGAAGAATTTTCCACAGTTTGTTGTAAACCACACAGTCAAAGGCTTTGGTGTAGTCAATAAAGCAGAAATAGACCATTTTCTGGAACTCTCTTGCTTTCATGATGGTCCAATGGAGCTGGCAATTTGTTCTCTGGTTCCTCTGCCTTTTCTAAATCCACTTTAAACATCTTTAATTTCATCGTTCACATATTGTTGATGCCTGGCTTGGAGAATTTTGAGCATTACTTTACTAGTTTGTGAGATGAGTGCAATCATGTGGTAGTTTGACCATTCTTTGGCATTCCTTTCTTTAGGATTGGAATGAAAGCTGACCTTTTCCAGTCCTATGGCCACTGCTGATTTTTCCAAATTTGCTGGCATATTAAGTGCAGCACTTTCACAGCATCATCTTTTAGGATTTGAAATAGCTCAACTGGAATTCCATCACTTCCACTAGCTTTGCTCATAGTGATTCTCCCTAAGGCACACTTGACTTTGCATTCCAGGATGTCTGGCTCTAGGTGAGTGATCACACCATTGTGGTTATCTGGGTTGGGAAGACATTTTTTGTACAGTTCTTCTGTGTATTCTTGCCACCTCTTCTTAATATTTTGTGCTTCTGTTAGGTCCATACCATTCCTGTCCTAAAAGAGGAGAATGAAAAAGCTGGCTTAAAACTCAACATTCAAAAAAAAAGAAGATCATGGCATCTGGTCACATGACTTCATGACAAATAGATGGGGAAATAATGGAAACAGTGAGAGACTTAGTTTTCTTGGGCTCCAAAATCACTGCAGATGGTGAAAGCAGCCATGAAATGAACCAAACTGACCATGCTTTCATATTTTCTCCTCCTCCTCCTCTCCTTTGTTTTTTTTTTTTTTTTTTTTTTAAGTGGGAGATGGGTGGCTCAGTGGTAAAGAATCTGCCCGCCAATGCAGGAGACATTGGTTCGATTCCTGGGGTGGAAGATTCCCTAGAGAAAGAAATGACAACCCACTCCAGTATTTGTGCCTGGGATATCCCATGGACAGAAGAGCCTGGTGGGCTACAGACATGACTTAGCAACTGAACAACAACAAGCATGAAAGTTAGTTCAGTTCAGTTAAATTCAGTCACTCAGCCATGTCTGACTGTTTATGACCCCATGTACTGCAGCATGCCAGGCCTCTCTGTCCATCACCAACTCCCAGAGTTAAGTCAAACTCATGTCAATTAAGTCGGTGATGCTATCCAACCATCTCATCCTCTGTTGCCACCTTCTCCTCCTTCCTTCAATCCTTCCCAGCACCAGGGTCTTTTCAGATGAGTCAGTTCTTCATATCAGGTGGCCAAAGTATTGGAGCTCCAGCTTCAGCATCAGTCTTTCCAATGAATATTCAGGGTTGATTCCCTTTAGGATGAACTCGTTGGATCTCCTTGCAGTCCAAGGGACTCTCAAGAGTCTTCTCCAACACTACAGTTCAAAAATATTAATTCTTCTACCCTCAGCTTTCTTTATGGTCCAACTCTCACATCCATACATGACTACTGGAAAAACCATAGCCTTGACTAGATGGCCCTTCATTGGCAAAGGAATGTTTCTGCTTTTTAATATGCTGTTTATGTTGGTCATAGCTTTTCTTCCAAGGAGCAAGCGTCTTTTAATTTCATGGCTGCACTCACCATCTGCAGTGATTTGGGAGCCCAAAAAATAAAGTCTGTCACTGTTTCCACTGTTTCGCCATCTATTTGCCATGAAGTGATGGGACCAGATGTCATGATCTTAGTTTTCTGAAAGTTGAATTTTAAGCCAACTTTTTCACTCTTCTCTTTCACTTTCATCAGGAGGCTCTTTAATTCTTCACTTTCTGCCATAAGGGTGGTGTCATCTGCATATCTGAGGTTATTGATATTTTTCCTGGCAATCTTGATTCCAGCTTGTGCTTCTTCCAGCCCAGATGCAAGTCAGTAAAGAAATAGCAAGTTATTCTCCCTGCAATTTAATGCTGTTGATGTAAGCACCAAGTGTGTCATCAGAAAGAGAGATGTGTTTGTCTTATCTTGGATTCACACATCTCAGCATATGAGGCAGGAAAATCATACCAACCTTCTGGGACTTCCTTGGGGAATGGGGACAATTTCAAACAGATGAAATGAGGGGATGTACATGAGTGTAGTTCTTACATGTCTCGTGAAATGAGAGTGTGCATTGTGAGGCAGGCGAAGTCATCTCCCTGAAGGTCAAGGAGATCATGTACGAGATGCGAATAACAGAACTGGGAACTGCATTAAAGGTTCTACCAGGAAGTCATCATGAAGCCTTAACCGTATCAGTGATGCTTCCATATCTAAGAACTGCTATGGCCCCTTCCAACTTCAAGGACCAATGCACCCACCCAAATGCACAGTGATGGTGATTTTTTATATTTTGGAAACTGTGGCTTGAGGACTTGTATGACTCATTCTTTGACCACTGATCAGCAAGTCGCTGGCTGGAGGACTATTCCTGCATGCCTGGTTTTCTCGTAGGGGCAGGGAGAAGAGTCCTGGTGTTCAGTAACTCTATCTAGAAATTGTCTGGGTGTTTACAAATTCAGCACAGAGTGTGCTAAGATTCCTCAGCTCAGAAATTAAAGGGTATTTCTGTTATTTATTTACACGATTTATTCTGTACTGCCATAATTTAAACCAAATCAAACTCCAATCCCAGAAACAATAGCCTGATGAATTTTTAAAGACATTTTCCAAAATAAATCAAAAAAAATTTTTTTTTTTGGCTTGGGTTAAATTGGAAAAGCTTCCACCCCTAAGGAAGAATTGTGCTTTGTTTGTTTGGGGAACATTAGAAGGCATCCAGTAAGTTTTCACACAAGAGGTCACACTGTCTTAACTGGGAGATGCTACTGAGGAGAGAATGGAGGAAAGCAATTAGATTAAGAGTTACTTTCAGGCATGAGATGGCTTATTATGTGCCAGGCACCAGGTTATACATAACTTAAAATTTTTAATACTAATGTAATTATCTCCATTGTATATCTGTGGAGCTGAGATTCAGAGAAATTTTATGGCTTTTATAAGATCAGACCGTGATGGAGGAAAATTCAAACCAAAACATTTCCCCCTTCAAACGCTGTCTTTTAAACTTGACCCAGTCACTACATTCCTTTTGCACACAGATGCTAAAATCCTTTTTTTTTTTTTAAAGCTAGTGTGTTTTCTAATGAATATTAAGAAGTACCAGAAGACAAATTCTTGCCCCCAATTTTGTCTGTCTCCAGTATGCGTCTCAGTTCATACAGCATTTGATTCAGCCTCAGCATGCCATCTGCACCTGATGTATCTTAATAACAATACAAAAAACAATGATTATGTGTAAGGGGACTGTCTTGATGATAATTCCAAATCCAATCCCACTCCCCCCATTCTGATGGAACCATTAGAAATGCAACTGGGTGAATAAGACAAGTGAAGACAAGAGAATGGGAAGTATTATGCAAAGACAAATTAAGGATTCTGTAATAATGAAAATAATGACTGCTCTTATAGTTTAGCTGACTGAGGTTGGGGGGAGCTAAACTTTGGTTTAGAAACGTTTACCTTCCATGTGTTGGAGGTTTTGCTGGTTTAGAAATGTTATTTTTGTTGAAGCCTATTGCTGCTACCTCTGCACATCACTCATTATCCCATTCTTGTGTGGACATATGGCTCAGAAAGTTTAGAAAACACTGCCCAATTTGTCTAAATACCAACTCACAGCCTAATCCACCACAGCACCCATTGTGTTGGAGAACACAGCTGTATAACCTTATCAGCACTGGCCAAAGGAGTGCCCACCAGTTCAAATGCTGATCCAAAGCTTGAGTTTGCCTTGGCATGTGGTGAATGCACATTTGGAAGGAGCCTGCTGGAGAGGGAATTTGAGGGCTTGGAGGAGGGAAGGCGGGAAGAGACAGTTTCTGTCTTTCTGATCTTCACAATTCAAACAAATAGCCAACTTTCCTGTGCCAAAAAATTTTTAAAGAGTATTTCTGCCTCCCAACTCAGGAATCTTTCCTTCCTATGCCAAGATGGTTCCCATAGCTCTCACTTTTAGGGAAAAAAAATTCAGAAAACAACTGAAATGATGTCTTCCTCTGGAGTGGGGGACGCTTACTCCTTGGAAGAAAAGTTATGACCAATCCAGATAGTATATTTAAAAGCAGACACATTACTTTGCCGACTAAGGTCCGTCTAGTCAAGGCTATGGTTTTTCCAGTAGTCATGTATGGATGTGAGGGTTGGACTGCGAAGAAGGCTGAGCACCGAAGAATTGATGCTTTTGAACTGTGGTGTTGGAGAAGACTCTTGAGAGTCCCTTGGACTGCAGAGAGATCCAACCAGTCCATTCTGAAGGAGATCAACCCTGGGATTTCTTTGGAAGGACTGATGCTAAAGCTGAAGCTCCAGTACTTTGGCCACCTCATGAGAAGAGTTGACTCATTGGAAAAGACTCATGCTGGGAGGGATTGGGGGCAGGAGGAGAAGGGGACGACCGAGGATGAGATGGCTGGATGGCATCACGAACTCAGTGGACACGAGTCTGAGTGAACTCCGGGAGTTGGTGATGGACAGGGAGACCTGGCGTGCTGCAAGCGACTGAACTGAACTGAACTCTGGAGTGGGGGAAGGGAAGGATCCTCCTGTCCTAAACCCCACCTTTGTTCATCTGGAGACAATAGAGCCCACACAGAGACTGAATTGGTGACTGCTTGCTTTCCTTCCTGGACTAGTTGAACAAGGGAGCAGGGTAGTGTTCAAGTAATTAGTACATATTTTTGTTATTGATCACTCTTTGTGACCCCATGGACTGCAGCATGCCAGGCTTCCCTGTCCTTCACTGTCTCCCAGAGTTTGCTCAAACTCGTACCATTAAGTCAGTGATGTCATCCAACCATCTCACCCTCGGACACCCTCTTCTCCTCCTGCCTTCAATGTTTCCCAACATCATGGTCTTTTCCAGTGAGTTGGTTCTTCTCATCAGGTGGCCAAAGTATCAGAACTACAGCTTCAGCCTCAGTCGTTCCAATGAATATTCAGGGTTGACTACCTTTAGGATTGACTGGTTTGATCTCCTTGCTGTCCAAGGGTACATATTTTACAACAAGAAATTTCTAACAAAACTCTAGAATAATATGGAAAGACTGCTTCTCATTAGAAATGCATTAATTCATACACTGAAAAATAACTGAGCACTTGCTATGTGCTACATATGGTGTTTTGAGACAAAAAAAAAAAAGGAGTTGTGATTCCATTTCTAAAGGAACTTCTAATTGGGATGAGGTGGGGAATGGGGGCAAGGGTACACAGCTTTTTAGCACCCAAGGAATTTACTGCCAAAGCTTCAGTTTGTTGTTCATTTAGTGGAACTATATCAATAACAATATCCATTATGTTATGGGTATCCACCATATCCACAACCGTACCTTCAGCATAAAATCATTATGAGGAATAAGTGAATTAAAATTAGGGTAATGGAACAGTTCCTGGCCAGAAATTGGGAGAGGGACCTTAGGGAAATACATCATGTAATGACATTTCACTAAGTATATAACCTACATTCAGGCAAAAATCCTTACAAATGAGAGTAGGAAAACTTCCAGTAAAGCGGGGGATGTAGTCTTCCCAGGCAGTCCAGTTGTTAAGATGCCACACTTCCACTGCGCAGGGCACAGGTTCACAGGTTCCCCTGATCAGCCATCTAAGATCCCACATGCTGTGTGGTACAACCGAAAAAAAAATTATTTTAGTTTAAAAAAAAAAAGGGTAGTCGGGAGATGCACTTAAGCACAAGAGCATTCAAAGAGTCCACCTGGGTGTGTGGCTCCAGGAACAGGCTTGAGAATGACCCCACTAGCTCATAGCCTGGGAAGACCTCATCTCTGCATTCGCTCTTCTGGGAACCCGTCTGTGTTCACACTGACTATCTGGAAGGCATTCAGAGAGCTGGGTTGGAATCCTTTCTACTGTGTGACTATTTCACTGTGAGGCATATTTTGCATCAACATTACTTTTTAATAGTGAGGATGTGCGAGCTAATGTCTAGAGGTCCTTTTCCAGCTGAATTGTGTTTGAAAGCCTTGCTCAGTGGTGTCTTGTTCTTTTTCCCACTCATCAGAACACAAAGGAAAATGGAGAAACTGTACCCTGCAATCCTGCAAAAGTGCCTTCTCCTCTCTGGGCTCTTGCTCTGTGATGCGTGGCATCTCAGGCTGGGGAACAGGTATGTTTTTCCAGGGACTCCTCCAGCCAGGAAAAAGACAGACTGGTGATGTGGAGGGCGGTGTGGTCTAGGTCTTCGCACAGCATGTGACATACAGCAAGTGCCTCTCATCTCTCAAAATCTCCACAGACAGGAAGCAGCTTAGGGCAGAGACTGTGTTACACACCAATGCCCCTAAGACTAGTAGAACTTCTGACCTGTTAGTCATTGATTAAGGGTTCCCCTGATGGCTCAGCAATAACGAATCCATCTGCAGTGCAGAAGACATGGATTCGATCCCTGGGTCAGGAAGATCCCCTGGAGAAGTAAAGGGCAACCCATTCCAGTATCTTTGCCTGGAGAATCCCATGGACAGAGGATCCTGGTGGGCTACAATCCATGGGGTCACAAAGAGTCAGACATGACTGAGCGAATGAGCACCTTAGCACCTAACCTCTTATGAAACTCTTGAGAGAGAGAAAAAAATAAAAGGCAAAACCTCTAGGTGTGCAAGTCTGTGTTATAGAACAAATGATTCGAGTTTTTGCCAACTGCGGAGGAAATAAGAGGATCTGGAGAGAAGGGAGTTCTGGGTCCTTGAGTAGACCTAGACACTGAAACTTCAGTCAGCACCAAAGAAGAAATGAGCTACCAAGTCATGAAAAGACCTGGTAGACACTTACATGTATATTATTAAGTGAAACCAGCCAGTCTAAGAAGGCTACTTACTCTATGATTACAACAAAAGGGCATTCTAGAGAAGCTGAAACTTGAAGAAGGGCATGGCAACCCACTCCCATAATTCTTGCCTGGAGAATTCCATAGACAGAGGAGCCTGGCGGGCTACAATGTCAAAGAGTCGGATACGACTGAGCAACTAACACTTTCACTTTCACATGCATGGAGACACTAGAAAGATCAGTGGTGCCAGGGATTGGAGGCTGGGAGGGATGAACAGGCAGAGCAGAGGGAATTTTTAGGGCAGTGATAATATTCTGTATGATACTACAGTGATGGATACATTTGCCCAAACCACAGAAAGCGCAACACCAAGAGTAAACCCTGACATGAACTATGGACTCTGGGTGACCAGTATGGGTCAGTGTAGATTCATCAGCTATAACAGATGTACAGTCTGGTGAAGGATGTTTGTAGTGGGGAGGCTCTGTGTGTGTTAGGCAGGAAACATATGGGAAATCTCTGTATCTTTCTCTCAATTTTACTGTGAACCTAAAGTTTCTCTTAAAAAACAAACAAACAGAAACAGTCTTACGTGTCTTCTCTTGAAAAAATGAAAAGCAGTCTTAAACATTTTTAAGGTGCCTTGATGATGACTAAGGGAACTGCATCTGTCATTTCTGGGGCTCTTAACTTCCAAATGGGGCCACAGTTTCCAGGGAAGCCACCCAGGTGGTCAGCACCACCCCCATCTGCATTTCTCCTCAATTTTCTTCCCCAAAGCTGGAGTTTTGACCAAGGGACTCCAATATGTAAATACTCCCTCATCTAGTCATCCCATAGATATCCTTATCTGATGGACTAGGATGCAACTCTAATTGCCACAAAGAGGAGACACAGCAAGTTAATTCTACACAGTTTCTGCCTCAAAAATACCTGATAGGATCTCAAATGCAGAATTACAAAAAGAGTTCGGACATCAGGGTGATCAAACCATATGTCTTGCATTACCAGCTTGTGTTCTGCATATCTGTTCTGTGATCGGGTTTTTGAAAATTGATTGCAGTTTTTGTGGACTGCAGTAAAATCTCCAAATTACATAAAATGGTGATGTTTTGTATTTCGTCACTAAGGGAAGTTATCCTTAACTGAGTAAAATAATTGCAAACAGATCTTTTCTGTAACTTCTCATTCAAAGATTATGCAGCAGTTCTTCATAACTCCACTCACGTTTAACCTGGAGCAGGAATAACAAGATACAGATAGTAAGATTTTTTTTGCAAAATGGATTTTCCACCATGTGGCCAAGAATCTGAAGGTTAAAATCCTATGACATGCAATTCTTCTGAACCTGAAATTGAGAAAGCTTTCGGCTATTACATCAAAATATCTGATATGAGGAAGTCTTCATTAATTTGCATAAGCATGCATCCTCTTAATTCCTGTTTGTATTAATTCTTTCATTGGCAAAGTTGGAGACAACCCATCCCATTTCTTCAAACTCCTTTGCATTCAGTTTATATCTTATACCAACTTATATGTACAATAGGTTACATATATGATATTATTTATACTATACTCAACTTACATTTCTTAAAACTTTTATTTAAAAAGTAACAAAATCATTAGGAGTAAGAAAGTGGCAATTCAAATTAGTAATCCCTCTCCACCGTAATTTATTCATAGGAGGTATGGCAATCTTTTGGCTTTGGCTGCAATTCTTATTTATATGTTTCTTCACTTCTGAAGTACTCTTGTTGTGGCTGTTAAGTAGCTAAATTGTGTCCAACTCTTTGCAACCACATGGACGGCAGCACACCATGCTTTCCTGTCCTTCACTATCTCTTGCAGTTTGCTCAAATGCATGTCCATTAAGTCAGTGATGCGAAACAACCATCTTATCCTTGTCACCCGTTTTTCCTCCTGCTCTCAAACTTTGCCAGCATCAGGGTCTTTTCCAATGAGTCATCTCTTTGCATCAAGTGACCAAAGTATTGGAGCTTCAGCTTCAGCATCAGTCCTTCCACTGAATATTCAGGATTGATTTCCTTCAGGATTGACTGGTTTGATCTCCCTGCTGCCCAAGGGACTCTTAGGAGTCGTCTCCAGCACCACAGTTTGAAAGCATCGATTCTTTGGCACTCAACCGCATTTAGAATTTTCTCATTCTAATACCAAGAGCAAAGTCAGCTACCTGCAGGATAAAACTGCAATAGAAAAGAATGATGCATGCCCCAGTCTTGACAATGACAATTATAGTTAGAATTAACTGAGTACCATGCTATGCGTGAGATCTAGATTATTTCTTCTTAAATAATATGGACATGTCTCTGCCTCTTGAAATCTTTTCTAGACCAATGGAATTTGACTCCATTCATTCCTTCATTAATTCATTCAAACAATTGTTTTCAAAGGTATATTCTATGTCAGATACCATGTACAATGTCCACCCAATGTAAAATATAGCTAAAATATGGGATCTTCTTAGCAGTCTCTTTAGAGGATCAGGAAGCATGTGATGATAGAAAGAATTCTACACAGAAGTCTGGAGATGCTGTTTCTATTTCTGGCTTCACCAAAGGCAGTCTGGTTTGCTATGGGGCAAAGCCCTTCTCTGTTGCCTCAAATCCATTATCTATAAAATAACAGTACTTGACGAGCTCTTCCCTAACCTCCCCCCTTCCCCAGGACTGACCTTCTCTGGGACTGGCCCCTGAGAAGAAGTTTGGACTGTGGCTCCACAGAAGAAATCCTAGTGCGGGGCTGGGCGTGCCGCCGGAAAAGAGTTTCTGCTGCTGCTGCTGCTACTGCTGGTGACAATGAAGATATTCCCACTTCATGTGCCAAACAGGCTTGTCACAGATAAGTGTGGTGTGAGCCAGATCTCTGTAGACTTCTGGCTCCTGTCCATCAGGCCCAGAAGGAATTCAGCGACTGGGGAGAACTCATGACTCAAAATCAGATCCTGCTGTGAACCCAACAAGACCTCCAGCCAAAGGCAAGAATGTACTCAAGGGAGGTGGGGACGTCATAATCAATAGGGACAAGTTTCCTACTTCCTTTCCAGTCCTTGAGCCAGCAAACCTTCAATGGAGTCAATGTATCTATTATTCAAATATGTTTCATCAGCCAGCATTCACATGTATCATACTCAGACCTACTGGCCTGTGTGTACATATGTGCACACAAGCAGGTACACGCCATACACATATGCCTGCACACACATATACTCATGTGTGCATATACAACCACTGGTCAATTCCAGCTGTTACTTCTGAATTGGTTGAAAGTGAAAAGTGAAAGTGAAAGTCACTCAGTCGTATCCAACTTTTGTGACCCTCTTTGGAATTCTGGCCAGAACACTGGAATGGGTAGCCTTTCCCTTCTCCAGGGTACCTTCCCAATGCAGGGATCAAACCTAGGTCTCCCACATAGCAGGAAGATTCTTTACCAGCTGAGCCACAAGGGAAGCCCAAGAATACTGGAGTGGGTAGCCTATCCCTTCTCCAGGAGATCTTCCCAGCCCAGGAATTGAACCAGGGCGTCCTGCATTGCAGGCAGATTCTTTACCAGCTGAGGCAGATGACACACAAAACCCTCATGACGCAAACTTTGACATGTACGTTGGCAAATTCTGGTGACTAGGAAAGGAAAACTTAATCCATCACTTTTTCTTTACTTGGGCTCAATTTTCACTTACATGAAAAAGAAATAAAGCAAATAGTTAGCTTGGGTGTTAGGGATTTTCACTGTAACTGTTAAAAATTATGCCAAACTTAAAAAATATACTATATCTCTTGGCCTGAAGAAGAGTTCCACACAGGGATGGACTTATAATAAAAGCACTTAATTTTTAAAATCTATTTTTACACTTAGCTATACAGGCCAGTGATGTTAAAATGTAATAAGGGTTACGGTAGGCCTTTTAGTATTTGGCCTTTCAGTAATTGGCCTTTCATATGCTTTCACAGTTCTAAAACTTAAATACTAGGTCTGGTTAACCTGCTAGATTTCTACTACTATTTACCAAACTGGAAAATGATAGGTGTAAAAACCAAACCCAAATCAAACATAAATCTTTGATTGTTGGTCTCTTAAAGGCTCAAAATATCTCTTGAAGGCCACAGCAGACATGTGTGCTGAAATGACAGGCTGACAACTTGCTGGTTGTAGATGCTTTAGGTGGTTTGATTTTTTTTTTTTTTTTTTTAAAGAGTGACCACAGCACCCAGGGTTGTAATGGAGATTCTTCCCCAGCTGGGCCTTTGCCAACAGGCAGGGCGCAGAGGCGGTTCTGCTGAGCGAGTGGTGTGGGCAAACACAAGGGCACAGCACGATCCACGACAAGGTCATGGCCAGGGCAGCCATAGCTGACAGTCATGCGTGCTCCCTCACTGTGCCACCTCACTTCTGTTTCTTCTTCCCGACAGCCTTACAATCTAGATGTTGTCAGTGTTCCCATTTCACAAATGGGAATGTGGAAGCTTATAAACCTAATTACTTCCCCAAAGACAGGTGCAGAGTGAGCAGTAGAAAAGACCCATGACACCAGATTGGCCTCACATGCCAGTCTCTCCTCCACGGTGCTCTGGTTTCCTGCAGCACACACATCACAGCGACCTTTACCTCCACTAGCCCCACTCCTGTGACTCCTTCTCCGTTCTTTAGAGCCCATGTCAAATACCTTCCACTCATGTATCTCTGACGTCCTCAGCAAAGTTACCTTCTCCCTCCTGTCTGTTCCCTTTGCATCTTATAGGATCTTGATCATTGTCTGGAACGCAAGTCAGATAGCACCAAATGCCATGGAATGAAGTCAGAATGTCACAGTAACACCATATAGAGAAGGGCCTTCTACACCTCGGTAAGGAATTTATTGTATAGTCACTGTGGACTGAACTATTGTTGTTTCAGTTGCTAAGTCATGTCTGACTGTTTGTGATCCCATGGGCTGTAGCATGCCAGGCTTCCTGTCCTTCACCATCTCCTGCAGTTTGCTCAAATTCATGTCCACTGAGTCGGTGATGCCATCTAACCATTTCATCCTCTGCCACCCTCTTCTCCTTTTGCCTTCAATCTTTCCCAGAATCAGGGTCTTCTCCAATGAGTCGGCTTTTCACATCATGTGGTCAAAGTACTGGAATAAGCTTCAACTTCAGCATCAGACTTTCCAATGAATATTTCAGGAGAAGGTTGATTTCCTTTAGGATTGATTGACTGGTTTGATCTTCTTGCTGTCCAAGAGACTCTCAAGAGACTTTTGCAGCACCACGATTAGAAGGCATCAATTCTTCAACACTCGGCCTTCTGTATGGTCCAACTCTCACATCCACATTTCTCCTCAAATTCATCCACTGAAACCTTTACCCTTTGTGTGATGGTATCTGTAGGTGGGGCCTTTGGGAAGTAATTAGGTTCAGATGAGACCGTTTGGGTGGCATATATATACTATATACTGAATAGAGTAAGTCTATACCCAAATTGAAGGCAGGAGGAGAAGGGACCAACAGAGGATGAGATCACATCCTCTGTGGATGGCATCACCAATTTTATGGGCATTAGTTTGAGCAAGCTCTGGGAGTTGGTGATGGACAGGGAAGCCTGGCATGCTGCAGCCCATGGGGTCGCAAAGAGTCAGACACAACTGAGCGACTGAACTGAACTGAACTGAATTGAAAACTGACTAAGACTGTCATCAGTGGGAGTGTTGGATGGATTTTAAATCAAGTAGCATCGTGATAAGATTATACTAACAGATATTTATTTATTTTAAATGAGAAAAACCACTCATAAAAAATTCTCTTTATTTATGTAATTACAGACATAGACAAAGGTTTTCTGCAAAGGGCCAGAGAGTATATACTTTTGGTTTGGCAAGAGATAGAGAGTTTTTGTCTTGTGGGCTGCAGGTCATGGTTTGCTGACCTCAATATAATTAAATAAATTTCTGAAAGAAAACTATAATTTCTCAAAGTCTTGCTTTGGTTTGCTGGGTAGACATCCAAATGATTATATTTTACAGGGAAATTATTTAGGTGTCACTTGATCACAGATATAATTAATTAGGTACAGATACATACAGCTAACTTTGTTACAGTTTACTATAATATTTTTAGGCAAGAAATACACTAAAGATGATCCAGTGCTAAAAAAAATTAATTAATAAAGCAATGAACATTCATTAAGAATCTCTCAAATGCCAAGCGTGGGATGCCAAGGAAGGTTTAACTCTGAGGGGCTCCAGTCTAACTCTCTAGAAATCACGAACATATTATCAGAGCCTCACAGAAGTTACACTTTATTTAAAAAAATAGAAAAGAAAAAGCAAGAGGAAAAAAAAGAAAAAGATAAAGATCCCACATGGGAAATGTTACAGCCACAAGAATGTGGTTGTCTTTTTCTCTGTTACTTTGTATCTAAAAGTAGGTATTGCTGTTGAACCAACTTCAAAATCTTCTCAACTCACGTGAAGATTTCAGCAGCCCCTAATCCAGCCTACACTACCCCCAAACAAGCAACCACCTTATATTTTCAGCAAATATCAAGGTTATTTTTCTTACCTCGGTTTAAAGAGTCACTGTCTCATCTGAATATGGGATATACATGTTAGAAAGAGGGGAACTAGCTTTTATTTCCCACTTTAACAAATGTTGCATTTTCTGATCTATGTATTTCTCCCAATAACTTTATGGGATGGCCACTCTTCCCCTAAATTGACAGCTCACCTGAATTTGAACCTCAGAGACTTTGCAGGTTCCACATCTGGTGTGATGGTTGAGGACAAAATTTGAGCTCAAATCGTATATTCCAACATCTGCATCCTTTTCACGACATCAGATTCTGTCTCTCCTGTACTTTATCAGACCTCTTCTCTCCAACTCAACACAACCATCAACACTAACAAGCTAACAAGAGGAATCATCAATCTTCAGATTTCTCGTTGGCTCTGATTCCTCGGTGAGAAGTTGTCTCCTTCCCACCCGAAGAAAGATGCACCCAAAAAGCATCCTCAGCATGGTGGAGGGTGGAGTGGGGGTCACTGAAGGGAGCAGGGAGGGGTCCTCCAGGAGCTGACCTCCAAGGTGCACAGCCAGAGTTAGGACAGTGGACGCTGGAGGGAGTCTGGAAGGAAGGACTGCTGAAATAGATGAGGAAGCCCCCCACTTACATCAGCAGAGCTGGGCGCCCTGAGATGGAGCCCTGGAGCCCACGGAGCTCTGGGTTAGAGCCTGCCCGCAGAGTCACTGAGTCTAGACTCCAGATGTGAACTCACTGTTACCAGCCAGTCAGAGCCTGCGGGTAAATATTCTTACCAGATGACAGCGGGTTCAGTTACAGCAGTGATGACAAAGGACTGAAATCGAAACAGTAAATACGGGCACTGCTGTTCCCTGAGCAAGGTAAACACACACACACACACACACACACCCTCACAAATACTCTCCCCTTACTTCTCAAGATGCTATTATGCCAGTAGGTCATAGACATCCTTATATTTTCTTTGCTATGTCGAAATAGTTCCAAGATGAATTGAAGGCTATTTAAGTCAATTAGACACTTAAAATGAGCTGAACTTGGGTACATAGAGAGGACACATGCCAATTACCTTCTGATTTTTAACCTTTAAAGAGATGGAGGGCTGAGGAAAAGATAGAAACACCTCTAAGCAAAGTTTTTGGACTGCAGGGCCGTGAACTGTCAAATGTACTTTGAGAGATGAGAGCTTTTACAGGTTTTCAGAGCACCAGAATAGCCCTGTGTAACAAAATTCTAAATATAGTTCTGCCCCTCAAATATAGTGCTGTTTTCCACCGTCTGCCACATTCACCGTCACCTCCTTGATAGACAGTCCCAGTGACGTCATATGCTGATTTTCAAAATGTGACTTTTTGCGTCAGCTCCAGGCAATTGGAGAGAAAGAACATGGGTTTTCAATAATTCCAGAGTTGTGATATCTCTCTTCTTAAAATATGTTGGCACCTGGTAGGAGGTAAGCTTTCACTTCCTTGTGAAGTTACAGCCTTCCATATGTTAGAGGCAGCAGCTGAAAATGAATGAAATGCTAGATTTCTTTTATTTTTTTTTTATGAACTCTGCTTCTCCATTTGCAGAATCCCAGGAGGCATTTAGATAATATTATAAAAGTTTCACTTTTTGTTACTTTACTTCTTGAGAAGATAAGATTTTATTTGGAGGGAAAATGACCTAAAACTGGAGGTTAAATCAGCCGCTTTTGATGAAAAGACACAACCAGGGAAAGGAATTTTTTGCTTATCAATCAGACACTATTTTCTAGACACATTGCATATTTTATCTCCTGTAACTTTCACCACCTCAACAGGTAAATATTTCATATAATTAATAGATTCCACAGAGTCATAGAGCAGGTCTGTGACAGAGCTAGGATTTAAAGCCTGCTGTCTGATTGCAGATGAAATGTATCCTGGGGAAGGATTGGCAAGCACTGGGGACACAATGGCACTGACCGCTCCATCTCCTGGCTAAAGAGAGCATTCTGGCTTATTCCTAAAGCTTGAATTTTGTTCTTATTGTTTAGTCACTCAGTCACGCCTGACTCTTTGCAACTCCACAGACTGTAGCCCACCAGGCTCCTCTGTCCGTGGGATTTCCCTGGCAAGAACACTGGCTTGGGTTGCCACTTCCTTCTCCAGGGGATCTTCCCAACCCAGGGACTGAACCTGTGTCTTCTGCACCGCAGGCAGATTGTCTGCCATCTGAGCCACCTGGGGCGTCTACAGAGGCTCCTCTAATCTGATTCAGTGAGTCGGATATTAAATGTGAAGTCTTTTTATTCATTCAGTTTTAAGTCAAAATTAATTTTTTTCCAGATGCGCTTGAATGAAAAATTCACAATAAATACAATTTGGGCTAAAAAAAAAAAAAACCAAGCAAAGAGGGTGTATTAGATTCTGTGTGGCCATAGGCCCATCTGATCATGCTGGTTAAAGTGTTAATCACTCAGTTGTTTCTGACTGTTTTCAACCCCATAGACTGTAGTCCACCAGGCTTCTCTGTCCATGGAATTCTCCATACAAAAATATTGGAGTGGGTAGCCATTCCTTTCTCCAGGGGATCTTCCCAACTCAGGGATCGAACCCAGGTCTACCTACATGGCAGGCTGATTCCTTACCATCTGAGTCATCAGCCTTATAGCTGGCTCAATCATGGACTTAAAATTAATAAAGGTATTTAACTTAAATATGCAGTAATGTATCTTAATGCTTACATTTTCTTTTTGTTCTTCAGTCACTCAATCGTGTCCAAATCTTTGTGTGTCCAACTCATGGACTGCAGCATGCCAGGCTTCCCTGTCCATCACCAACTCCCAAAGCTTGCTCAAACTCAAGTCCACTGAGTTGGTGATGTCATTCAACCATCTCATCCTCTGTCATCCCCTTCTCTTCCCACCTTCAATCTTTCCCAGCATTGGGACCTTTTTCAATGAGTCAGCTCTTCGCATCAGGGGGCCAAAGGATTGGAGCTTCAGTTTCAGCATCAATATTCCCAATGAATATTCAGGGTTGATTTCCTGTAGGATTGAATGGTTTGACCTTACAGTCCAAGAGACTCTCAAGACATTTCTCCAACACTACAGTTCAAAAGCAATTCTTCAGCGCTCAGCTTTCTTTATAGTCCAACTCTCACATCCATACGTGACTACTAGAAAAACCACAGCTTTGACTAGATGAACATTTGTTGTCAAAGTAATGTCTCTACTTTTTAATATGCTGTCTAGGTTGGTCATAGCTTTTCTTCCAAGGAGCAAGTGTCTTTTAATTTCATGGCTAGATTCACCATCTACAGTGATTTTGGAGTCCAAGAAAATAAAGTGTGTCACTGTTACCAATGTTTCCCCATCTATTTGTCATGAAGTGATGGGATCCGATGCCATGAGGTTAGTTTTTTGAATGTGGAATCTTAAGCCAACTTTTTCACTCTCTTCTTTCATTTTCATCAAGAGGTTCTTTAGTTCCTCTTCACTTTCTGCCCTAAGGGTGGTGTCATCTGCATATCTGAGGTTACTGATATTTCTTGATTCTAGCTCATGCTTCATCCAGCCTGGTATTTCATATGTTGTACTCTGCATATAAGGTAAAAAGGCAAGGTGACAATATACAGCCTTGACGTACTCCTTTTCCTATTTGGAACCAGTCTGTTGTTCCATGTCCAGTTCTAACTGTTGCTTCCTGACTGCATACAGGTTTCTCAGGAGGCACGTCAGGTGGTCTGGTATTCCCATCTCTTTCAGAATTTTCCACAGTTTGTTGTGATCCACACAGACAAAGGCTTTGGCATAGTCAATAAAGCAGAAGTAGATATTTTTCTGGAGTTGCCTTGCTTCCTCTATGATCCAACAAATGTTGGCCATTTGATCTCTGGTTCCTTTGACTTTTCTAAATCCAACTTGTACATAGCTTTTAGAATTTTGATCATTACTTTGCTAGCATGTGAAATGACTGCAATTGTGCAGTAGTTTGAACCTTCTTTGGCATTGCCCTTCTTTGAGATTGTTGGAAGAGGGTGTTTGCTATGACCAGTGGGTTCTCTTGGCAAAACTCTATTAGCCTTTGCCCTGCTTCATTCTGTACTCCAAGGCCAAACTTGCTTGTTACTCCAGGTATCTCTTGACTTCCTACTTTTACATTCCAATCCCCTATGATGGAAAGGACAACTTTTTTAGGTGTTAGTTCTAGAAGGTGTTGTAAGTCTTCATAGAATCATTCAACTTCAGCTTCTTCAACATTACTGGTTGGGGCATAGACTTGGATTACTGTGATATTGAATGGTTTGCCTTGAAAACAAGCAGAGGTCATTCTGTCATTTTTGAGATTGTACCCAAGTACCGTATTTAAGACTTTTGTTGACTATGATGGCTGCTCCATTTCTTCTAAGGGATTCCTGCCCACAGTAGTAGATATAATGCTCATCTGAATTCAATTCATCCATTCTGATCCATTTTAGTTCACTGAGTCCTAGAATGTCAATGACCACTCTTGCCATTTCCTGTCTGACCACTTCCAATTTACCCTGAGTCATGGACCTGTGCTCCTATGTGTTATTGTCTTTACAGCATCGAACTTGACTGTCACCATCAGACACATCCGCAACTGTGCGGTGTTTCTGTTTTGGCTCAGCCTCTTCATCCCTTCGGGAGCTATTTCTGTAGTCAGTGCCCCGACTCTGCGGCAGGCTGCTGTTGACCCAGGCCTCTGCCAGAGACTCCCTGACACTCACAGGCAAGTCTGGCTCAGTCTCTTTTGCAGTCACTGTTCCTTTCTCCTGGGCCCTGGTGTGCACAAGGGTTTTTTTGTGTGCCCTTCAAGAGTCTGTTTCCCCTGTCCTGTAGAAGTTCTGTAATCAAATCCTGCTGGCTTTCAAAGTCAAATCCCTGGGGGTTCTCAGTCCCTCTGCCAGATCGCCAGCTTGAGAAAACTGTTGTGGGCCTTAGAACTTTTGCAACAGGGCAAGAACTTGTTTGGTGTAACTGTTCTCTAGTTTGTGGGTCGTCTGCTTGGTGGTCCTATGGTGGCCTAATTGGTGACCTCCTCCAAAGGATTTATGCCACATACTGCATCTTCCAGGTCTGCTGTGGCCAGAGTCCCTGTCCCCGTGGCATGTCACTGCTGACCCGTGTCTCCACTGGACACACTCAAGCACTCAAAGGCAGTCTGGCTCACTCTTTTGTGGAGCTCACTGCTACATTCTTCAGGTCCTGGTTCACACATTTTCTTGGGACCATTATAAAAGATCCTTGATCATTATGTCATGTGATAGCTTCTGAAATTCAGTTACTTAAGTGATTCTTTTATATTATGTAAACATAGGATATGTTATAACATGATTTATATCATTTATTTATTCCCTGGAGAAGGAAATGTCAACCCACTCCAGTATTCTTGCCTGGAGAATCCCATGGGCAGAGCAGCCTGGCCGGCTACAGTCCATGGGGTCACAAGCGTCAGACATGACTTAGCGACTAAACTAATCAACACCAAATTTATTTATTATTATTTAAATGTTCTACTATTTGATGAACCTTCCCTGGTGGCTCAGAGAGGTTAAAGCGTCTGCCTGTAATGCAGGAGACCTGGGTTCGATCCCTGGGTTGGGAAGATCCCCTGGAGAAGGAAATGGCAACCCACTCCAGTATTCTTGCCTGGAGAATCCCATGGACAGAGGAGCCTGGTGGGCTACAGTCCACGGGGTCGCAAAGAGTCAGACATGACTGAGCGACTTCAATTTCAATTTAATTTTCAAATTTCACTATTTGATACTTAAGGCACACAGTGCATGTTACTCAGTTTTTAATTTAAGAGAGAGAATATGTAAGTCACTCAAACAGATGAGAAGGAAATAGGTTGTCCCCAGGTACTTCTGTCCCTGCCTTTTCCTCTCTGTTCCCTCATCATCAGAGATGCCACTCACTCTCATAGTTTCAGTCATCTCTGCTGTGGATAGAAAGGTCATGACCCTACTTTGAGCTCTGGGTAGAAAGAGGGTCCCTCCAGATATGCTTAGGAGACAGGAGCCAAGAGCCAGAGCAAGACCTTCCTTCTCAAGTCTGTTCCCTGCCAGGCTGCTGCTGCCTGCCTCCAAGACGTGAAAACACTGGAGCCTTGAAGACTTCCTCTTCTCCTCAGATCCCACAGACCACATTCCACCTCCCTCTGCCACCTACCTGCGCCCTTCTCCTCCTTGTGATGTGGCTCCCTGAGTGATCCTGGTCTTCCGCCTACAGACTGTCCGATGCTTCCCCCCTGTCCTGCCCACCACACCCTCCACTCCCACAGTCCTTTCACTTCCTATTGTTCTCACAAAGGAAAGATCTCAGGATGTAAGGCTTTGAGGGCCCAGCTCCCATGTCTCCCACCTCAATCCCCACCTGCAACCTCAAGACCTCCAGGCTGCCCAGGAAGCATGGTTTCTCCTGAGCGAGGACTTATCCTGTTGCCTTGTCCTGTTGCCAATGGTGCCTTGGCAGGGCAGGGGATGGGGTGACCTGCTGTATTTCTGGCTCAGTTTCACACATATGGTGTTGTTATTTGATTCACATCTCTCTGCTTCTCCCTATCATAAGCTTCAAGGGCAGGAACCTCATTTGCTTTTGCTGACCCTTGTAGCTACAAATCTTGGCATGCATTCTAATACATAAAAAATGCTCCATACATACATGTGGAAGGAAAGATGAAAGGTGGTCTAGGAAGAAGTGGAAGGTATATTTGTTTTCTATGCCACATGTCAGAGTTGCATAGACAACGTGCCTTAAAATAACACAGATTCACCATCTCAGAGCTTCCTCAGGAGTCGGGCATGATGTAGCTGGTTCCTTGCTCAAGGTGACAAGGACTGAAATCAAGGAGCCCTAGGCTTTGTCCTTATGTGGAAGCTGAGAAGGAAATATTTTTCTTGCTTGCTGGCTTGAGGAACAAAGTTCCCAGAGGTGGAGTCACACGCCAGCCAGATAACCCCACCTTTAGGTCCTTGAAAGTTTCCCATCTCTGACTTCTGGAAGGG
The DNA here is from genome assembly GCF_014754425.2 of Oryx dammah. NCBI lineage: Eukaryota > Metazoa > Chordata > Mammalia > Artiodactyla > Bovidae > Oryx > Oryx dammah. Next base: position 88,258,847 of record NW_024070209.1, on the reverse strand, counting down.
ACATTTTGAAGCCTGTAAAGGAATGACCTGGCCAAGTTACACCCACTGGGATCATCTCTATTTTGATGAGCTCAGAGTCACTCAATTAGGAATCTAATCCCAGGAGTTTGAGATCCCATCATCTTCCCAGGTTCTGCCAGCCATCAAGGGGAGGGCATTGGATGGGTGTGCAAGTATCCTGGGGTCATCTTGGAACTCTGTTGACTGAAGAAGTGCATGAGATTTGACAAGCAAGGGAAAGAGCATCATCGTTTTCCCGTATTAGTTAAAATATCAGACTACGAATCCATGTGCCACCTGGGAGATACTGAGCCACCTTTCCAAATCTTAGTTTCCAAATAGATAAGAAAGTAGTAACAGCAATGCCTCGGGCTTTCTAGGTGGTGCTAGTGGTAAAGAATCCACCTGCCAGTGCAAGAGACATAATAGAGGTGGATTCAATCCCTGAATCAGGAAGATCCCCTGGAGGAGGGCATGGCAACGCACTCCAGTATTTTTGCCTGGAGAATCCCATGGACAGAGGACCCTGGAGGGCTACAGTCCATAGTATTGCAAAGAATTAGACAAGGCTGAAGTGACTTGGTCCAGTGGTTAAGATGCTGCACTTCCAATTCAAGAAGCATGGGTTCGATCCCTGGTTAAGGAACTAAGATCCCACATTCTATACAGCACTGGCTAAGAAAATACTAAAAAAAAAAAAAAAAAAATGCTTACTGAGCATAAGTCCCTGAGTTGTAGAGAGTGTTCACTTAGAGATAACTGTCACTCCTGGTATTCTCAAGTATGTTGTGCTTCTGGGAAGAATGGACACAGTATTTGAAACCCAGATTACTCCCAGAATACCTAGAACATGTGGTTTCCAAAATTAGAGATGTACCATCCAATAAGCAATATATTTCTGGGGAGAAAAAAAAATCCCCTTGGAAACCAGAAGCTAAAGGACAAATTTTTTTCTAACATACAAATCAAATTCAAGCCAGTAGAGATCTATTTTATTAAGGAGAGTTACTAGCTTCCTTAGTAAAACAGTTATAAAGGAGTTTCCCAGCCTTATTTGAGAGAATTACACAATTTTATAAGTTATAAGCAATATGCACTGCAATTGTGTTGAAAATAAAAGACTTTGATCTGCCTGCCAATTTCTATTTTGTGTTGTATCAAATTATCTCCTCCTATATCAAAGTTAACAGCATTTCCCATTTAAAATGTCCCCAGCATCCCACCACAGTCACTTCTGATGCTTCAAACTCCCATTCTTGCTGATGAGGACTTTCTTTTCCATCCAATTTATCTGGACTCTGTTTTCTCCATTACAATGTAAGAACTTCCCACAAAGTCAATGAGATCACTTCCTGCTGACTCAGCACATCACTGGCGCTGAGTCAGGGTGCCCAGGACCCTGGCAAATGCTGTAATTAAGACTGATTATTGGCGTTAATACAAAGCCTTAGGAAATTGCAGCACCGTCTCCTTATCCTTTATGATCCCAGGAACACTGTGCCCCCATCTGTTTCTTCCCTCTCCTTTTCCATCAGCCTCCCTTCTTGATGAGGGATCCACATCCCAGAGGAGCATTCTCACGGTCCAGGGTTAGTCCCTGGCAGTGGTTTGGGCTTATGAAGGGGGTAAATTATGTGGGGGCAGGAGCCTTGTTTGAATCACTAGCATCATTACTGAGGCTGACATTTGTCCCTTTACCCTCTTGGGCTTTTGGGCCGACCTTCACATTGAGAGTGTTGAGTATGTGCTCTTCTTTCCTCCCGTTACTGTTATCTGTGTTACCAGATGTTGGATGACCAGATGTTCGTGTGACCAGATGTTGGATGGGTCTTTCTCTGCATTTGATATCCAGTTAAAACCAGCCTAAGCTGACTCTGGGGTAAGATCTCAAAGCCCTGATTCCCATAAGTCCTAGCAGCTGAATTCCTCTGCCCACAGTGCCTGGCGTCAAACATGCTAACATTAAGCCTTTATCTTCCAATCCAATCAGTTTTGGCGTTTCAGCTTAGCAAGTTCACTAAAGGGGTGTGTGTGTGTGTGTGTGTGTGTGTGTGTGTGTGTGTTGGGGGGCAGGTGCATAATTTGAACAATCGCATCCTATATGGCACAGCCTCTGCTGTTTAGGTAACTGCACCCTTTTCCTTGAGCCTTCCTGCAACTGGGCCACCTGGGGAGTGATATCAGGGACCCCAGACTCGGGGTTCTTCCAGTACAGCGGAAGCCCGAAGGAGACAGTCTCCTTAGGATGGCTTGATCTAGCAAGTAATTAAGGTCTTTTGAATCACTTTGATAATTATGAAGCAATTAATAAAGGTCAGACATGATTAGTATTATTTTAAGTATCTTGGATCATGAAAATTTTTGCAAGGACAGCTTAGTGGAGTCAGCAGAAAATCCTCTTGATGATCAGCCTGGAGCAGAAGTAAAGCCTTTACATGAGATGTGCATCTTTTGATTAAGACATCACACTTTGCAGTTGTGTTCTTTAAACAGGCAAACCCTGCTGCCTCTATTACCCAAGTCACCTCTCCAAAGCAATAGTTTCGTTGCAGGAGGGTCCAGGGCAGAGAGGAGGGTTGGGTTAGTGGCAACACAATTGCTTTGAAAAAATAAAGCCAATATCAAAGTAAATTGCTTCTTCATGGCTAAAGAAAGGATGGGGAAATTTAAAAGGTGACCTACGGGATGGGAGAAAATATCTGTAAGTCATCTGTCTGAAAAGAGCTTCATATCCAAAATACATAAGGAACTCACACAACTCAATAGCCCAAAAAATCTGATTAAAAAATACGTATGGCTTCCCCGGTGGCTCAGTGGCAGAGAGCCCACCTGCCAGTGCAGGAGACATGGGTTCCATCTCTGATCTGAGAAGACCCCACATACGGTGGAACAACCAAGCCTGCGTCCACAAGGACTGAGCCTGTGCTCTGGAGACTGGGGGCAGCAACAGCTGAAACCCGCGAGCCTAGAACCTGCACTCCACAACAAGAGAAGCCACCACAATGAGAAGCCCAAGCACCTCAGGTAGAGAGCAGCCCCGACTCACCGCGACTAGAAAAAAGCCCTTGCAGAATGGATGACCCGGCACAGACAAAAAATATACAAATAAAATTTTTAAAATAAGTAAAGAATTTGATTTTTTTCAAATGGACTATAGGTGCATGAAAAGGTGTGTGACATCACTACTCATCAGAGAAATGCAAATAAAACCACAATGAGAGACCACTTCACACCTGCTGGGGTGGCTGTCATCAAAAAGAGAAGAGACAATAAATGTTGGCAAGGATGCAGAGAAAAGGGAACCTTTGTGCCCTGTTGGTGGGCATGTAAATTGATGCAGCCACAATGGAAAACAGTACGGGAGTTTCCTCAAAACATTAAAAATAGAACTATTATGCAATCCAGCAATCCCACTTCTGGGTATAAATCCAAAGGAAATGAACTAGCCCTCTCAAAGAGATATCTGTACATCATTGTTTCAGTTCAGTTCAGTTCATTTCAGTTGTTCAGTCATGTCCGACTCTTTGCAACCCCATGAATCACAGCTCACCAGGCCTCCCTGTCCATCACCAACTCCCAGAGTTCACTCAGATTCACGTCCATTGAGTCAGTGATACCATCCAGCCATCTCATCCTCTGTCGTCCCCTTCTCCTCCTGCCCCCAATCCCTCCCAGCATCAAAGTCTTTACTTCTGCCTTATTCACAATAGCCAGAATATGGAAAAAAACTTAAGTATCCATCAACAAATAAATAAAGAAAACATGGTATACATGTGCCATAAAATAAGAGCCAGCCACAAAAAAGATGTAAACCCTGCCTTTTGCAGCAACATAGATAGACCTTGAGGGTATTATGCTAAGTGAAATAAATTAGATAGAGAAAATACTGTGTGTTCTCACTTATACATGGAATCTAAAAAAGCCAAACTCATATTAATGGAGAGTAGAATGGTGGTTACCAGGGGCTGCTGGGGGATGGAAAGACACTGGTCAAAGAGAACAGACTTCTAGTTGATAAGATGATTAAGTCTAAGTGACTATGATTAACAATAGTGCATTGTGTAATGGAAAGCTATTCAGAGGATAGATGGTAAGTGTGTGAGTGAGTGGATGTTTCAACTGTTTATCATGACAATCATTTATATATCATTTCTCCTTCCCTGGGGCAGCTTTCATCTGGTGACTGGTCAATGCTGGGCATATGGAGGCCCCATATCCTTGTCTCCTAGCAGGGCAGCAGAGTCCAGAGCTCCCTGTGGAATTAGATGATGCCTTTGCATTGATTTTATTTCAGCTAAACTCTGCCATTTGCTTAATTCTGCTTGCTTTACTCCCCCAAAATGTTAATCCCAACGATACACCTTGGTCAAATTTCTGCCCTGATATGTATGTCTTGGAGTCTGCCCTCCCAGGAACTTGAGGCCTGGCAGCTGGTTCCAGGATAAGTCTGAGGAAGCTGGCTCTCAAGTGCGATTCTGGAACTGGACAACAAGCTGGCCAACTGGCCATGAAGATCCTATCATTGGGTACCAGTGTAGGGAATTCAAAGAGCCCAAGGCATGTTGAAGTGCAACTGTCCAGAAATTACAATTTGAACTTCTAAACAGCCCGTGAGCCTAAGGGAAATTAGAAATATGTTTACATAAAACATACAAAAATACTGCATATCAAAACTTAGGGGATCTTTTTATTTTTTAAATTTTCTCTTTTTTTTAATTGAAGTATAGTTGAAGTATAGTTGGAGAAGGCAATGGCACCCCACTCCAGTACTCTTGCCTGGGAAATCCCATGGACGGAGGAGCCTGGTAGGCTACAGTCCATGGGGTCGCTAAGAGTCGGACACGACTGAGTGACTTCACTCTCACTTTTCACTTTCATGCATTGGAGAAGGAAATGGCAACCCACTCCAGTGTTCTTGCCTGGAGAATCCCAGGGACAGAGGACCCTGGTGGGCTTTAGTCCTTGGGGTCACACAGAGTCGGACACGACTGACGTGACTTAGCAGTAGCAGCAGCATAGTTGATTTCAATATTTCAGGTATACAGCAAAGTGATTCACTTATACTGTGTGATATAGTAAGTCTTTATTGTTTGTCTGTATTATGTATAGTATCACATATCTCTTAATCCCAACACCTGATTTATCCCTCACCTATATTTTTTGAGGGATCTTTTTAAACACATATATTACAAAAGAAACACATATATTACAAAAAAAAGACAGAAGGTTAATGTAGGTTAATGAGCTAAACATTTATGTCAACAAGCTAGAATAATACCCCATACACAACTGAAAGAAAAGAATAATTTAAATCCAGAAATCTATGAAAGTTTTCAAAAGGCATAAACTAGAGAAGGCCTAAAAACCAAAAGTTGATTCTTGGAAAAAACTAAAAAGATAGATAAACTTGTGGCAATATTGGTCAAGAAAGAGAAAAGAAAAAGTCAAGAAGAAAGTATGACCCAAAATGAAAAGGCAGGGGATTAATCATTTCATGCCAAAACCAAAAATTTAAATGAAGTGAGCAAATTCCTAGGGGAAAAAAAAACATGACAACCAGAATGGACTCAATTAAATTGAGTCAATTAATAAACTTTTTCCTTAAAAAGAATATTTCAGACCCAGATAGTTTCAACAGCAAATTTAGCCAATCTTTCCCAAAGTCTTCTGAGGACAAAGGACAAAAGGAGATTAAAAAGGCACTCTTCACAAACAAGAGTTTAGAAGAACCTTGATAACCACAACTTAAATAGTTCTGGAAAATTATAGAACAATCTGACATTTAAACATCAATGCAACAATCCTTAAAATCAGCTTAGCATTCCAAATCCAGCTGTATAAATAGGAATTGATACATTATAACCTAACCAAATTTATATTTGGAATTCAAGATTGTTGTAGCATTAGAAATATCACCAGCATAATTTGCCACTTTAACAGGTTAATGGAGAAACCACATATGATCTTAATGAATGGATCAAATTAATTTGATAACGTTTAACAATTAGTTATGATAAAAAAAAAATTACTGTGAACCCAGGGGAATGTGATAGAACCTCATTAATCAATATCAGTCCAAACACTACAGAAACCCTAAAACATCCAGTGCAATATTGAAAGCTTTTCCTTTGAGACTGTCAACTGGGTGGAATTCCTGCTCTCTCTACCTTCAGCATGGCTCTAGTACTTGGACAGGAGGGCATCCGCATTGGAAAAAAAAAAAAATTTCAATGACTTCTGCTTTCCACCTTGCACAAACACCAAGTCCAGGTATATCATAACCTAAGTGTGCAAGGCAAAATTATTAGGACTTTAGAAGACAATAGAAAGTGGTATCTTCATCCCTTGAAAATATCTTTACAATTTTAAGGTAAAAAAAAAGTTTCTTACTCAAGACTGAAAAAATAAAATCTGTCTTTAGAGGATTAGATTAGATTTAGAAACTAGCCCTGCAGCCCTAACATAGCTCCTTCTAGAAGCTTTCTCTGGTTCCTCAGAGCATCGTGATGCTCTTTTGGTCCAAGCTTCTAGAAAAACGCTCATGATGTTGTGATATTGTATTATAGTTTCAACACCTGTCAGTGATGCCAGACGTCTGAGTTCCCTCATGGCAGTAAACCCGCCTAATAGATTCTATGCTCAGAAACTTAGCAACCTGTCTGGCCCAGAAGACATACAGTCAGTTTAGGGTGAATTCACAGTAAAGGTGATGTTGCCTTTATCTACTCATGATTCAAGGCACCAATAAGAACTCAAGACAGTAACATAGCACTTATAATAAAAGGCTCTTACAAGCTCCCATCTTGGGGATGCTGAAGGTGCAATATGGTAAAAGCCAATGAAAAAACGAACAGAGCTCATTACCTGTTCACCAAGTCTTGAGTTGGAATACTTCTAATGAAAACACAAACAGAGCTGATGAACAAATGTGTTTTCACGTTCAAATCCTCGGCGTGTTCATGGCAGCAGTTTGGCTGGGTGGTCAGCGTGTGCATTCATTCCCCTTTGAACTGCTGCAGCTTGGCAAGATCGCTGCGTTTAATTGGGCAACAGCTGGCTATAATTTTCTGTATGGGGTGAGGGTGACTGATTCACTCTTTGCATCATGTTTCTTGATCTTTGTTTTTGCCCTCTCAGCCTTTGTAATGGGCTGTGAAGGGGTGGGAGGGAGGTCCAGGAACTGAGAACTGGATATGAATCAGAATCCTGAGATTTGCAAGCTGGATGATGTTTCTTCAAGAAAGGTCTGTGTCAGGAAGCATGTAGACTCCTGAGTGCTTAGCCTTGAAGTTCAGCTGAGATCATCTAATCCATCTTATCTTTTTTACAGCTAGGAAAGAGGCACAGAGAGGTGAAGTGACCTCTCCTCCGAGATCATCAGCTTGCTTGTAGCTGAGCAGGAAGTCTCTCCCTTCACTGCCAGCATTCTTTCTCAAACAGCATCTCCCCCTCGCCTGTCCTTGGTCAAGCTGTGGAAAATCTGGAAAAAAAGAAAAAAAGGCAGAGCTGTGAAAGGTGATGGTCAAACTGTGAGGTCCTCTGGCTCTGTCCTATAACCGCCGCAGAGGTCCAAAAACAAAGCAGGAGACAAAACTCTCTTCTTTCAGAACTAATCCTTACCTCCAGCCCCAAGAACCAATTAGTCATTGTTGCAAAGCTTTAACACAGCATAATACAAATGCTGTGTTGTGACGGGGTGACCTACTGCATGTGCCGACTGAGTGAATCAAAGGGAGCACTCACGGTCCAGAGGCCACTCGTCATCCCACAAGATGCCCGGGAGAGAAAGAAGCTCAAAGTGACTGCAGAATGAACAGCAGCATCTCAGCATTAGAAGGTATTAAAAATAGAACTCAACTTATCCCACAGTCTCCACCCATGCTGGCAGCTGGGACCTGGGGGGCCAGACATGTAACTTTACCCTGGTTCTCTTGGATACTTCATCCATTTGCATCATCTCAAAATGTTTTGTCACTTCACATTATTTATGGGAGAAGGCAAGAGAGGCATAGATGTGTAGTAAATAGGTAAAGAAAGGCAATAAAAATTGATGGTATATCAAAATTTTAGAAAAAACAACTCTCAGCTGGTTTCTGCTGGGAACAGGCTGGTTTCTGCTGGGGACAGACTATGTTCTCATGGCCCCTGAACTGCCGTTTCCGCCTGGGCCCTGCAGCATTCCTTGGCTCCAGGTGACAAGCAGAGGGACTGGGCTTCCCAGCAGTGCTAGTCTGCAGACAGGGGGTGGTGGCAGGAGGGGGATGAGAGAGGAGACCCCAATTTTCCACTGTGTCTCCTCTACAGCTGCCTGTAGGCAGGAGAGCAGCACAACCCCGTGTGTCCAGCTGGTCGGTTTGGGCATCGGGTGATTGTAGGTGCACCACAGCAAACATCTCAAGCAACAGCTGTTCTGAGGAAGGATGGATGACAGCCCCAGGCAGAAGCATAAAGGGAACAGCTAGGAAGGCTCGGGAGGCCTGGTTACCAAGGAGGGGTTAGAAGCCATTGCTCCAAGCCGGAGATCAGCCTTTGGCTGGAAAGAAACCAGGGAACAGTACAGCATCCTGGAAGGAATGAGAGGCAGGAAGCGAAAAATCTTACTCCTCCTTTAATGAGGGACATGGCATTTATGTCCTCAGATGAAAGAGACACATCTAGAATGTATGACAAAATATGTCTGGGAAAGGCTTACTTCTGAGCAGTTGGCACTTTCTCTTATGGACAGTGTGAAGCTTCAACTGTACACTTTTTCCTTTTTGCTTTGGTTGTCAGGAAGGCCATGTTTTAACATGCAATCCAACTTCCCTAAATGAAGAGGACCTTACAACATAATTCTCATGACTAACTTTCCCTCTGGTTCCATCCCACCATTTTATTAATCTTTTTGCATTTACCATTAAAGATCTCTCTACCTATTGCTGTTTTATTATGTTAGAGTCTTGCAATCCATGTTGCTGGTTTTTGCTTTCTGAACAAAGCAGGACAGGGCTAGCTGAATTTGAAAATAAAAGAGCCACAGTGATATTAACGAGACTGGAATGCAAGCGTGGGGCTAGGGAGGGACCACCATATGGGATGCTCAGCACACCGCTCTGGTCCTGGCTGGATGACCGACCATAGGCTGGTAACACTGGACTGAGGATCTTGCCTCCAGTGAATCCAGCTTCCCCAAGTGTAAAACTGGGAGGGCTTATCTAGATCGTTGGTAAGATCCTTACCCAATATAAAACCCGACGATTAGAAGTTTGCATGGTTTGTGTGTGCCACCCAGGAAGAGGGTTGGAGTGGAGACTGGAGTTGATGGCCAGAGGCAGCTACCCTGCAGCTAAGATGCCGCCAGAGAAACGAGCTGCCAGAGACCCACTGAAGAGTAAGCAGCAGCTACAAGGACTTTACGATCCAGATGAGCTAAGAGTTGGCTTGGGAACTGGCAACTGACAAGTGCGGAGAGAGAAATGGGAGCTTCCGCTGTATCTGCTCAAAAGATCTGCAGGAGAAGAAGTAGGATTCACCCCAGCAGGATAAAAGGCTAACTGATGGCCTGCGGTTCACACCCCCAGGGTCTTGGAGGAGGAGCCACTGCCCTGATGGCTCTGGTATACAGCAATTATCCTCTGATAACCCCTGGGAAGCCCGGGGCAGCCATTGTGTGTCCTGAAACCCACAACCTGATCACAGCTTTGGGAGCACAGTTCAGAGTGGTGTCTGGCCTGATGAGAGGGCCTGGGATTGCTTTATGCCTCATCAGGGCAAGCCAAAATGTGAGCATGCACTGTGGTGATGGAGAGAGGTACCACGTTCAAGATTTCCTCAAAGCACGGTCAGATCAGTGGAGCCTATTGGTGCCTGTGGGGCTGGGATGGGTGGGAACATAGAGAGGGCTCACATCATATCTCTGACTTTTTCTGGACACATCAGAGATCCACGCTGGTTCTTAATAGACTGAACCAAGTAATCATGTGGTTAAACCTTATCTTGCAGCCACTTTTAGTCTAAGAAGCCTGGGGTTTCTGCAAATAAGTGGTTTAAAGCTAAATAAAGATCAGAATTTCTAACCTCAGATTCACTGGGTATGTCTTCTGGAAATAGTGCCTGGGGTGTGTGTGTGTGTGTGTGTGTGTGTGTGCGTGCGTGCGTGCATGCCCATGCGTGTCCTGAATTACTGCACTCTAATGCTCAGAATGACATCCCTCTTGTCCTCCCTAAGATTGCCTTCTCCTGTGAGTGGGACTCCCCACCCCAATTTCCTGTCTTGTCCACAGAGGGATTAGAGAAAACAGAGGGGTGCCTGTGTCTTCAGACACAGACACGATTTCAGCAGGACGATGTCCCTGGAAGAAGTGAGAACAGGAACGTGGGCGAGAAAGAGCGATGTTCAGTTCCCAGTGGTTCAGAGCACCTTGGCCCATGGGAAGCGGGGGTCCCCCTCTGGTTATGAGGAATTCTGATGTGGGCAGAGAATCCACTGTAGCCCCCACGGAGACATGTGCCTTCCTCTGGGCCAGGGAGATGTTGGAGACTCAGCAAGGATCTAGAGCTCTGCGGACAGAGGAGCAGAAGACAAGCGAACCATCACCACACAGTGCACCTGGGATGCTGGTTCATCGAGAGATTCGGGACGAAATTACTGGATGCTTCCTCTGGGATAACGCAAAACCAGTCAAACTTCATTAGTTCAGCACCCTTTGAAAAACTGAGTATGGAAGTAGGTGAGTCACACAAGCACCATAAATCTGCAATGACAAGAGCTATTCTTTTCCCTTACTACTGCAGCATTTCTGTATTTCTTCTAGATCTGTCTGTGATTTTAAAGTGTGAGAACCAGTCTAGAGTCCAGCATAGGACTTAGTATTAAAAACATGTGTGACCCAGGGCACCTCCAGCTGCTCACTCCACAACCCAACCAAGAGACCCCCGGCACGTCTCCAAAGGAAATCAGTGGGCCAGGAAAGTGAGGCATTGTTCCGTCTTGGTTTTCAAAGTATGTGCTTTGTGAGTGCTTTCTCATCTCTCAGAGAGCTCTAGGATGGCAGGTTAAGCGAAATATATGTTTTGTAGCAAAGACTGTACTTTCCCACATTTTGGCAACTTGAACACTTCCTGCTAAACTTGAGACAGATTGCATCCAGTAGTGTGGTGTGACAGGATGTAAGAGACCAGGTAAAAGAACTTAACAAGTCCTCAATACTCAACAAAGATAAAGCACTCTTAAATTATGGCCTGAGAGCACGTAGAATCAACATTGCTAACCGTCATAGCTCTTTATCAAAACTAGTCAGTAATCTTTCCTTTGGCTGTATTTTATTTTCCATTCCCTACAGTAAAAGCAGTTATTGGTTAAGATAGAATGGTCCAGACATGCAATCCTAGATTTTTAAAGCTTTTGGCAAAAGTCAAAGCAAAGAATAACATGAACAAGTCTATAAGAAGAGTGTCCCTACTCTCATTTTCATATACTTTTGGTTATTGAAAAAAGTTTTTGTTCTTTTCTTAAATTTTTTATTTGGTTTTGGAGTATAGCCGATCAACAATGTGTGATAGTTTCAGGTGAATAGCAGAGTGACATGGTCACATATATGTACATGTATCTGTTCTCCCCCAAACTCCCCTCAAGAGCAGAGTTCCCCGTGCTGTACAGTAGGACCTTGTTGGTTATCCACTTTAAATACAGCAGTGTGTACATGTCCGTCCCAAACTCCCTAACCATCCCTTCCCCCATCCTTCCCCCCAGCAAAATGTTGTTCTTCAGTTAGTATTTTGTTTATATAGTTACAAATCCCATTTAGAAGAATTTTTAAATAGGAATATACAAATATGCATACCCGCATGCATGTAGGACTCCACGTTTATTGAACTGTCTGGTCAATAAACAAATACTGGCAACTCCCATGGGATGGTTGCTTTCCTGGATGCTAAGACAATTCTCTTCACCAGACATGAGAGGCGCAGTTTCAAGGAAAGATAATGGGCTTGGAACTAACAGCTGGTGCAGTCTGGGATGCCTGACTCAACGTTCCTAAACCTCGGTTCTCTGGATGTAATAACATAACAGCTGCCACGGTGTGTGGCTGGGACCACTGCAGACTGTTCCACGAAGGCAGGAGTCAGCTTGGCCATCAAGATTCCTCAGCCCTTACACAGATGCCCATGTAGCTCTCTTCTTCTGTTATGGTTGTAAAATTTAATCAGCTGCTTTGGGGCATCATAACGTAATAAGCTTTGTTGGAATCTACCATGTTTTTTATTAAAAGCTGAGCTTTATCCCTCAGACTTCATAACCTTGAGAAGCAAAAACATCACATTAGCCCTTTCCTCAGGAGATCTAAAAGCACATATCTCTGTTCTTTGTATGTCTTTGTCTTTCAATCTCAAACAAAACAAAATTAAAATTTTATGATGAAATGAACAGAAAAGAAGAGAGTGACTAGCCAATATGAAGTGAGTCTGGAGTTCCGAACTATGGCAGCAGCTCTGGGAGTGAGAAATACAAGGATTGATTCAGGAGATATTAGAAGATAAAGAATCATTAGTGTTTGTCATATGTTATAAGCAGAAAAGAGAGTGAGCATCAAAGGGACTCAGAGGTAGGAGCCTGGGTTTATGGCAGGGAGAACCTTACAGGTGGTGGGGAGGACTTTCTCTGGCAGGAAAATGATGCTTTTGGTTTTTGAAATTAATTTTACTTCATTTTTAGAATTTTTTGGCCACATTGTGTCACATGTGGAATCTTAATTCCCCAACCAGGGAGTGAACCTGTACCCTCTGCACTGGATATGCAGAATCTTAACCAGTGAACCATCAGGGAAGTCCTGAAATTAATGTTCATTTTGAAGCATCTTGTACATCATGTTTCAGAATCATTTCCCCTAGGGTCCTTCCAATTACTCAACAGAGATAATATCCGGCCATAAGAATCTGGGTGCTCAGCCCAAATCAGAAACAACATACGTGACATTTCTTCAAGCATTTTTTTTTAATTTTAAAAAATTGCCTGCGTTTAGTGCAGTTTATGTATACCTGTGTGAGTAGGTATGTGTATGGGCGTATCTTAATTTAAAGCTAACAATATCACATTTCCGCCAAATAAAGCAAAACTGACTCTCCCTGAAGTTGCAGCGGCACATTGCCTGTGACTGGAAACTACCCAGGTTTGGTGGGCGCGCCCCTCTGTGAGAAGCAGGGCACAAACACCTGGAGAGGACACGTAGGTAGAGAAAGGCGCCCTGGTGACTGACCATCTCAGCCTGACTGCCGGGCTCCTCCTGCCTCCTTGGCTCCCTGAATAACCTGCCTTTCCCTGTGGTCCACACCCGCCCTGCCTAAACACTACTGAATTGCATTTGCTCAACCAGAGACGTTTTATGATTGCAGCTTCTTACTAGTTCACACTGGCATGCCCCACTGAACTCTCCCACCCCAACCCCCAGAGACTGTGAAAGAAGAGGTGTAAGTACTTTAAGACTGCCTCTCTCTAAATTAGGAGACAAAAATGACACGTCGAAGGGCACTGGGTTTAGAGCAGGATGTATTTATTGTCTCCAGCCCCAGGGCTAATGAGCTGTATGAATGTGGACCTTACACCTAACCTACCGGAATCTCAGCATCCTCATTCAAACCAGGAAAATTATCATCTCTCCCTGTGGGGATGAGTGGGCCTGCACATTTAGAGATGCCCTGGTCTGTCTCCATGGGGACAGGAGGGTCCGCATGGGGGTACATAATTCTATCCAACTGCAGAGACCGATGGTTTTATTAGTCTGTAGCCCAACTGTGAAAGTGTCTTATTCCTATTAGATGTTTTCAGATATTGAAGGTCTTTTTAATAAACACTTCTCTTCTGTGAGTTGCCACACCTGATGACATTTTTTGGGGTGCCATTGATAACACTACCCAAAATTCTTTCTAATCATTTTCTGGAAGATCTGTGATACTATTAATATTTTCTTCCAGGCAGATGTACCCTGGAATTAATGAACAAGACACAGTCTTCAATATTCTTGGGGGAATAATGCCTGATGATTGTCAGATCCACTGAGAACGGCCATATGCATATGTGTGTATGAAGGCTCCCTAAGTCCCTGCTCACACAGATCAGCAGCATATCACCTAGCAAAGGGGATGGACAGCTTTCAAGTCACATAAAGGGTGGAGAAAAAAATAAAGCACACATTTCATTCAAATAACTGGTGTTTGGAGTGATGAGGAAATCCATTAACTATCACTTAAGTGTCAGAATTTCATCACCGACATTTGTTGTCCTAGCATTTACTTTTATTTTGCTTCCCAAATTCAACCACTCCTTCATATAATAATTGGTCCATGTATTTCCAGCCAGGGAATCTCACTTTGGGCAGGTGGTGTGCTCTGCCCACGGTCCCGCTGTGTGGTAGCTTTACCCTCAGGGCAAGGGGGAGGCGAAGCTGGTTACCATCACCTCCCAGGGAGGCAGGTCCGCTTACCCGATGCCCACAGCAGGCAGGAAGCCCATTTCCTCATCTATTTGGCTCAGCACAGACCCAAGTGGCTCCTTCCATTACAAGTATTTCACTTGAGGGCTCCTTCTGTCTGATCTGTCTGCAAGCCTTGGTGTTGTTTAAATGATGCTCTGACAGCCTCCAGCATCAGGCTGCACTGAGATTCACACCTGCTTTGAGCTATTGACACATTCGAGAAGGTTCCAGAACTGCAGAGGTGGAAATGGACCTCAGGTGGCTCCTGTCTGAGCCCCACACAGACACATGCGGCTCCAGGCTTCCAGAGGTCCTTTATCTTGTCCATTCTGCACAAATCTCAGAGCTATTCTAGGATCTATGTCCATCCAGCAAATAGGAAAAGAGAAAAAGTAGAGGGTTGTGAGTGTAATTTTCATTTCATGAAGTAATATACATCATTTGGACCCACAATTCACCAGCCAGAACTCAGGCCAAGGGTCCCACTTGGACAAAGAGGTGCTGGGAAAACAGTCCCCAGACTGGCAGCCATTTCTCAGCTAAGACTCCACATCAGGACAGGGGTGTAAATTTTCATGGACCCGAAAGCATCTCTGCCAGCAGGACACACCACTGAACTAAAGGACACAATTTGTAAGACAGCATGTACTATATAACCATTCATAGAGAGTCTTGGAGCTATGTATACAGATGTATATGAGAGTGTCATTCATTTCCGGATTTTGGATAGTAAATTTGTCTAGTGAGAGCTGCCTTGTTATTTAAATCCACTTGGATCTGTATTTGGAAACTGACTAATTAGAGCTCAGACAGTGAAGGATACAAATCTTATCTCAAGAAATGATCTGAATCCAAAAGGTTTCTGAATATGTTGCAATAGTGAATAATACCCATGTGTGTGTGTGTGTGTGTGTGTGTGTGTGTGTGTGTGTGTGTGTGTGTGTGTGAATTCATGCATGTGCAGAGAGAGAGAAAATCTAGAACAAGAATCACCAAATTCTTCTCAGTAACTATTCTGTGAGATAGTATTTAGGGTTGATTTTTACTTTCTTCTTTTTTAACTATTTATTGTTAAATATTCCTTTATATTTAGGATGGTAGTTTTATATTCAAAGAAAAAAAAGCAGTGATGTTCTATTTATTTGAGGATTAAAAAAAAGGGTACAGTCATTCTAATTAAAGTAGATGCCCCATGGGACTATGAGAGGGTTTTATAATGAGGGTATATACACACACTCAGTCCAGTTCAGTTGCTCAGTTGTATCTGATTCTTTGCGACGCCATGGACTGCAGCACACCAGGCCTCTCTGTCCATCACCAACTCCCGGAGTTTAATCCATTCATTCAGTGATGCCATCCAACTGTCTTATCTTCTGCCTTCCCCTTCTCCTCTCGCCTTCAATCTTTCCCAGCATCAGGGTCTTTTCAAATGAGTCGGCTCTTCACATCAAGTGACCAAAGGATTGGACTTTCAGCTTCAACATCAGTCCTCCAATTGAACATTCAGGACAGATTTCCTTTAGGATGGACTGGTTAAATCTCCTTGCAGTCCAAGGGACTCTCAAGAGTCTTCTCCAACAACACAGTTCAAAAGCATCACTTCTTCAGAGCTCAGCTTTCTTTATAGTACAACTCTCACATCCATACACGACTACTGGAAAAACCATAGCCTTGACTAGATGGACCTTTGTTGGCAAAGTAATGTCCCTGCTTTTGAATATGCTATCTAGGTTGGTCATAACTTTTCTTCCAAGGAGTTAGTGTCTTTTTATTTCATAACTACAATCACCATCTGCAGTGATTCTGGAGCCTAAAAAAATAAAGTCTGCCATTGTTTCTCCATCTATTTGCCATGAAGCGATGGGACTGGGTGCCATGATCTTTGTTTTCTGAATGTTGAGTTTTAAGCCAAATTTCTCACTCTCCTCTTTCACTTTCATCAAGAGACTTTTTAGTTCCTCTTCACTTTCTGCCATAAGGGTGGTGTCATCTGCATATCTGAGGTTATTGATATTTCTCCTGGCAATCTTGATTCCAGCTTGTGCTTCTTCCAGCCCAGTGTTTCTCATGATGTACTCTGCATAGAAGTTAAATAAGCAGGGTGACAACATACAGCCTTGGTGTATGCCTTTCCCTATTTGGAACCAGTCTGTTGTTCCATGTCCAATTCTAGCTGTTGCTTCCTGACCTGCATACAGGTTTCTGAAGAGGCAGGTCAGGTGGTCTGGTATTCCCATCTCTTTCAGAATTTTCCACAGTTTATTGTGAACCACACAGTCAAAGGCTTTGACATAGTCAATAAAGCAAAAATAGACGGTTTTTTTGAACTCTGTTGCTTTTTTGATGATCCAGCGGACGTTGGCAATTTGACTTCTGGTTCCTCTGCCTTTTCTAAAACCAGCTTAAACATCTGGAAGTTCATGGTTCAGGTATTGTTGAACCCTGGCTTGGAGAATTTTGAGCATTACTTTACTAGCCTGTGAGATGAGTGCAATTGTACAGTAGTTTGAGCATTCTTTGCTTTCTTAAGGATTGGAATGAAAACTGACCTTTTCATACACACAATAATACTAACTTAAGGTCTTTAAATAGGATTGAGGTAACAAGTGGGTGTGCTTTAATGTCACATTGGCTGTAGTGTGAGAAGTGACTTAGGCCACCAGGACAGAGAACATTAAGTACTGGGTGAGTGATGCTCTCCGGAGTGATCAGTGTAAAGACAGGTAGATTCTTAGGAATCACTTGGAAGGGAAAGTTGGTGCACGGGCTAGCGAGTGGCAATTAGGGTGGAGAGCAGTAACTTAAAAATTTGTATTAGAAAAAGGAAGTGGCAGAAATTGCTTATTAATTGGGTAAAGAAGCTATGGGGCTTCCCTGGGAGCTCAGTGGTGAAGCATCTGCCTGCCACTGTAGGAGATATTGGTTCAATCCCTGGGTCGGGATGATCCCCTGGAGGACGGCATGGCAACCCACTCTGGTATTCTCGCCTGGAGAATCCCGTGGACAGAGGAGCCTGGTAGACTACAGTCCAGGGGGTCATGAAAGAGTCAGACGTGACTGAGTGACTAAACAGCAATGAAAGAAGCCAGAAGTATCGAAGATGAGAATGGCAGTGTCACTAAAAGAGGGACAGGGTGTGTAGCCAGGCTGGGCATTCTCCACTTTGAAGCCCCTAAGGAATATCCAGGAGGAGATGTCAAGAAGGCAATTTGACACATGCTTCTGCAGCTGAAGAAAGCATTCTAGCTAGAGAAAGAGCTGGAGTGGTCAGCTTCTAGTAGTTCTCAGAGCCAGGAGAGTGGAATGAGCCTGCCTAGCAGACACAGACTTGGGAGTCAGGAAAAGTTATGGTGTGGTTTAGGATGACAGTATTTAAGGGTTGGGGAAAAAAAGAGAAAGATCCTTGAAATCAGAAAGATAGCCAGGGAGCCAGAAATAGACTCTGGAGATGCTGTCATCAAGGAGGCCAAAGGGATAGATTTTTGTTCAAGAAAGAAGAAAGTTCAACAATGCCAAGTGCTATTGAAAAGTCGAGTAAGATAAGTATTAATATTATATGTCTTGATGGTGGTGATTTATTTGCTCAGTTGTGACCAACTCTTTGACCCCATGGACTATAGCCTGTCAGGCTCCTCTATCCATGGGATTTCCCAGGATAGTGTAAAACACTTTTCATCTACTTTAGAAAGGACCAAGCCCATGTCTTGGGCTTCCCTTGTGGCTCAGCTGGTAAAGAATCTGCCTGCAATGTGGGAAACCTGGGTTTGAGCCTATATCTCAGGGTTTTCTAAAAGAAAAGAAAAAGGCAGAGAGATTGGTGTGGTCTGAGTAACACCAATTTCATGGCAGGAGGGCAGAAGGCATAGAGAATTCACACTGCAGTGGGTTTAGAAGTTAATAGCATTGAGAAAATAAATTGCACACAAATATTTCAAGACGTTTAATTAAAAAGGAGAAAGTTGTTGAGTTGCAACAAAAGGGAAAAGTTTTCACAGAAGGGTGTTTTATTTGTCTCATTTTTTTTAATGTTGCAGATTTGAATGTGTTTCATGTATGATGGAAGGATTTGAAGAGAAAATAAAATTTCTAGCTAAGTGGGAGGAAGTGGTCCTACACCAGAAGAATGATGTCTCTTAAGTAGAATGGAAAGGAAGGAAAAATATGGGTGGATATGGAAGTGTTAGAATTTATTGTTGGTTCTTTCAGGGTGGACATTGTTTTGACGAAAAATTCCTCAGTCTCACTGACTTCATCATCATTTTTTTGCTCTTCTCATAGTCTATCTTCGGTTGTCTGTGTTAGTGGAGGTGGGAGAGAAGATATTTTGCTCCATTCAGGGCTCCATCAACTTGTATAAAATTCTGAGGTCCCAGTTCTCTCTTGAATCCACTAAATCCAGTTGGCCAAAGGGGAAAAGAAAGAAAGCTCAGATAATGTTGTAGAAAGATTGAAAAGCCTGTCTTGAAATGGCATCCATTACTTCCACGTACAATTGCACAGGTCAAAACCAAGTCCTTGGCCCCTGTAACAGGAGCTGAACTCTTGTCCAGCTTTTCATTCACTAGGGGACAGATGTAAATGTGGGTGAGAACTCCTTTTCTCTGTCAAAGAAAAAATAATGTGCTCTAGTTACATTGGCTTTGTTAATATTTGTGTCCATAACAGTTGTCATGGCGACTTGAACACAGTAGTCCTTCAAAAAATCTTTGAGGGAGGAAAAAAGGAAAGAAGAGGAGAGAAGAGAGGATTGAAAAAGAGAAAGAGGATGTTTTTCTAGAACTGAGGCTGATTTTTTCAGGCATAGTCACAGAAGGTGGCTAATTAGTTGGCATGATTTGAGTGAGAGTCTTGCTACCAAATTCCTACAACAATGAGATCAGTTGTAGTTGGCAGTTACTTGCTCCACCTCAGAAAAAGTAGGCAGCTGATCTACATTTGAAGCCTGTCAACAGATTGCCTTCTTTATGGAATATGAAGAAGGTGTTAGAAGACAAAAAAAATATCTAGTCTACTTCATGCATGCTCGCTCAGTCACTTCAGTCGTGTCTGACTCTTTGTGATCCCATGGGCTGTAGCCTGCCAGGCTCCTCTGACCATGGGATTCTCCAGGCAAAATACTAGAGTGGATTGCCACACCCCCCATCCAGGGGGTCTTCCTGACTGCAGATGGATTCTTTACCCACTGAGACACCAGGGAAACCCTTGGTCTACTCACAGCTATGCAAATGAAATGTTCTATCCCAAGTGCATGATAGTATTGATGATACAGCTGGTAGCACTGATGTTGAGGGATGTGCCTTTTATGCACCCTGTGCTCTCAGTTAGCTCTGTGCTTCACTTCCCATTCATTCACTCATTCAACCCATCATTCAACAGTTATGCACTATCTGACTTAGTCACAGTGATGGTGTTTAGGCTCACAGAGATGATTCAGACTGTTCACAGTCGAGTGGAGAGACCACAGTGGAGACCAACAAGGACATTGAAGAGGGTTCAGGGGGAAGCCAAATGAGGAAGCAGCAATTACATGATAAGAGTCAGAAAAGACTTTAAAGGTATGGTGACTGTTGAACCAAATCCTGAAAGATGAGGTTGTGTTCCCCAGAACATCACAGGGAGAAGAGAGTACAGGGCAAGAAGGGTGAAGATTTTAAACATAAAAATTAGGATTAACAGAAACATGAGTGGAAATACACACAGATAGCACTGTGCATTGGTGGGCCTCTGTACCATTCTGCATGCCTGTCTATCTGACCAACAGAGGCGCTCATCCCCCAGTTCTAGACTTAGGCTCACTACTCATTTATCACGTTGGCAAAGCAGCCACTGTTCCCAGGAAATAATGGAAAGAAGTGCTTCTATCTTGTTTCTAGATAACTGAATTCTTCATACTTTTGATGATCATATCCATCTTTTAATTTCAGTGTAACAAACTAAATGAAATAACACAACTGGCCCTATCACTTTCCAGTTCATATTTGGAATTCATCTTTCTTTGGATGTGTGGTATTATTTTTTTTCTTTTCTCTATAAAGGGGGAATAAATTTCATCTTCCTCAAAAGACCATGTCATTATTATTTGGGTATCTGTTTTTCTACAGTGATATTTATGTAGCATTTTAAAATGCCAGTATGTTTTAATAACATAGTATATCTTTGACTCTTGCAAAAACATCACATTATTCAATGTATGCAAGTGCAAAAAGATATGACTCTCATATAATTTATGTGTCCTTGTGGTGTGTTATTAATGTGTGTGCTTTATAAGGGTATAATTCTGGAAGCAATTTTCCATAAAATTGTTATAAGTGTTATAAATTTGAGATAATTTGGCACAATATTCATTTAACCAAATTACCCCAGTAATAACATCTCTTCATTTGTAAATACCAGTTCAGACTGACATTACACATTTTTGGTAAGACACTGAGCCTTGAAGATTCACCCAGATAGGGCTGCAAAATTTAGATTATAAGAATTAGGATATTAGCTAAGAGAATTCCTGTAAGTAAGCCACTTTGTTTCCCTAAATTGAAATACACAACTGGACATGAAAGCGAAAGTGTTCATCGTTCAGTCATTTCCAACTCTTTGCAACCCCATGGACTGTCGCCTACCAGGCTCCTCTGTCCATGGGATTCTCCAGACAAGGATACTGTAGTGGGTAGTCATTCCCTTCTCCAGGGGATCTTTCCAACCCAGGGGTGGAACCTGCACCTCCTGCATGGCAGGCAGATTCTTTCCCATCTAAGCCACTACCTACCCCAAACTGACAAACTTTCATGATAAAATTTGATTCTGAGAAGCCATCAAGGCAGGAAGATACATCAAAATGGATCACAGCTCGACATTAAGGTAACTTAGAATTGTGTGATGGCTCTGACTTTGGTGGAAATTTTGGTGCTTTGTACAAGATGTGAAATGTCAATAATCTTCAGTCTCTTCTCTGATGATGTGAGAATAATAGAACTGGACAGGATTGCAAAGGTTTCCTGGGGCATGAAATCAATTACCCCTAATCTACTTTAGTACTTAATCATATGTTATCTTATCTTGCCTATTTTTGAGGTCTGTCTACCTCATCTTTACAAACATATTGTAAAGCCATCCCAGCCATAACAGATCATCCTTATATTGTTTGTAAAGTGTCTGGGCAATCTTCTGTGTTGATGACTAGGATGGAGGAGTCCCACTGGCCTATGTTCAGGTCCTGTCTCCAGTCACTTACTGGTTCCATATGCTTGAGAAATTGACTTCTCTTCTCTGCAGGATGCTTTGGGCATAGTATCCAACCCCTCTGAGCCTGAATTTCACTTTCTTGTCCTATAAAGTAGAATGATAATATCTCCTTAAAGATGTAGAGAAGAGATCAAAGGAGAACTGTAAGGGCATTGGCACAGTGCCTGGCTCACAGACTCCTTCCAGAAATAAAACTCATAATGAAGCACACAAAATACTGGGCAAGGATAGAACTTAACGATTAATCCACTCTCTCCTCCCAAACCCAGTCCAGAATAGAGGGGCAGACACGTATCCTTTGTGCAATCTCTCTTTATCTCCAACAAGATGCACTAAAAGCCCTAGATGAATGTTTCTTGAATTAAATTGAAACCAAACTCTGATTTTATTGAAAAAATATACCAAAAATAGTAAAGGAAGACAAAAGCCCTCATTATACCCAATGATGCTGTCTGCTGAGGGAAGGTCGAATCATGCCGTGGGCTTCTGAACAATCACAAAACCAGCTAGAGGCAGCCAATGCAAGATACTGTTGAGAAGTCTTAGAACAAAGTGGTGGGCAGGTGGGGAGGCTGGCAGAGCTTCCAGGGACCTTGAAGCCAGGCTGGGACTAGATGAATGGCCTTCGTGGTTAGGAACAAAGGCATTAATGTGCTAATTCTCTTTGTGATTTTGAGTGTAAATGTCCTGGTCCCTGGAGTCCACAGGCATGACAGATGATGACGAACGGGCCAACTGTTCTCCCTGGCCCAGGCTGGCTGACACCTGGCCAGCATCTTTAAACAATGAGTGACGTTTGTGCATAAAGCACACTTTGCTAAGCTGTGCCCATTACCAAGCAAATCACGGCATATCATGGTGAGACAGAACACCAGAGGTCTGTCCTCCACAACTAAATTTCTCTGTATACTGAATCTTTCATTAACAGGGAAATCTCTTCCCTTTCCTTCAACCCAGTTATTCATCATGGGTTCAGTCAATATTGTCTGATTTCCAACTAGGCCAAGAGGAGAGAGTGATAAAACCCAGCCCTGCTTTAGAGGCCTCCAGTCTGACATGGCCAGCAGGCTTCACCCCTTCTTTCTTAGCACCTTCTCCAAAATCGATGCTTCCCTTCCAATTCCTAGTGACTCTTGAAGAAGGGTAGGGACACATTAAGCTCAACTCAAATAAAATAAAAATCTCCAGTAAAGAGTCCAGAGACTCTTTACAGAGTCTCTCCAATAAAGAAATTGAGGTCTCTCGAGAGGCCAGTCTAGTCAACCATTGATTAGTGGCTGAAACTATCTGAGTTTTTCTACCACCAGACATGAAATGCAAAAAGGCAAAATGGTTGTCTGAGGCCCTACAAATAGCTATGAAAAGAAGAGAAGGAAAGGAAAGAGATACCCATTTGAATACAGAGTTCCAAAGAAGAGCAAGGAGAGATAAGAATGCCTTCTTCAGTGATCAATGCAAAGAAATAGAGGAAAAAATAGAATCAGAAAGACCAGAGATCTCTTCAAGAAAATTCAAGAGACCAAGGGAACACTTCATGCAAAGATGGGCACAATAAAGGACAGAAATGGTATGGACCTAACAGAATCAGAAAACATTAATAAGAGGTGGCAAGAATACACAGAAGAACTATAACAAAAAAGATCTTCACAACCCAGATAATCACAATGATGTGATCAGTCACCTAGAGCCAGACATCCTGGAATGCAAAGTCAAGTGTACCTTAGGAAGCATCACTACGAATAAAGCTAGTGGAGGTGATGGAAATCCAGTTGAGCTATTTTGAATCCTAAATGATGATGCTGTGAAAGTGCTGCACTCATGGCCACAGAACTAGAAAAGGTCAGTTTCCATTCCTATCCCAAAGAAAAGCAATGCCAAAGAATGCTCAAACTACCACACAATTGCCCTCATCTCACACACTAGCAAAGTAATGCTCAAAATTCTCCAAGCCAGGTTTCAACAGTATGTGAACTGTGAAATTCCAGATGTTCAAGCTGGATTTAAAAAAGGCAGAGGAACCAGAGATGAAATTGCTAACATCAATTGGATCATTGAAAAAGCAAGAGAGTTCCAGAAAAACATCTATTTCTGCTTTATTGACTATGCCAAAGCCTTTGACTATGTGGATCTCAATAAACTGTAGAAAATTCTGAAAGAGATGGGAATACCAGACCACCTGACCTGCCTCTGGAGAAACCTGTATGCAGGTCAGGAAGCAACTGGACATGGAACAACAGACTGGTTTGAAATAGGGAAAGGCATACACCAAGGTTGTATATTGTCACCATGCTGATTTAACTTATATGCAGAGTACATCATGAGAAATGCTGGGCTAGAAGAAGTACAAGCTGGAATCAAGATTGCTGGAAGAAATATCAATAACCTCAGATATGCAGATGATACCACCTTGTAGCAGAAACCTAACAAGAACTAAAGAGCCTCTTGATGAAAGTGAAAGAGGAGAGTGAAAAAGCTGGCTTAAAACTCAACATTCAGAAAACTAAATCATGGAATCTGGTCCCATCACTTCATGCAAATAGATGGGGAAACAGTGGAAACAGTGACAGACTTTATTTGGTGGCGGGGGGAGGGGGGGCTCCAAAATCACTGCAGATGGTGACTGCAGTCATGAAATTAAAAGATGTTTGCTCCTTGGAAGAAAACTGATGACCAACCTAGACAGCATATTCAAAAGCAGAGACATTACTTTGCCCACAAAGGCCTGTCTAGTCAAAGCTATGGCTTTTCCAGTAGTCATTATGGATGTGAGAGTTGGACCATAAAGAAAGCTGAGCACTGAAAAAGTGATGCTTTTGAACTGCAGTGTTGGAGAAGACTCTTGAGAGTCCCTTAGACTGCAAGGAGATCCAACCAGTCCATTCTGAAGGAAATCAATCCTGAATATTCATTGGAAGGACTAATGTTGAAGCTGAAGCTCCAAAACTTTGGCCACCTGATGCAAATAACTGAATCATTTGAAAAGATCTTGATGCTGGGAAAGATTGAAGGCAGGAGGAGAAAGGGACAACAGAGGATGAGATGGTTGAATGGTATCACCGACTCAATGGACATGAGTTTGAGTAAACTGTGGGAGTTGGTGATGGACAGGGAGGCATGGCGTGCTAGTCCATGGGATCACAAAGAGTCAGACACAACTGAGCAACTGAAATGAACTGAACTGAACCACCAGACAGCTAAAAAGAGGGTGCTGCTGCCGCTATGTCGCTTCACTCGTGTCCGACTCTGTGCGACCCCATAAATGGCAGCCCACCAGGCTCCGCCATCCCTGCGATTCTCCAGGCAAGAACATTGGTGTGGGTTGCCATTTTAATGGTATAAATTATGATCATGTGTAGAGCCTGGACTGTTGTGTGTAAAATCAAACCTTATTGGCAGGTCAAAATTTTTTCCCTGGGTTCTGAAACCACTTCTAACAGCCTTGGGAATATCAACCTTGGAAATATCTGGGGTAACAGACAGTGTGTTGATAAAAGAGCACTTGAATTTGGTTCTCAAATATAGATTATGTAGAATCATTGAATCTCAACTCTCTGAATATTTCTTACTGTTGTGTAAACTTCATATGAATTACTTTCAACTTCTAGGCGTGAAGTTATCCAATGTTTAATAACAACCTACTTTTTAACCTGCTCTATAATAGGTCTTTCAAGACAAAGAGGGTTTTTAGACAGGACTCCTGCTCTGAGGAAATTACAATCTGTGAGGATAACGTGAAAACAAAATATAATAGAACAAATAGAAAGGATTTATGTGGTGGTGACTTGTGTGTCAGACAATAAGCACAGGCCCAGTGGGGATGGATGAGAGGGGGACAAGCTTGGAATGGCTGGAGGTGGGCAGAGGGAAGGAGGTGACCTTCTTAATGTAAAGCACCTTTCTTAATGTAAATTTCTAGGTGCATTCTCGCCCAGAAATTTCTTTTGGGAGCCCCAGCTGGGCCTCTGCACTCAGAGACAGAAGGGTCAGAGTGGACCTGAACCTGGGCATGCACCACAAAACCACAGAAACTCCACAGAAGTTTCAGAGAGGAATCTTTTAGTTTCACTTCAGCAGAAAGGAGAGGAGTCCTCAGTTCATACGGATACAAAACACAAAGCTTCTCTAAAAGTTTGCAAATTCCTACTTCATTCTTACCATTTTCCAGCTGTGCCAATGTGGTGGTCATGTCATGGGAATGCCAAGGAGTCGCACGCAAATGCAACCATTATTACAGCTCAGATATCAATCATACAGCCTGGCAGTGCATTAGTTTGTAGCTGATGGTGACTTAACAGCCAAATTCCCCACATGCTTTGGAGAGAATTTTCACTACGCTTGATGCCAGCTGACTAGTCAGGACTGTCTTGGGTGTCAGGAGGTTTAGGCAATGTTTATAGTGATCAAAGGTCTGAAGTTAATATCCTCAGAGGTTGGTCAAATTCTTCACTACTTAGCTACGCTTTTAGTTAGGCCACACAGTGTCTTCAGATTGGTGCAGAGCATTTCAGTGCTGTATTTTAAAAACATGATTCAGTTTCATGAACCCATATTGAGGCAGAGTGTGTGCCAGGCACCCTGCAAGACATAGGAATAGAGAGATAAGCAAACTATATTTCCCGCTCTTAATGAGGACCTAGTTTGACAAGAAAAGCAGAAGCAAATCAGTACAAAGGAGGTGACAAGTAAGGAATTACATTAAGTGGGCTACATGTGTTACAGTGCACGTCTGAGGCACAACAGAATTACAAATGTATGAAGCTTTCATGGAAGCATTCAACCACTATTTTCTCCTTGATCGTAAAATAATGGAATGTTTGTATAGAACATGGGTTGTGCTGTGTGTTACTGACTCAGTTAGGTCCGATTCAACAACCCCATGGACTGTAGCCTGCCAGGCTTCTTCATCCATGGGATTTTCCAGGCAAGAATACTGCAGTGGGTTGCCATTCCCTTCTCCAGGGAATCTTCCCGACCCAGGGATCAAACCCAGGTCTCCCTCACTGGAGACAGATTATTTACCATATAAACCACCAGGGAAGCTCATTGTATAGAACATAGTTTTGCATTGGTTTGTTTTTTAATTTTATTGGAATATAGTTGATTTACAATGTTGTTATAGTTTCAGGTGCAGCAAAACTGATTCAATCATAAGTATACATATATTCATTTTTTTCAGATTCTTTTCCCTTACAGCTTATCACAGAATATTGAGTAGAGTTCCCTGTACTATACAGTAGGTCCTAGTTAGTCATCTATCATATATATATATATAGAGTAGTGTATGTGTGTTAACCCCAAGCTCCTAATTTATCCTTCCCATGTTTCACCTTTAGTAACCATTCATTTGTTTTCAATATATATAAGTCTGTTTATATTTTGCAAATAAGCTCAGTTGCATCATTTTTTAAAAAAATTAGATTCCACATATGAGTGATACCATATGATATTTGTCTTTCTCTGACTTACTTCACTTAGTATGATAATCTCTAGATCCATCCATGTTGCTGCAAATAGCATTCTTTTGTTCCTTTTTATGGATGAGTAATATTCCATTGTATACGTCTGCCACATCCTCTTTGTCCATTCATCTGTCGATGGACATCTAGGTTTCTTCCACATCTCAGCTATTGTTAATAGTGCTGCAATGAATATAAGGGTGCATGTATCTTTGTGAATTATGGTTTTCTCTGGATATATGCCCAGGAATGGGATTGCTGGATCATATGGTAGCTCTATTTTTCATTTTTTGAAGAATCTCCGTACTGTTCTCTATAGTGGCTGTATCAGTTTACATTCCCACCAACAGTGTAAGAGGATTTCCTTTTCTCCACACTCTCTCCACCATTTATTGTTTGTAGACTTTTTGATACCTGATATTTATAACAATGTAAGAAATGAAGGAGGTCCTGAAAGCACACTACCTGTTGTGTTTTTTTAAAATAAGCAAGCACTCCTTTTCCTCATTCCCTATCAAGTTTTTTTTTAAATGCAAGGAGATAGTCTCTCTTAGAAGATTTCCTACTTTTAAGAATATAAATCATACTAATTTATATGAAATAATTTGAATTTATTTAATGTGAGATCAAATGCTCAGATTGCAAGAGAATAACTGCTACAGCATTTTAACACCTCATACCTCAGATTTCCACATTCATGTCCTTATTCCTCAAATTAGAAATCTCTAACCAATCAAGGCTTCATTTGATTTTCTGTATAATTGGCAGATTTGACTAGATAATTTCCGCATTTCCTTTCTACTCTAAAATAACCAACATATTAACTATCCGGGCAGAGCACGCACAAGGAACCGTGGAAAGAGCGCAGACGCAACTGGATGGTTCTTGCCTGTCTGCTCCTCAGCTGTGCGGCCGCTTATCTGTCCCTGAAGTGACGCTAATGACCCTTCCTTCAAGTCAATTTTTAAGGATTAAGTCAGCAGCCCCCAAACTTTTGGGCACCAGGGATTGGTTTTGTGGAAGACAAATGTTCCATGGGCCGTGGGGGGAAGAGGGCAGGGAGATGGTTTCAGGATGATTCAGGCATGTTGGGGGGTGGCTGCCAATAGAGATGACACTTCACTCACTCACCCGCCACTCACTTCTGCTGTGTGAACTGCTTCCCTGTAGGCCACAGACCCATAAGGGCCCATGGCCCGGGAGTTGGGGACCCCTAGACTAAGTGAGATGTGACTGTGAAGCAGCAGTAACAATAGGTAACAGTAGCAGCAGTATCAGTAGCAATACTAGTAGTAGCAGTAATAGTAGCAGTAGCAATAAAAGCAATATCAATAGTAGTAGTAGCAACAGCATAGTTATAGCAGTAGTACTGATAAAGCAGTAGCAGCAGTAATAGTAGCAGCAGTAGTAGCAGCAGTAGTAGTCACTGCGCTGCTGCTGCTAAGTCGCTTCAGTAGTGTCCGACTCTGTGCGACCCCATAGACGGCAGCCCACCAGGCTCCCCAGTCCCTGGGATTCTCCAGGCAAGAACACTGGAGTGGGTTGCCATTTCCTTCTCCAATGCATGAAAGTGAAAAGGGAAAGTGAAGTCGCTCAGTCGTGTCTGACTCTTAGCGACCCCATGGACTGCAGGCCCCCAGGCTTCTCTGTCCGTGGGATTTTCCAGGCAAGAATACTGGAGTGGGATGCCACTGCCTTTCCCAGTAGTAGTCACTAGGAGTAGTTATAGTCAAAGCAGCAGCAATACGAGCAGTAGCAATAACAGAAGTAGCAATAGTAGCAGCAGCAGTATGGTATCTATCAAAACCACAGAGACTGCACCATCTGAATGGAAACCTAATGATGGTGTAGAATTCAGGCTCAGTGGATCTGTGTCTCCTGAACTGTTTGCACCTGCTCTGTGATGAGAAGGTCAGCTTCACTCTGGTGTCTGCTGCTCATTCTGGTGTCTGCTGCTCAAGGTTCTAAGCTGGCTGCTAGTTTGGTCAAAGCTGCATGCTCCCTGGGTTCTTCTTTTTCCTTCTTGAGAAGCCACATTAGCCTTCTGGAGAATGATCTTTTTTTTATATTGAGGTGTCATTGGTTCATCAACACACAGGTGACCCCCTTTACCCATTTCATCTCCTCCCTCATCCCTTTGGTAACCAGCACTCTGTTTTCTGTGTCTGTGTGTTTGTTTTTATTTAGTTTGGCTTGTTCACTTATTTTGTTTGTTATATATCACATATGAGTGAAATCATATGGTTTGTGCTTCTCCATCTGACGTTATCACATGCCATGATCCCTCAAGTTGCATCTATATTGTAAAAAATGACAAGATTTTATATTTTATGGCTGAATAGTATTCCTGTGTGTGTGTGTATCACACCTTTATTTATTTACCCTGAGTTCTCTCTTACCCCAACCGAGCCAGAGGTGTGGAGCTCTGCTTGCCAAATTGCTTCTTCCTGTGACCTCTTTGCACTCTCGTGGCATCTTGCCCTGCAGGGTTTAAGTGGCAATGCCAGGATTGTTCTGATCCTAAAGGAAAACCCCTCCTGCATTTCTGTCTCACTCTAACCAACACAGCTCATCAGAGTTCTTGTAAATGAGCCCAAAGGAACAAAGGAAATTCCAAAGGAACTACTGTCCATGATAATATGAGCTAAACTTTCTGAGATAAAGTTCCAAGTCTGAGATGCATCACCCCCACAGCTCAGTCTCAGGCGAAGGGTCCATCCATTATAAGGGAACTGATGTTCTTTCCAGAGCTGTCACCCAACCCTGCTCCCCTCGGAGTGAGTTCTCTTCCTCCAGGGGCTCTCCTGTGCCTCTGTAGGACACAAGATTGTTCTACCATTGACTCTCCAAAATTTGAAAAAAATTGAGTGCCTGGGTCCTGAGCAGATATCACATGTAAAATTATGTTTCAGAACCAAATATTAAGTGTGCTCAAGTGGTTTTTGAGGCAATTCAAGTTTCCAGAGATTAAGATGGCAGCTATTGTTCAGTTACCAAGTTGTGTCCAACTATTTGTGATATCATGAACTGCAGTACACCAGGCTTCCCTATCTTTCACTGTCTCCTGGAGCTAGCTCAAACTCAAGACCATTGAATTAGTGATGTTATTTGACCATCTCATCCTCTGCCAGCCCCTTCTCCTCTTGTCCTCAGTCTTTCCAGACAGGTTGTAAACTAAAAAGAAAAAGACTCCAAGTGTGATGAAAATGGCTCTTGGAAAGTTCCTGCACCAAGCTTGAAGGGAGGGTACATTACCTTTTTTCTTATAGGACACAGCTTTTCCTTATCAATTAACACAAAACACAAATTCTGAAATACCAACACATAGCTGCAAATGGCTTGAAAGCATGACCACAAGGAGTGTGCCCCCAGATGGGTTAGCTCAGGGAGATTAACCTGTTTTTTAATTCATTCATTTATTTAACAACTTAAAAAGTAAACACTAACATTTTCATAGTGCTTAAAAAACTTGAAGACAGTAATGACTCAGAAAAATTGGACAAATCAAAAACAGTAATTTAAGACCCTTCTCATTGAAAAAGAATTCAGACAGAATTTAGTTTAAATCAAACTTTCAATAAAACAGCTCATTATTGGCCTGGAAATAATTATTTGATTGGATGAATATGTCTTAACTTTAAAACCTCATATGAACTCCTGCCTCTGCCCAAATCTCTGCTGCTGCTAAGTCACTTCAGTCATGTCTGACTCTGTGCAACCCCATAGATGGCAGCCCAACAGGCTGCCCTGTCCCTGGGATTCTCCAGGCAAGAACACTGGAGTGGGTTGCCATTTCCTTCTCCAATGCATGAAAGTGAAAATTCAAAGTGAATTCGCTCAGTCGTGTCCGACTCCTAGCGATCCCATGGACTGCAGCCCACCAGGCTCCTCCATCCATGGGTTCTCTAGGTATCAGTTTACTAGAGTCATTTATCAATATAAACACTTTTCAGAATGGAGATTGGTTAAAAGCTTGTCACATCATCACTTTTTTAAACTTCTTCTCTCCATATGTTAGCAGTTTGTTGTGTGTCCTTGAGAAAATTTGTATTAACAAGGAAAAAATTAATCACCGAAATAATGTCATCTTAACCACAATGAATTCTTAAATCCCCAATCTCTAGCCACTAAAACTCAGCCCAAGTTGTGTCACTGATGGAACCATAGCCTCAGACATCAGTTCTTCCCCCTAAATCCAGCTTCATGATTTTATTCTTTTGGCTTTGTCTCAAATGCTCCTATAATTCAGCTTTCCCTGTAGCTCAGTAATAAGAAGAGGTAAGCCACTCCTTTTCAAAATTATAGAGATCTAGGGAAGCAAAGGTTGAGAGTAAATGAGACGACTCTAAAATAAGTCTAGAGGCAAAGACTGCTTGCTCTAGCTCTGGCCCCACAGTAAACACACACGCTCACGTTTCTCCTTTGTAGATTCTGAACAAGTTTCATGAGCCAGTATCTTACAAACATCTGCCTTCATTATAATTATATTTCTATTTCAGCTGCACCAAGCTATTTACAGATGAGCCTGTTCATAAAGAGCTTTATAATTAAGCAAACAGAAATATCTTTTTATAGGATGCAGATCTAGGGGTGATAATCACACACAAAATACACAGCAACAGTTGCAAATAGAGTGTTTAACGCTAGTTATATAGTTAGTGATGTGCTCAATAAAGCTTGACATGTCTTTGTTCCTAAATACAAGAAAATATGGTCTTTGCTACACAGCAGTGTAAACTGTCTTTTTTTTTTTTTTTAAGCAAAGGCCATATTTTTCAGGGTGGGTTTCTAAAATATGTGTGTGTGTGTTTTATCTAATGGCAGGGTTAGAAAAAAACACGCATGTATTCTCTCTGGCTTAGGGGGGTTTGAAATTTGCCCGATACTTGAAGAATGACAACTGATTCTAAATATAAGCGACAATGTATGGCCACACAGGGTATCACAGATTAAATTAGTAGATAGTAGATATGATGTGATGGTACTATAGAAATAACTGCCAGACCCCCCCAAAAAAAACCCCTAAAATATTAATCACAGGATAAAAGACATCCTTCATGTTCCAGTTAAAACCTGCCCAAGCCCTTGGGTGTTTGCTGGGAGAGCCGATCTTTGTTTACGGATGTTTTCAGCAACTCTCGGGCCACCCTAGACCTGGACACTGAAGCTGTTATTTGCTGAAAATGTTTGCTTTCTCATTTTGCAGACTTTCTTGATGATCCAAAAGTCATGGAATCCCAAAGACTTTGGGCAAAAAATATAACCATTGTTTGCTAAGATTCAACCTGGGCGTAGAAAGAGTCACATATGTATTCCATACTAGGTTCTCTGAGGTGTTTCTTCCAGCTCACAATACAGCTCCTGACAGCACAATGGTGTCATGCTTTAGAAAATGGTTTGACAAACACCCACACTCACAGAGTCTTAAAACGGTAATGTGCTTTGACCCGGTAGTTCCAGTTCTATGAATATATATGAAGAAAAAGCAGCCCAAAAAGCACCAATAAAATAACTTTTATTTATCGTATTATTTACTAGTGTTATAAAAGTGGAATATTCATGAATGTCCAATTGTATGTGAATGGAGAAATAATTTATAGTACACATACTCAGTGGAATGTCTTGCAGCCATAAAAAGTTAATATTCTAAACACTTAAAATGATTTGGAGAAATGTTTACTGTATAATGTTAAAGGCAAAAAGAAGGATAAATTATACAATATAATCTCAACTATGTACAAATGAAAGTACCACAAACTGGAAGGAAATACATCAAAAGGATAACAGTGGTTAGAGAAATGGGTTATAGGTGAATTTTAATTCTTCTTAAACAATTAAATTCTTTTTAATTAATTAAAAAGAATTCTTCCATTCTTTTTAATGAGGTATATTTTACAAATTTTATATAATTATTGATTATTTTCAGGTTCAATAAAAGCAATTATAAAGATATGACCAACCTCAATATACATAATATACTAATATAAGTTAGAGTTGTTTAGCTGTGTTTTATTAACAGCTGTCTCTTGCAGTGTGTTTGGAGCCCATCCCCTAGACTTCCAGATCAGAGGCCTGTTGGTCTCTCCATAGCTATCAGACCTCGTCAATCTACCTCCAACGTGCCTGAAATGCAGGTATTTATATGAGTACACTCTGTGCTGGATTTAAATAATGTATGGCTCTTTCTTTAGTATTGTCAAGTTGTTGCTGCTCCTTGCATTCTTTCCACATACACAAAAATTCCCAGATAGCCCTATTTCAAAACAGAATTTTTGCTCTCCAAGACTTTCCTCTGATCCACCCTCCTAGTTCCTCCTTCCTTCGATTATTTATTACCCTCCTTTACCAAACACCTACTCAGCCTGTTCCTTCTCTCTCCTTTTTGTTGTAGTTCTATTGCTCTAAAGCTTCATCCATCACCTTTATGTGACTGACTTAAAAAGAAAACTGTGCTTTTCCTGGCCTCCTTGTCCACCACTCCAACCCTGAATTTCCAGACACTGATTTGCTTTAACTCTTAACTCTCCTTAGCAGCTCAAACTCAATTTATATGAAATCCTACTCATCATTGCCTTCCTTAAAATGGTGCTTTCTACAGATTCCTCTATTTGGTCCATGGAATGTCCCACCATAGGGATCCATGCTCCAGTATAATTTCTGAATCCTTTCACACTGTCACTGCTTCCATTCAATCAATCATTTAATCTTTTTTTCTTTACAGAAAACATTGTTGATCTTACAGTATTTTGAAAAGTACAGTAGTGCAGTACAATAGCTGGCACCCAGGGGCTGGCATTCAGTGAACAGGCAAGAAGAGTTACTACTGGAGAAGAGTGAGGAGATACCAGCTGTAGTGTGTTAGTCGCTTAGTAATGTCCTACTCTTTGCGACTCCATGGACTGTAGTCCACCAGGATCCTCTGTCCATGGAATTCTCCAGGCAAGAATACTGGAGTATTGCCATTCCTTTCTCCAGGGGATCTTCCCAACCCAGGGATGGAACCTAGGTCTCCTGCATTTCAGGTGGATTCTTTACCTCTGACCCATCAGAGGAGGCAGAGGAGGTAGGAGACGGTAAAGCTGAATGATTGTCAGCAATAGGAGATGGAGGGCGAGCTGCAGTTTCACTCATGCCTGATGCTGATGGCACAGGTTCTGATACCTTGCTGGAATCAGATGCATGTTCACATCTTTGAAAGTTTGCAACTTGACAGTTCCCATGTAGAGGATTTACCATATTGGCTGTCAGCTCAGGGCTCAGATGAAAAACTCAGAGGCCTCTACACTGGAATATGCAGCCTTTCTCAGAATGGAGGCTGGGTTTCAACACCCAAGAAGTTTATGTTACCTTTCCCTTTAGTCCTGGAGGGCCTAGAGAATGGCAATATTATAACTTCTTCCATGTTCTATGGGTCAAAGCAGTCTGAGATCCATTCAGACTCAAAGAGAGGTGACACAGACTCTCCACTGCTTCTTACAAAGCACAACCAGCCATTACCAAGCAGCAGATCCCATCTAAGTGGGAAGCACATCTACTAAGTGATGGAGGGATCCTGGTGGGCCTGGAAATACCTGCATGTCCAGCTTGCACCCCCAGCCATCTCAATCATTTGATCTTGACACTCAGACTCATAATGAACCCATTGCTGCAACCCATCCAGAGCCAAGGTGGCCACACTCACAATTATGAGACACATTCTGGTAGATATCTGAGACTGCCAATAAATTGGAGAGCTCTAGGTTTTTTTCCCTCACAAGTTTGGCTCAAGTCACATTTAAAACAATTCTCAGCTGAATTCTGACCCACATATATTTATTAGTAAGTAGTAAACAATGCATCCAACAACATATTCTGCCACACTGGTGAAACCTAGCCCTCTGTGCTTTCTGATACTGTAAGTGTTTTTCACAACATATCCACTCGATGCCGATGTAATGATATTCTAGCAGCATCATTCAGCTGACCTAGTTCAAGTTAGGTGACAACACAGGCAGGCTTGGAATCCTTTAGCCTAGGGGTCTATTTCAATGGATGTTGAAATTTAGACTTAAGGTAATTTTCTATCTTGTTCACACAAAGGCAGAATTGACTGATTAATATAGCTAGTCAGTCCACATATATTCCTCCATCAGTATTATTTAATTAGTTATTTTAAATTACTTATTAAGCGCGGGTGGCTGCAACCGGAGCACTAAGTGTGGCCTAGAGGAGCCACCCGGCGTCCAAGGCCAGGGGCAGCCAGGAGGAGCTACCCCGCATCCGAGGTCAGGGGTGGCAGCCAGGAGGAGCCACCGCACGTCCAAGGAGCAGTGGCTGCCAGGCGCAGGAGGGCCTAGAGGAGCTATCCCACGTTGAAGATCAGGAAGGGCGGCGGTGACTTGATACCCTTCGTCCAAGGTAAGGAGCAGTGGCTGCGCTTTGCTGGAGCAGCCGTGAAGAGATACCCCACACCCAAGGTGAGAGAAACCCAAGTAAGATGGTAGGTGTTGCAAGAGGGCATCAGAGGGCAGACACACTGAAACAATACTCACAGAAAACTAGTCAATCTAATCACACTAGGACCACAGCCTTGTCTAATTCAATGAGACTAAGCCATGCCCACGTGGCAAGCCAAGACAGGTGGGTCATGGTGGAGAGAGCTGACAGAATGTGGTCCATTGGAGAAGGGAATGGCAAACCACTTCAGTATTCTTGCCTTGAGAACCCCGTGAACAGTATGAAAGGCAAAATGATAGGATTCTGAAAGAGGAACTCTCCAGTCAGTAGGTGCCCAAAACACTACTGGAGATCAGTGGAGAAATAACTCCAGAAAGAATGAAGGGATGGAGCCAAAGCAAAAACAATACCCAGCTGTGGATGTGACTGGTGATAGAAACAAGGTCCAATGCTATAAAGAGCAACATTGCATAGGAACCTGGAATGTCAGGTCCATGAATCAAGGCAAATTCAGTTCAGTTCAGTTCAGTTCAGTCGCTCAGTCAGGTCCGACTCTTTGCAACCCCATGAATTGCAGCACACTAGGCCTCCCTGTTCATCACCATCTCCCGGAGTTCACTCAGACTCACATCCATCGAGTCCGTGATGCCATCCAGCCATCTCATCCTCTGTCGTCCCCTTCTCCTCCTGTCCCCAATCCCTCCCGGCATCAGAGTCTTTTCCAATGAGTCAACTCTTCGTATGAGGTGGCCAAAGTACTGGAGTTTCAGCTTTAGCATCATTCCTTCCAAAGAACACCCAGGACTGATCTCCTTCAGAATGGACTGATTGGATCTCCTTGCAGTCCAAGGGACTCTCAAGAGTCTTCTCCAACACCACAGTTCAAAAGCATCAATTCTTCGGCACTCAGCCTTCTTCACAGTCCAACTCTCACATCCATACATGACCACAGGAAAAACCATAGCCTTGACTAGATGGACCTTAGTCGGCAAAGTAATGTCTCTGCTTTTGAATATGCTATCTAGGTTGGTCATAACTTTTCTTCCAAGGAGTAAGCGTCTTTTAATTTCATGGCTGCAGGCACCATCTGCAGTGATTTTGGAGCCCCCAAAAATAAAGTCTAACACTGTTTCTACTATTTCCGCATCTATTTCCCATGAAGTGATGAGACCAGATGCCATGATCTTCATTTTCTGAATGTTGAGCTGTAAGCCAACTTTTTCACTCTCCTCTTTCACTTTCACCAAGAGACTTTTTAGTTCCTCTTCACTTTCTGCCATAAGGGTGGTGTCATCTGCATATCTGAGGTTATCAATATTTCTCCTGGCAATCTTGATTCCAGCTTGTGCTTCTTCCAGTCCAGCATTTCTCATGATGTACTCTGCATATAATTTAAATAAGCAGGGTGACAATATACAGCCTTGACGTACTCCTTTTCCTATTTGAAACCAGTCTGTTGTTCCATGTCCAGTTCTAACTGTTGCTTCCTGACCTGCATACAGATTTCTCAAGAGGCAGATTAGATGGTCTGGTTTTCCCATCTCTTTCAGAATTTTCCACAGTTTATTGTGATCCACACAGTCAAAGGCTTTGGCATAGTCAATAAAGCAGAAATAGATGTTTTTCTGGAACTCTCTTGCTTTTTCCATGATCCAGAGGATGCTGGCAATTTGATCTCTGGTTCCTCTGCCTTTTCTAAAACCAGCTTGAACATCAGGGAGTTCACAGGTCACGCATTGCTGAAGACTGGCTTGGAGAATTTTGAGCATTACTTTACTAGCATGTGAGATGAGTACAATTGTGCGGTAGTTTGAGCATTCTTTTGCATTTCCTTTCTTTGGAATTGGAATGAAAACTGACCTTTTAAGTGGTCAAACAAGAGATGGCAAGAGTGAACGTCGACATTCTAGGAATCAGCGAACTAAAATGGACTGGAATGGGTGAGTTTAACTCAGATGACCATTATATCTACTACTGTGGGCAGGAATCCTTCAGAAGAAATGGAGTAGCCATCATGGTCAACAAAAGAGTCTGAAATGCATTACTTGGATGCAGTCTCAAAAACGACGGAATGATCTCTGTTCGTTTCCAAGGCAAACCATTCAATATCATGGTAATCCAAGTCTATCCCCCAACCAGTAACACTGAAGAAGCTGAAGTTGAACGGTTCTATGAAGACCTACAGGACCTTTTAGAACTAACACCCAAAAAAGGTGTCCTTTTCATTTTGGGGGACTGGAATGCAAAAGTAGGAAGTCAAGAAACACCTGGAGTAACAGGCAAATTTAGCCTTGGAATGCAGAATGAAGCAGGGCAAAGACTAATAGAGTTTTGTCAAGAAAATGCACTGGTCATAGCAAACATCCTCTTCCAACAACACAAAAGAAGACTCTACACATGGACATCATCAGATGGTCAACACAGAAATCAGATTGATTCTATTCTTTGCAGCCAAAGATGGAGAAGCTCTATACAGTCAACAAAAGCAAGACCAGAAGCTGACTGTGGCTCAGTTCGTGAACTCCTTATTGCCAAATTCAGACTTAAATTGAAGAAAGTAGGGAAAACCACTAGACCATTCAGGTACGACCTAAATCAAATACCTTATGATTATACAGTGGAAGTGAGAAATAGATTTAAGGGCCTAGATCTGATAGATAGAGTGCCTGATGAACTATGGAATGAGGTTCCTGACATTGTATAGTAGACAGGGATCAAGACCATCCCCATGGAAAAGAAATGCAAAAAACGGAAA
This sequence comes from Oryx dammah, assembly GCF_014754425.2. Lineage (NCBI taxonomy): Eukaryota > Metazoa > Chordata > Mammalia > Artiodactyla > Bovidae > Oryx > Oryx dammah. Next base: position 88,220,511 of record NW_024070209.1, on the reverse strand, counting down.
ATGGCTGTCTGGAGAGGCCTTACAAATAGCTGTGAAAAGAAGAGAAGTGAAAAGCAAAGGAGAAAAGGAAAGATATAAGCATCTGAATGCAGAGTCCCAAAAAATACCAAGAAGAGATAAGAAAGCCTTCTTCAGTGATCAATGCAAAGAAATAGAGGAAAATAACAGAATGGGAAAGACTAGAGATCTCTTCAAGAAACTTAGAGATACCAAGGGAACATTTCATGCAAAAATGGGCTCGATAAAGGACAGAAATTGTATGGACCTAACAGAAGCAGAAGATATTAAGGAGAGGTGGCAAGAATACACAGAAGAACTGTACAAAAAAGATCTTCATAACCCAGATAATCATGATGATGTGATCACTCATCTAGAGCCAGACATCCTGGAATGTGAAGTCAAGTGGGCCTTAGAAAGCATCTCTATGAACAAAGCTAGTGGAGATGATGGACTTCCTATTGAGCTATTTCAAATCCTGAAAGATGATGCTGTGAAAGTTCTGCACTCTATATGCCAGCAATTTGGAAAACTCAGCAGTGGCCACAGGACTGGAAAAGGTCAGTTTTCATTCCAATCCCAAAGAAAGGCAATGCCAAAGAATGCTCAAACTACCACACAATTGCACTCATTTCACATGCTAATAAAGTAATGCTCAAAATTCTCCAAGCCAGGCTTCAGCAATACATGAACCATGAACTTCCAGATGGTCAAGCTGGTTTTAGAAAAGGCAGAGGAACCAGAGATCAAATTGCCAACATCCACTGGATCATGGAAAAAGCAAGAGAGTTCCAGAAAAACGTCTATTTCTTCTGTGTTGACTATGCCAAAGCCTTTGACTGTGTGGATCACAATAAACTGTGGAAAATTCTGAAAGAGATGAGACTACCAGACCACCTGACCTGCCTCTTGAGAAACCTATATGCAGGTCAGGAAGCAACAGTTAGAATTGGACATGGAACAACAGACTGGTTCCAAATAGGAAAAGGAGTACGTCAAGGCTGTATATTGTCACCCTGCTTATTTAAATTATATGCAGAGTACATCATGAGAAATGCTGGACTGGAAGAAGCACAAGCTGGAATCAAGATTGCCGGGAGAAATATCAATAACCTCAGATATGCAGATGACACCACCCTTATGGCAGAAAGTGAAGAGGAACTAAAAAGTCTCTTGGTGAAAGTGAAAGAGGAGAGTGAAAAAGTTGGCTTACAGCTCAACATTCAGAAAATGAAGATCATGGCATCTGGTCTCATCACTTCATGGGAAATAGATGCGGAAATAGTAGAAACAGTGTTAGACTTTATTTTTGGGGGCTCCAAAATCACTGCAGATGGTGCCTGCAGCCATGAAATTAAAAGACGCTTACTCCTTGGAAGAAAAGTTATGACCAACCTAGATAGCATATTCAAAAGCAGAGACATTACTTTGCCGACTAAGGTCCATCTAGTCAAGGCTATGGTTTTTCCTGTGGTCATGTATGGATGTGAGAGTTGGACTGTGAAGAAGGCTGAGTGCCGAAGAATTGATGCTTTTGATGGGAAAACAATAGAAACAGTGAGAGACTATTATCTGGGGCTCCAAAATTACTGCAGATGGTGACTGCAGCCATGAAATTAAAAGACGCTTGCTCCTTGAAAGAAAAGTTATCACCAACCTAGACAGTCTATTAAAAAGCAGAGACATTCCTTTGCCAACAACGAGCCATCTAGTCAAAGCTATGGTTTTACAGTAGTCATGTATGGATGTGAGAGTTGGACCATAAAGAAAGCTGAACGCCAAAGAATTGTTGCTTTTGAACTGTGGTGTTGGAGGAGACTATTGAGAGTCCCTTGGACTGCAAGGACATCCAACCAGTCCATCCTAAAGGAAATCAGTCCTGAATATTCATTGGAAGGACTGATGCTGAAGCTGAAACTCCAATACTTTGGCCACCTGATACAAAAGCTAACTCAATGGAAAAGACCTGATGCTGGGAAAGGTTGAAGGCAGCAGGAGAAGGGGACGACAGAGGATGAGATATTTAGATGGCATCACCGACTCAATAGACATGAGTTTGAGCAAACTCTAGGAGTTGGTGATGGACAGGTAAGCCCAGCATGCTGCAGTCCACCGGGTCACAAAGAGCCAGACACGACTGAGCAACTGAACTGAACTGAACTGATACCAAACCTTCACCCACGGTGATTGCCACATGGACTGTCTTACCAGAAACATAAAGGAGCTCTTCTGTGACATGTGTCTCCACACCACTCCCCCAGCAATTACTTGTAATTAATATTTAAAATGATCAAAGTTTTAGTTATTCTAAACTGACTTGGTGCAAAAGTGAAATCTCAGGGTGCTCTTAATTTCCATTGCCATGATCACCTGATCATAATCAAGTATTTATTGGATAGGATATGTGCATTTATCTTTTGACCATTTTTCTACTGAGTTAGGTTCTTAATGAATTTAAAGAGTTTTTTGTGTGTTGTTGACATGAGTCTACATATTTTAACTATAATTAATTTCAATGATGAAAAACACTGGCCTTTTAATAAAATACATTATGTCATTATCAGACCATCTGATTATAATGAGAGTTAACTCATCAGACGAGCCTTTGGTGAGTACATGTCCTCAATTAGTGGATATAAATGACAATTTCCCTTTGGAGTATAGTTTAAAGCTTGCATATTTGTGTGTGTTTATTTACTTACATGGGCTCCCTAGGTGGCTTAGTGGTAAATAATCCAACTACCAACGCAGGAGATGCAAGAGACGCAGGTTTGATCCCTGGGTTGGAAAGATCCCCTAGAGTAGTAAATGGCAACCAACTTCAGCACTCTTGTCTGGAAAATCCCATGGACAGGGTACAGTCCATGGAGTCACAAAGAGTAGGACATGACTTAGCGACTAAGCACACACTCACAACATGCATTTATATACACACACACCCACACATGAACAGACACATAGACACACATAAAACACTGCCTAAAATAAATGACAGTGAGGCTCACCTCTCCTGACCCCAGGCTCCCATCCTGGTGCCCCCTAGCAAGACCTTGCAGTCCCTTCCAAAGGTCCCTGTAACCAGTCTCTCCTCTCCATGCATCCTGCATGCTGACCTCAGGCTCCTTTCCCAAAACATCAATTTTGCTAACTCTCAAAATGAGAACAATGCTTAAACCTCGTAACCCAGCCCCTCCATCCTACTTGACCTAAGCTATCTTCCCGGGCAAAGCTGCTTCTGCTGGCCCATGTGAATGAAGCCTAAGGGCCTCCAATGCAATCTAGTACTTGGCAGCTGTGTGACACACAGGAGGTCACTTAATTCAATGAAAGCTCAATTTCTTCTTCTGTAAAATGAAGACAAACACAGCACCTAACTCATGGGTTCACAGGGTCTGAGTGGGGATGAAGCAAGGTGATACTTTGTCAACACTTAGTACAATGTCTATATGGTAAACAACCACTAAACATGTGTTGTTGTTTATATGCCTTAGTATTGCTGGAATTATCATCTCATTATAGCGAAATTGCTCATCTTGTTAATCCTCAAATACTGGTGGAGCGATTTTTCTTTTGTCTACACTCCCTTATACCTTTTCATAGGTGTCTTCTGCAGTTGTCTGTATGATGACATGGAATTCTATCATCTTCAGAGTTTCTAAGCACTTTGGTAACACTTCTTCCATTACGTCTCACAGTTTCTTGTACAAATATATTTTTCTCTATCATTCCTGTACTGCGTGAGAGAAAGACCAGAATACTAGTCATCTTTTTTCTTTCCAGTATCCAATTCCCAGGCCAAAACAAAATAGGTGCTCAAAAAGTGTTTGTTGAGCATTCCCTATCCTTCTTTTCTCTTCCTAAAACCCTTATTTTAAAAATTTATTTGTAGCCCTATAAAGCCATCACCCACACTACCAGTCTAGTTGCTGCCCCTTCCAGTTCCCCCTCCACAATACACTCTCTGAACCTGTCTTTCCCCACCTCTCCATTTCGCCAAACCACTCAAGGTACAGAGCCCTTGAGAGCCGGGTTTTTATTCTGTCTGATTGTTTCTCTAGAAGAAACGCTCCCAGCCATTGTGTTTTCTTCCTTTAAAATTCCAGCGAGAGAAGCAAGTGGGACAGATAAGCCCTTGACACTCTGCTCAAGTCAGAGTTGGGGAGGGGGCTGTGGAGGGGAGAAGTAAAGCATAGGACCCACCTTATCAGAATTTTGAGTCAGCCAAAAAGTTCATTTGGGTTTTTTTTAGAACATTTTATGAAAAACCCAAATGAACTTTTTGATCAACCCAACATAGACCTCCACTGTGGTTTGCAGCATTATCGCTCATCCAGATTATGCCCAGGGATAGACCCCATGCATAAATATAAACGATTCCACACGTCTAACTTGAATGTCTTTGAGGATTACTTCTCCCATCACTCTTTTCCTGGTCTGAGACAAGTCATGTAATGCAAAGTGTCAGGTTCTGTCCCGTGTCACTCACAATCACCATCACCAGATTATTCTGATTAATTCCATAAGATGGCACAGTCAATTCAATGAGCAATGCTTAGAGTCAAGGTCCAGGGTACAACTCAGAGCTGACATCCTTCTGCAGTATATGCTCAGATGTCATGGAGCTGAGATCCTTCAGCCAGGCTGAGAAGGGTGTTCCTCAGAATCTCAGCTACATGCTCTATTTACTCTCATATGCCAAATGATATGTGTCACAGGGGAAAAATCAGACATCATATATTATCTATTTTTAAAAATCTATTATGTTAAGAGGAAAAAGAAGAGACAAGATGATGTAAAAGAGGGTAGCTCTATGCAAATGAGGTCACGATTATGTGCATAATTACTGGAGCTCATTACTCAGGAGTTTGAATCTACCTCTGCTCTGTGACTGTGGGTGTCAGGATCCAGTGCAGGAAAGAGAAACTACTCCAGGTATTTGGAACAAAAACACTAATATGAGGAATTGGGTGCTTAGCATTGAGCAGACCAGAGAGGGATAGAAGTAGGGGAACTGCCTTCCAAATCTCACACATTCAGTATTTTATTATCATGTCATAACTTTCTGCATGGATCCTGTGCTAAGGTTAAGAACTATATCTGTTTTCTTTTTATTGTTTTTTCTCATCAGGCATATAGGCATATGTATATGAAAACAAAAGTACAACAGCTCTAAAATATTATGAGGAAATGTTATTTTGCTTCTTATGGTAAATATGGTTTGTCACAGCACTGCAGTAAATAGAGGACAAAATCTAACATCAGCGGCTCTTTTCTGGGACCACAGGCTCATCGTTTCTACCCTCTGCCAACACTGCCCACTTAGCAATAGTAGGAATACCTAGGGATGTGGTAACAGCAAGCAAACATACCATGAAGAGAGGTTAGCCAGCTAAGAGCCTTTCTTTCCTTCTGAAGAGGCAAGACTCACAGTAGGCAATGTTCACACAGTCAAGATTGAGAACAGCCAGGAGACTCATCTCTGTGGTAGAAAATAAATGTAAGGTTTTCTGAACTGTCCCAGAACTTTAGTCAGGAGGAAGAAAATCTAGCATCCTGGCTCTTTCTGATACTGAGAAGTTTTGTAGTTAGCTCAGCCGTCCCCCTGGGACAGAAGAGAAATGAGTTTCAGGTGCCACTCCCTTCTCACCCACAGGTAGCTGATCCTGAAAACTCCCCAGGCTGGGTAGGTTTATCAGAGAAGGGTCTGTCTAGGACCACTCTGCCCCAGACACAGACATCAACACTCCAGACAACATCCCCCAAGTGGACAAGGGCATTCCAACCCCTGTTGCTGCTGTTGCCTTCTTAGATGTTATGTCCAAGTGTAAAATTCATCCCTTTGAAAGGAAATGAAAACCTCTAGCATAACTCCCTCCATCCAGACTGCCTAAAACAGATCATCTGGATTGTCCTAGAGAGGTGGTCTACCTGGTGGGATTCGTGGATGTTGGGGCTGGAGGAAGAAGCGTCACACCAAGACTCATGAGGACACTGAAACAAAGGAGGTGAGAGTGAGCAGAGCTGAGAACTGAGGTCCACAGGAGAAGCTTAGCCACAAAAGAGCAGGGTCTTAATTTGGTGTTCAAACTGAGAGACTGAAGGCAGTTGTGAAGTCAGAGATTTCAGCTAGCAATACTTTTGAGCAATAATACAATTTACAACAGAGGGGCTTGAACTCCATCAGGTCCCCTGGTCATAAGGCCCCATGCCCCTGTGGCAGCCTTGTTGTTGTAGTTTCTGAGTCACTAAGACACACCCCACGCTTTGTGACCCCATGGATTAGCACACAGCAAGCTTCCTTGTCCTTCACTCTCTCCTGGAGTTTGCTCAAATTCATGTCCACTGAGTCAGTGATGTCATTCAACCATCTCATCCTCGGGTGCCCTTTTCTCCTTTTGCCTTCCTTCTTTCCCAGCATCAGAGTCACAGCCTGCAGGGCCCCAAGTATTACTGCAGCTTTGGAATGAGCACTACAGGCCTCTGTTATGTTCTATTTTAGCTTCCCTATCAATGCAAGAAATAAAAACCAGACATACACAAATGCAGAGGCAGTTAGTTTCTCTGGTGATGGTGTAGCCGTTGTTCCTTATCCTCACCAGCATCCATTGACCTGAATAAGAAATTCATGTTTTATCACAACTTTTCTTTCATCCTTTCTTCTCCCTCAGCTCCTACAACACCAAATTTGCTCCCAAGTCTCTCAACTCTAACTCCTTAACTTCTCTCAAATTGCATTCCTCTTCCCAAACACCGCTGCGACTGCCTGGGATCAGGCACTCCTCATTCTAACCAGATTTACGGTAAACACATCTCCTACACTCTCAGCATGGATACTCACTCCCCTCCATCTAAATTCCACATTGAGCCACTGGTCATGTAACCTTAGATCTGGTCATTCTCCGAAATTGAAACTTCCCCATGGCTCCCTACTGCTTCCAGGATTTGCTCAAACTACTGCTCTGGACCAAGTCTTCATCATGGGCTCCTAGGACCATTTCTTATCTCAGCTCTTATTATATGCCAACAGCATCCCTTGGTTGAGTCACATTAGCCAACTTGAAATTTCTTAATGGACCACGTGTCTCATGCATCAGAACTTGGGGGAAATAGTTCCTATAGCCTGAAATACCCCTCCAGCTCCTCACTCCTTTCTTGAGACTATTTATCCTGTCCTTCACATTGCCACTCAAGGGTTACCTCCTTCTGGAAGCAGTCCCAGAGTAGGCTAGGAACCTGGATCCAAATAATTCCTCAACAACATGAAAGTACTTATTGCTTGAACAGTCATTACGGATCTTCTAGGTAAAAATAGACTCCTCTCCTTTTGGGGGCAGAAATGGTATCTCATTAATTTGTGAGTCCTCAGAATTTAATTCAGTGCCTGGCTCAACAAATGATTATTGAATGCATGAATGAATAGAGAAAGTAAAAGATGAATACATGAATGAATAAGTAAGTAACTGAGAAAGGAATAAGTTAAAATGAGGAGGAATGCAGCATAACCTTTTTGACCAAATCTGCAGTTGATTATCTGTTGCATATAAATACTGTAACCATGCTCTTCTTCTAACTGTCTACCTTTTCCCTGGGACGATTCACCTACTTCCTTGGTTTCCTTTCTTGTATATATGTTTTCCTCTAATAGCTTCTGTGTAAAGATGATAGAGATGCACCTGTTTTGACAGATAAGCAAAAGTTAAGTAAATTTTCCAAGAACTTACTAAAGTAGCAAGACTAGGACCATTTCTTTAAAAAATGGGATATAGTACTTTATATGTTAGTTTTTGCTCTATAACGAAGTAAATCAGCTATATGTATGCATATATCTTCTCCCTCTTGGACCTCCCTCCCAGCCTTGTACATATGTACCACAGCTTCCTTATGCATTCATCTGTCAGTGGACATTTAGGTTGCTTCCATGACCTGGCTATTGTACACAGTGCTGCAATGAACACTGGGGACTAAGATCTTAATCCCATTGTTTGGCCCCAAATCTTCCCCTTTCCTACAGTATGGCCGGGTGAGTCTGGATGTGTGGGTACCATGTGGGATAAGAGTGGGAATTAGGCTGGGGTAACTACTTTGACTACCCACCCCACGTTCCCAGTTCTCTATTATTGCCATTGCCTTCTCCGTATTTCCATTTTACCCTACCTGAACTTCATTTCTACTTTTATGGTTTCAAAACACATATGATTCCTCTGAAAGGAAACAATTAAACCATTCATCACATTAAAGATCACAATAGTTAATTCCGAGAAGCAGGCTTCTTAGATTATCATGCCTCTGTGGGATTTTTAGGAATTTGTCTATGTGAACTGGTTCCCAGGTAATACACGCAAAGCATTAAACAGTTGTATTACATCTGACCTTCTTTGCTCTTAAAAGGAAGCTGTGAGAATGACTGGATTCGAATCACTGGGTTCAAAAGTCAAAACCCCGAAGCAAAAGGTCTACGTAATAGTCTCTGTATGTACTGTCGGTTTCTTCATGGTCTTTGGCAAGCTTACCATATATCGTGTTCAACTGATAAGGGATTTGCTGAACATTCTCAACTGTGTTCATGGAACTTGTCTTGAGATGTGCTTCAACTATGACAATGCTTTCACCTCTCTTCTAATATAGAATACTATAGTTTTCCCCTTAAAATGTTGTAACTATGCTTTTCCTAAGACAAATCATGCCAATAAATATTTTCACGTATTGCTGGTAGGTATATAAGTGTATTTAATTCTTATGGAAAACAATTTGGAAAGAAGTAAAGAATCTACCAGCCAGTGCAGGAGATGTGGGTATAATCCCTGGGTTGGGAAGATCTTCTGGAGAAGAAAATGGCAACCCACTCCAGTATTCTTGCCTGGAGAATCCTGTTGCCAGAGAAGCCTGGTGGGCTACAGTCTATGGGGTTGCAAAGAGTTGGACATGACTTTGGCACTAAACAACAACATCAGGAACCTTAAAAATGCCCTCTTGGTACAATGATAGCACTTCTTTGACTTTATCTTGAGAAAATTACCCAAGAGATATAGACAGAAAACCTTGATATCAAAGATAATCCTCATGACTTTATTTATAAAAAGTATCCAAAATAATCAACAAAAGAGTCAACTACATGGTGATATTTATTTTGATGTTTATACAGTGACATGAAACAGGGAACTAATAAGCTAAGTAAAAAGGGATACTAAATTATAGATAAGAGGTGATGACAACTGTGAAAAATAAATATGCACTGAGAAAGATTTAATTAAACTAAATCAAAATGTAGTAGTGTTTGGGGAGCACAATCAATTTTTCAACATTTTTATGTTTAATGGATTTTACACTATGGCCATGCTTGTTTTCACAATTGAAAAAAAAGAACTCTTTATTTTTTTAAAGAGCTTTTTCTTCTCAGTGTTAGAGTCAAAAAAAAAAAAAGATGGTAGAAATATAGGGATACTAGGGATAGTCTTATAAATAAGAATCAAGAAAAAGTCTTTGGGATACATTTGGTTGGCCAAAAAGTTCATTTGTGTTTTTCGTAATCTCTCATGGAAAATCCCTAATGAACATTTTGTCCAGCTCAATATTTTGAAAGGGTTTCCCAGGTGGCTCAGTGGATAAAGAACCTGCCTGAAAGGCAGGAGACACCAGAGACATGGGTTCAATTCCTGGGTTGGAAAGATCCCCTGGAGGAAGGCATGGCAACCCACTCCAGTATTCTTGCCTGGAGAATCCCCATGGACAGAGGAGCCTGGCGGGCTACAATCACAAAGAGTCGGACACGACTGAGGCAACTCGGCACACACATAGGCAATATTTCGAAAGAGACATTAAGGTAAGAAAGTTTAGTAGCATGTGAACATGGAGAAGTAGCCAGATGTTGGAAAGTCCTAGAACGATCACCAAGATGCTCTTGACATGGCCAGGAAAGGGAGGAATCTAGACAGTGATCCCTCCCTACAGAAATCTTAAAGAACAATTTACACTGACTTCTAAAATAGACAGCCTGTGGAGTAGAATAAAGTTACAGAGAACAGGGGTATGTCTAACAAATAGATAATTAGGCTCTTCTAAGGAGAAGGAAGGTGTGATATTCACAACTAGCTTTAAAAATAGTGATCTTTACATCCCTGGGAGTGTCAGAGTCACAGGAGACTAGGTGACACCTTGGCAGCCGTATTAGACGGGTAAATATAGAGCAAGCCTCTAAAAGCTGTGATCCAATAAATGTTTGTTTCAGAAGACAATTCCCAAGCATGTCTAGTCTACCCTGGTGTGAAGTCAGAGCTGCAGGGTGTGTGAAAAGACCTGAATGTCAGCCCCACAGAGCCTTGGGACTCCAGACTCCAAGAGGCTGGAGATGCTGCTATTCAAGGGTGAGATCAGCCGTTTCACACAGCCAGTGCTGACCAGGCATGCTCCCAAGACAACAGTGACTAAGGCAGCAGTAATGCTGAAATCATGCTGGCACCCTGGTAGAAGGCAAGATGCCCCTTGGCCAGGCTGAAGGCTGGATGATAGGGGGGATATAATAGATTTGGGATGGCTTATAAGTGTACCAAAAACCTCTCTGGCATGACTCAACAACACATCACTTTAAACACATTTGCCTGTAAATAATGTCACTGCTCACTTCTTATGCTATACAGTGGGTTCTTATTAGTTATCCATTTTATACATACAAGTGTATATTATACATAGACCCTGATGTATATGTGTGTGTGTGTGTACACATCATACATATATACATATGTGTATACATATGTATACAAACATACATGTATATACAGGCATACATATATACATGTAAACAAATATGTAAATACAAACCCTATACATGTACATAGACCCTGATGCTGGGAAAGATTGAAGGCGGGAGGAGAAGGGGACGACAGAGGATGAGATGGTTGGATGGCATCACCAACTTAATGGACATGAGTTTGGTTAGCTCCAGGAATTGGTGATGGACAGGGAAGCCTGACATGCTACAGTCCACGGGGTTGCAAAGAGTTGGACACAACTTAGTGACTGAACTGAACTGAGTATATATATGTTAATCCCAATCTCCCAATTCCTTAATAAAAACAAGGTTGCTGATTTTGTACGTAACCCAATTGTTATCAATATGTTTTATATATTGTTGTATGAAGACAGACTAGAATATTTCATGACTTTGAAAACTTCAGACGACACTAGGTGGAGAGAGATCACCAAGACATTGTTGGATAAGGATTTTAAAAGGTTCTGGCCTTCCTGGGAAATATGAGTCAAAGTTAACCAGATGAAAATAACTATGTGTAAAGGACCAGTCTTGTTTTTGAGTCAGTAAGTAACATGGCCGAGGATGAAAGAATCTAGTTCAGTGGGGAAACAGGGCTCAGAGGTTAGAGATGAGCTCCTCTGGGCAGACACAATCAGATGCTAATGCTTAGTGCCTGTGGCAGAGGGAATATTAACCCCAAGACATCACATTGGGCAAACCATACCTGGAGCTGGATTCTGCATTGGGACCAACATTTTCAAAAGAAATTTAAAACTTGAAGCATATCCAGTAGAGAAAACGGTGATGGTGAAGATCTTGGAAACCATTCCATATGAAGACAAAGTGAAGGAATAAGGAATGTTCCCTTTGGAAAACTCAAGATCTGGGAGCGGTGTTAGCACTGTTGTCAAACCTGTGAAATGCTCTAATGAAAAGAATCATTCAGTTCACTCTTTGCTGTTCCAGAGAGTAAAACCGAGGTCAAGGGGAAGAAAACAACAAATAAGCTATATGAAAATTCTTGAGAGTCCTTTGGCCAGCAAGGAGGTCAAACCAGTCAATCCTAAAGGAAATCCACCCTGAATATTCACTGAAGGACTGATGCTGAAGCTGAAGCCCCAGTACTTTGGCCACCTGATGCCAAGAGCTGACTCAGTGGGGAAAAAAAAAAAAAACACCCTGGTGCTAGGAAAGACTGAAGGCAAAAGGCAAAGAGAGTGGCAGAGGATGAGATGGTTAGACAGAATCACCAACTCAATGGACATGAATCTGGGCAAACTCCAGGAGCTAGTGTGGGACAGAGGAGCACAGATTGCTGCAGTTCATGAGTTGCAAGGAGTCAGACACGACTTAGTGACTGAACAGTAACACAGTGCCTCTAATAAGGGTGTTTCTCTATTATTATCTCCAGCCCGTCTCCACCTGGAGCCCACCTATATATGCCCAGTTCTAGTCTTAAGGACTAAGCCCTCTGCCACTCCTCTGGGCCTAGGTCATTATGGCCCTTCCCAGAATAACCTCCCTTATTTTTCTACCTGATAACTTCTATTTATTATTGTGGACTCTGTTATCTCCTCCTCTGTGGAATCTTGGTTCTAACATCTCCTGTACTGCAAAGACTTGGCCATCTGGGCTCCATGTACTTCTCAGTCCCTTGTGTTCTCCATGAGTCTTCCCCGGTGGCTCAGATGGTAAGGCGTCTGCCCGCAATGCGGGAGACCCAGGTTCGATCCCTGGGTTGGGAAGATCTCCTGGAGAAGGAAATGGCAGCCCACTCCAGTACTCTTGCCTGGAGAATCCCACAGACAGAGGAGCCTAGTAGGCTATACCCCATGGGGTCGCAAAGAGTCGGACACGACTGAACGACTTCACTTTCACTTTCACTTGGTGTTCTCCATCAGAGCAACCTCACTGGTGGAGTAACACTATACATCTCTGCTCATTCACTGGGCTATGAGTAGGTGTTACTGATTTTTTATCTCCAGCAACAGAGTCTTCTGTTCAATATTCTGTAATAACCTAAGTGGGAAAAGAATTTGAAAAAGAATAGATGCATTTTTAGGTATAACTGAATCACTTTGCTGCATACCAGAAACTAACACAATATTGTTAATCAACTATACTTCAATAAAAATTAAAAGAAATGCAAGGAAAGACAGAGAAAAAGAGTTAGTCTAGGATCCAAAACTAATTTACTTACACTTTCCAGGTGTGAACTAAATCAGGAATGAGACCCAAACTAGAAGCTTCACTCTTAGAAAAGGTTTTTAAGGCATGACTGATGGAATGCTTTTACAAGAAATAGATCTGGAGACGAGAAGTCAGTCTAACGCACTGCCGTGAACTCTGTCTATATGAAAACCACATGGTGAATTGGCAGTGAACTCTTGGTAGGCTATCCAAAGAGAAAGAATAGAAATGTGTTCCTTAGAGTTTAGCAGTGGCCCCTATAGCAGAAGAAACATAATCGTGATCATTTTTTTCTTTAATTATTTTATTTGATTGCTGGTATTTCTAAGATAAACTAGGAACTTTGTACTTAAAGTTGATTTGCCCTGGACCAGTAGTATTTAATCATATATAAAAACAATATTATGAAAGCTGAAATTATCCTAATCAGGTACATAAAATGAAGACATTAAAGTTGATAGCTGGGTATCATGTTTCACTGGGAATGTGTAATGACAAATAATACTTTTTCATGAAAGTAGTTATGTATTACTTATTTTTTAAAAAGTAGTCATGGAATAACAAAACTGAGGTATCGTTAAACATACTATGTTGCGGTTTTGCAAATCTCCAGACTTGGAGTTATTTGCCAATTGCCGTATCCTGCAAGGCCACCAGACAGCAGAGAACAAATGGAATTACGCTTGTATCCCAACAGAACATACTTAAAAAATAGTCATATTTCTCCAAAGATACACAAAGGGCCAGTGAGCACATGAAAATATACTCAACATCATTAGTCATTAGGATAATAAAAATCAAAACCTCAATTAAATATCACTTTGCACCCCACTAGGATGCCTATAATCAAAAAGACAGATTGACAATTGTTGGCAAGGATGTGGAGAAACTAGAACTCTCACACACTCCTGGGCTTCCCTGGTACCTCAGTCAGTGAAGAATCCGCCTGCAAAGCAGGAGACCCTGGTTTGATTCCTAGGTCAGGAAGATCCACTGGAGAAGAGAAAGGCTACCCAATCCAGTATTCCTGGCCTTCCCTGGTGGCTGAGATGGTAAAGAATCTGCCTACAATGCAGGAGACCTGGGTTTGTTCCTTGGGTTGGGAAAATACCCTGGAGAAGGGAATGGCTATCCACTCCAGTATTCTGGCCTGGAGAATTCCATGGACTGTATAGTCGATGGGGTCACAGAGAGTCGGACAGGACCAAGTGACTTTCACTTTCACACACTCCTGGTGCGAACGTTATGGTGTTGTATCCTGCTTCAGGAGACAGTCCAGCAGTTCCTCAAATGATTACACAGAGAGCTACCATTTAAGCCAGAAATTCCCCCCCAGGTATATACCCAAGAGAAATGAAAATATAAGTCACAAAATCCTTGTATACCAATGTTCGTAGCAACTTTATTTATGATAGCTCAAAGATGGAAAGAATCCAACTGACCATCAACTGACAAATGGATAAACAAAATGTGGTTTGTCCAGACGATGAAATATTATTGTCATAAAAATAAAAGAAGTATTGGTGCATCTATAATATGCATGAACATTGAAAATATTATGTTCAGTGGAAGAAGCCAGTCACAAAAGACCACATTTTATATGATTCCATTTATATGAAATTTCCAGACTAGGCGAATCAAAAAGGACAGAAAGTAAATCAGTGGTTGGCCTGAGGAATGGAATGACGTGGGGAGAGATAGCTAAAGGGAAAGAGTTTCTTTCAGGTTTAATGAAAATGTTCTAATATTGGTTTGGGTGATGGTTCCATAACTGTGAACATACTAGAGATCATTGAACTGTATACTTTATTTAATTTTTTTTTAGCTTCACTTTTTATTTTTTTATTTTTTTTATATTCCCTGATTGACTTTTTTTTTTTTTTAACTTTACAATTCTGTATTGGTTTTGCCATACATTGACATGAATCCACCACGGGTGTACATGCGTTCCCAAACATGAACCCCCCTCCCACCCCCCTCCCCACAACATCTCTCTGGGTCATCCCCGTGTACCAGCCCCAAGCGTGCCATACTTTAAATGGGTGAATTATATGGTGTGTGAATATATCACAATAAAAGTATAACAAAAAGATCATCAGAAAGCTACAGCAAGAATAAACTTAAGAAGGTATTTTTCAAGTATTACAACTTGTGGATTTTTAGAAGATAAGATGTAGGAGAGATATGACTCTACAGTGAAGGCCCTAAACAACTTTTCTGAAAGTATAATCTTAACGTCTAAGAAACTGGGCAAGGGTTTCCACTGGAAAATGTCCAGCTCGTCTATTTCCTTATATCTGTCTTTTAGGAAGAGAAATGCTTTCTCAGTTGAGAGAATAATGATTAGTCATCAACAATGTTTTGGGGGCAATTCCTGCGGTATAAAGAGGATGCATGGCCCTTAGTTTTTTCAAAGTCCAAAGTAGATGAAAACTCCCCCAGACTACACTCCTGAATTTTTCCAATTTTGTCATTCGTCTTTGAAGAATACTTCTTTGAAGTAACAGTGTCACTATAAAAGACTATGCTTTGATTGATACTGTTAAGGAAGACCCATAATTCACTTAAAGTATCAATTATCATTAATATCTAGGATTCTTTCCTGTGGTTCTTAGTATCTGTGTCCCTGCTGTTTCCCCACCTAATCCTCCTGAGCTGAGAATATAAGACTATCAGAGCTGCCTCTCCAGCCCTTCAAGGTAGCCTCTATTCTTGGCAGTGGCTACATGGGGTAGCTCTCAGTTCATTTCATGCATTTACTTGTTTAATCCCCCAAAGAACCCATCCTCTCCAGAGAAGAAACACACACACACTTTAGTATGTTTCAGAGCATCATTCTCTCCTCAGCTTCTCAGAATAGATACCTGCACGTAGCCTAGTGTATCCGACATCTGTCTGTCATCTTTCACCCTAAGAAAAATGTTTTCAGTACACACCAGATTGTAGAATGAAACAGGTTTTAGATCTAACTCCCTTCTCATTACCAACAAGAAATCTTATCTAAGGTTCTCAATAAACAAGGAGGCATGAGAGCTTTAGAAATGAATAAAGTTTGCAGAAAGTTCAGTTCAGTTCAGTTCAGTCACTCAGTCGTGTCTGACTTTTTGCGACCCCATGAATCGCAACACGTCAGGCCTCCCTGTCCATCACCATCTCCCGGAGTTCACTCAGACTCACATCCATCGAGTCTGTGATGCCATCCAGCCATCTTATCCTTGGTCGTCCCCTTCTCCTCCTGCCCCCAATCCGTCCCAGCATCAGAGTCTTTTCCAATGAGTCAACTCTTCTCATGAGGTGGTCAAAGTACTGAAGTTTCAGCTTTAGCATCATTCCTTCCAAAGAAATCCCAGGGTTGATCTCCTTCAGAATGGACTGGTTGGATCTCCTTGCAGTCCAGGGGACTCTCAAGATTCTTCTCCAACACCACAGTTCTAAAGCATCAATTCTTCAGCGCTCAGCCTTCTTCACAGTCCAACTCTCACATCCATACATGACCACAGGAAAAACCATAGCCTTGACTAGACAGACATTAGTCGGCAAAGTAATGTCTCTGCTTTTGAATATACTATCTAGGTTGGTCATAACTTTTCTTCCAAGGAGTAAGCGTCTTTTACTTTCATGGCTGCAGGCACCATCTGCAGTGATTTTGGAGCCCCCCAAAATAGTCTGACACTGTTTCCACTGTTTTCCCATCTATTTCCCATGAAGTGATGGGACCAGATGCCATGATCTTCGTTTTCTGAATGTTGAGCTTTAAGCCAACTTTTTCACTCTCCTCTTTCACTTTCATCAAGAGGCTTTTTAGCTCCTCTTCACTTTCTGCCATGAGGGTGGTGTCATCTGCATATCTGAGGTTATTGATATTTCTCCCGGCAATCTTGATTCCAGCTTTTGTTTCTTCCAGTCCAGCGTTTCTCATGATGTACTCTGCATGTGAATAACTTCAAAGACCCAGATGGTAGCTTCCTCCACCCCTACTCACATCCCTTGTTGACTGAGCCGACAGAGCCTACAAATTTATAGGTGGCCTTGCCAGGTGACTCAGTGGTAAAGAATCTACCTGCCAATGCAAGGGATGCAAGAGATGTGGGTCTGATCTGTGGGTCAGGAAGATCCCCTGGAGGAGAAAATGGCAACTCACTTAAGTAATTTTGCCTAAAAAAATTCCATGAACAGAGAAGCGTGGCAGGCTACAGTCCATGGGGTTGCAAAGAGCTGAACATGACCGAGCACACACACACACACAATCTGTATGTAAATAAAGAAAATCATGGTAGCAAATCCAGGATCATGGATTATGCTTATTCTTTTGACATAAAGATCACTCATATGTGAATTTTAAATAGGATACTATATCTTGATGATAATACCATAATAAGAAAATACTAGTTTTTTTTTTCCGAATCTCTAGCCTAAACCAATACAGTATTGTAAAGTAAAAAAATTAAAAAATTAAAAAAAAACAAGGACTGTGAGAAAAAAAAAAAACAAGAGAATGTGCGAATATCTAACACCTTTACTAAAATTCAAACATATTTGCTTATGTATGTACGTACACCAGTCACTGAACTCAAAGAAAATCCTGCTTAAACATATTATTAAAATGGGCACTTAACCAGATACACAGGTTGTAAGTGAGTTCCTTATTCTCCCCTGTTGAGAACGTTGCAAACATCCCATTGTTAGGATGGTCTGGGTGGGTTAAAACACACCACAATCTGTTTAGCATAACTAGCTAGTCTAATTCTAGTCTTTAAATTTCCAAGAGGTCAGCCATTATTTAGAACTCTGACACACACAAGAGTACATAGTATCAATTTAAGCAGAGATCATTTCAGAGACTAAATCAACTGCAGAATTTGTTAGTTGGACTTTGCATAATTGGCCAAATACTGACAGGATTTGGCCAGTTATGCAAAATTCCTCAACTTTGTCTATTTCTATATCAGATTTCAGCTTTCCTGGGTACAACTGTTTGTACACTGATTTTTTTTTATAATTATTGTTAATGATGCTAAAAGAGTTTGCTGTTTCAAACTTTGCACACAAACCTAGCAAGCAAAATCTTCCATAAATGTATTCTAAGCTCTTGGCAAACTTTCCCCAGGAGCAAATACTAACTCCAGATAGTGTTTATTAGCTTTTTTAAAATAATCACTGTAATAGTGGCATGTAATTGCTAGAGGTAAATGCTTATCTAGGCCACAGATTAACCAAGTTTGAGCTCCTTAATAGAACCTGGTCAGAAATAATTTATTTCTCACACAGTTCACATTTTGAAATAACCACCTGATTTTCCTCTGATTTTGCTTTGCACTCCAACAATGAATTCATGGCTACACATTGCATCCTGCTTGTGCTGTCAACAGAGAAACGTGGAGAGTGGATTCTGTGTTGTATAACACAGATAAAGCTGTGGGAGATGGCTTCATTCAGCTTCTTACCCTGCATCTCTAAGCGTGCCTGTGGGCATGCATGCTCGGTGACTCGATCATTTCTGACTCTTTTGTGACCCCATAGAGTAGCCCGCCAGGCTCGTCTGTCCATGGGATTCTCCAGGCAGAAATTCTGGAATGAATGGCCATTTCCTCCTCCAGGGAATCTTCCTGACCCAGGGATCAAACCCACATCTCCTGCACTGGCAAGCGGATTCTTTACCATTGAACCACCTGGAGAACCCACCCTACATCCCCAGGACTGAGTTAAAACTTAGAGAGAGTGTCCCAATGTAAACAGTGCTACGTCTCTGCATTATCTAAGTATTATAGCTACCTCCCTGAATATTAGGAAGTCCTTCCTGCTATGAGATAACTGCTATCCACAAGGCAATCCTGCTAGAAATACCATGTGTGGGTTTATATGTGGACATGTTTGCAGTTCCTTCGGGTAAATACCAAGGAGCATGACAGCTGGATCATATGGCAAGAGCACATTTTGCTTTGTAGAAAAGAACCAACCAAACTGTCCTTCAAAGTGGCTATACCACTTGCATTCCTGCCGATAATGAGTAAGGGTTCCCGCTGCTCTACATCCTCATCAGTGTTTAGCATTGTCGGTGTTCCAGATTGGGGCCATTTTAACAGTCACGTGGTGGTATCTCACTGCTGGTTTAATTTGCATTTCCTGATGACCTTTGATGTGGAGCATCTTTCCACATGCTTATCTGCCATCTGTGTATCTTCTTTGGCGAGGTGCTTGTTAAAAATCTTTGGCCCACTTTAAAATCACATTGTTTGATATTATATTATTGAGTTTTAAGAATTCTTTGTATATTTTGGATAACAGTCCTCTATCAGATATGTTTTTGCAAATATTTTCTCATCACCAGCCAGTTGTGGTTTGTTTTCTAATCCTCTTCATCTTGTCTTCCATAGAGGAGAGGTTTTTTATTTTAATGCAACCCAGCTTGTCTTCCATAGAAGAGAGGGTTTTATTTTAATGCAATCCAGTTGTTTCTTTCAAGGATTGTGCCTTTGGTGTTGTATCTAAAGAGGCATCACCATACCTAAAGACCATCTAGGTTGTCACCTATGTTATCTTCTAGGATGTTTTTAGTTTTGCATTTAATGTTTAGATTCATGATCCATTTTGAGTTAACATTTGTGCCAAGCATAAGGTCTTCATCTAGACCCATTTTTATCTTGCATGTGAGGAGTTCCAATTTTCCAGCACCGTTTATCGAAAGAGACGGTCGAGGCCCTGTTGTTTTTCTTTGCTCCATTGTCAAAGCTCATTTGACGGCTTGTATTTATGTGAGTCTCTTTCTGGACTCACTCTTCTGTTCCATTGATCTACTTTCTTCTTTGTCTGATAACAACTTGTCCTGATTACTGTAGCTTCCCGGTAATTCTTGAAATTAGTGGTATTAGTCCTCCAGCTTCTTTCTTCTTCAATATCATGTTGACTATTCTGGGCCTTTTACCTCTACATATAATCTTTAGATTCATCTTGATCTCCATGAAATAGCATGCTGGGACTTTTACTGGAATTGCCCTGAATCTATAGATCAAATTGGGAAAAGCTGACATCTTGACCATATTGGGTCTTCTTCCTAGTGAACAAGGACTATCTCTTCATTTATTTAGCTCTTCATCAGAATTTTTTAGTTTTCCTCATAGAGTTCTTGTACATATTTTTTATATTTATACCTAATCACTTTAGTTCTGAGGGTGCTAATGGAAATGGTATTATGTTTAATTTAATTTAAATTTAATTTCAAAGTCCATGTTCATTGTTAGTCAAGTACAAGTCTGTAGCTTTAGCATAAACAGTGAATACATCTATGTGTTGTGTTGCATGTTGAAGCATTCCAACTATCGATAATTAAATCAAGTATGCTATAAGAAGACTGAGTTATTCTTCTCGTCTCTTTATAGAAAATATTATAAATTATTGTCCAATGTAGAAACACTTCAGAGACTATGCAGCCAAAATGTAGGAATTAAAATATTGCAGAGATGTGTCAAGCAGTTAATTAGTGAAAATATTATGCTTTTTAAGATTTTGTGATACTTTTCAGATTCCAAAAATTTGCTTTCTCATTGTAAATAAATACTCCTTTTCATTTTGCATCTATAATTTTTATTCTCTTTCTTAAAGAGAGCCTGAAAAATTTGGACATGCTTCAGGCCCCAAAACCTGGACCTGCCCTTGGCCTCCATTATTCCACCTAAGAAGGTTTACTGTCATCTAAATTGAAAAGAAACTAATGAAGCTGAATGTACAACTGTGCAAAGAATTACGATCTTTTGTTCAGATTTTTCAGCAATTCATTTTCTAGATGGTTCTGCTATCATCTTTAATGTCAGGATTGAGTCAGAGTAGATAAAGTAATAAAATACTCTGCAGCCACAGCCAGCGCAAGCAGGGTCTGGGCGCCACATTACTGCCTCTCATCAGCCTCACTAAGAAATTGGTGAGTCTAGGGGAGGGACAGAGCGGTGGCCAAGCCTCAGGATCTATCTCGTAATTCTGGCACGCATACTCTGATCACTTCTCATCTAAGCAGGAACAAAGAAGCCCCCTGCATGGCTTCAGCTTATACACAAGGGGAGGCCGTGTTTTAACCCCATTCTATGACTACTTGATCTTCTTCACCTGCAATTTGAGATGCTGGCCTTCTCTGGGGCACTCTGGTCAGCTGGGCCAAGTAGGAGTTGGCGAAGAGCAGAAAGGGCTGTTCCCAGACCTGCACCCCACTGCCCTACCTCTGATGTCATATAGATCCTGCACTCATTAGGATTCTCCTGAGAAATAGAACCAACAGAATGTGTGTGCGTGTGTGTGTTTATACATATAGAGGAAAAAGAGAGAGAAGAGAAAGTGCTTTATGTAAGGAATTAGGGAGGCTGAAAAGCCCCAAATTTGCATTTGACAAGCTGGAGACCCAGGAGGGTGGTGATGTAATTCCATTCCAATCTGAGTCTGAAGGTCTGAGAACCTGGAGAGCTGATGGTATAGTCCCAATCTGAAAACTCCAGCAGGCAAGATACCCAAGAAGGGCCAATGCTTCCGTTCAAGTCCAAAGGTCAGGGGAAACAAGGTGCCAGGTCAGTGCAGTCAGACAGGAGGAGTCCCTCTTACTCAGTCATTCTGTTCTCCTCAGAGTCTTCAGCTGGTGAAAGAACCCCACCCCACCCCCATTCACTTAATTGCAGGGCAATCTGCTTTTTGAGTCTACTGATTAAAATACTAATCTCATCCAGAATCACCCCCACAGAACCCCTAGAATAATGTTTGCACAGGTGCCTGGGCACTTCATAGCCCAGTCAGGTTGATATTAAATTAACCAAACCAAACACTGAAGCAGCATGAAACCTAACACCCATTGTCTGATGCTCAGAATGAGTTCTCCCTTCTCCACCATCACTTGTACCTCTGGATTGACTTCTAGAGAAATGGCACTGCTCTATTTATCCACATGATCAGAAACCATTCACAGAGCTCCGGAAAGATGCTCAAATCCTGTTTTCCTCATGTCACTTGGAGGAGCTTGCAATTCTCTCCTTGAACAGAATAGAGCTTGTCCTAGTCAGCACAGGCTGCCATAAGACTATCACAGACTGAAGGTTTAAAGGGGTGCTTAAACTACAGAACGTCTAATTCTCAAGGTTCTAGAGGTTGGAAGTCCAAGATCCAGATACCAGCATGATTAGACTCTGGCCCCATCCTTCTTTGCTTGAGGAAGACCACCTTGTCGCTGTGTTTTCTTCACCTGTGGAGAGAGAAAGAGCAAGCTTGCTAGTAAGCGCACTGATCCTGTCATGGGGGCCCCATCCAAAGGCTTCACCTTCAAATCACATCACACTGGGGGTTAGGGCTTCATCATATTAATTTGGAAGAGGACAGTTCACTCCACATCAGAACCCATGGAGGATTTAAGCTGAGAAATGGGCATGAACAGGCTGTTTCATAAAAGTCACTCTGATGTCACTGGGGATACATTTTGGAGAGAAACTCTGGGGGCAAGGGGCTCAGGATGGGGAGTTGAGGAGTTGGAGGGGGATCACAGAGATATTTAGATATCTAAAGTATTCCACGGAATTTAACAGGATGCAAATTAAGAGTTTGTATGGTTTGGGGGGTTTGTTTGGTTTTTCTTTTCCAGTTTCACAGACTGGTCAATTAACCCAAAGTACAGATCCTGATTCAGTAGAATGGGCTGGAGCCTGAGAGTCTTATGACAAAATCCTAGATGGTGTCAAGATGCTGGTACACAGACTCACTACTTTGAGCAGCAAAGACAAGGGAGGTGGGGGAGAGAACCAACCAGAATGTCGTCAGGGAGCCTGTGTGCTCCATTTGATTGTAACATACCTAATTGTGCTGTGTGTCATGGAACAAGATGTGAACCTTCATTGAGCCTTGGTTCCTAAATTTCCATGGTTGCTTATCAGTCTATAGCAGACACCCTCTTCCAACAACACAAGAGAAGACTCTACACATGGACATCACCAGATGGTCAACACTGAAATCAGACTGATTATATTCTTTGCAACCCAAGATGGAGAAGCTCTATACAGTTAGCAAAAACAAGACTGGGAGCTGACTGTGGCTCAGATCATGAACTCCTTATTGCCAAATTCAGACTTAAATTGAAGAAAGTAGGGAAAACCACTAGACCATTCAGGTATGACCTAAATCAAATCCCTTATGATTATACAGTGGAAGTGAGAAATAGATTTAAGGGTCTAGATCTAACAGACAGAGTGCCTGATGAACTATGGATGGAGGTTCGTGACATTGTATAAGAGACAGGGATCAAGACCATCCCATGGAAAAGAGATGCAAAAAAAGCAAAATGGCTGTCTGAGGAGGCCTTACAAATAGCTGTGAAAAGAAGAGAAGTGAAAAGCAAAGGAGAAAAGGAAAGATATAAGCATCTGAATACAGAGTTCCAAAGAATAGCAAGGAGAGATAAGAAAGCCTTCCTCAGCGATCAATGCAAAGAAATAGAGGACAGCAACAGAATGGGAAAGACTAGAAATCTCTTCAAGAAACTTAGAGATACCAAGGGAACATTTCATGCAAAGATGGGGTCAATAAAGGACAGAAATGGTATGGACCTAACAGAAGCAGAAGATATTAAGAAGAGGTGGCAAGAATACACAGAAGAACTGTACAAAAAAGATCTTCATGACCCAGATATTCACAATGATGTGATCACTCATCTAGAGCTAGACATCCTGGAATGTGAAGTTAAGTGGGCCTTAGAAAGCATCACTATGAACAAAGCTAGTGGAGGTGATGGAATTCCAGTTGAGCTATTTCAAATCCTGAAAGATGATGCTGTGAAAGTGCTGCACTCAATATGCCAGCAAATTTGGAAAACTCAGCAGTGGCCACAGGACTGGAAAAGGTCAGTTTTCATTCCAATCCCAAAGAAAGGCAACGCCAAAGAATGCTCAAACTACCGCACTATTGCACTCATCTCACATGCTAGTAAAGTAATGCTGTCTAGGTTGGTCATAACTTATCTTCCAAGGAGTAAGCGTCTTTTACTTTCATGGCTGCAATCACCATCTGTAGTGATTTTGGAGCCCAAAATAATAAAGTCTGACACTGTTTCCACTGTTTCCCCATCTATTTCCCATGAAGTGATGGGACCAGATGCCATGATCTTCGTTTTCTGAATGTTGAGCTTTAAGCCAACTTTTTCACTCTCCACTTTCACTTTCATCAAGAGGCTTTTTAGCTCCTCTTCACTTTCTGCTATGAGGGTGGTGTCATCTGCATATCTGAGGTTATTGATATTTCTCCCGCCAATCTTGATTCCAGCTTGTGCTTCTTCCAGTCCAGCATTTTTCATGATGTACTCTGCATATAAGTTAAAAAAGAGGGTGACAATATTCAGGCTTGACGTATTCCTTTACCTATTTGAAACCAGTCTGTTGTTCCATGTCCAGTTCTAACTGTTGCTTCCTGACCTGCATACAGGTTTCTCAAGAGGCAGATCAGGTGGTCTGGTATTCCTATCTCTTTCAGAATTTTCCACAGTTTATTGTGATCCACACAGTCAAAGACTTGGCATTGTCAATAAAGCAGAAATAGATGTTTTTCTGGATCTCTCTTGCTTTTTCAATGATCCAACCGATGTTAGCAGTTTCATCTCTGGTTCCTCTGCCTTTTCTAAATCCAGCTTGAACATCTGCAAGTTCACGGTTCATGTATTGCTGAAGCCTGGCTTGGAGAATTTTGAGCATTACTTTACTAGTGTGTGCTGCTGCTGCTGCTGAGTTGCTTCAGTTGTGTCCGACTCTGTGTGACCCCATAGACGGCAGCCCTGTCCCTGGGATTCTCCAGGCAAGAACACTGGAGTGGGTTGCCATTTCCTTCTCCAAAGCATGAAAGTGAAAATTGAAAGTGAAGTTGCCCAGTCTTGTCTGACTCTTAGCGATCCAATGGACTGCAGCCCACCAGGTGTGAGATGAGTGCAATAGTGCGGTAGTTTGAGCATTCTTTGGCGTTGCCTTTCTTTGGGATTGGAATGAAAACTGACCTTTTCCAGTCCTGTGGCCACTGCTGAGTTTTCCAAATTTGCTGGCATATTGAGTGCAGCACTTTCACAGCATCATCTTTCAGGATTTGAAATAGCTCAACTGGAATTCCATCACCTCCACTAGCTTTGTTCATAGTGATGCTTTCTAAGGCCCACTTAACTTCACATTCCAGGATGTCTAGCTCTAGATGAGTGATCACATCATTGTGAATATCTGGGTCATGAAGATCTTTTTTGTACAGTTCTTCTGTGTATTCTTGCCACCTCTTCTTAATATCTTCTGCTTCTGTTAGGTCCATACCATTTCTGTCCTTTATTGACCCCATCTTTGCATGAAATGTTCCCTTGGTATCTCTAAGTTTCTTGAAGAGATTTCTAGTCTTTCCCATTCTGTTGCTGTCCTCTATTTCTTTGCATTGATCGCTGAGGAAGGCTTTCTTATCTCTCCTTGCTATTCTTTGGAACTCTGTATTCAGATGCTTATATCTTTCCTTTTCTCCTTTGTTTTTCACCTCTTTTCTTTTCACAGCTATTTGTAAGGCTCCCTAGACAGCCATTTTGCTTTTTTGCATCTCTTTTCCATGGGGATGGTCTTGATCCCTGTCTCTTATACAATGTCACCAACTTCATTCCATAGTTCATCAGGCACTCTATCTATCAGATCTAGGCCCTTAAATTTATTTCTCACTTCACTGTATAATCATAAGGGATTTGATTTAGGTCATACAAGATTGTCAGGAGAAATATCAATAACATCAGAAATGCAGATGACACCACCCTTATGGCAGAAAGCGAAGAGGAACTAAAAAGCCTCTTGATGAAAGTGAAAGTGGAGAGCAAAAAAGTTGGCTTAAAGCTCAACATTCAGAAAATGAAGATCATGGTATCCGGTCCCATCACTTCATGGGAAATAGATTAGATGGGGAAACAGTGGAAACAGTGTGAGACTTTATTTTGGGGGGCTCCAAAATCACTGCAGATGGTGACTGCAGCCATGAAATTAAAAGACACTTACTCCTTGGAAGTAAAGTTATGACCAACCTAGACAGCATATTCAAAAGCAGAGACATTACTTTGCTGACTAAGGTCCGACTAGTCAAGGCTATGATTTTTCCAGTAGTCATGTATGGATGTGAGAGTTGGACTGTGAAGAAAGCTGAGTGCCAAAGAATTGATGCTTTTGAACTGTGATGTTGGAGAAGACTCTTGAGAGTCCCTTGGACTGTGAGGAGATCCAATCAGTCCATTCTGAAGGAGATCAACCCTGGGATTTCTTTGGAAGGAATGATGCTAAAGCTGAAACTCCAGTACTTTGGCCACCTCATGCGAAGAGTTGACTCATTGGAAAAGACTTTGATGCTGGGAGGGACTGGGGGCAAGAGGAGAAGGGGACGACAGAGGATGAGATGGCTGGATGGCATCACTGACTGATGGAAATGAATCTGAGTGAACTCCGGGAGTTGGTGATGGACAGGGAGGCCTGCCATGCTGCGATTCATGGGGTCGCAAAGAGTCGGACACAACTGAGCAACTGAACTGAACTGAATGGTCTAGTGATTTTCCATACTTTGTTCAATTTAAGTCTGAATTTGGCAATAAGGAGTTCATGATCTGAGCCACAGTCAGCTCCTGGTCTTGTTTTTGTTGACTGTATAGAGCTTCTCCATCTTTGGCTGCAAAGAATATAATCTATCTGATTTCAGTGTTGACCATCTGGTGATGTCCATGTGTAGAGTCTTCTCTTGTGTTGTTGGAAGAGGGTGTTTGCTATGACCAGTGCATTTTCTTGGCAAAACTCTATTAGTCTTTGCTCTGCTTCTTTCCGCAAACAACAGACTGGTTCCAAATAGGAAAAGGAGTATGTCAGGACTATATATTGTCACCTTGCTTATTTAACTTATATACAGAGTACATCATGAGAAGTGCTGGGCTGGAAGAAGCACAAGCTGGAATCAAGATTGCTGGAAGAAATATCAATAACCTCAGATATGCAGAGGATACCACCCTTATGACAGAAAGTGAAAATGAACTTAAAAAGCTTCTTGATGAAAGTGAAAGTGGAGAGTGAAAAAGTTGGCTTAAAGCTCAACATTCAGAAAACGAAGATCATGGCATCCGGTCCCATCATGTCATGGCAAATAGATGGGGAAACAGTGGAAACAGTGTCAGACTTTATTTTGGGGGGCTCCAAAATCACTGCAGATGGTGACTGCAGCCATGAAATTAAAAGACACTTACTCCTTGGAAGGAAAGTTTTGACCAACCTAGACAGCATATTAAAAAGCAGAGACATTACTTTGCCAACAAAGTCCGTCTAGTTAAGGCTATGGTTTTTCCTGTGGTCATTATGGATGTGAGAGTTGGACTGTGAAGAAAGCTGGGTGCCGAAGAATTGATGCTCTTGAACTATGGTGTTGGAGAAGACTCTTAAGAGTCCCTTGGACTGCAAGGAGATCCAATCAGTCCATCCTAAAGGAGATCAGTCCTGGGTGTTCATTGGGAGAACTGATGCTGAAGCTGAAACTCCAATATTTTGGCCACCTCATGCAAAGTGTTGACTCATTGGAAAACACTCTAATGCTGGGAAGGATTGGGGGCAGAAGGAGAAGGGGACAACAGAGAGATGGCTGGATGGCATCACCGACTTGATGGACATGAGTTTGGGTAAACTGCGGGAGTTGCTGATGGACAGGGAAGCCTGGAGTGCTGCGATTCATGGGGTCGCAAAGAGTCAGACACAACTGAGCAATTGACCTGAACCAAACTTACCAGTCTATGATTGCACAACCCCAGATCTAATAGCACTTGTTCTCAGGAGAAAGCAATGGAAAGTCAGTTGTAGTCAGCTTTCAGGAGCTTGTTATGCATTATAAGGCTTATTAAATGACTTCTTCTTTAAGGGTAATTGGTATTTAAAAAACAGCATTAAAATGGTCCAGTGATAGCTTATTACAATTAAGTTAATTTCAAAATCAAACTTTGCTTTGAAGTCTTCCTTCTTTGTACTTCTTTAATGCAGGCAGAAGAGAAGTGGGAACAGGGAAGTAGGTCATTAAGGGCTACATATAATCATTGCTTCTTTGGGGAAATGCTTTAGGGCTTTGCACTGGGGAGGCAAGACCTTGTACTGCTCATATTAGGTGAGTTTCTGAGTCTGAAAGGACCTCTAGGAATTACAAAACCCTTTGGTTTACAAAAGCTCTTTTGATTCTTCACTTCTTTAGAATAATTTGCCTCCAGAGTCTATATCATGGGGTCCTCATCACCCACTAAATTAGTTGTCATTCTAATCAATTCTCCTGATGTTAACCCATGATCCATAGATGAGGTGGTGTAAATGTAGGCCAAGTTCACTGTGTATAATTTATTTGGTGTGAAGAAAATAAATCATCACATATAATTTATACAAAGTGCATGATTCATACCCTCAAACTTCTACTTTTAATTGGAAATGCACTTTTGGCTATGCAGAATATGGGAAGCTGGATTTCTGGATCTCTAGTGCTACTTTCCAACCTGGGCAGGAAGGCAGGGTTAACTTTAAGGGACGCGAAACACCCACTCAAATGACATCCCTGGCTCACAGGGCACGGGGTCTAGGTGATGCTCGAACCCCACGGCCAGGAAGGGAACAGGTGCAGAGCAATGTGGTTTGTAAGTTTACATGAATCCAGATAA
This sequence comes from Oryx dammah, assembly GCF_014754425.2. NCBI lineage: Eukaryota > Metazoa > Chordata > Mammalia > Artiodactyla > Bovidae > Oryx > Oryx dammah. The sequence goes on along the minus strand of NW_024070209.1, from coordinate 88,191,901 downwards.
TCCCCTTCTATCCCATTCTTTTCTGATGTGGCTTCTTTCTCAGAGTAAGGTTACAAATTACTCTCATGAGCAATGTAGCTGCAGCGTTCCGGGAAGCATTCTCAGATTAAGTTGGTCCAGGTGAGCCTTTCAGAAGGCTGTGGAAGCCATTGAGAATGGAATCTTGAAGTTGACATTGCAGATGGTGCTGGCAAGTCCATGGGAAAAAGCCTCCCAAGAGGCACAGAGCAGCAGATGGGATTGGATTCTTGCAGAAACAATGTCCCCCTCTCAGACAGACTCTGGCCATTCCAGGTCACCTGATTCCCTCCCAGATAAAAATTATCACTGTGGTAGATGCCATGCGAGCACTGCTGGGTCCTGTTGTCAGGAGGTTTTGCAGTTGTCCCCTCATCTAACTTAATCCTGACAACACTCTTCAGAGGTGACTTGCACTGTATTCTTGTCTAAATGAAAGACCCTCGATCCAAATGCATGAAATGGCTCATCCACAGGTTAGAAAGAGGTAGAAAGGGAACTCAAAGCAGGTCTGTTGGACTTGAAACCCTGGGTTATTCCCTCCAGGCTGCACTGCCCCTTCCATCCTACCTGACTCAGGCTCGTCTCTGTTAGGCTTGTCCCAGGTTGAGCATCCCATGGTCACCTCCCTGCTTAAGGCATATCCATACCCTGGCTCAGCTCTGGACTGCTCTGACTGGTCAGGGAATGAGATCATTTAGATCTGGGCAGACTTCCCCTCACTTCTGGTTCAACTTGTCCTCAAGGGGTAAGAAATAGTAACAGAAAAGGAATTCATGAAAAGCAATGAACTTAGCAGCCCAGCGTGGCAGGTGTCTTGGGGTGTTTTATGTGAGTCATGTGACATATTCTGGTATTCCCTCGGAGGCATGCATCTCAAAACAACCCCTACTTGAAAAATACAATTGTTATGAACCGTGATTTGTAATATCACAAATCACACAAAATATCACAGGCCCAGGAGAACTGAAAAGAGCTAAGGAAATTGCACTGTGTCTTTGAAAAACAGCCTGAGAAGTAGTGTCTCTCTGATGTTACAGGCTGCAGCCCCAACTCTCATCAGAGGATAAATCAATTTGCTGCAGCTGTGGGCTGCTAGTGAGGTCCAGGGCACGTGGCCAGACTCACGCTAAGAAAAGACAAAGCTGGGGTGAAGAGTAGCTGATGTTCCGTGATGCCCTCACTGGCCGCCTGTGGGGAGTCTGCAGCCTGCCTCTTCGGACTCCAGTTCTTATTTTCAAATTATTGGGAGGCGATGTGTGTGCAAAAGGAGGTCACCTCCAGCTGACCCTGCCCCCCCCCCCCAGGGAGAGGAGCGGCTTCGCGAATCTTCCTCTCCAACCTGGAGGAGAACTCAGCAAGAAACAGCATGGAGACCTGGACCCGGCAAATCTTTTCCTCCGGGGGGCCTTGGCTCCAGATTTATTAAGATTTTGTCAAAGCAGGGAACATTTTATGACACATTTGAGATTTGCCTCCTTGCTTCCCTGGTAGCTCAGCTGATAAAGAATCTGCCTGTGGGAGACGTGGGTTTAATCCCTGGATGGGAAAAATCCCTGGCAACCCACTCCAATATTCTGGCCTGGAGAATTTCATGGACAGAGGAGACTGGCAAGCTACACACTCTCCATAGGGTCACAAAGAGTTGGACACGACTGAACAACTTTTACGTCACTGGATCAGTTAAGGCAAACCTTCAAGGTCTCTCTGGCTGTCCTGCACTGCTTTCTTGCCCTGCAACTGCAGGGCAGCCGGTCTTCTGCTCCAGGGCCTGGGGAAGCCCCACCTCCTATGAAGCCCCACTCCTGCCACCCGTCCTCATCACCTCCCCTGCACCACCCGCCCCCACCCCCCGCAAAGAACAACAGTATCTGTTGGCTGCCCATCCTTCCCCAAGCCTGCCAGGCCTGGGAGCGACAGCAAACCACCTCTGACTTTCTGCCCCTGCAGGTTCAGGCAGAGGCACAAGGACGCCTTCCAGGCAGGAGAGCTGGAGAGCCTGAAAGACTAACTCTGCTCAAGGCAGCCAGGGAAGGGAAGGGAGGGAGAGGTGCTTCACCCAGAGGGTGCTATCCCCACTGAGCCCAGAGTTACCCAGAAACAGCACAGCAGAGGAGACAGAGCCCGGCAGAAATGCTATGAAAGGACAGACCAGCGAGCAAGCAATACTCATGCCGGTGGGGTCTAAGTTTCCATGGACGGCAGTGGGCGAGAAGCCAGGAGCCCAGAGAGAGAAGGGAGCTGGCTTCTACCACACCCTCACCCACCCACATCACCTTCTGGCTCTGTGTCCATACACCAGACTTCACAGCCTGAAGATCCTATTCCCTTATTTAACCCTCTGGATAACCCTCACCTGCACTTCCATGATGGCTCAGCAGTAAAGAATCCGCCTGCAATGCAGGAGACGTTCAATCCCTGGGTTGGGAAGATCCCCTGGAGAAGGGAATAACTGACTACCTGCTCTTTTATGCTGAATTTCCTTGGGTGTATTCTTGCCTGGGAAATCCCATGAACAGAGGAGCCTGGCAGGCTATAGTTCATGGGGTTGCAAAAGAGTCGGACACGACTTAGCGACGAAACCACCACCACCATAACCTTCATGTAACAAACCAGGAGGATGAGCATTATCCCTGATTTACAGACGAGGAAATCAGAACTCAGGAGGTTGAATATTTGAGCCAAGGTTATGGAGTTACTATGGTTATAGAGTTACCATGGTTATAGTCACTATATGTCCATGGTGTGGAAGGGCCATCTGGTGACCCACCTGTGTGTCAGGCCTCTCTGCCTTTTTTCCAGGCTTTCTTTGGTAGAATGTCTTTCCTGCCCATGCAAACCGAGTCGATTTTTCAAGCCTCCTCAGTATTTCCCTGCCCACCTCCCACCAACCCAAGAAAGACTGCTCATAACCTCCACGCCCCACCAAGTGTCCATCACTGCTCTTCTTCACACCTTTTCAAGCTCTGGTTTGTGTGCAAGGCTGTCCCCCACCTCGCCCTTGAGCTGTTGGAGGGCAGAGGCTCTGCGTGTGTTCACATCTCCACACCAGCAGAGTTTCTGGAAGCATGGATGAGTATCCTTTTCACTAGCCCATTTCTCTCCCTAACGTGGGACAACAGAAAATGACACCATGCCTATGAAATGACACCAGCCATATGAAAGGCTGCTTAGAAAGCAGGCCAAATGGGTTTTCAGATCTGCTGAGAGATGGTCCCCAAATGAGATTTTCCAACACCTCTTTCAGCAGCAGAGGGCTTGGTTTCTGTGCCCGACTTTCTGCTTCTCAAACCTTTGGGAATTTCCTTGGGTGTGTTGAATGGGATGAAATCAAACTGAGTCCTTCCCTGATTCACAGAAATTCGGAAATTTCTTTGATCAATAATGAGAATGACACTGTTTGGCTGGGTTTTTACTGGTTGAAAACATTTTGCTCAGATTAGCTGTAAAGATTTCAACACCAACGGCATCATCTCTCAGAGATGGGAAATATAAGGCAGGCCTGCAGATCAGCCAGCATTTGCAAGTTGGAGAGAACTTTGATTAAACAAAGGGAATGTTGTGTCGTTTCCTGAGCCGGAGACCAAAACGCCATTGTCTGGGTAAAAACCGAATTCAGCCCAGCCCTGATCTTCACCTTCAGACGTGGCTTTCCTGTGACGTTGTTCTGACCGTGAACTTAAAGAGAGCCCCACGACTGTGACTAATTGTTTTCAGTTCTCATTGATTGTCAAGACTCCTGACAAAATTCTCAGAAATAGAAACAGAATCTGCTGCATGGGCAAGACATCCACCATGCGTGTGAGAACACCCCCGATACAAGCCCTCTCTCCATCTGCTTAGAGAGATCCTTAGAGAGCAGGTGAGGCCCTTCAGAGTGCCAGCATAACAGCAGGAATGATTCCCTCCAGGATTAAAGGTTTCCTTGGTTGAGGGGGAGCCGGGGGTGACGACGTGCCCAGTGTGTGTATATGTAGGAAACCTGGAGTCAACCAGGTAAAGCTGGGTTTTGAATGGATATCATTCACTGGTCCAGCTGCAAAATGCATCTAACAATGTGATTACACCATTCCAAAACTATTAAAGTTCAGATGATCAGACTTCAGCTTCTTATTGGGGGGAAAAAGGGAGCCAAGTTTTAAACAATAACAGTTTATCACTTTAAAAGGCATGCAGATTGCAGGGAAAGTACCGGTGTACCTTCCGGTAGAAACATCCTCCTTGTGTGCCTTCCAAAGCTCTCCACGCTCTGTTTAGAAGCCAATCACAGGCAGGCACGAATGGAGCCCGAATAGAAACCAGCTTGCCCTTTCAGGAGTCAAATTCGCCTTTGTTGATCAAGGGGCAATCCTACTCTATTACAGAAGCTAAGCAGAAGATTGAACCCCAGCCCTTCCAAGAGCAACTGATTCATACATTAAGATTCCCAAACCTTGCACCACCTTTTGAATTCACAACCAAGCCCTCGTGTAGGTTCTGAAAGCACCTGGGACCCCAGATTTTTCATTGTTGGTGACCAGTAGTGAGAACAAAAAAGGAAAAAAGTACATAAAGTACATAAACATGTATGTATCTACCATATATATATATATATACACACATACATATCCATATAGTCAAGGAAACTTGCAAATTCATTCTTTTTTATGTAAACATATTCATGGAAAAAAAGAAATAAATGAAAGCAAAACTGTTAGTTGCTGAGTTGTGTCTGACTCTTTGCGACCCCATGGACTGTAGCCCACCAGGCTCCTCTATCTATGGAATTCTCTAGGCAAGAATATTGGAGTGGGTGGTCATTCCCTTCTCCAGGGGATCTTTCTGACCCAGGGGATCAAACCTGGATCTCCTGCATTGCAGGCTAATTCTTTACCATATGACCAAATAGAGGAGGGAAATACTAGGAGACTGATCCTGACATGGTCTCTCTTGTACCAGGAGAGAAGAAGGTAAGTGAATTGGTGAGAAATAGACTTTAATTCCTGCTGATTGCTGATTAGAGTTCAACTAGAGCATTTCACAATTATTTGGGAATTTTCATGTATGGGCCAGGGACTGGATTTGCAAAATGTGTGCTGAAAATGGATACTTGGAATTCTACAAAGATGTTTGTGGGTGAGACGTTTCACTAAAACACAGTTGATGCTATAAATCGTTTCTTCAGGATGTTCATTCTCACCAGATGAGTCATGGGTGGGTGGTCCCTTTGGTGTGGGCTGTTCCTGGATGACAACACTCAAAGGGACCCTCAGTGGCCTTGAGGGAGGCCTGCCACTTGCACAGTGTCAAGGGCAGAAGCTGAGGAGTGGGTGTCTGAAAGGCTGACTCAAGAATGGACAGTAGCTGGGAATCCACTGCCCTCTACAATCCCTGGGGAAGACATGCGTTTATTGATTTAACATAATTGGCTTTTCAATGTCAGGTCTTTAAAAAAAAAAAAAGAACTTCACAGTTTAACTAAGTGGGAGGAATTTTGAAATCCACTGGACTAGGCGGTTTTGTAAGCATTCAAGCTTAAATCTCTCTTACTGGTTCCACTTAAGTGTTTCTACTAGTCAGTCTGGCTTTCTAAAAACATCTTAATAATAATGATGTACGTACTCAGTCATGTCCCACTCTTTGTGACCCCATGGACTATAGACCATCCTATTTCCATGGGATTTTTCAGGCAAGAATACTGGAGCGGGCTGCCATTTCCTACTCAGAGGGATCTTCCCAACCCAGAGATCAAACCCAAATCTCTTGTGTCTCCTGTATTGGCAGGCAGATTCTTTACCACTAGCGCCACTTGAGATAATAATAATAATAATAATAATAATAATAATAATAATAATAAAGGGGCCCTTTTAACTATGAGAGTCCGAAAGGCTGGAGTTTTTTAAAACATTTTAATGTCCTTTGAGAAGGAATGTCCTGGATGGTGTTGAATGCTATCATCCAGAAGAGCTGCTATCATGCTGATAAAATATTTTGGAACCTGTTGACCTGTATCAACACACAGGTAGAGGATACATCTGTCATTTGTGGGGTCCCCTTTCTGATCTTCACTTGTCAGAAATTCCTAGCATCTTTTTTTTTTTTTTTTTGAATGCCAAGTTGCATTGTTTTCTCCCCAGACTACCCTATCTTTTTAATGGCCATTTTGACAAGTTGTACATTTCCACTGTTAACTTTACAGCTTATGAAATGTATTTTAAAGGTATTGTCTCATTTAACTTGCCATCCTGTGGTGGCGCTAGTGGTAAAGAGTCCGCCTGGCAATGCAGGAGATGCAAAAGATGTGGGTTCAATCCTGTGGGTAGGGAAGATCCCCTGGAGGAGGAAATGGCAACCTAAGTATTCTTGTCTGGAGAATCCCCTGGACAGAGAAGCCTGGTGGGTTAAAATCCATAGGGTCTCAGAGTTGGACATGACTGAGCAGAGGAGTCACAGCCTATCAGAAGAAGTATCAACCACATTTACCATTTCTTCTCCAAGATTATTTTCTTAAGTATGAAGACATTAAATCAAGAGAGAAGAAAATCTGCTGGAGCAGATATTAGACTTTTTTCCATTGCAAATTATCTTTATTAACCGGCTGTCTGGGAACTGCTCCAACCTGCCGTGAGGTTCTCATTGATAATGACCTGTTTCTAAGCAACACCACTGGGCAAGCCCACGTGCAGGAATGGTCAGCTTCCCCTCTGTGACTTCAACCAACACAGCTCTTTGCTGGATGTGCTTCTGTTTAGTTTGATATCCATTTTTACAGTAGACTTTTTTAAACTTACAGCTGAAAATGAGGCACCCTGAGCTCACGCCCCAACCAGAGCAAGCCTGGAGGGTCCACAGTCCAAGGATTTTGTTTAATATCAATGCTACTACTCATAATGCTGCTGCTAAGTCGCTTCAGTCGTGTCCAACCCTGTGCGTCCCCACAGACGGCAGCCCACCAGGCTCCCCCGTCCCTGGGATTCTCCAGGCAAGAACACTGGAGTGGGTTGCCATTTCCTTCTCCAATGCATGAAAGTGAAAAGTGAAAGTGAAGTCGCTCAGTCGTGTCCGACTCTTAGCGACCCCATGGACTGCAGCCTACCAGGCTACTCCGTCCATGGGATTTTCCAGGCAAGAGTACTGGAGCGGGGTGCCATTGTGTTTTAAAACATGGTCAGATACTCGTCTCTCCTGCCAGGGCAAGACCCACATAGGGATGGCTGTGGGCGAGAGTGAGAGCAAATACTCCCAGAACTGTCCACATCTGCACCCTCTACACCCCAGCAAACATCCATCAGTGCTCTTATTCAGACCTTTTCAAGCTCTGGCTTGTCTGCTAGGCCATCCCCCCTCTCACCTTTGAGCTGTTAGACGGAGGAGGATCTGCGTGTGTTCATCTCTCCGCACCAGCAGAGTTTGTAGAAGCATGTGTGAGTATCCTTTTCACTACACCATTCCTCTTGCTGACGTGAGACAACAAAAATGACACCACACAAAACAGGGGCCACAGGAGAGGCTCCCCATGCCTGCCATTCTTCATCTTCGTCTCTAAAATCATGTCATAACAGTAACTCATTGCCAGCTATTTGTGAGGATGGAAGGGGGTAACCCCATACCTGCTCGGGGCTCACAGACAGAAACTGCTCAGGAAACATTGGCTACTCTTGTGAATGTCGTTCTGACCCCGTGCCTTCAAAATAACACCATTCATAGGCAGGAGTCCGCTGGCACAATGGGAAGGAAGGGCTAGAACTCTGGAGTCAGGACAACCTGCTCTGTAATGCTGCCGTAACCACTTCCTTCTCGGAAAGCTTGGCCAGGTGGCTTCAGCTGTCTGCAGCTTACCACCTTATTCATTAATAAATTAGCAAAGCGAATGCCTAACCTCAGGTGGTTTTAGGGAGGGTTCTGTGAAGTAAGTTCACATCAGAGAGCAATACACACATACACACCCCACTCAATAAACACTGATCTCCATCCTTTCTTTGAATAATGAGTATTTAACACAGCATTGACACCTGGTGGGTGTTCAAGAAGTACATATTCTTGCCTGAAGCTTCTAAATTGCTCATCTATTATCCTTACCGTAATGTGTAGGTTATTATTACCGGGAACATGAAGAGGCACCAAAAACGCAAAACATAGCAGACAAGAGCCATCCTATCCTGTGTGGTAAGATTTAGAACAGCTGAACTTTGGAAATCCTCTTTCTGTTGTACCGATCGCCTTGGCAGCTCAGGCTCTGTAGTTCCAAAGAAAACTTTGTCTTCTTCCTAAAGAGCACGTTACCAAGCTGCACGATGCCTGACCTGCGGGAGCCACTGGCTCAGGCCCACTCTGGGGACACCCTTCCATCTCAAGGTAGCTGATCTGGACGTTTCAGCTGACCTGAGGAATCAGCAGGAAGCACAAATGATCCATTTGTCTTCAGCAGTGCTGGTCCTTGTTGATAGTTTAGCTCTCAGAAATGCCCCTAACACACACAGAGTAAGAGCAAAGCCCTCGCTGGGGTTCAGGCTCCCTCCCTCTCTCAAAGCCCTGGTGACACCTTAGTCCTGGCCTCCTTGCCCTTGGTGTCCACACGACATGCTCTTTCCTATCCTTCTGCTTCTCCAGGAGCACCCATCCCCCTTCTCAGTCTTGGGAACACCTTGGTGCCCTTTGGTGGACTAAATAAACATTTCCTCATTTCATTTGCAAAATTAGCATCATGGCTCTTGTGAACCCAGAGCAGCCATTCTCATCCTTCTTATAAATGCCACACTGCCCTGAGACTCTTGCCGTACATGTCTGTCTTCTCCGCTGAGCTGGGACCTCTGAGAGCAGGAGGACCATGTCGGCTTTGTTCAACACTCTGGTCCCAGATCACTAAAGTAACTTAACTTTACTTTAGTTACTTGCCCATTGCCATCTCTGGTAGACTGGGAGCTCCATTAAGGCCAAAGTCAAATCTACTGTGTTTCCCTGAAGGGCATACAGCCTAATAAAGTATTAATCAACTCTATGACTAATGTGTGGTAAAGAACCTACTTGTCAATGCAGGAGATATAAGAAACACCAGTTTGATCCCTGGGTTGGGAAGATGCCCTGGAGGAGGAAAGGGCAACCCCCTCCATTATTTTTTCCTGGAGAATGCCATGGATAGAGGAGCCTGGTGGGCTACTGACCATGGGGTCGCAAAGAGTCAGACACAACAGAAGCCACAGCAAGCAGGCATGAGTAACATGAGTTTCTAGAGGGTGGAAGAAAGTCTCGACTGTATGTGTATCCACAAGTACTGAGCACAATGCCTAGCCTGTGATTGGTGTCTATAACTGCCTGGAGCCGCACAATGAAGGAAAGTGGTGGCCCTCTGTTATAATCCTGGCTCAATCCTAGCTGGACTTTGTCTAGCTTGGCCAGAGCTCGCTTTTCAAGTACTCCTCACTAAATAAAGAATTCAGGCGTGTTGGCGGCCTTGGAGCACAACAAACAGCTCAGCTTGGCTTGACTTCATGCTCTGGTCTGTCAAGAATCTCTTCTGCGCAAACATCCCAGGGTGAGCCTCAGAGACTGATGGGGCCGGCAGCAACTGAAAACCTGGTTTCTAGAACACGTTCAAGGCACTTGCCAGGGACAAAACCCTCTTCTCGTCTTAATTTCGCTACTATCATGCAAAGTAAAAATATTAACTCTTCCACAAAAACGAAAATCATCTGGGGACATTCACATTCTCCAGCTTTCTCCCTTGAATGAAACCTACCAGAACTGACATCTTTAAAAGCAGACTGTCTCTCATTTGTGACTTTGCCTGCACTTTTTCTCTTTGACTTTAGCAGATGGAGATCCCTTTGTACCAAGATTCTTCCATCAGCATTTCTTAAAATACTGCCTTGGGATATGTGTCCTTAAAGCGATAAATGGAGATGGACCTCCTAGGTCAAACGAATTTGTGGACTTAAATGCTAACCCTGCAATCCCACTGCTGGGCATACACACCAAGGAAACAAAAATTGAAAGAGACACGTGTACCCCAATGTTCATTGCAGCACTGTTTGTAATAGCCAGGACATGGAAGCAACCTAGATGTCCCTCAGCAGATGAATGGATAAGAAAGCTGTGGTACATATACAAAATGGAGTATTACTCAGCCATTAAAAAGAATACATTTGAATCAGTTCTAATGAAGTGGATGAAACTGGAGCCTATTATACAGAGTGAAGTAAGCCAGAAAGAAAAATACCAATACAGTATATTAACGCATATATATGGAATTTAGAAAGATGGTAATGATAACCCTTATGCGAGACAGCAAAAGAGACACAGATGTATAGAACAGTCTTTTGGACTCTGTGGGAGAGGGAGAGGGTGGGATGATTTGGGGGAATGGCATGGAAACATGTATAATATCATATAAGAAATGAATCACCAGTCCAGGTTCAATACAGGATGCTTGAGGCTGGGGCACTGGAATGACCCAGAGGGATGGTACAGGGAGGGAGGTGGGAGGTGGTTCAGGATGGGGAACACGTGTACACCCATGGCGGATTCATGTTGATGTGTGGCAGAACCAATACAATATTGTAAAGTAATTAGTCTCCAATTAAAATAAATAAATTTAAATTAAAAAAAAAAATGCTAACCCTGCAGCATAGTTCTCTGCTTAGCTCTACTCAGCCTACTGTTTCCCAGACTCCCTGTTCTAATAGCCGTGTCTGTAACTCTCACTTCCCTGGTGGCTCAGACGGTAAAAAATCTGCCTGCAATGCAGAAGACTAGGGTTCAGTCCCTATATTGGGAAGATCCCCTAGAGAAGGGAACGGCAATCCACTCCAGTATTCTTGCCTGGAGAATCTCATGGACAGAGGAACCTGGCAGGCTACAGTCCATGGAGTCGCATAGAGTTGGACAGGTCTGAGCAACTAACACCTTCGTTGGACGTGTAGAATCTCTCTCATAGTCTTCTTTTGTTTGGATTTTTTTATTTCCACAATGCTTTAAAGATGTGGAAACCATTTTCAGCTCATGGTTTGTAGAAAAATAGGCAAGGGCTGCATTTGGCCAAAGGCAGCATTTTGCCGACCCCTACTCTAGAGTATTTTTCCCTGACAACCAGTTGGCAGGCTGAACATGAGTCCAGTAAGCTCCCTAAGCCCAGAGTTTGAGTTACCCTTGACGATCTTTCACATTCTGCCTCTTGGACATCTATGGAAATTGCCGGTTCTTATAAAAGATTTTCTTGGCCCTCTGAGGGCAAAAGGTAAATATCGTGAGTATTATTATAAGACTATGAATGGCATTTGGATCACTCCTGGGTGACCAGCACTGTCACAGGAACTCTACCTGTGTCGTTGCAACAACCATGCCGGCAGAAGCTGATGAAGAAAGGGTTCAGATCTGACTCCCCAGCTGCACACCCTACTGACTGCATGGATCAGGCTCATGACTACCCAGCTAACTAGCCATAGACAGTGACCAACTCTACCTGATTTCGCAGGAACCCTGGAGCACAGGGCAGTGGGCCACACGCTGGGGCCACCTGGTCATAGCACCCTCCCTGGCGGCCCACCAACTGCTCCCATCCATCCTGGCTGTGGATTTGGCCCATGGAGTTCCGTCCAATCAAAGTTTCTGGGATTAAAAACACCTGGGTTCAAATCTTATGTTCATCATCACACTATTTGTATGATCTCGAAAATGTTCACACACTTCCCAGGCTGCTCAGTGGTCAGGAATCCGCCTGGCAGTGCAGGAGACCCGGGTTCCATCCCTAGGTGAGGAATATCTCCTGGAGGAGGGCATGGCAACACACTCCAGTATTCTTGCCTGGAGAATCCCATGGACAGAAGAGCCTGGCGGGTTACAGTCCATGGGGTCGCAAAGAGTCGAACATCACTGAGCCATTGAGCATGTACATACAAACACGTTCATAAATCTCTTTTAAACCTCAGTGTCTTGACCCTGAATGTGGCATCATCATTTCTGGGAAGGGCCAGTGAAACCAGGAAGGAAAGGGATGTGCCTTCTGGACACAGAAAGGGCAGCAGAGGGCCCTCTCCCTCCCCTGTGACAGCCGCTGGGACCAGCACTTTGCTCCCAAGGATGCAGAGCAAATGAGGCTCTGCCCCATCTTCCAAAACAGCTGCATTTAAAAAGGACATTTTTTATAAATGCATGTGCAGGGACCTCCCTGGTGGTCCAGTGGTTAAGAATCCACCTTGCAATGCAAGAGACTCAAGTCTGAGCCCACAGGCTACAGGGCAAATACGCCCATGCCACCCCAGCTCTGAGGCCATACCCCACAACTAGAGAGTCCATGCATCACAGTGAAGGATTGCACATGATGGAACAACGATCCAGCCTGCTGCAAGTAAGACCTAATGCTGCCAAATACGTAAATAAGTAATTTTGAATTTAAAAAAATAAAAATGTATGTGCAAGGCTAGGGGAGTCCAGGGTAGGAGTGATTGGTTCAAGCCAAGAAGTTGGGGAAGACTTCATGGAGGACTTTGAGCTAGAACCCTGTGGGAAAAGTAAGCTGGAGAAGGAAGGAAAATTGATTCTGATGGCAGGATCAGAGGTGTGGGTGGCTGAGAGAGGCTGGGGCGGCAGTGGCTGGGGCGGGGGGCGGGACGGCTCTGGAGCACAAGGATGGGGCAGAAATGAGGAAGGGGCAGAAATGGAGGCCATGCATGTGCTGGGAGGCACATTCCCTCCTGGGCTCCAGGGTGATTCTTCCTGAAAATTATACCTGGAGGTTTCTTCCATGCTTCTTCCTAGATAGACAGGGCTGATCCCTGACCAAGATGCCACTGAGAGCCAGGCATCCTTATCTAACAGCCTCCCCAGATCCATGAGCCTATTCCTCACTCACCACTGGCACCACTGAAGCCACTGAACAAAGCTCCTTCCACCAAAAAGTGTATCACCAGTGGTGCCACATTCTGTCTCCTCTTTAGATTGTAACTCAGCGAGGGCAGGTCTTGACTTTATCGTCTCGGGGCCCCATGATGTGTGCAACACTTGCTTGCACACCTGCCAGGCATGCTAAGCCTTCCAGCTTGTTTGTTGACATGCATGCATGGGTATATGAGTGTGTTCTCAGTCGTGTTCAATACTTTGTGACTCCTATGGACTGCAGCATGCCAGGCTCCTTTGTCTATGGGAATCTCCAGGTAAGAATACTGGGCTGGGTTGCCATTTCCTCCTCCAGGGGATTTTGCTGACCCAGGGATAGAACCCACGTGTCCTGTGATGTTTGTTGAAAACAGATCTAATTACAAGAGGAATTCTTAGAGTATTTTGAATTGTCTCATCAAATACCTCTTGGATAGAGCCTTCTTCCGTAGTCTACATTTCTTAACTGTAGTAAGAATAATTTGCCTAGCACTCTGCTAGGCTCTTTCATAAAAATTATTTTATTTACAGCTCAAGGTAACTATATTTTCCTCATTTTACAGGTGAAAGGAATCGACTTTGGGTTGATGAATATGCCCAAAGGTACACAGCTAGTTCAGGGAAGAAAGAATGATATTGTAGCAACTTTCAATGAACCAATGTTTATACATAGACCTCAGTGAACAGGTAAAACTGAGACTGAATTTCAAAGCAACAAAAACAAATAGAATTTGGACCTTTTTCTCCCTATTATATCATCCATAGTTTGGTGTGTATCTGCCCTCTCTTCAGGCACACACATGCACGCACAAGTCAAAATAGTAAAAATGAATCCAATTAAAATGGGTTTTTTTGTTATGAGGAAGCAGAAGGGAAAGCAAGATAATCTTCAGTGTTTGTTTTCTGTCATTAACACAGAGGAATAGACCCATTTGTGCTAATAATGCCTCGCACAGTTCATTTCCTGCTTCTAAGGGCACTAGGGAGAAAACAGGCTCCCTCTAGACCCAGTCCTTCCATTTCTGTCCCTAAACCTTCAGCTCATCTGTCGTTCCTAATCATTTCCTTGGAACTGTCCTGTCCAACCCTTTCCAATTACAAAGCACCATGCAGACCCGTGACATCCAGGAGTCCCTTGGTCGCCATTACTCTTTAGTGCCTTGAATTGCCCTTTTGGGGAAATTGGAGGGCAGTTGGTGATTCTTGGTTTTGCTCAATAATCTTTCTCCTGAAAATCTTTGTGAAATTCACACTCGCCTGGATGAGACAAGTCTCAACTGAGAAGCAAGGTCACAGACGGGCAGGCTCTCTCTCAAAGACAATGGTACAGTCTGGGTGAGGGGACGTGGGGCACAGATTATTAATAGCCCTGTCCTGTGGGCCCATACATCGTAATAAATGCCCCTGTCATGTGTTTACCCACACTAGACAGTAACCAACGTTCAGATAAATGAAGTTGGCGCCCGTAAGATTTATGTTACACTTCTGTGCTTAGCACTGTTTAATCAGGAAGTTAACATATTATGGTGTAAAATCCTTTACAAGCATGTACAAACAGAGAGCACCATTAGTGCTTTGCAGGCCCAGGGGTCAAATAGCCCAGCCTTTCATGAAACACAGCAATAAACGGGCACAGGGAGCCTCTCGTGGGCTGGCAAAGAGCATTTGCAAACACGATCAGGGTCCACGTTTTCTCCCCTGTTTTTATTTCCCTTTCCTTTCTGGGTGTTTTTTTTTTTTTCTTTTCATCTATTTATTTTTCTGTTCCAGGGTCCTCATTTTCATGAAAAGCCAAGGTGATAAGCAAGAACACGTGACCCTGATTCTAGGATCCACTTCTCCCCCCAGAAAGTTAGGCCTCATGGAACGTAAATTAGGGTCTGCGGGTGGGGGTGGGGGCCGGTCCACAGTCGGGAGTGTTTGGACAAGGCCAGAAGCGTGTGGGGGACCAGCATGAGGCATCACACCTGGAGGAGGAGACCCACGCTCAGCCCCAGTGCCATAAGCCTGGCTCCAGGAAGTCTAGCCAGCATCTGGAATGGATATCAGGAGACACGGGCGGCCCTCTCTGGCACGCAGCTCCACCTTTGTACTTCTCGTTGCAAATTGAAAAGCAAAACAGACATCAAGGATATATTTATATAACTGTCTTCAAGTTGCATTTTCTACTCCCATCTGCTTCACATGATAAGTTTCAAGTGTTTTCTAATAAAAAAAAAAAAGGCGAGGAGGTGGGGGAGTGGAAGGGAGGGCTGGGCCTGCTTGTGTGTGCCTCAATGCAGGCTCCTTATTTGGTACAGAGACAATCTTGATCAGGCTTCGTTCAAAAGGAGACATTAAAACACGCTATCTCTGAAGGTATCACTGTTTTAAGATGTGCTGATATTTTGCTTGTCACACATCTTCGAACATTTGTATGAATCACTTTAAGAAGAAAGAACATATATTTCTTTTCTTTCACTCATTGTTCGGGTGGAGAAGGTTTGAAGGGGGGCGGGGAGAGGCACATATTTTTGTTGTTAAGTCTTTGGAGAAAAGAGCAATGTGGAGGCGTGAGATGGTGGGGCGAGATATTTAGGGAAAGAAATACAGCATCAGATGGAAATATATCAGGCAGATCTGAGACAACTGGGGTTTGTCTACATTTAGGTAAATACGTGAATCCAGATGTGACTGCTGATCATTCATGAAGAAAGCTGGAACCACCATCGGCCAAGTTCAGTGCAGAGTCGGACAGTTCGGTCACCAGCTAGGACTGAAACCAGCCTTTTTCGTTTCTTTTTCCACTGTGAGGAACAGAAGAAAAGAACAAAATAGAGGGATTCTCCAATTCTCCCTTCACCTCTGGACCATGCCTACACATGAGAAGCAGAGTGATGAATCACAAGTCAGCTACCCTGGTAATTCAGGATTTACTGAAACCTGCAAAAAGGGGCCCCTGGATATCCATTCAGTAAAAGTAAGGTGTTTTCCATGTCCCCATGAACCCCAGTTTGTCATGCTAAAGGGACTCTCCCTGCCAAACGCTGTCAGAGGAAAGGCAGAATGTCCAGTTCATCCAGTGTTCCTTTATCCACATTTCTCCTGGGGATTTTCTCTAGGTCCAGACTAAGACAAGCCTCTGCTGATGAGGAAACACCCCAGATCAGCACCTGGACAAAAAGCCGTCAGGAGCATGTGTGCCTGCTCAGCAAGAATGACAGCTGATTGCCGAGGGCAGCCAGCAGAGAGAGGTGGGGAGAGACAGATGTAAGGTCAAACCAGGCTCTGCCACTGAACCGCCCTATAATCTTGGATCAGCTACTTAATCAGTTTCCTTCTCAATGAGCTCATCTGGAAAAGAGCCTAGTAACAAGTAGCTCATTGTTGGGTAGTCTTGTTGTTAAGTCATGTCAGTTAAATCATGTCTGACACTTTGAGACCCCATCAACTGCACCAGGCCTCCCTGTCCATCTTGAACTCCTGGAGATTGCTCAAACTCATGTCCGTCGAGTAAGTGATGCCATCCAACCATCTCATCCTCTGTCACCCCCTTCTCCTCTTGCCTTCAATCTTTCCCAGCATCAGAGCCTTTTCCAATGAGTCAGCTCTTCGCATCAGGTGGCCAAAGTACTGGGGCTTCAGCTTCAGCACCAGTCTTTCCAATGAATATTCATGGTTTATTTCCTTTAGGATTGACAGATTTGATCTCTTTGCTGTCCAAGGGAGTTGCAAGAGTCTTCTCCAGCACCACAATTCGAAAGTATTAATTCTTCTGTGCTCAGCCTTCTTTTTAGGCCAACTCTCATATCTCACTGGGTGATTAGAAGAATTATGGGTTAGCATTTGTGTGAAATGTCTGGTGTGCACTTTTAGTAGGACTTAATAAATGATAAAATTTGTCATGTCTTCTATTACCTGGCCACAAGTACAACGTGCACAAGCCCCTGCTGACCCACAGCCAACATTCTGAACCATCCCTGCATGCTTCCCACTGGCATCTCAGCCTTAAAATCTTTTTCATCAAAGTTTACCCCGCCCACTATCAACAGACGAGACATGCATCAAGCTAAATCTGTTTGTTACCTTGGTCTTACCTGGATCAAACTAGAACACTTTATACTCTATTGACCATATGGGAGGAACTGGATCCCTGGGCTCTTCCTTTTACTGTCCTTTCTCCTTGCATCTCTTCTATTTCACTTCCTTGTGTCAGAGCCCTAACATGAGCATAACACCTGCTTGCAGGGCTGAAGATGACAGACGGAAGTGAGGATGAGAATTTGCATGGTCAAGCTAGTGTGCACCCCCGAGCACACCAAGCCATGCATTTGCACAGGCTATTTACACTGAGGGACTCTCGCTGTTAGGCCACATATAACATTTAACTAAAAAACGTGTGCTCCTACTGAAAATCTATGCCTCCATTCCTTTGAGATAGTATAGAATTCTATTTCCCCTCTGTGAAAATAGTGAAACCCAGAATGAAAAGAAAAACCCAAAGTCATAAAATAGGATTGAACACGTCCCTTGCTCTGTAAGGTGAAAACCAACATCAAAAAGAAGCTGATGGTTTTACAAGGTCATCTATAGCCCCATGCCTCTCTGAGGCCCAGATCCCTCTCTGTCTTCTGTAGTTTCCAAGACCACCATGGGCAGAACAGGTACCCTGGGCAGATGGAAAAACACAGGGCCTCTCTCAGTTCTGTCCATGGGGACTAAACAGAAAATTTAGCAGTAGAGTCTGTATTTGTTTCCATCAGTTTCATTTATCTGAACAGAAGGAAACTGAAGGAGAAAGATGGAGAACACCTATGTTCCTGGTGGTGGCAATGAAGCCAGACATGCTTACCACACCCCTGCCTGCACCCTGGGCTTCAGCTTCCTCCTCTGTAACGCAGGGGTGACCATAGCACCCACTTCATGGCTTTGTTTTGAGGATTTAGGGAGGTAAGATGTGGTAGAGGCCCTTAGGGATTACTCAAACCCCCTAAGCTCGCCTTCTGATGACCACTGATATCATTCCCCGGGGCTTAAGTAGGAGTATGGGCCAGAAACTCAAGGTCATTGGAGGTCCCACGTGCACACGTGGCAGGACACAGACCCAGTGCTCACCTGCCGATCCCTCATAAGCAAACTCCAGACAAAATCCCAAACCCACTCATGACTGGGATGATCTGCCCCAATTCTACAGGTCATTTTCAAAGCTACCTTTGCTCTCTGAGAACACAAATTGTTCATATTGAAGAAATCGCTAAAAATGGCAACCCCTGTAACTCTGACAGTTGAGAGGAACTAGGCCGATGTATCTATCAGAAGCCTGTATCTGTATTTGCAGTAAAATAAAAACGTATTTACTAGATGTATATCTATATGCACACATAATGAATGTTTTTCCATTTTCAGCCCTGGGTCCTACCCTGCGGCCTTTTTAGTTGGAGGAAAGTTTACAATGACATCAAAATCTATAAATGAAAAAAAAAAAAAACTTTTCCACCCAAGTTTAAGCAAACACATTACTGTTTGGCCAGGAACTTTGATTGTTTCTCACAAAATTTCCAGCTTTGCTCAGTTTCCAGAAGAATGTTGTGAAGTCTTTGGACTCTTACCTAAACCCTGTTTGTCCAAAGAGATCAGTCTAAAGCCTGAAAGACGTCTTGATCCAGAAAATAGCAGTCGCGTCTTTGGTCATCCTGAGATGATCATGGAAAATTACAACACAGATGTTGACATTGGATCTTTCTTCTGTTGCCCAAAGCCCATGAAGCCACAAAACAAAATCAGAAGGAGGAGAACTGAAAGGCTCATGTGGTCAGTGAGAAAGGAAGGCAGCTCTGTGGGCAGCAGGAAGAGATGGGTCATCCAGGAGCCGACCACAGAGGACCACCAGCTAAGCGTGTAAGAGTGAGTGACGTGCCCTCAGGCCCAGCGTAGCCACTTGAGCTGCATGACAGTTACCCAATCACCACATTATTCTCTGCCTCTTTCTCCTCGCCTATCAAGTAGGAAGAAAGATAGTAATTGCTTTATAGTGTTGCATCCATGATTAAAAGAGTGCATATATATTAAACCCTCAGTGCAAGTTGTTCAGTTGCTCAGTCGTGTCCAACTCTTTGCGACCCCACGGACTGCAGCACACCAGGCTTCCCTGGCCTTCACTGTCTCCCAGAATTTGCTCAAGCTCAGGTCCATTGAGTCAGTGATGCCATCCAACCATCTCATCCTCTGTCACCCCCTTCTCCTCCTACCCTCAATCTTTCCCAGCATCAGTCTTTTCCAATGAGTCAACTCTTCGCATCAGGTGGCAAAAGTATTGCAGCTTCAGCTTCAGCATCAGTCCTTCCAATGAATATTAAAGATTGATTTCCTTTAGGATTGACAGGTGTGATCTCCTTGCTATCCAAGGTACTCTCAAGAGTCTTCTCCTTTTGCCTGGCACAAGATGTGTTAATGCATTTGTTTCTCGTAAAATAAAAGGGCTGAGAGGACTTCTTTCTAAAACACAGCGTGTTAAGAGGCAAATGCTAACAGTAGAATGAGAACACTTGCAAGGGGGTTGGGGAGTGGGGGTGACTGATGACTGGGAACGAGTTTCCTTCTGGGGTCCTGAGAATGTTCTGGAACTTATAGAGGTGTGGTTGTACAGCACTGTGAATGGACTGAATGTTGCTGGATTGCACACTTTGAAATGGTTAATGGCTGATTTTATGTTTTATGAATTTCCCCTTAATTGAAAAAAAGAAGAAAAACACTAATGGTAGCCATGGATTTAAATGGACCAAGAAAAGCGCCACTTACCAGAGGAGCCCAAGCACTTAAGGGTGACCCTAAACTGACTTCACAATCAAAGCCAGTGACCTGGCTACTGCTGCGTTTCCCTGGCCATTTCTCAGGCTGGAGCTGGCATGTGGCATGGCCAACTAGATCAAGGCGTCTTTGGAGCAGCTCACATGGGTCCCCTTGAGGCAGGAGGCAGATCCTCCCTCCACCAGGGTAAAGCAAATGAAGATTCTTTCTCTACTGATAGAAACTCCAAGGCAAGAATGGCAGGGCAATTAAGGGAGGAGGCAGAGCCCTTTTCAGACCACATATTTCTCATCTCTGAAGTCAGGAGACCTCCTGGACCACACTTGCACAGAAAGGTTCATTGAAGGCCAAAGGGGAAGTGATGCTAACTAATGCCAAGCTACCGAGATGCCTGGTCCATAGGATCCACCTTGGCTAAAACAGATGCATGTGCACACATGGGAGGATCCTGAGATATACCTAATACGGACTGTGAAGCAAGCAAATGAGAATGACTGGCCAAAGGAAAACTGGAAGAAGCACCCCGCATAGTGATTTAAGCTGCCATAAGACAGAACTCAGCAATCCTCCATCTGAATCTGCCCATGAGCCTATCCACAAATACTGTGCTCTTTTTCTTCTTAAAAAACACTTAACTACTTTCTGTCTTTGTGGGAAATTCTTTACTGCAAAGCTGAAGGCCAGGCCCTTGTCACTGACCACTGGTCTCGTGGCCAGGATCTGGTGCTCTCACTTCCGAAACCCAAACCAGTCTCTGGCTAGGAACCCAGGCCTCACTCCAAGCCGTTGCAGACCAAGGCCACCCAAGATCACCCTCAGAATTGTAAAATCTTCAGTCTGTCTGGAGAAAAGATGCTCAGGGGCCTCATGTCTCTGCCTCAGGGCAAGACTTAGGGCCCAGGACACGCAGGAGGACATGGGCGCCTCCTCCAGCTGGAGAACAGAACTCCTACAGGTCCTTTCCTACTGGGAAAGTCTCTTCATATTCAAGTGTAATAACCAAGGAGGGGGGCTGAAAGCTGCTCCTTCCAGTTCCATTGCTCGAAGACAGGACAGCAGTTACCAACTCAGGTTCAGAAAAGGTGCGGCACCCCCGCCCCCGACACACTTTTTCTCAAAAGGAGACCCAGCAGCAGCGCACCCCGGTGCACCTGGGCAGACAGGGAGGTGAGATCCACAGCAGCCAGTGAAGATGGACTTTCAACACTCAGCCTGCCGCTGAGCCTCTAGCAATGCTCCCCAAGAGCAGCGCCTTCCGCTGACCTCCAAGAATCACACCCTCAAGGCACAGGGCCTGCCCTGCTCTAGGTCCCCAGCCAGGCAGGACTGGAGCAAGACTGCTCTGGGGAGCTGGGCCAGGCAGCATATGAGCAGGGGACATCTCCAAACCCAACACTCACTAAAGCATCCTCGCCTCTTACAAACACTGTCCAGAGGCCCTCCCTTTATTTTGGTACTACTTCCCCAAATCTACACATTCATCCATCCGATAAAAAATGTGCGGACAGCCATCTCTGCATCAGTCACCAGCATGCTGGGATTTAGAATCTGAAAATAGAAATGGTCACTAACTGGTTTGGAGGGGAGGAGTTATGTACAGATATGTATTGATAGTACAGGGTGACAATGTCATGGCAGAGCTAGCCCGGGCTGTGAAAAAGTGTCCCTCCCAACTCTGGGTGAGAGGGATTTGCTCTGACTTTTGAGTTTTTATGGAAAGACAATACACAGAAAAGGCATTTCCTAAAGTCATTTCTAGTAGAGGGGGTCACCTGAATGTTGTGAGTTGAAAAGGATCCACTTTAGAATATTTAAATTATTTCCTCTTTGTCGAATTGCGTTCATCTTTTATTTAAAGTAAGTTGGTTGTGTCCAGCACAGTGAGGCCAAACAAACCGAAACCTCAGAGTTTGGAGCAGAGTAACATTTATTGCAGGGCCCTCCCAGGACACAAAAAGCCCTATGAAGCCCCAGCTCCCCAAAGGGTTTCAGCAAAGCATTTTTAGTGGTAACGATAACCCTGTATGCGAGACAGCAAAAGAGACACAGATGTATAGAACAGTCTTTTGGACTCTGTGGAAGAGGGAGAGGGTGGGATGATTTGGGAGAATGGCACTGAAACATGTATAATATCATATAAGAAACGAATCGCCAGTCTAGGTTCAATGCAGGATACAGGATGTTTGGGGCTGGTGCACTGGGATGACCCAGAGGGATGGTACAGGGAGGGAGGAGGGAGGGGGGTTCCGGATGGGGAACACGTGTACACCCGTGGTGGATTCATGATGATGTATGGCAAAACCAATACAATATTGTAAAGTAATTAGCCTCCAATTAAATTTTTTTTTATAAAAGCCAGGTTGGGAGGTGGAGGCACCACAGGGTGTATGATGAGCTTCTGTACTGTTTTCTGATTGGCCGATGACAAGAGAACTAGGTGAAGTCATAGGGGTTAATATTATCAGTCCTGGGGCTACAGGAGGCCTGGGGCTACGCTAGCTCCTGGTCATCAAGTAGTTAACATCTTCCATTTGGGGAGGGGGTGGTTCATATCTGCAAAACAACTCGGGAAATTTGCACCAAATACTATTATCTAGGTACTTCAGTTCAGTTACTCAATTGTGTCCAGCTATTTGTGATCCCAAGGACTGCAGCACAACAGGCTTCCCTGTCCAACACCAACTCCCTGAGTTACTCAAACTCAAGTCCATCAAGTCAGTGATGATGACATCCAACCATCTCATCATCTACTGTCCCCTTCTCCTCCTGCCTTCCATCTTTCCCAGCATCAGGGTTTTTCCAATGAGTCAGTTCTTCACATCAGGTGGCCAGAGTATTGGAGCTTCAGCTTCATTCAGAGAGGAACTAAAGCAGAGGATATGGGGGAAAGTCTATCCTGGGAAAGACCCTCAAAGATCCTACTTGGTTACATTTTAAATGGGTTTAAATCACTCCTGGGGAAAAAAAAAATAAGGAGAGTATGAAAGAGGTAAGAAGAGGGGAGAGGGAAAGAGGAGGGAAAAGAGACTAAGTTACCACTCTGTTCAAATATCATCTACAGAGGGCTCAGCAAGCAAAAAAAAAATGTGGGAATGACCGATGATTGGTATAAGTGAGTTAAACACGGATAGAAAAATTATTAATAACTTGAAGAATTGAAGTTAATAGATTCAGGTCAGTTAATGGTCGAAGCTTTTAGATTTAGACTGTATGAGTGTCTGTCTGTGTGTGTGTGTGTGAATAGAATTGACTATAACTCACATGATGATCTCTTTCCAAAGTGTGTCTTCTCGTTCCATTTTGCAGCCACATAGGGTTCTAAAAATTATTTTTCTGAAGCAGCAAAGAGTGTTAAGGAGTCTGAAACCAAAGCTATAACAAGATCATTGAAGAAATCAATGAGATTAGGATAGAGAAGGGAACATCCTACCCCAAAAAAATGTGCCGAGGAAATAGTGAACTACGGCAATGAGAGTGGATATTGTAAACGAATGCCTCTTGGAAGACTAGGTTCTATGTCCACTCAAAGGGGATCAAAAAGAGGTCAGGGGTCATCTGCCTCAGAAGGGAATAATACCCTATAGAAAATGGAAATCCAGCTCTAAGGTCACTTTTAATACTTCATGCTATAATTCTTTGATTATATCCCCATCTATATCTTTGAGTCATCTAAGCAGAAATTGCACAGCCTCCAACTTCTCCAGAAATAAAAGGCTACAACAACACAGTTTCCCTGGGGTTGCCTGTCTCTGCAGGTGGGTGTCAGGACGATGCAGATGGGGCTGGAGCCCTCACTGTCAGAAGGGAGTCCATGATGAAAGGCAGTATCTTCAGGTGCTTTATGAAAATCCCGTTAAGGTTTGGAAACACACTATGCTGATCCGGTGGAGAACCTGCCTTCCCTCACCTCTTAATTTCAACAAAAACCTCACTCCAGCTGCCCAGAGATCCCTCTGCTAATATTTCCAGCCTCCATCAAGATGCCATACAGACCGTACCATGGAAAAAGTTCTCACTTCAGAACAACAATTGTCTGCTGCAGAAATAAAGTAATGCCATTCCTATGAAATCTATAAACTCAAAACAGGGACACAGAACTAGTGGTTGCCAATAACTTTAACTTCATTTATCTATATTTGGCAAAAATTGTGCTGCAGCTGGAGATGAAATGCTGAGCTCAATAACTGCAGAGACGTGAGCTCCAAAACAGCAATTACTAAGCTGCGCTGCCTTGTGTAAGATTTCACTTTTATTTATTATATTTAAAGCAACTCTCTAACTCTGTACAGTACCGACGGCATTGTCTGTTCAAGCCAGAGCTGCTCAGAAGAGCATCTCCACCTGGCTATTGTCCATGGAAGTGCTTTCCGGGAGGCAAAACCTGCATCAACACAGCCTCGATGGCAGCCCCCACTACCAAATGCACCTCTCTTTTGTCCATAATTGGAAGAAACTATTCTCGTTTTCAACTCAAACTTGGCTTATCACATACAGCGTGCAACTCAGATGATGCCTCTTTTTTTATCAGTGGAGATATTGATAATTATAATTGGCATGCTGCGGAAGAGGACTATAAATATCCCATCAGCTGCCACAGAGCAAAGAAGAGGGGGGAGAGGTGGCAACCTACGCCTCTGAGAGGGGCTGAGAGAGGAAGACGGAGCCTCACGGCCATTGTCACCAGCTAACATCTGTTTCTTATCCTGGGTGATGATTTTCATAGAATCATAGAAATTAGAGATAGAAAGGGCCTATTAGGTCATCCAGTACAGCTCTCTGCCAGTGTAGAATTATTCTCTACAAGAAAGATTCACTTCTTTGTTCTCATAAAAAGTGCTGATCTTCACATATGGTTTCCCAACACTGCTATATGTAAAATAGACAACCCAGAAGGACCTAGTGTGTAGCCCATGCTCAACATTCTGCAACAGCTTAAATGGGAAAAGCACTTGAAAAAGAATAGGTACACGTATACGCATGTTGCTGTTCAGTTGCTAAGTGAGATCCACCTCTTTGCAACTCCGTGGACTGCAGCACTCCAGGCTTCCCTGTCCGTCACTATCTCCCAGAGTTTGCTCAAACTCATGTCCATTGAGTCGATGATGCCATCCAATCATCTCATCCTCTGCTGCCCCCTTCTCCTCCTGGCCTCAGTCTTTCCCAACATCAGGGTCTTTTCCAATGAGTCAGCTCTTCGAATCAGGTAGCCAAAGTATTGGAGCTTCAGCTTCACCATCAGTCCCTCCAGTGAATATTCGGGATTGCATAACTGAATCATTTTCCTGTCCAACTTAAACTAACACAATGTTGTTAATCAACTATATTCCAATATAAAATAAATTTTAAAACATAAATGAGTATCAGAAGAATATATTAAAAAAGCAAAGAAATAAAATCGAGAGGGTAACTGAATGGATTCCTGAGGTAAAGGAGTTGAAAAGTGATGAAAAACCTAAATATGCAACAACAAAATAACCCTTTATATGTTTATAAGGCATGGCAAAATAGAACATCAGCCATTTACAGAATCTTGGACAAATTCCCTTCCAGAAATGCTCGAGCTAGATTCAGAGGAAACTTGAATTTTTTTTCCTTCAAAAACAAAAAGGAGGAATAAAGGATTGGCAAGACAGTGATTGAAGTTACTTTTAAATCCAGTTCTAAAAGTATTGCCAAAGTTGCGTTCCCTGACATTAAACACATTTGTAGTGATCATCTTTCATTTTTTTTTTTTTTTATGTAGTGACAACCTCACTCATCTTTTGACTTATGGAACAAATTAATTTCTATTTTTAAAACAAATTTTCCATCTGATATGTCCAATGCTGCTTTTACTCTGAAACTTCATTTACAAATGAATATTTGCTTATCTTTCCTTTATTGGGCTTGGTTTATCAACATCAGCAGAAAACACATTTGTCTGTCTGTTGACTTGATTTCTCACTCTGATTCACACTCTTCTCTCTGATGGCAACTTTACCTTGAGAATGTCTCCAGTGTTTAGCCTATAACCCACTCCAGTATTCTTTTTATTTTATTTTTAATTGAAGGATAATTACTTTACAATATTGTGATGATTTCTGCCATACATCAACATGAATCAACATCAGCATTCCTATGTTTCCTTCCTCTTAAACTTCCCTCCTGCCTCCTTCCCTACCCAACCCCTCTAGATCATCATAGAGCACTGGCTTTGCATCATACAGAAAATTCCCACTGGCCATCTAGTCAAGGCTATGGTTTTTCCAGTGGTCATGTATGGATGTGAGGGTTGGACTATAAAGAAAGCTGAGCACTGAAGAATTGATGCTTTTGAACTGTGGTGTTGGAGAAGACTCTTGAGAGTCTCTTGGACTTCAAGGAGATCCACCCAGTCCATCCTAAAGGAAATCAGTCCTGACTATTCATTGGAAGGACTGATGCTGAAGCTGAAGCTTCAAAATGTTGGCCTGATGCAAAGAACTGACTCATTGGAAAAGACCCTGATGCTGGGAAAGATTGAAGGCAGGATGAGAAGGGGATGACAGAAGATGAGATGGTTGGACATCACCAACTTGATGGACATGAGTTTGAGCAACTCAGGGAGCTGGTGATGGACAGGGAAGCCTGGTGTGCTGCGGTCCATGGAGCCAGAGTCGGACACGACTGAGCGACTGAACTGAGCTGAACTGATCTGTTTTACATATGGAGATATATATGTTTCAACACCAGTCTCTCAAGTCATCCCACCCTCTCCTTCCCCCACTGCGACCAAAAGGCTTTTCTTTATGTCTGTGTCTCCTTCGCTGCCCTGCAAATGGGTTCATTAGTACCATCTTTCTAGATTCCATATATATGTGTTAATATACAATATTTGTCTTTCTTTTTCTGACTTACTTCACTCTGTATAATAGGCTGTAGGCTCATCCACCTCACTGGGACTGACTCATATGCCTTCTTTTCTCTAGCTGAGTAATATTCTATTGCATATGTATACTATAGCTTCTTTATCCATTCATCCATTGATAGACATCTAGATTTCTTCCCTGTCCTAGCTATTGTAAATAGTGCTTCAGTGAACACTGGGGTACATGTGTCTTCTTGTCTGAACATTCCCACAATCAGAGGACCTTGGCAGGCTACAGTCCGTGGGTCACAAAGAGTCAGACACTACTGAGCATAATACATACATACTTGCTATCTAAGCAACAGCCTGACATTACTTTTCCTCTCATTGTCCCCTTTCTCTAATGTTAGGCAGTAAATAATGTTACTGACTTCAGGCACGTTCATGACATTCTGCTGACCAGCTAGGACTCCAGAACCACCAACTCAAAAAGTGGGGTTTAGTCTTTCAGAAGTGTGTGGTCCAAAACAGTGAGCAAAAGAACGTGTTCTCTGAATCGATGTGGGAACACTTGTCAACTGGGATATGAATTATTTTTTTTTCAGACTTTGAACTTTTTCTTTTGTATTGGAGTATGGCTGATTAACAACACTGTAATCGTTTCAGGTGAACATTGAAGGGACTCATGCCTACAAATACATGCAAGACATGTGAATCATTAACCTCACTTATTTCATCCATCCATCCATAAACTGTCATTGTCCTATTCTCAGTGATTAAGCCATACTAGGGTCCGAAATATTTTATGACAGAAAGGAAGACTTCTTTGTCGTTTCCGAAGGAACAGCTTCTTTCCTACAATTATGTAATCTTTTGTTTGAAAGCGTGGCAGTAACACAAGAATTTTTGGCATTATTATTTGTTGTTGTTACCACCAACAAAAGGCCTTTAATTGGAATCTATTTTCTATGAGACAGACAAAGGCAGTGCAATGGTCAGAGTTCCTCCTCAGTAAGCAGTTTTTGAGCACCTATTATGCACAGAGCACAGAGCTGAGAGAGGGTGTAGAAAGTTGGTTCCAACACAGCCTCCGTCTTTGAGATCCTAATAACGATGAGAGATGCAGAAACCAAGGCCTGCTCAGGATGCAGGAAGGAGAGAGGCAAGTTCAGAGAAAGAAGGGTGGACAGAGGAAGGGAAAGGTGACTCGCCTGACCTTCTAGACATGCACATGCCCTCTGGGAGACAGTGACGTGTCCTTGTGGAGGAATGCCTGCAGAATGAGGATGAACAAGAGTGCATACACACTGCTTGATAGCCTTCATCTGCTGATGCCATAATCGGAGCCCAGAGAGGCGGCGTATTGATCACAGATGCATTCCTGTTTAGTCTTAAGTCAGGAGTGACCTTAAATCAGGGCACTAAATCTGGAGAAGGAAATGGCAACCCACTCTAGTACCCTTGCCTGGAAAATCCCAATGGCAGAGGAGCCTGGTAGGCTACAGTCCATGGGGGTCAGGAAGAGTCAGACATGACTGAGCGACTTCACTTTCACTCTCAAATCCAGAGAGCAAGTTTTGTCTGTCCTATCACATGCCAGGCAAGTCACCTTGGGCAGGTCACTCATTCATTCACTTCAGGTATTTTTTTTTAAATAAAGACTTCACTTTTTCAGAGTAGTTTTAGTTTCATGGAAAAATTAAGAGGAGAGTACAGAGATTTCACATAAACATTCTGCCACCATACATGCATGGCCTACCCCATTACCAACACCCCCACCAACAGGCACATTTGTTACAATCCATGACCCGTATGTTTTTTCACAATTGTACACGGCAGTCACTGGAATATTTGAACGTCACTAAATACTTGCAAGGTGACCCTGCACGGGTCCCACTGCCTTCCCACCATAGATCTGGTGGCTTATGTCCTGGTGAGCAGTGCCGTCCTTCACCAAGGACAGAAGGTGGCCAACTCACCCGTAGTGGAACTGCACGAACCATCTCTACTGGAGTGGGTTGCCATTCCTTTCTCCAGGGGACCTTCCCAACCCAGGCATCAGACCCAGGTCTCCTGCATTGCAGGCAGATTCTTTACCACTGAGCCACCAGGGAAGCCCTGTGTTATTAGCACCTCTCTCTTAATAACAGAAATGACTGGTCACAAATAAATGAACAGATGAATAAACCATATCTGAAGATTTGTGTGATTCTAGGAGATTTGCTTCATCATTCTGATTCTTAGACTGTAAAGCTTCTATCTGACAAGTCACGCTACACGGTGTACTGGGGCAAAGGACTTATCTTGAGCCTTCAACACCTCCATCTCTATAGTGAGATGAGTGAATAGCCAATACCTAAGGGTCCTTTTGGATCTGCAAATATTTTATTATATTTCTATCAACAATCACTAAACACTGAATCAATCAAATGAGCTGAAAAGCAAAGGTTTACCATTTGATTCCTTTCTGTAAACGTGTATTCAAGTGCGTTTTCTGTAAGTCACTGAGCTGGCTGCTAGAGGAGCTCTCAGACAGAACATAACAATACTTTTGTCTCCAAGGACTTGATGGTCCTTCTCTTGGTGGTGTCATAAAAATTAGCTTCAAGTTAAGTAAAAGAAGTGAGGAGGAAATGTCAACCCACCCCAGTACTCTTGACTGGAGAATCCCATGTACAGAGGAGCCTGGCTGGCTACAATCCATGGGGTCACAGAGAGTCAGATATGACTTAGAGACTGAGCATGTAGCACGCAACAGAAATAGGCTAGAGTAAATGCAGTTTTTAGCAACAATGCCACCTCTTTCTCATAACTAACGTGAATGATACACAGTCGCAAGCAAGTTTGTCCCTGAGGCTGGTCCGGTCTCAGTCCCCTCATCTCAGCCACTCCTCCTCCCCACCCCAGGACATAGAGACCCCCTGTGCTTCCTCCTCTGCTCAGGCTGCACTTTTCTCTGAGGGACGTCCTTCCCCTGCTTCTCACAGGGCACTCTTGAACCACAGAATCTCCACTGCCTTCCTCGCCCCCACTGGCCCTGATGCTCCACCCTCAGTGCTCCCATCGCCCTGTCCCTGACCTCCACTTCCACAAGGTCATGGCCAGGATTTGGTTTCAGGCAATTATTTCCCTCCCAGGCTCTGGGTTTCCACAAGGACAGGAGCTGCCTGTCTAGTTCACCTGTACCTGTGCTCACCTTACCATAGATGAGCGTACAGATGGCTCTGAAAACATGAGTTCTTTACCTGCCCCATGGCCAAGGGTTGACGATTCATTTGTAACTTTGACCTTTGCAACCTTGTTCCTGAATGAGAATCAGCATCCCTGTGCAAAACGCCAGTCTTGCATTTGGGCGGATGACATCTCTTGAAACACCCCTTCTTGTGACAATGGAAGGACCCAGATCAAGGCAGAAACCTTGAGCAGCAGGACAAGCAGTCCAACAGAGCTGTGTGTGGTCAGCCTGATATCAGGATCTCTGCTTTCCTCCGTCTTTCCTCCCCAGCATGTTTCACCTGCCTGTCCTGGCCGCTTCCCCCCCTCACCCCACCCATCACCCTTGTGCCTACACGTGTTTGTGCAAGGATCGAATTAGCACCGGATTCGGCTTAACTCAGACTTCCCTGGTGGCTCAGACAGTAAAGAATCTGCCTACAATGAGGGAGACCTGGGTTCGATCCCTGGATGGAGAAGATCCCCTGGAGAAGGAAATGGCAACCCACTCCAGTACTCTTGCCTGGAAAAATCACCTGGACAGAAGAGCCTGGTAGGCTACAGTCCCTGGGGTCACAAAGAGTTGGACACGACTGAGCAACTTCACTGTTTCACTTTCAGCATAACTGCTCACACACTGACCTCTTACTCCATGCCAGGCACTGGTCTCTGAGCTTCATGTGTAATGACTCATTTAATCCTCAGAATGACCCAGCGAGTAAGTGCAGTAGTGTGGATATCAGGCTGCTCCAGAGAAGCAGAACCAGTAGAATATTATACATCCTATTGAGAGAGAGAGAAAGGAACTGGCTCACAATGGTGGGGACTGGCAAGTCCAGTTTCTGCAGGGTAAGCCCACAGGCTAGAGGCCCAGGGAAGATTCGATGCTGCAGATTGAGCCTGAAGGTCCTCTGCTGGCAGAGTCCCATCTTCCTGAAGGAAATTAGTCTATCAAGGCCTTCCCCTGCTTAGATGAGGCTCACCCACATTATGAAGCATATAATCTGTCTCATTCAAAGTCTACTGAGTTACATGTTAATCTCACCTGGCAAAATACCTTCCCAGCAGCATCCAGACTGTTGTTTGACCAAATATCTGGGTATTGTGATCTAACCACGATAACACCTACAATTAACCATCATGGGAAGGTGTTCTCATCACCCTCATTCCACAGAAGAGGGAAGGAAAGTACAGATTGTTGAGACAGCTAGTCCAAGTCACATGGTGACATGTAGCACAGCTGGGATTTGAATAGGACAGTTGTCCCAAGAGCTTGTGTTCTTAAGTCCTGAGCCAGTCCTCCTCCCTGTGAATCATAGCGTGGTGTTCCATACCTGGTCATGACATTTATTACAAGGGGAGGAGCTGAAAAGGAACCACCTCCTTCTGATCATGGTAATGCCATAAGTCCAATGTAGCACTGAGCCAGAAATGCATCATCCAAGAGGGTGATCGCATATTAAGTCTGCTCAATGGCAACCCACTCCAGTGTTCTTGCCTGGAGAATCCCAGGGACAGAGGAGCCTAGTGGGCTACCATCTATGGGGTCGCACAGAGTCGGACATGACTGAGGCGACTTAGCAGCAGCAGCAGCAGCACATGATTCCAAATCCACCATCAACCTGAACCAATTCACTGAATTCCACAATAAGGCTGACAGGGAGATGCTTACCCTTGGAGGCTCCTGGGCCATCTGCTTCTCTTTGTTTTGGGTGTGTGTGTGTGTGTGTGTGTTTGTGTTTGTATACCTGTGCATAAGTCTGGAGTTCCTTGGGGACACTGCTGATGAATTCCCCTATTTCATCACCTATAACTACTCCCCACTGCATAGGACTGAATTCTAAGTGGGTCCTGCCCTCGTCCCAAATCTCCAACATGATGTCAACTTGCTGTAAAATTTAAAAGTACTGGCTGTGAATTCAAAGTAAACTGGTCACAATACCACTTCAGCCCTTCTTAGCTAAATACTCTTGGAGACATTGTTTAATCAATCTCCCAAGTTCTTGTTCCTTAGGTATCACGGGCTAATCAGGACTCCCTCTAGGGAGGTCATTGTGAGGACTTAGCAATAATGATGCAAGTAAGGCACACAGCCCGGTGCCTGGTATGGAAGCATGTTTAAATGGGTGTGAGCCATCATTTTGAAGGGTAATTAATGCTTTATTGTCAATTTTTCCTCATTAAAAATCTTTTTTAATAGAAAGAATGCCTAACCAAAGCAAACTCTTGATTAAGTCTTTCCATATGCCTCATGGGCAGCGAAATACTCAGAATGATCCGAAGATTGCTCTAGCCAAGAACCTGTCCAGCTGGGCCTCCATTGCCTTTCCCACTGCCAGCTTTCGGTGACCGATCACTCCAGGCCACTGGTCTGGGCGCAGCCCTCCACTGCCTCTCCCGGCGTGTGGTCATCCACCTGCAGTGACTCATTCTTACAATAGGAGAGGGTGTCCCAGCTGTTGCCACAGCCTGCTGCCCTACAGGGACCCTGCAGAGTGTGGTCCTCACGGCTCTTGTCCTGGCTGAGGCACCTGTACCCCGCTTGCCCCCCATTTGTCCCAGGAGGAAAATGCTGTGAGTGATCGTCTACAGGCACTGGCTTTGCTCCGTCTCTGCAGGAGATTAAGTGACTGGGCCTCCATGGCTCTGATGTCATGTCAAATGTATGAACGTCTGGCCCAAAGCTTAATGTATTTCAGCCATCCTACATTCTCAGCTTTGCTGGGGCTGCAGATCCTCTGCTTAACAGAAAACAGTCATGGACCAGATGAAAGCAATCTTCCCGGACGGCACTTTCCTTGTCTTTTCCCAGTGTCGAGAAAAAGTCCACACCTCTCACCTTCACAGTTCCAGCAGAACCAGGGAAACTGGGCCATCTACTCAGACCTCACAAGGAATGATGCCCATTCCCTGAATTCTTCACTGGACAAAGAAGCCTCCTTCTTTCTGCCACATGCTGTGCAAACACAGGAAGTATGCAACAGCCAGGGGTGTGGGGAGTAGAGGCTGTTAAATGTGTTGGAGTTGCTGGGGGTCAGACACCCTGGACATTTGACGAATTAAAGCTGAGCTCTTACTCGGTGGCAGGAAACGTGCTATGTGCTGGATTTACGGCTGTGAGCGAGACACCCGGTACCATCCCTTGGGGGGTCTTAACGTTTTTCTCAGGGAGAGGCAGCTCATCGCGGACATAGCAATGAGGGGTGCACGCTGCCAAGGAGAAGGGCAGAGTGTGAGAGAATACAAAATACAGGGCTGTATGGGGATGGATGGATGCAGCCTGGCAGGTTGTTAGAAGCTGCCCTAGAAAGTGAGATTTAGTCACACTCTGAAGGGTGATTAGGAGGGAGCTTGGTAAAGAAGCGCGCAGGAGAGCTTTATAGGCTGAGCTAGTAAGCCATGGGCCCGAGGGGAGCGGGTGGAAGCTTGCTGGATTCCAGGAACTGAGAGAAGTGCTGGGTGGCCGGTGCGCCGAGGCAGTGGGCAAAACGCCAGAGCATGTGTTGGCCTGCGTGTCATGTACAGGATCTTCAAGACTATCCTGCAAGGCAGGGGGGCCTCCGAGGTTTACAAAGGGGGTGAGAAGGTTAGATTTATCTTCCAGAAGATTATTTTGGCCAAATGGAGAATGGAATAGGGTCAGGCACGATCAGACCAGATTTAAACAAGAAGCTTTACAGGCATGTCCAGGGCAGCACTATTGACGACTGCCCAAAGGCAGGAAGAACCCACATGTCCATCAACTGATGAACAGAGAGACGAAATGGGACAGTCACCCACACAACAGAACATTACTCAGACGTCGAAACGGAGTGGCGTGGGGGTACATGCTGCGATGTGGCTGAAGGTCAGAACTGCTATGCTCTGTGAAAGGAGACAGACACAAATAGGCCACAGACGGTGGCGACTCCACCTGCAGGAAATATTCAGAATGGGCAGATCCATGGAGACAGCTGCCGCGGGCAGGGAGAGGGAGGGTTACAGAGCATCTCTGCAGGTGGGTTTTCCACACTCAACAAGTGCCAAAGTGAAAGTGAAGGCGTTCAGTCGTGTCTGCCTCTTTGCGACCCCATGGACTGTAACCTACCAGGTTTCTCCGTCCTTGGGATTTTCCAGGCAAGAATACTAGAGTGGGTTGCCATTTCCTCCTCCAGGAGATCTTCCCCACCCAGGGAATGAACTCGAGTCTCCCACATTGTAGGCAGACGCTTTACCATCTGAGCCACCAGGGATGTCCCCTAACAAGTGCAGTGATAGAAAATTCTGGAACCAGAAATGGTGATGGCTGTACAACATTGTGAATATAGTAATACAACTAAACTCTATACTTCACCTTCTGGACCAGTTTTCCCTGGGGCTGCACCAACGATGCTTCAGGCACACTGACTCTCCATCCCCCAGTTCAGGCCTGGCCGCTCACTGGGGGCAGAAATGGGGACACGGAACGGATCTCCTCTTTCCTTGCCTGACATCAGCCCCACGTGTGGACATTCACGT
Source organism: Oryx dammah (assembly GCF_014754425.2). Classification (NCBI taxonomy): domain Eukaryota; kingdom Metazoa; phylum Chordata; class Mammalia; order Artiodactyla; family Bovidae; genus Oryx; species Oryx dammah. The sequence continues at coordinate 88,157,712 of NW_024070209.1, read as the reverse complement.
TAGTCACGTTGAGAGCACTCTTAGCATCACAGCATCCGAAGGAACTCAGTGCCTCGGTGTTTACAGGACATGCTCCCTTCTATCACTGCATACCTTCTCCACTCAGCACTCCTTAAAGGAGACGCTGTTAACTGCATCTTTCAGATCAGCAAATTGGGTTCAGAGAGGTTAATTAACTTGTTTAAAAATCCCACTGTGAGCAAATATCAGAACGAAAATTGGACTGCAATCTTTGGCCTCCAAGCCCAATGCTCTTCCCACGATATTACCACTTCCATTCTAGAAAAGCAGTCCTCCACATTTCCATCTCACCTGCACCCCAATAAAGTGAAAATTTTGTCTCCCTCACACAGCAAGATGAAGTGGCCCCAATTATTCACAAAAAGCAGCACTTTTGCCTGACTACACAGCATTCAGCATTAAAGCAGCCTACACATTCCACTGGGTTCTTAATTGGAAAACACTGCAAATATTTTCCAATTATTTTCTTTGTAAGGTCTCCAAGCTAGAGGCAAATCTCCCTAGGTTCATTGTAAGGCATTGTGTGTGTGCACGCACGTGGGTGAGTGTGTGTGTTCTGATGCTCTTAATCCTGAAAAGATCTGTCCTATTCCTGAGCACATCACAGGCCTATGATAAATGCTTGCTGATATGAAAATAAAATTCACATAAATTCACTTACATTTTACAAATAACACTTGTTTAGGTCATGTAATACTTTGGCGATAAGTAACTATCCAAATTTGAATCCAAAATGAATCAATAGAGACTTCCCTGGTGGTCCAGTGGTTAAGACTCCATGCTTCCACTGCAGGGGGCCCAGGTTTGATCCTTGGTCAGGGAACTAAGATCCCATATGCCACGTGACACAGCCCAAAATAATAATAATAATTTGTGAGTGCTAAGTCGTTTCAGTCATGTCCAATTCTGTGTGACCCTATGGACTGTAGCCTGCCAGGATCCTCTGTCCATGGGATTCTCCAGGCAAGAAAACTAGGGTGGGTTTCCATGCCCTCTCCCAGGGGATCTTCAGGACCCAGGGTCTCCTGGGTTTTCAACATTGGCAGGCAGTTTCTTTGCCACTAGCTCCACTTTGGAAGCCATAATAATACTAATAAATAGATATGAATTCTAAAAAAAAAAAAAAGACTGAATAATCTGTAAGCTCACCACCAACCTCAGGAAAGGTTCTTATTTACCTAGGGAAATTACTGGTCTTCACCCTATACAATGCTCAGTTCATCTCAGAGTGCCATACAGGACACAGCTGCACACGGTACTAAAATCAGTGAAAGTGAAAGTTTTCAGTCGTGTCCAACTCTTTGCCATCCCATGGACTATACAGTCCATGGAATTCTCCAGGCCAGAAAACTGGAGTGGGTAGCTGTTCCCTTTTCCAGGTGGTCTTTCCAACTCAGGGATCAAACACAGGTCTCCCACTTTGCAGGTGGATTCTTTACCAGCTAAGCCACAAGAGAAGCCCAAGAATACTGGAATGGGTAGCCTATTCCTTCTACAGCAGATCTTCCCGACCCAGGAATCAAACCTGGGTCTCCTGCACTGCAGGCGGATTCTTTACCACCTGAGATATGAGATCAAGCTGGACTGAGTTTTCCAATTTTACATAAATGGCTCCTGCCCCAGCTTCAAAAATGATGAAGGGGGAAGTGAGTGCTTCCAGGAGCAGGGGGTGCAAAACCATTTGCCCCTTTGACCTCAACACCCTGTCTCTGGGAACTTGGCTCTTGGGGACCAGCTACAGGGATGATGCGGAAGCATCAAGGACAGACTGATCACCAGAGCAGCTGGACACGACTACTTGCTCAGAGTTATTACAAAAAAGGTCACAGTCAGAGAGAAGGAAAAAGCAACATAAACACGTAATTAAAAGAAAGATTTAAGGAAACCACAAAAATACCAAAACTAAGTGAGCAGAAATGTATTGGGTTGCAAAGAAACTCCATGAAGTTCACACGTGCTAGTGATCTTGCCATGCATTCAGGGGGTCTTTCATTTCGAGAGCTGCACTGGCCATTTTGGAAAGAGGAACCAATGGGCATTGTTGGGGGTTTCCACTCTGCTCCACCAACAGTGAACTACAAGCATGGTTGCATTTGCCCTGAGCAAGTCATACTGGTTCTGTGATTCCATCTTCTCACTTACACAGAGGGTATAAGTGTTGCATAAGATTTTTGTAAGGATTAAATAAGAAGAAACCTGTGAAAGTGCTTAGAATATTAACTGACTATAAATGTGAACAGACCAAAGTTCAAACCTAAGTGTTAGTTCCTCAGTCGTGTCAGACTCTTTGTGACCCCGTGGACTGTAGCCCATCAGGATCTTCTGTCCCTGGGATTCTCCAGGCAAGAATACTTGAGTGGGTAGTCATTCCTTCTCCAGGAAATCTTCAAGACCCAGGGATCAAACCTGGGTCTCTTGCATTACAGGTAGATTCTTTACCATCTGAACCACCACGGAAGCCTTGGTGTGTATGGAGAAAAGTGTGAGTGAAATGAAGTCACTCAGTTGTATCCAACTCTTGGCGACCCCATGGACTATAGCCTACCATGCTCCTCTGTCGATGGGATTTTCCAGGCAAGAGTACTGGAGTGGGTTGCCATTTCTGTCTCCAGAGGATCTTCCCAACCCAGGGATTGAACCTGGGTCTCCCACATTGTAGGTAGACACTTTACCATCCAAGCCACCAGGCAAGTCCTTGGCTAAAAGAAGTATTTTTATTTAATTAAATAATAATAATTAACATTTTGACACTTTCCTATGTACCCAGGTTGCGCAAAGAGCTTTTATCTAGTTCATCCTTCACAAAATAACTTTATAAGGAAAGAATGATTATTATGCCTCTTTTGGAAGAGGAAGCTGACTTGCAGAGAATATCAGTAACTCGCCAGCTAAAGAGCCCTAAGGATGCAGCCTCAAGAGTCAGTGGGGTTTAATCCATGTTAGCTCAGTCGCATCCGACTCTGCAACCCCATGGGTGGTAGCCTACCAACCTCTGCGATCCATGGGATTTTCCAGGCAAGAATACTGGAGTGAGCTGCCATTTCCTTCTCCAGGGGATCTTCCCAACCCAGGGATCGAACCTGGTTCTCCTGCATCGCAGGCAGACGCTTTACCGTCTGAGCCACTAGGGAAGGCCTAGTAAGCACACAGTAATATAAATAATAAGGAAAAGGAGAAGGAGCAGAGGGAAGCTTCACATACTGTCTCATTTGATCCCCATGAAAATCCTATGAGGTAGATATTGTCACAGCCCCATTTCACAGATGAGAACATTGAGGAGTAAAAGAAGATGGGGTCTTTAGATACCACAAACAGTTTACCAGGCCTGTTTGAAAAGCAGCACAGGCAAGTGAACAGGAAAGTGGACTTTAGAGCCAGACTTCCTGGGTTCAAATCCCAACTCTGACACTTCTTTGCTGCGCAACCTTAAGCAAAGTCACTTCACCATCCTGTGCCTCAGTTTTCCCATCTGAATAATAGGGACAACAATAGCACCAATGTCACACGTGGTTGTGAGGATTAAACACGCGAATATGTGCTAAGTGCCTGCTTCTTGAAGTGTGATCTGCCCACCATCACTACTGCCCTCCCAGTGACACTTGAGAGCTTGTTAGAATTCTGGGGGCACCTTAGACCCCAGATTTGAGCCTGATCCTAGGAAATTTTTCTGCACACTGAGGCGAGCTCAGAGTGGTGCACAGGCTTCCCAGGTGGAGCTAGTGGTAAAGAACCCACCTGCCAATGCAGGAGATATAAGAGACATGGGTTGATCCTTGAGTCCAGAAGATCCCCTGGAGGAGGGCGTGGCAGCCCACTCCCATTCTTGCCTGGAGAATCCCATGGACAGAGAAGCTGGTTGACTATGCCCCACAGGGCCACAAAGAGTTGGACACGACTGAAGGACTTAGCACACACACGCACAGAGGGATGCCTGGTAGGGCAACGTCAGCTGATGTCTTTATTCTCATTGGAGCTGATGACATGGAACATGAGTCAGGTGGGAGGGGCCAGGGCAACGAGCCTGGTGAAGTAAGTGGGGGTAAATTGTGATGGGCCCCACCCCGGGAACTTGGGTGCCATCAGAATGGTCCCAGAGACAGAAATGGAGCTCTGGAGGGCTGGGAGTGAAGCCATGGTCAAGATCACATTTCAAGGTTCTTTTACAAATAAAGACTCCAAACTAATGATCAAGCATTACAAGAGAAAGTGTTGCTAGATTCTCTGCAAACCAAACTTGTGTAATTATCTGGATCCTCTGGAGGTCCTTGGGTCTCCCCCGGCACTGGGGAATACAGACTTGCTCAGGCCTTGGACTTTGCTGGCTCACCAAGGGGCCACTGAACAAGTGGAAGTGTCGTCTCCTTTTTAGTCTTCCCTGTGGATGGGTCGGGACCTACAGTTACGCAAATGAACCAATTCATGTGTTAAGTTGTGTTATAACTGGGAAACCCAGTGTGAAAGTGGAGACTCCGTACTGGAAAATCAATTACTTTCTAAATATAAAACTAGGCCCATCCCAGGAAACCCTGGCCCCTAAGATTCAGAACTTATTCCAAAAAAATATCTGTGAGATTGTAATTCAATAATTGCTGTGTGTACATGGGGAAAACAGAGTATGATAACTACTAGGAACAAAGGCCAAAAGTCTGGGGTTTTTTGTTTTTATTTGTTTTTTTGTTTTTTGTTTTTTAAAAAAAAAAAAAACATGCCTGGACTGTTTTTACTAAGAACTAAAATTGGCAGGGGTGGTTCTCAAACTTGAGTGTGCATCAAAATCTTCTGGTAACTTTCCCAACTCTCAAAGTTCCTGATTGCATGGATCTGGGTGGTACTCCATTACAGGCACCACAAATGGAATGGCTTTCAGCAACAGAATTTATTCATCCCTCAGATGCCAGAAACCCGACTTCAAGGGTTTGCAGAGCTGAGGTGCCCCAGAGAAGCTGTTGCATGCCTCTCCCCCAGCTTCTGGGCTTTGCCGACACCTCTGGTGTTCTGTGTCTTGACGATACCCCCACCCAATCTGTGTCTTCAAGTTCACGTGGCATTCATCCTGTCTGCATTTCTGTGTCTATACGTCCCCTTTTTATAAGGACACCAGCCATGTTGGATTCACCCAGTTCACTGACCATCCAGGAGGACCTCTTCTTAACTAGTTACACTTGCCGTGACCCTATTTCCAGAGAAGGTCACATTCTGGGACTTAGGGCCCCAACATATACATTTTAAAGAGACACAGTTCAACCCGCTTCTTGTTCAGTTGCTAAGTCATGTCAGACTCTTTGCAACACCATGGACTGCAGCATGCAGCCTTCCCTATCCTTCCTTCCTTCACTAGCCCCCAAAGCTTGCTCAAACTCACATCCATTGAATCAGTCAAGCCATCCAACCATCTCATCCTCTGTTGTCCCCTTCTCCCATAAGAACTACCTTATCCTGTACATAACTCACAGCCCCCAATTTAGAGTGAATCCAGATCACTGTAACAAAGTATGACCCATTGCGCATAACTTCCTTTCTTCTCTCTCTATTCAGCTTCCTCTAAATACATATTTCTCCGCCATTGTGCCTTTCCCTCTGGATTCCTGCAAGTTCTCCGGGAATAAAGCCCTGGGCCTCCTCAGCAGGACTTTTTGGAGCAGAAGTCCATCAATGCCCATCTTTGTGAAGCCGGCTTTCACCAGCTCAGTGGTGCTTTGTCACTCGGAGCCCTCGGCCCTCCCAGGACCCCAGTGATCCGCAAAGAGCAACTGCCTCCCTGATGCCTCTGTAAAGCTGGAAATCTGCGGTTACCATGGTTAATATTTCTGACTTGATTGGCACCACCAGTAATTGAACTGCAGCCTCTCAAGTGCAACACGCTCTATTCATTAGCTCCTATTGTGTTGGACCATTGCATCAAACCACATTATTTTTTCTGCTTACAAAATAAATAAAAAGAAAAATGAAAAAAAGAAAAGAAAGGAAAGAAGAAAAGGCAGTCACGAATACAGTGCTGCGTTGCCATATGAGACGTTGCAGTTTTGCTTCGAGGGTGAAATCACTCTAGACGGAATTTCATGTTGTACCAGCTCTGGCCCCGTCAAGAATGGTGAGATGTAAAGTGAGAAATCTTAATTTTGGTGGCACAGTCACAGAGACTCAGAGCTAGGAGTCGGAACTAGCCGAGTCCCAGTGTTTGTGCCACGGAGGCAACTGCTCGCTTGTTTACCATCCTGTCAGCGTATAGAACCGTCTCTGAATCCGTGTCTCCCGCACATCTATTTATACCCTGCCCCCATCCCCAAGATTCCAGAGAGCTTCTGTGAGCTTGCAGGAGTTTTGCCTTAAGGAATTAATGAAAAGTGCATGAATTTGTAACGTTCTTGGATGTATTATCTCAGGTTTCTATTTTTAATAATCAAGGCTGTGTTTTGTTTAAGTTGGAGACACTTGGGTTTTCTCATTGGCATTCCATGCTTTTCTTCTGCTTTTTTTTCTCATTTACTTCACTACAGTTCCTGGAGCTATACTAATATCAGGCTCTGCGTGTACCAGTGCGTGCTGGCTGAGTCACGTCTGACTCTTCGTGACCCCGTGCACTGTAGCCCGCCAGGCTCCTCTGTGCCTGGGATTCTCCAGGTAAGAATACTGGAGTGGGTTGCCATTTCCTCCTCCAGGGGGGTCTTCCCTACCCAGGGATCCAACCTGCGTCTCCTGCGTTGGTAGAAGTATTCTTTACTACTGAGACACCAGGAAGCCCTTGAGAGAGAATTTACAACATTAAAATTATATCCCCTCCCCTGCAAAAAAAGAAAGAAAGAAAGAAAAAGAAAGAAACTGAAAAACTCTTTTTAAAGATTTTTTTAATATGGACCATTTTTTTAAAGTCTTTATTGAATTTGTTACATTATTGCTTCTGTTTTTAGCGGCTTTTTTTTTTTTGGTCTTTGGCCTCTGGGATCCTAGTTCCCCAACCAGGAATCAAACACACACACACCACCACCACCCCACCACCCCGCATTGAAAGGCAAAGTCTTAACCGCTGGACCACTAGGGAAGCCCCGAGAGCTGACAGACTTAGCATCAATCACAGCCACCAGTTTGGTTTGTCCAGTGCCAGGTTAAAACCAGAGGTGATGTCAGGAAACCTCCCTGCATTCTCTGTTTGCCTCAGGCTCCACTGCTCCCTGTTGCCTGACAGCTTCTTGGGCTGCTTCTCAGCTGCTCCTCCTGAAGGCAGTGAATTTTAACCCACCTACCTGGCCCTTCAGTCAGCTGAACACCAGCACCCTCCCCTCATCCTGCCTCCCTGTCAGCCACGCTACACTTGCTTGATTCCTTTCCACTCATCTCCAACGCTGCTATTTCCTTTTCACAACCTCTGACACAAAAGCATGTTTCCAGGCTTCCTCTTACAAGGGAGGCTTTTGTTCCTGCCTCCATCCATCTAGACATGATCGCTTGGCCATCCCAATCAAGTCTCTGACCTCTCTCGAACCTCTCTCTGTCATCTGGTCCACACCAGTTTGCCCAATTCAGTACCCCATAGCCTGGGACAGGCTGAGTCAATCTAAGGCAACAGGAAACTTCTGGTGGCCAGGCTGCCTCTGATCTCCTGGTATATGTTGCTGTTCTTCAGTCGCCCAGGCATGCCCACTTCTTTGCAACCCCATGGACTGCAGCACGCCAGGCCTCCCTATCCCTTGTCACCTCCTGGAGTTTGTCTAAGTCCAAGTTCAGTGCACTGGTGATGCCGTCCAGCCATCTCATCCTCTGTCACCCTCTTCCCCATCTACCCTCCATCTTCCCCAACATCATGGACTTTTCCAATGAGTCAGCTGTTCACAGCAGATGACCAAAACCCTGGTGCTTCAATATGTTAAATAACACTAAGTAGGAAGTCATCCTGTGCTCAGTAAATGCTTTAAAATGATTGATCTGCATGATGAAGACTATAGATGGGACATAATCTGTTCTATAAAGCACCTCCCACCATTAAATGCAGCTGTCCCTCTCCTTGGCTTCCTGGGACTCAGGGCTCTGTCGTGCTCAAAGTCCAAGGAGGCTTGTTGAGTCTTCCCCAAGGCCCTTTCCGAGCAAGTGTTGGGAAATGGCTAACTGACTCTCCAGGCCCTCCAGCCGGCAGTATCTGTTGCACCACATCAGAGTGAAGTTGCAGGAGGACCCAGGATGCTTCCAAGTGCGGCTCACACTCCAGCCCCAGCTCTCACCCCAGCAGGCTCCATCCTGCTGCCAGACATGCTGTGTCCTGGCCCTGCCTTCACTCTCCTCTTTGGACGCCCCTGCCTGACTCCTGTGACAGGACTCTGCCAGGTTGCCACATCTCTGAGAAGCTTTCCCTCAAGCTCCCTCACCCCAGCCGACCATCGCTGCCTCTGTGTGCCCCCCTCCCCTAGCCCCTTAGACGTGTTTATGGCGGGCACCCCCTTTATACAGTCAGGATAAGATTCACCACTTTGCCCTCCTCCTAAGAATCCCTCACATGTCACACCCACTTATCCTTTTCCTTTGAATTCTGAATCACAAACACCCAGCTGAGTCTTCAGTGGGAAGCTGGGGATGGATATGAGAGCACTGAGGTTCCAGAAGATCCCCTGAATCCCCCTGACATAAGCAGTCACCTATTTAAAGTTGCTGAGCCCAAGATCTAAAAATATGAGATGTCCACAAAATGCTGATTGTAGGGGATATGAACGCTATCCTGATGACTTTCTAAGGATTCTAAATAATCATAAAATATTCCTTCCCAGTGAAGTCGCTCAGTCATGTCCGACTCTTTGCCACCCCATGGACTATAGCCCATCAGCCACCTCCATCCATGGGATTTTCTAGGCAAGAGTACTGGAGTGGGTTACCATTTCCTTCTCCAGGGGATCTTCCTGACCCAGGGATTGAACCCGGGTCCCCCACACTGCAGGCTGATGCTTTACCATCTGAGCCACCAAGGAAGTCCATTTCTTCCCAGGTAGACATTTAATGAATTTCCATTTTACTCAAAGTTAGAATTTAAAGCAATGTTCAGTTTGCAGTGAAGACTATAAATCACAATTTGTAATGCATTCTACAGTGAATTATTCTTTAATAAGCTACTTCTTTGCTCACATTTGCACTCTGGGAAAGGAAATGAAGCTTGATAGATGGGGGTGGAGAGCTGGCTTAGGGGCCAGACCCTGGCAAGGCATGCCCCTACCCTTTCCACACTTGACCTTGCCATCATTCTGTAGGGCTGCAGGTCACTGGGAAGTCACTCGGGACCTTGCAATCTGGAGGCTGGGCTCACTCCCGAACTTTCTGCAGACATTTCTGGGGCTCTGTGTTTGCCATGTGCTCGGCGAGCAGCCTGGGAGCAGTAAACATGCTGAGAAAACTTCAGCGGCTGGTCTTTTCTATTTAAGGGAATCTCAAAGCACACGCCATAAATTATCCTCTCCCTGGTTTCTTACTCACATGAGGAGTCCTGAGCCAACCCTGGCCGTAGCCAGTGGCAGCGCCGGTACACAGACGGGGGCAGGACGGCCACCCGCCCAGCGTGGGGCTTGCCGGCGCTCTGCAACCTCCTCCACCTGTGTGGTGCATGGCACATGGATCTCAAATGCTTTTTAAAAAAGAAAAGCATATTTAGAGTTTCCAGGATATCAAACTTTGCATTTCCCTCCAATCTCCCCAGGTCCAGTTCTCTACAAAGAGCTATTTACCTTTATTCTTCACATCTCTGCCTCTGGACAAGCACCCACAAACAGTCCTTTAGAGGATTTTATTATTTGGGGGGAAAAAAAGAATGCAAACAATTTTTCAGCAAACAGACAATTCATCTAGCTCCAACATCTCTTATCTGCTCCCCGGAGTGCTTGGGGTTAATATCTTATGAAGTCACAAAACAGGCACCCCTAGGGTGTGCTGACCCTTCCAGATCTCCCCCAGACAGGAAAGACCCTTCCAGAACCCCATGGGGCAAGTGATCCCACAGAGTTCTTTTCCTGACCTTCGGCTTTCTTTACCATTGGCCAAAGCTTCCCCCACACAAATAGCTGCATCTTAAGAATAGAACAAAACTCTTGTCCTCAGCTTGACACACTAAACTACTGGCAGGGATGTATTCTCGGGGCAGCTTTTTAAAGTCTGTCTGCAAACAGCACCAAGATTAAAGGCGGCTCCCGAGTGGGGATGAAGCGGTTCTGCAGCCCGAGAGGACCACAGCCTGGGCTGCTCACAGGTCAGGAGGTCTAGACAGTGGCCCTTCTAATTCTGGAAGCACAGGCAATCGGCTAAGCCAGCGAACGGGAAGATGGCAGCCCCATCTATTGTGGACACAATTGAGTAAGTGAGACATATTTATGAATTCAAGACTGCTTAGTCATTCAGTAAAATCAGAATCAAAAAATCCCAGCCAGAAATAGCCCTATAATTCCTCCTTTTAAGTTACGGGGTTTTATGTAATGTATACGAATGAAATTTGTCTTACAAAGCGAGAAGAGACTCTATGCATTTAATTAGCAAATGACAGCACTTGGTTGTGGAACAGACACAGAGAGGCGGGGGTCTACTTTTGGAGGTCGGTGTCCTGAGGTGCCTCACGCGTGATCCTGTTGCTGACTTCGTTAGAATTTAGGGATACTTCTGTCTTGGCCTGACATCGTTTCCAGATGCATCCTGGGTGTGATTTAAAAATGGTTAAGGAGAACGACTTTGCTGCCCACACTTGTGCTCATGTGACAGCACATATGTTAACTCTTTCCAGTTTTAGATGAGAGTAGGTGAACTTGTACTTACTGCTGGCCAGAGTCTGTGGGTTTTTTTTAGCAATTGATCTAAGAATTATCTTCTTAGAGTTGCACGATACTTCTGCAGGTAGGAAGAGTACCAGTCTATGATTTTACACCCAAAGAGAATTTTTACCTTAAAAAAAAAGAAATCACCATTGTGAATATACAATGGAATATTATGCAGCCAATAAAATGAAGTTTATAAAAGGAGGTATGTCAGTTTATATTTTAAATGCTAAGAAAAAATTGTATATATAAAGCAATAGGAAAATGCAAAATATTCTATAAATATACACAGTTGAGATTATTTTATATATAAAGAACTGTATAATTTTTATGTGAAATTATATGTGTATATTTCTAACTAACTATACATATAAACAGTGACTATGTCTACTAGGAAAATCAGGGTTACTTTTACTTTTAAATATGTTTAAAAGTAAATTTATATGTATAAAAATATGTTCTGATAGTTTCTGAATTTTTATAAGGATATCTTATTTTTTAACAACAAAAAAATCACATTTCAAATAAAATATATTTATCTCTGCTATCTCATTTTCAATAAAGAAACAAAGCAAAATTGCCCAGTCCTCTAATTCTGATGATTTTTTTTTTTTCCCAAATAACAATCCTCAGGGAACAGAAGGGAGAGCTATTTCCCAGGAAGCTTGTGAAATGCTTTCTTCCCCATGACTTATGACTTTTAAAATTACACTACAAAATATAGTGCCTGGAGGCAGGGACAATGGAAGCTTCCATGGCCATTAAAATGTTCCTTCTCCACATTCTACTATATTTTAGCATATTAAAAGCACCTACTATAAATTAATTGATGTTGAAAAGTGAAGACTCAGCAAATTTAACATAAAACCGATACTGATAGGTGCCTCTCAGGAGCTCTGCACCTGGGAAAGTGAAGGTGTAAATATGCAGAAGTGGGCACCCACGTCTAAAGGCCTGTTTGCTATAATACACTGCTTTTGCTCTTGATTTTTTTTTAATCAAATTGATGCTAGAGAAGACTCTTAACCAGTCAACCGTAAAGGAAATCAACTCTGACCATTCATTGGAAGGACTGATGCTGAAGCTCCAATACTTTGGCCACCTGACGCAAAGAGCCAACTCATTGGAAAAGACCCTGATGCTGACAAAGATTGAAGGCAAAAGGAGAAGGGGACGACAGAGGATGAAATGGTTAGATAGCATCACTGACTGAATAGACATGAGTTTGAGCAAATTCCAGGAGATTGTGGAGGACAGAAGAGCCTGGCATGCTGCAATCTGCGCGGTCATAGAGAGTTGGACTTGACAAGGACTGAACAGCAACAACATTTCTTTACTTTAGAAGGCAGATGTTCCCTAAGGATCTGAACCAATTAACTAGTTGCATCAAATATACACATCTTGGCTTAACAACCCCAGTTCCTCTTGCTTGTTTGCCCTGGTTTCCCGATAACAGCCTCAAATCTTTGACCTGTGTGTGTTCTTTCGTTTTGCTTTTCATTCTTGGGAAAGTGTCCCAGATACAAAGTGCAGCATACCCCAACCTGAAGAATCTGACCCACTGTCCCCTTGGTCCCCAGTTGTGATGGCTCGGGTTGCCACTCTGGCCTCTTCTCTCTGCATCTGTTGTAATTCACCATCAACTGGAAGGAAGGAAACTGGGACAGGTAGAAGGAACAATGAGCACACAAGACAATTTTTACAAAACACCAACAGTAATATTGTAACATACAGCTCAACAGTGGAATTCAGTGGTTCTGAAAGTTCAAGTACAGTGGAGAACAAGACCTGTACTTAGTGAAAAGTGAAGTGAAAGTCACTCAGTCGTGTCCAACTCTTTGCGACCCCATGGATTATACAATCCATAGAATTCTCTAGGCCAGAATACTGGAGTGGGTAGCTGTTCCCTTCTCCAGGGGATCTTCCCAACCCAGGGATCGAACCCAGGTCTCCTGCATTACAGTGGATGCTTTACCAGCTGAGCCACAAGGGAAGCCTAAGAATACTGGAGTGGATAGCCTATCCCTTCTCCAGGAGATCTTCCCGACACAGGAATCGAACCAGGGTCTCCTGCACTGCAGGTGGAGTCTTTACCAACTGAGCTATCAGGAAAGCCCCTGATCTGTACTTAAAGAGCTGGCAAGTAGTCAACTTAGTGCACCCATGACCTTGAGCAACCTGGGTTCTCAATACTGATGTGTTGGATGAACAAGCAAATAGAAGAACAAATGTGTGAATGAATGAGAGCAGATAGTATTTGAGAAAAATCCAGGGGATTTTTTTTCCTCATACATTTTTTGCCAAAGTACTTTATATATCTGCTGGGAAGTTTTTTTAATTTTTTTAATTAAATGTCTTTTATTTCAAACCATGGGCCATAAAGAAACCTCAAATGGACTACTGAAAACCATATAGCCACAGAGTATTGAAATCATTATATATAAAGTTTTCCCTCTTTTTAAAGGTATGTTACTTTCATTATAAAAATAATACCCATCTGTGTAGAAAATTATTGGAAATGTAAAAAGAGAAAGAAAGAAGAAAAATCATCCTTGGGTACTTTGGTCCTTTTTTCTTCTTTTTTTTAAATTGTTGTATAATGTTGTGTTGGGCTTCCCAAGCGGCACTAGTGGTAAAGAATCTACCTGCCAGTTCAGGAGACACAAGAGATGCCAGTTTCGATCCCTGGGTTGGGAAGACCTCTGGAGAAGGAAAATGGCAATCTACTCCAGTATTCTTGCCTGGAAAATTCCATGGGCAGAGGAGCCTAGCAGGCTACAGTCCATGGGGTTATGAAGAGACAGGCATGACTGAGTGACTGAGCACACACACAGAATGTTGTGTTAGTTTCTACTGTACAACAAAGTGAATCAGCTATCAGTTCAGTTCAGTTCAGTCGCTCAGTCGTGAATCAGCTATATGTACACATATATCCCTTCCTCTTGAGCCTCCCTACCATGGTCAGTTCAGTTCAGTTCAGTCACTCAGTTGTCTCCGACTCTTTGCGACCTCATGAATCACAGCACACCAGGCCCTCCTGTCCATCACCAACTCCCGGAGTTCACTCAGACTCACCTCACGTCCATCGAGTCAGTGATGCCATCCAGCCATCTCATCCTCTGTCATCCCCTTCTCCTCCTGCCCCCAATCCCTCCCAGCATCAGAGTCTTTTCCAATGAGTCAACTCTTTACATGAGGTGGCCAAAGTACTGGAGTTTCTGCTTTAGCATCATTCCTTCCAAAGAAATCCACAGCTGGGTATTGTTTTTGCTTTGGCTCCATCCCTTCATTCTTTCTGGAGTTATTTCTCCACTGATCTCCAGTAGCGTGTTGAGTACCTACCGACCTGGTACTTTCCTTTTAAAACCACACTGGGCTCACCACTGTATATAATTCTGTAATTATTTCACCTTTTAATTTAACATTATATCTTTAACAAACTCAGTGACATTCAATGTTCTTCAAGGACACATGTTACAATGTATTTAACTATTCTCCTGCTGGGCTTCCCTGGTGGCTCAGATGGTAAACATCTGCCTGCAAAGAAAGAGACTCATGTTCCATCCCTTGGTTGGGAAGATTCCCTGGAGAAGGAAATGGCAACTCACTCCAGTATTCTTATCTGGAGAATTCTATGGACAAAGGAGCCTGGCGGGATTCTCCTAGCCTTGGATAGCTCTTCCAGTCTTGGATAGCTCTCTTAGTCTTGGATAGGTGTTTACCAACCTTTGGAGAAAATAAATAACATTGCATTAAGTGATCATAGAAATTTTATATTATACTATTAAATTAATATCACAACATATAACTGAACATAATTTAATTTGAATTTAGTCTAGTTGATTTGGGATGTTTAGCAAGAAAATCATAAACCCTGGTTCCAACCATTCCTTTTTTTATGGGAGGTACAGAGCAAAGAACCAAGGACTTCGTCAGTGGTCCAGTTGGTAAAGAACTTGCCTGCCAGCCTAGGAGTCATAAGAGATGCAGGTTCTATCCCTAGGTGGGAAAGATCCCTTGAAGAAGGAAATGGAAACTTGCTCCAATATTCTTGCCTGGAAAATTCCATGGACAGAGGAGCCTGGTGGGCTAAAGCCCATGGGGTCCTGAAAAGTTGGACACTACTAAGTGACTGAGTGCATACCCACAGTTCAAAGAATGAACCAAGCCCATGATAGTTCACCAGGGGTTTTGCTCAGATTCATTTTAATACATTAATTAAGGTATTAAAAATTCAATCTGACTCTTGTAGCACTGAGCTCATACTTTTTCTTCTCACTCAAGAAACTTTAATAAATATTTTTTCAGAAAGTGTAATGGAAACTAGATAATGAAACGAACAGCATTGCCCCAGTTTGCTAGTCTGTTGCTAAGTCACTTCAGTCGTGTCCAACTCTGTGTGACCCCATAGATGGCAGCCCACTAGGCTCCTCTGTCCCTGGGATTCTCCAGGCAAGAACACTGGAGTGGGTTGCCATTTCCTTCTCCAATGCATGAAAGTGAAAAGTGAAAATGAAGTTGCTCAGTCGTGCCCAACTCTTAGTGACCCCATGGACTGCAGCCTACCAGGCTCCTCCATCCATGGGATGTTCCAAGCAAGAGTACTGGAGTGGAGTGCCATCGCCTTCTCCAGTTTATTATGCTGTTAGACTAGCAAACAACCTACAATATATTCATCACATAATGGAAGTGTGTATAGTTCCTCTTGATCTCTTTAGTTAGATCTATTCCTTTACAAACCATATAATATCAATCAAGGTAGACTATGCTTCCATATATTAGTAAAAAAGAAAAACAGATGATTGTGCTTCAATTTAAAAAAGAAACAGATACAAAAGAAAAAGAACAAGACCAAAATAAGAGTGGATGACAAAGACAAGTTTAGTTCCTCTCCAAGGTAGCTGTCCTCCTGGAGTTAGCTGAGAATACCAGAATATTTTGCTCTCTAGGCAGTCTCATGGCAACATGCACTTCTGCAATGGGGAGCAGAGAGGAGCAGGCTCAGAGCCATGCTCCAGTAATAAGAGCTGATCTGTATCATCTCTTTCTGCAATCCCATCCTCAGCTTCTGGGAAGCAGAGTTCAATCCTCTGACCAGCTTTTGGGAGAACCAAACATCACTGAAAGCTTTTCATGCTTAATCCATGGACATTCTAGAACCTTGCAGGAATCAACATCACCTCTCAGTGTCTGTAGATTGTGAGATTTCCTTTTTCCTCTTGATACACAGGTCCGCTGCCTCAGTGTGCTCTCAGCTGTGTGTGTGTGTGTGTGTTTGCGCTTAGTCACTCAGTCTTGTCTGACTATCTTGACCCAATGGATGGTAGCTCAACAGGTTCCCCTGTCCATGGGATTCTCCAGGCAAGAATACTGGATTGAACCCGAGTCTCCTGTGTCTCCTGCATTGCAAGAGGATTCTATACCCACTGAGCCATCAGGGAAACCAAGCTCTCAGCTACACAGCTGCTCAAATACTCCCAAATGTGGCCCAAATCAGGCTTTACAGTATTATAGTATGAACCCTGATTAATAAGTTAATAAATCAAGTTCTAGAGACAGGGAGCTGGTTGATCAGTTAAGTTCTATGATATCTTGGTTGTGTGGCAGTGGGTGTCTAGGAGAAAGTACCATAGTATGACAGGATCCAGATCCCAGCCCTGCATCACAGTCAGGTGACGGACGTGGAAAGTGTGTTCCTTTACTAGGTAGACATGGAGCCAAGGTCATCCTACACCACAAAACGGAGACAACTATTGACTCCCTGGATATTCACTGAAAGGACTGATGCTGAAGCTGAAGCTCCAAGACTTTGGCCATATGATGCCAAGAGCCCACTCATTGGAAAAGACCCTGATGCTGGGAAAGATTGAAGGCAGGTGGGGAAGAGGGTGACAGAGGATGAGATGGTTAGATGACATCACCGACTCAATGGACATGAGTTTGAGCAGACTCCGGGAGATGGTAATGGACACAGGGAAGCCTGGCGTCCTGCAGTCCGCGGGGTGGTAAAGAGTTGGACATGACTGAGGGATTGAACGACAACGACTAGTTCACTCTCAAGAATCCCTCTTTGGCTATGATTCCCAATATTCTCTGTGGACCACAGAGTTCCTCAGGGTGTGATAATATATAATATGCCTAATAACAATAATAATACTTACATGTAACATTCTTAAAGGCCAGGCACTGTTTCAAGTATATTACACGCATTATTCATTTATTCTTCACATCAACACTTGAGGTAAGTAATGCTGTTTGCCCCATTCTTTGGGTCATGCCAATATCTTCCTGCCTTTGACCTCACTTTGAAGACATCTCAGTCTGCAGTGAAGTTTTAGCACTGCTCAGGAGGGCTAGTTAATTCAGATCCTATCCACTAAAGAAACTTGAACCCCTGAAAGCTGACTCTCAGGTCTCCTGCCCCTAACTGGAGTTCATGTCCTAGGAGGGCTAACTTGAACTTGAGGTTTCTTGGCAAACTTATGCACTGGAGCCTTCCTTTTCCAGGTGGGATCCGCCTTTGGTTTCACCTGAAAATTGAGGAGAACCACCTTTTCCCCTCTCTTGGAGCTGCTGGACTGTCGGCTTGGATAGAAGGAACAGCACAAAAGACTGCCTCCCTAGGACAGGGTCTCAGGGCAGCCCCGTGTCAATGGAGGGTGACCACAAAAGTTCCCAGCTAATGGAGGACTCCAATAAGCCTCTCATTCGCTGGTTGACTTTCAACCTAAATTTTGCCAAATGCATTCTTTTCCTCATAGAAATGTGGAGCTATTGCCATCGGTAACAAATCAACTTTTGATGAAATATGCAGGATAGCTAGAAGCCAAGCAGTGTAATTGAATTCACAACTACTTGCCACAGGACTATAATTTAATGGAAGCATTATAATTTACTAAATACCATTACTGTGGCATCAGAGCCTATTCATCAAAAACGGAAAATCTGTGTGCAGCAATTTTTCTTCACTATTCATAGGGGCTTATTATTGGGTGCTTACCTCTAAAGTAGAATGCATGTTACCTTTTTAGTTTCCACATTAGAGTATACTAAAAATAAGTCACATCTGAGTCCCTCCAGATTTAGGACCTCCACATCCAGTTGGTTCCTCCACTCTAAAGTCCAGTTTCTAAATGTCTCCTTTATCATGTCACCTTCACCACATAGATGGTAGCTCTAAAAGAGCTTCTATTTGTATAAACCAGTAGACAATAAGAGCTGGGCTTCCCTGGTGGCTCCACAGTAAAGAATCTGCCTGGAGACCCAGGGTTGATCCCTAGGTGGGGAAGATCCCCTGGAAGAGGGCATGGCAACCCACTCCAGTATTCTTGCCTGGAGCATCCCATGGACACAAGAGCCAGGCAGGTTACAGTCCTTGAGATCTCAAACAGTCAAACATGACTGAAGCAACTTAGCATGCATGCACGCAGACAATAAAAATAATATATTGAGGTGCAACCATGTACCAAGTGTATAGGGCTGGATACATTATATACACATGGAGGGGGAACCAGGAGTCAAGGGTTGGGTGTGTGTGTTCTAGACGGAACAATAGTCCTACAAGGAAGACCTTATCTCTGTTTTAGAAGTACTGAGTTCAGAGCCGTGCAAGGTCATCCAGTTACAGGGATGGTGGAGGTGAGCCTGGGGCCCAGCTGTCTCTGACATGGAACTGCCTGTTCCACCTTAGTCTACTCCGGCTGGCAGAGTGAAATGCCCCAACCTGGGGAACTTACAGCAAATGTCTTCCTAGCAGTTCTGTAGACTGCGGGGTCCAGGACCCAGGTGCTGGCAGATCCAGGGTCTGCCGAGGGCCCTCTGCTTGGCACCAGATGGTTGCCTTCTTGCTGTTTCCTCGGCTGGTGGAGAAGTTCTGGTGCTTTCCCTGTCCTCCTATAGGTACTAATCCCAACACAGTGCTTTACCCCATGGCCTCACCTAAACACACTCACCTCCTAATACCCTCACATTGCTCTTCCCAGGTGACTCAGTGAAAGAACATGCCTGCCAAAGCAGGAAACACAAGAGGCCTGGGTTCGATCCCTGGGTCAGGAAGATCCCCTGGAGGAGGGTATGGCAACCCCCTCCAGTATTCTCGTCTGGAGAATCCCATGCACAGAAAAGCCTGGCAGGCTACAGTCCATAGTGTCACAAAGAGTCAGACACGACTGAGCAACTACACAACAATGGTAACACAATACCCTCACATTAGGGGTCAGAGCTCCAACACACGAATTTGGGGGAAAACAGCCATTCAGTCCATAACAACCTGTTCCTGTGGGGCCTCCCCAACCCCAGGGTAGACAAATAGCTAGTGCTTCCCCAAAACACTGCACGAGAACCCACCCTAATGGGTGACTTCCAGCCTGCCTCCCTGATTGATGATGCACACGGTGGAGATCCACGAAGAAAATTGACAACTAGCTGAGAGCAGCCGGGCGCCTCATCGCTCTAACCGCCTGGAGAGGCACGAGCTTCTGCTTCCTCCATTCCCAGGGAAGATGCTAAGGTTCCTCCAGGGGAGCCACTTACTATGAGGAGTAACTATTCTGAGTCAGTATCCCCATCTGTTAATATTTACATAGTGATGTACTCTTAAAACAGAACTGCCGAGATTTTGCATTTTAGAATTCGTTTTAGAATTATGAGCATTCTAAGTACCTGCTCCTTGTTTTTGTTACCAGCTGAGCCTGACTTCCCCAGGAATCTTGCTTCCGAGGCCTGTTGAGAAGGATACTCTCCTCTTGCCCACGTTATTATCAAGCTTTCCCACAACTTGCTTCTGCTTCCTCTTCTGACAAGTCTCAGGCTTGAAAAAATGCAGGCCTCATGCTTGGGGGCAAAGGTAGCATATTTTGAATAATACTAATCTCGGAACAGTCAGAGCTCCACCAACATACTGGGTGTCCAAGGCAACGTGGGAAAACACATGTAACCCCAGGGTTCCTGGGCCACCTCCACTCGGTATGAAAAATGAGGTCAAAAAGAAAAAATACAGGGGGACTTTTGGGCTGCAAAATTTGTGTTGCTCCTCCTCCATGAAGCAGGAATTATACCCCCTTGGAAAAATGTTCTCTGTTATTTCTGGAAGGCCTGAGAATGCCCTCTATGAGATTTGAAACAAATCCCATGGGCCACGGCCATTAGTTATCCTCATCTTCCTCTCTGGCACCAAGCAGCCTTGATGATAAAGATGCTGAGGCCCGTTCAGGAAACTGCCCTGGGGTCACCAGGTCCCACAGTCCCTCCCAGCCAAGGCCCAGGTGTCGGTACAACATGAGAGCTTCAGAAAGGGGTGGTTTCAGAAATCCCTCAAATGGTGTGTCTGGATCCAACATGTCCCCAGAAGAAGCAGTCATCACTCCCGCTACAGCCAGGAAAAAGTCCACATTTTCCATCCCATATTTTCTTCTCCAAACACCGTCCTCCCAACATTCACAGACACCCGCTTCTTGCCACCCAGTTCAAATCACTGATCTCAGCCGCACACCCCCAGAACACACTCTCTCACCCAGCCTCACACTCGTGCCCTGGTGGTGTTCAACTCACAGAGCAGCCAGGATGCTTGTCTTTCAGAAACCTCCCCGCTGTGGGTCTGCTGGGCTTCTGCTGCAATTCCATCACGCACATCACTGGGCACCTGGTCTAGGGCTGCCCCCGCTGCCTCTGCCAACAGGCTCCGGGCCAGCTGGCATCCCTGACATCCCACACCAGGCGTGGTAGGACAGCCATGTCCACCTCAAGTCCCATGTGATCAGAGAGCTTCCAGAGCCAGGCAGCCCTGACTTCAGCGTCTTCTTACTCCACAGATAGCTCAGGAAAACCCCGCAGGGTGTAACACGGTAGCGTTTTCCACACAGAAAACACAGCATCCTCGCTTCTCTCCTGCTCAGCTTCTGCTCTTCCAAGATCACGTTAGAAGGTCTGGGTAGCATACACGGGGTGGGGAGAAGGGGGCCAGCACAGTAAGCAGAGGTAGATTACGAGGACTTGCAATGTGGCAGGAACAAAGGTGAAGGGTAGAGGCAAAGTGTATCAACATGACTTAAACCCTGGGCCTGGTGATGACTCCCCACCCGTCAGCAGTCACATTGCTCTTTTTTTATGCCTCTGGTTTCCCCATCCATGCCTTGCTGGGGCTGGCCTCAGATGACTTTGATCCCACATAACTCTGACAGTCTAGGACCTTGAACCCCAATATAATATCTTTAGAATAACCGAGATAAAGTCATGATTAGGAGTGGGGAGTAGAGATAATCTCATTTTTTAACAATGATGTTATGAAGGACACAACTGGCAACATATAAAAGACCAAGGCCAGGGAAGAGTAAAGACCCAGATAAGAATTTAATCTTCTTTATTTAGAAATTTTCTTTTACTTAAAAAAAAATATTGAAGTATAGTTGTGTACAATGTTGTGTCAGTTTCTTCTGTATTGCAAAGTGAATCAGGTATCCATATACATACATCCACTCTTATTTAGATTCTTTTCAAATGTACGTCACTACAGAGAAGTGAGTAGAGCTCCCTGTGCCAGTCAGTAGGTCCTTCTTCACTCTATTATATATAGTAGTGTGTATGCTTGAATCCAGATAAAGACTCAAGCATAAATAGAGACTGAGTATGTAGAAAAAAGATGCCATTTCAATTCAACAGAGAACAATTCTTTAACATGTAAATGATGTCAGACAAGTTCTTTGGCAAGTGGGAGAAGGCAGGGTCTTCAGCTCCTTTCTTATATCAAAATATTCCCAACAGAATCAAATATTAAAAAAAAAAAAAACAGAAATAAAGCAATACAGTGAGTGCCGTACAGCTGAACCTTCAGGTTTCAAACTTTCAGTATGTGGTCGTGAGACCCCGCAGCCTCAGGCATGAGTGAGACTGCAGCTCATCCTCCGGCCCTTGTTGCTGACGACCCTTCAGCTCTACCATCTCCCCCTCCTCTCGCTCCTCCAGTCAGTAACCCCTCCAGTCGAGAAGCGTCAGTAACTCTTCTTGCCTGTTTGCTTGATGCCAGCCCCTGTGTGCCAGCTGTTGCACTGTACTTACTACTGTACTTTTCAAGGTACTGTACAAAAGGTTAAAAACTGTTTTCTTTATTTTGTGTGTTTGTTTTTATGTATTATTTGTGTGAAAAGTATTATAAACCTACTATAGTACAGTTCTATATACTGATTGTGTTAGTTGAACACCTGGGCTGGCTTTGTTGGACTTAAGAACAAATTGGACTTACGAACATGCTCCTGGAATGGAACTCACTCAGTTGTAAAGGAAATGAAAGGAATTTCTTACTGTGAAAGAAATGCACACACCACAAATGTGAGTAATATTTTATAACCTTTAGGCAGAGAAGGATATTCTACATAAGCCTGAAAAATAAATACACCTAAAGGGAAAGCTGTATATTCAACTTCAAATACAGGTTTTATGCAAATAAATATGTTTATACAGCAGGATAAAACAAAAAACATTGTAAGACAAATGGCAAATGAGAAAGAGTGTGTTGAAGGCATATGTTAACAGTCAAAGAGCTGAAGCCTGTACCACACCCAGGCCCAAGTTCCAGGCAGACAGATCCAGGACTTGTTCACAGCATATTCTCTGTGAGACGTACCCCCTGCAGTGTTTCAGTGGATAACTCTGAAAACAAAACAAAAAAATGTTTGGAAGGATGAGACTGTTCTTTAGACAAGGTCTAAACAGGCTGTCATGAGGGGATGGAGCCAGTGTGCTGCGCATGAGGAGTGACTAGGAATTTCATAGACAGGATTGAATGAAGGAGGGATGACCAGGTTGAGGAAAGAGAGGTGAGTAACACAGCAGAATGGCTACATGACCGTATAATAGCATTCAAATTCATGGCATCATTAAAAACTTGACCAAACACCTAACAGATACTTCAAAGAAGAGACGCTCCACATCATATGACATGAAGAATAGAAATCATACAAAAATGAGCTACCCCCACATACCTGTTAGCATGGCCGAAATCCAGAGCACTGACAACACAGCATGCTGGTAAGAACGTGAAGTGAACTGTCTTCCAAATGGGCTGCACAAAATTAGATGTTCTCTTACCATATGATCCAGCCATTGTGCTCCTTAATATTTACTCAAAGGAGCTGAAAACTTATATCCACCAAAAAACCTGCACACAGATGTTTATATAACAGCATTCTTAATTGCCAAAACTTTCCAGTAGTCATGTATGGATGTGAGAGTTGGACTATAAAGAAAGCTGAGCACTGAAGAATTGATGCTTTTGAACTGTGGTGTTGGAGAAGACTCTTGAGAGTCTCTTGGACTGCAAGGAGATCCAATCAGTCCATCCTAAAGGAAATCAGTCCTGAATATTCATTGGAAGGACTGATGCTGAAGCTGAAGCTCCTATACTTTGGCTACCTGATGTGAAGAACTGACTCATTTGAAAAGACCCTAATGCTGGGAAAGATTGAAGGCAGGAGGAGAAAGGGACAACAGAGGATGAGATGGTTGGATGGCATCACCGACTCAATGGACTTGAGTCTGAGTAAACTCCGGGAATTGGTGATGGACAGGGAGGCCTGACAGACTGCAGTCCATGGGGTCGCAAAGAGTTGGACACGACTGAGCGACTGAACTGAACTGACCTGAAGCAACCAGAATGACTTGGTGAGAAGATACACCAACTCTGGCACATGATAGTGGAATATGATTAATCACTAAAGTGAAACGAGCTATCAAGCCATGAAAAGATATAGAGGAAACAATGCATATTACCAAGTGGAAAAGGCCTATCTGACAAGGTATATATAATATGATTCCAACTATAATGCAATTGACCCTTGAACAATGTGGGTGGTAAAAGGAAAACTGATCCTGCTGGCAATCCGCAGATAACCTTATAGTCGGCCCTTTGTATCCGAGTCTCTGTATCTGCAGATTCAACCAACTTTGGAACATGTAGTGTTGTCATGAAAGTGAAAGTATTATTTGCTTACTTGTGTCTGACTCTTTGTGATCCCATGGACTATAGCCCATCAGAATCCTCTGTCCCTGGGATTCTCCAGACTAGAATACTGGAGTGAGTTGCCATTCCCTTCTCCAGGGGATCTTCCCACCCAGGAATCAAGCTCTATCTCCTGCATTGTAGGTAGGTTCTTTACCATCTGAGCCACGTATTGTAGTATTTATTGAAAAAGTCAGCCTGTACATGGATCTATGCAGTTCAAATCCACATTGTTCAAGGGTCAACTGTATATGATATTCTGGAAAAGGCAAAACTGTGTAGACAAGAAGATTGGTAGCTGTTGGTAAGGGTGTGGGGGACAGAATAGGCACAGCTCAGGATATTTTTAGGGAATGAAAATATTCTGTATGATACCAAAGTGATGTATAGATTTCATTATGCATTTGTCTAACCATAGAATGCACAACATCAAAAATGAACGCTCAGGTAAACTAGGGACTTTGGGTGATCATGATATATCAATGTAGGTTCATCCTTGGTAAAAAATGTACTAGTCTGGTGAGTGTTGTTGATAACAGGGGGGCTATACATGTGTGGGGACAGTGACTATATGGGTAATTTCTGCACCTTCCTCTAAACTTTGTTATGAATTTAACACTACTCCAAAAACAATCTTTTAAGCAAATGAAATTAGAGGTGTCAGTCTACTTAACTTCAAGATTTTCTGTAGCTATGGTAATCAAGACTGTGTGGTATTGGTGGAGATAGAGAGACTCATAGACAAAAGTAACATAATACAGAACCCCAAAACTACCACACAACTGGTTTTTGAGAAAGATGCAAAAGCAAGTCAATGAAAGAGGGATAGTATTTTCAGCAAATGGTACCAAAAAATTTAACAAACATATATTAAAAGAGAAAAGAACTGAGAACTTAACTTCACATCTTGGAGGTTGTGTTTGTGCTTAGTCGTGTCCAACTCTTTGCAACCCTCATGGACCATAGCGCCCCCACCCCAGCTCCTCAGTCCATGGGATTTTCCAGGCAAGAATACTAGAGTGGTTGTCATTTCCTTCTCCAGGGGATCTTTCCAACCCAGGGACTGAACCCACATCTCCTGTGTCTCCTGCATTTGTAGGTGGATTCTTTACCACTAACGCCACCTGGGAAACCTCAAAGATAACTCAAAGCAGATAATGGAATTAAATGTAAAACACTAAAATTTTAAGAAAAAATAGGGGAAATATTTAGAATCTCAAGATAGGTAAAGAATTCTTAGACTTGTCTCCAAAAATAAAATCCATAAAAGAAGAAACTGATAATTTTGATTTGATCATAATTAAAAACTTTTACCCTGCAAAAGACTCTGTTAAAAAATGAAAAGACAGGCTACAGACAGGGATAAAATATTTGAAAATCACATAGTCACCAAAGGACTGCTTTCTAGAATGTATAAACAACTCTCAAAATTCAACAGTAAAGAAATAAACAGTCTAATTAGAAGATATATAAGAGACATAAAAAGACATCTCACTGTAGAAGATATACAGATGGCAAATAAAGACATGCAAAGCTATTCAATGTTATTATCTGCTCATGAAATGCAGGATAAAAGCATTCATCAGAATGATTAGAACTTTTTAAAAATGACAGCATCAATACTGGCACAGATGTGGACAAACTGGATT
Organism: Oryx dammah; assembly: GCF_014754425.2. NCBI lineage: Eukaryota > Metazoa > Chordata > Mammalia > Artiodactyla > Bovidae > Oryx > Oryx dammah. The sequence continues at coordinate 88,132,279 of NW_024070209.1, read as the reverse complement.
ATTCATATGTCACTGGTGGCAATGTAAAATGGTATAGCCACTCTGGGAAAGTCTGGAAGTTTCTCAAAAAACTAAACATGCAACTACGATATAACCAGCAATTGCATTCCCAGGCATTAATCCCAGAAAAATACAAAAACTTAAGTTCACTTGAAACCTGTACATAAATGTTCATAGCAGTTTTATTCCTAGTAGCCCAAATCTGGAGACAACCCAGATGCTCTTCAATGGCTTAAATAAACTGTGAAACATCCATACCAGGAAATACTACTCAACAGTAAAAAAAGAACAAATTATTGATAGATGTCTCAACCTGATACATCTCTAGAAAATTATGCTATATGAAAGGAGAAAATTCCAAGAAGGTATTTACTGTCTGATTCCATTTATATAACATTTTGAAATGATGAAACTATACAAATGAAGGGCAGATTAGTATTGAATGGGGTAAGAAAGGGGCATGGTTGGGAGTGAAATGGGTGTCCTGTGAAGGGTCACACAGAATGGTGGTGCAACCGTCTATATTCTGCTGTACTGATATTAATATTATGATTGTGATACTGTCTTGTGGTTTTGCAAAGTGTTGCCTTTGGGAGAAACTGAGTAGAGAACACATGAAATCCCTTTGCAAGTCAAGCTACAATTATTTCAAAATGAAAAAGTTTAATTAAAAAATAAACTGGAAATACAATTTAATAAATATTTGAAATAAATTTTAATGAAAGATTAAAGAAATAAAATATAGAAATGGTTGCAGTATGCATCTGAATACACACAGAAATACACATGAACCTATAAGAAGTCACAAAATAAAATATAGCAGCTTCTCAGGTGGCTTGGTGGTTAAGAATCTACCTGCAATATGGGAGACACTGGAGACTTGGGTTCAATCACTGGGTCAGGAAGATCACTTGAAGGAAGAAATGGCAACCCACTGCTGTATTCTTGCCTGAAAAAAATCCCATGGACAGAAGAGCCTGGTGTGCTGCAGTTCATGGGGTCTCAAGAGTTAGACATGTATGAGTGACTGAATACCCCAACAAAATATAATATATGGTTCCAAGTAGAAAAGAGAAATAGCAAGTCTCAAAATGATACCACTTGATACCAAGGAACTTCTCTGTGTGCTTAGTCACTCAGTTGTGCCTAACTCTTTGTGGTCCCATGGACTGTAACCTGCCAGACTCCTCTGTCCATGGGGATTCTCCAGGCAAGAATACTGGAGTGGGTTGCCATGTCCTCCAGGCGATCTTCCCAACCCAGGATTAAACCCAGGTCTCCTACATTGCAGGTGGATTCTTTACTGTCTGAGCTACCAGGGAAGCCCAAGAATACTGGAGTGGGTAGCCTATCCCTTCTCCAGGGAATCTTCCTGACCAGGAATGGAACTAGGGTCTCCTGCGTTGCAGGCAGATTCTTTCCCAGCTGAACTACTAAGGAAGTTCACCAACTAATTTAATGGCACACAAAAACAAAAACAGCAAACAACACGACATTAATAATATATGGTGTCTACTAAAAACTTACGAGTCTTATAAAAGAGCATAATTTTTACATAACCAGAAGAAAAAAAAAAGATAGATCCAGACATGAAAGATATGAAGGAACTAACAGACTCACAAGTTAAAAAGCTAATATTATTTTATTCCAAGGGCTCACAAAGGTAGAGAGAAGCATGATGAAAAGGGAAATGATTTAAGACACAAAAAAAAAAGGACCTAAATGAGGCTTTTAGAAATAAAAATTGTAAGTTAAAAATAAAAGCACAGTATTAAAAGCAGATCAGAAGCTACATAAGAAAAGATAACTGAATTTTAAAAAATAGCAGTGGAAACTATCCACAATAAAGGACAATGTAAGTGGAGCTATTGAAGGAGAGGAAAGGAAAAGAACTAAAAATATTTTTGTAGAAATATAAAGACTTCTTTTAATCAAATTGCTTGGGAATTATAAATTTACAGATCCTAAAATCTTAACAAACCCAAGCAAAATAAATGAAAAGGGATAACATGCAAAGTCAAAAATTTCTGGAAATAAGCCAAAAGAGATATCTTTAAAAAAAAAAAAAAGGTAAAAAAGATACAGTAAATAAAAAAGGTGCAAAGATACTAAATATAGCAGACTATGCAAGCCAGAAAGCTATGGAGAAACCCATTTAAAATATTGAAAAGTTGTCACCTTAAAATTCTTTCTCCAGCAAAAAGGGTATTTCAAAAATGAAGACATTTTGAGACAGAATATGAGATAATTCACTACCATCATAACTACTCTATAGGATATTTTTAAAGTGTTCCTTAAAAAAAGGCGGGGGGGGGCGTATTTCTTCAAAAAGAAGGAGATAACAGTAGAGAATAGCAAGGGGAGATAAGAAGCCCTTCTTAAGGGAACAATGCAAAGAAACAGAAGAAAACAATAGAATGGAAAAGACTAGAGATTTCTTCAAGAAAATTGGAGATAACATGGGAGTATTTCATGCAAAGATGGGCACAAAAAAGGACAGAAACAGGAAGGACCTAACAGAAGCAGAAGAAATTAAGAAGAAGTAGCAAGAATACATAGAAGAACTATGTAAGAAAGGTCTTAAGGGCCTGGATAACCACAATGGTGTGGTCACTCACCTAGAGCCAGATATCCTGGAGTGTGAAGTCAAGTGGGCCTTATGAAGCATTACTACAAACAAAACTAGTGGAGGTGATAGAATTCCAGCTAAGCTACTTCAAATCCTAAAAGATGATGATTTAGAGTACTGCACTCAATAGGCCAATAAAAAGCAGTGGCCACAGGACTGGAAAATGTCAGTTTTCATCCCAATTCCAAAGAATGGCAATGCCAAAGAATGTTCAAACTACCATATAATTGTGTTCATTTAACATGTTAGCAAGGTAATGCTCAAAATCCTTCAAGCTAGGCTTCAACAATACATGAACCAAGGGCTTTCAGATGTTCAAGTTGGGCTTAGAAAAGGCAGTGAAACCAGATATCAAATTACCAACATCTGCTGGGTCTTAGAACAATCATGGGAATTGAAAAAAATATCTTTTTCCATTTCATTGACTACGCTAAAGCCTTTGACTGTGTGGATCACCAAAAACTGTTGGAAATTCTTAAAGAGATGGGAATACCAGGCCACCTTCCCTGCCTCCTGAGAAACCTGTACTTGGGTCAAGAAGTGACAGAACTGGACATGGAACAATGGACTAGTTCAAAATTGGGAAAGGAGTATGTCAAGGTTGTATATTGTCACCCTGCTTATTTAACTAATATGCAGAGTATATCATGAGAAATGCCCGGCTGAATGAATCACAAGCTGGAATCAAGATTGCTGGGAGAAGTATCAACAATCTCAGTTATGCAGATGATACCACTTTAATGGCAGAAAGTGAAGAGTAACTAAAGAGTTTCTTGAGTAAGAGAGTGAAAAAGCTGGCTTAAAATTGAACATTCGAAAAACTAAGATCATGGCATCCAGTCCCATCACTTCATGGCAAATAGATGAGGGAAAAAAAAGGAAACAGTGGCAGATTTTATTTTCTTGGGCTCTAAAATCACTGTAGATGGTGTCTGAAGCCACAAAATTAAAAGACACTCTTTGGAAGAAAAGCTATGACAAACCTAGAGAGTTTATTAAAAAGCAGAGATATCACTTTGTACACAGAGGTCTGTATAGTCAAAGCTTTGATTTTTCCAGATGTGAGAGTTGAACCATAAAGAAGGCTGAGCACTGAAGAGCTGATGCTTTTGAATTGTGGTGCTGAGAAGACTTTTGCCGAGAGTCCCTTGGACTGCAAGGAGACCAAGCCAGTCAGTCCTAAAGGAAATCAACCCTGAATATTCATCGGAAGGACTAATGCTGAAGCTGAAGCTCCAATACTTTGGCCACCTGTTGAGAAGAGCTGACTCATTGGAAAAGACCCTGATGCTGGGAAAGATTGAAGGCAGGAGGAGAAGGGGATGAGAGAGGATGAGATGGGTGGCATCACTGAGACAATGGACATGAGTTTGAGCAGGCTCTAGGAGATTGTGAAGGACAGGGAAGCCTGGCATGCTGCAGCCCATAGGGTCGCAAAGAGTTAGACACCAATGAGCGACTAACAGCAACAAAAACAACATGCATATAAACATCTTGAGTCACAATTTCATCTCTAAGAACTTAACATATTCTGCTGACTTTCACATTTAAATGCTGTGAGAAAGCCCCAGGGTCACCTTACCTTTTTCCCCTTAGAAATAACTTGATTTTTCCTCTATGCCACAAAATTATCTCCATTCACTTCAGTAAATCATATTAGAATAGTTTTATTCTGAACTTGTTTTTCCTGGGACATACTATACTCTCTCAATCTCTGCATTTCAACCTCTTTTTTTTTTAATTTTTGGAAATCTTAAAATTCACTTAAAATATTTGTCTTATATTCTCCCTTCTTTTTTTCCCCGGGGGCTATTATATGGCCTGTTTTCACTACCAATTTCTTCTAGAAACTTTTTTAATGTGTTTCTTTTCCATTTCATCTTGCTCATTTTTTCAGACTTACTTTTCACATCCCTGAGTGTGTTTTTAGCCACATACAGCTTTTTGTTTCTTGTTATGAGAGTCTTATTTCCATAATGGCTTTGATTTTCTCACTTTTCTACTCAGAGGCCCTATAGGTCTCCTTGGAGTTTTACTCTCAGAAAAGTCACCCTTTCATTAACATCTTTGCCTTCATGAAGAAATAGTTGCTCATAATTTTTTTAAGCTCTGTGATATCATTTTTTTCAGCTAAGTATTCTTTATGAACCTTTTACTTTTCATGTTTTAACTCTGCATTTCTGCTTGGAGTCAATCTGCAAAGGTTGTACCTTATTTCGGGACAATTTTTCAATGAGTCACCTATTTGCAGGATAGTGTTGGAGGCAGCAGAGGATTAAGTTTCAGTAGCTGAGGGTCTGAATCGTAAGACAATTTCAGCTTTATTCTACTGAGCCCTCCCAGACCAGAGGGCAGCATTTCCCATTTATTCTTCTACACCAGTCACCTGCTTCTTTCCAAGGTGTGATCACCGTGAAGTTCCCCGTTCTCTTCTAACTCTGCTCCCATTTCATCAAACAGGGAGGTAGAAGTCTCCCAAAGGCCAAGGCATGTAAATCTTGTCCTTGAGCATTTTCTACCTGCTTTGGAGAATTCAGGGCTTCCCTGGCAGCTCAGATGGTAAAGGAGCTACTGTTCCTCATTTGGTTCTTTTTCTGTTCACCAGATTAAACTATTCATCTCCACTAAAGGTAGCCCTAAGCTGTTCTTCTGGGGCTTCCCACATGGCTCAGATGGTAAAGAACCTGCTTGCAATGCAGGAGACCTGGGTTCGATCTCTGGGTCAGGAAGATCCCATGGAGAAGGGAAAGGCAACCCACTCCAGTCTTCTTTTCTGGAGAATTCAATGGACAGGAGCCTGGCGGGCTACAGCCCAGGGGATCCCAAAGATCAGACATGAATGAGCAACTAAACAACCTGAACGTCATCCTAGACAATCCCTGCCTTCTGTTCTGCTTCCTGGGACATCAGTCTCAAGATGTCAAGGCACCAGAACAACTTGCAGGAAGACTTCATCCCTCCACCTCCAAAGCTCCAGGTACATGGAGAGCGACCACCCCCACTCCCCGGGTCCTTCTTTGTCCTGAATATGACTCTGTCATTGGTACTCACCTCCCTAAAGAGTTTTTAATGCTGTGGGGGAATGTTATGGGGGCAAAACAGCAAATGATTTAAAAGGATGCAAAAAAAAATCCCTTAATTATAAATGGACAGAAATTATCAAAATAGTAATGACAGTTATTATTTCTGAATAGCAGAATCAAGAATGATTGTCATTTTTTGTAGTTTTGAATTTCCCACAGAAGCTACATAATTACTTGCATAACCAGAAAAATATAATGCATTGAAAAAGAAGTGCAGCCTCTTGGCTCAAGCCAGTTCTACATATTTTTACCAAATTCACATGTATATTTTTACCAAATCCAGGCGTATGTTCCTCTCCAGCTCCCAAGCAGACATGCCCCTCACCCTCCATCCCTAATCTATTGAATAGGCATGAGGCTAAACAAGGTTAGCAAGGAGCTCTCCCACAAGCCATGAAAGAGAGAAGAGGAAATGCCTTGAGCTTGCTGGAGGGGAAAGATGCTATCATCATTATGAGAGCCATTTCCAACCATCTGAGATAAACTGCTCATCCCCCAGCTTATCCTCTGCTTTTTGCTTAGCTAAACCTCTGAGATGAATTTTCTTTGTTGACAGAAGCAGCGCAAATGGATGTAGAAATCTCCTTCTAGGGAATGGACCTCACAACAGCCTTTGCTAAAAGCTTTGAGCCTAGAGCCTTCCTTGTCTGTGTCACCTTACTCAGGGGAAATGCGAGCCAAAGAGTACCACCCTCACTACTCAGAAACATGAACAAGAGGCTAAGAGTAGAATGGCTGATAGAGACAGAGGCTGAGATAAGAGACACTTCAAAAGTAAGGAGTCATACACTTTCTCTACTATGCGTGCTTAGTCGCTGAGTTGTGTCCAACTCTTTGTGACCCCTTGGATGGTAGCTGATGGTACCTGGCTCCTCTGTCCATGGAATTTTTCAAGCAAGAACAATGGAGGGGTTGTCATTTCCTCCTCCAGAGGATTTTCCTGACCCAGGGATCAAACCCACATATCTTGTGTCTCCTGCATTGGCAGGCAGATTCTTTATCACTGTGCCACCTGGGAAGCCCCCTTGCTACACTTGATCTTAGCCAAAAGGCTGAGAGAAAATAAAAACACAGCAGCTGGCAGAAACTGGGCAATTTAAACTAAATTGAATGTTGAAATATTTTAAATGCCTGAAAATGCCTCAGTCTTGATACCCGACATATACACATATACATCTGCATGCCACTTACAGAAATCCAGGTTTTTGCTTAATATGAGGAATACTTTAACATGTAGAGATTCTACTGGTGAACAGTGTGGCTGGCTGATGATGGAGAATGTCAAATGAGTGGACCTATAGGTGAATTTACTGCTCAGAGTTGAGTCTGTGCTGTATAAATCTTCACAGTAAATTCTGCCTTGACTCATCTGTATGATAAGATCTCTTTACAAGTTATATTCAGTAATTTTTAACTCCAACAAACCTAACCCCATCATGTATTGCCCTTCAACTCAGCCACCAAATCACAGAGCATGGCCAAAGGCAAGGATTATCTCTACATTATCTCTAGAGATTTTTCAGAATCCCTCACTGGAAACAATGAGGAGTCTGAAAATGTTTAGAGGACCGTGGATGGCCAAGATTTCCACTGTTGGATCACTTTCTGGAACTTCTGTGCAAAACATCAAGTTTTAAAACGAGAACTACTGTTTATGGATGGGGGGGGGGGAAAAGACTTTCAACAGGCACCTCATGTCATTAGATTAATTTACTATGCACCTCAGGCAATTCTATTCGTGGCTGAGCTATTCCTCGAGACCTGTCCCCTAGCTGGCACTATAATTAAGGAAGCCTTCTGTCCCCACAGACACAACCTCTGCAGACCGGAAGGCAGAGCCCATTACGTCTGCCCCGGGCACCTCTGTCTCTCTATCTCTGTGCCACGAACAAGGCAAGCGTGAGCACTGAACATTAACACAGCCAGGGAAAAAACATCCCACAGGGCACATCAATACCCAGCAAAGGATAATGGGATTTCTGTTCAGGCAGCTGTGTCCTGCCCCCTCCCATTAACACCTGTCAGCAGAACGGGTCCACGGGCAGCTTGCGTTACAGCTCCACCTCGGACGATCATTAGCACCAGCCGACGCCGAGGAACCCCACGCGGCCAAATAGTGTCCTTTTCTCCTTAAATGCAGACAATGCCTTCTCCTCCAACAGCTGGCACAGACCTTGTTAATCTTTCTTGTTTCACTTCTGTTTTGCCCTGTACACAGTGTGTAAGGAGAGATTCAGGGAAGGTAGAAATTAGGTTATTCAAGTTAATTTCAGGACGGGGTCTACTCAGGGGCTTAGAGCCCATCTGAGCTGGCATGAGTCCCTTAGAGGTAATCGCAGGATGAAAAGAGTGCTCCACTGATTGTGTCAGCTAGTAAATGATCAATATCTACCCTTTGGAGCTTTTTTATAACCATTTGCTAAAAATACGACTGAATGAGGATCCCATGTGGTTAAACATCTCTCTCTCTTCCCTCTCTTTCTTCTTTCCCTTCCTTCTCTTTCTTCCTTTCCTCCTTCCTCCCCTCGTTCTCCCTTTCTTCCTCATCTTCCTTTTATTCCAAAGTAGAAATGGATAGCCACTGAAAGGAACATTTCTTATCACACACAGAATTAAATGCACTCTGTGACCTAGAATAGAGACTGGACCCAGGCTGGACACTGCTCATTTGTCCTTACAAGTGAAACTGTTTTAGAAATATCTGTATGGTAAAGCATGGCACCCCACTCCAGTACTCTTGCCTGGAAAATCCCATGGATGGAGGAGCCTGGTAGGCTGCAGTCCATGCTAACGGTAGAACAGGACGGAGCGACTTCCCTTTCACTTTTCACTTTGATGCATTGGAGAAGGAAATGGCAACCCACTCCAGTGTTCTTGCCTGGAGAATCCTAGGGACCGGGAAGCCTGGTGGGCTGCCATCTATGGGGTCGCACAGAGTCGGACACGACTGAAGTGACTTAGCAGCAGCAGCAGCAGCAGTATGGTAAAAAGTCCAGAAATTCTAACATCTTCCAGATAATGAACTGAGATTTTTACCCAGGCATTATTTTTTATTCTATCCAGGAGAATCGGGAAGACACTTCTAGACTCATTCGGCAGAATCCATTCAGAATTTTCCTTGTTACCTCTTATGACAAACTAGATTTTCCTCTTAGTGCTATGTGTATATGTATGGACTTATAATTCTGCCACTTTTTCTCTTAAGGCAATTCAAGTCATTTAGTAATCAAGAGGAAAAAAGCAAAATTTCAGAATGCATTACACATTTATTATTTAATCACCATCTCCCTCATGTATTTGTGTATTCACTCATTCAGCCACTCACAAAGATTTATTTGGTATCTACTAAATTCCAGAGGTTTGCACATAAAAGATCTAGTGGGTATCTATTTGGGGAAGGGAAGAGAAGGGTAAGTATTTTTACCAAATCTGGTCACTAATAAAGAATTCTGGAAACCAGAGACCCAGAATTTTCAAATCTACTGGCAAACCATGTGGATCAGTTCCAGACCCAATACCTCTTCACAATGAAGGAACCTGGAGCAGCTAGAGAAATTTTCTATGTCTCTTTCTCATCAGAAAGGTAATGCACATTTTTTATAGAAAGTATGAATAAGAAAAAGAAAAAAATCAAATGCTGATAATCACCATCCAGAACTTTTGGTAATTATCTTTCATGTGCATGTGTATACGTGTGTTTTCCCTTATACCCCAAATCGTTTGAAATTGCTGATGTCAAACAATTTGACACATAAAATGGTAATGTGAAATGGCTCAACCTAGTACTGTGGATAGGGCTTCCTGAGTGGCTCAGCAGTTAAGAATCGACCTGTAATGCAGGAAATGCGGGTTCACTCTCTGGGTGGGAAAGATCCCCTGGAGAAGGAAACTGGCAACCCATTCCAATATTCTTGCCTGGGAAATCCCATTGACAGAGGAGCCTGGTGGGTTACAGTCCATGGGGTCACAAAGAGTCAGACCCAACTTAGTGACTAAACAATGACAACAGTACTAAGGATAGATTTAAGGAATGGGATTGTTGCATTCATGCTATTTATAGCCTGATTTTTAAAATTTAATTGTGTAGCACACCCTCCTTTTTCTGACATTCAACATTTTAGCAGTTGAAAAGTAAACAAACTGAACATAATAATTTCCAGTGGTTCACCATTTTCCATTTTATAGATAGAAGATGAATGGATAATTGTAGCAGACTATTAGTTTTTTATGCATTTTAATATTGTTATGAAAAGCATCTCACGTTTCTTACAGTCATGTCGTTGATACTTTGAGGTTAACTTCAAGATGTACTCGTCAGCCTCCAATGAAATAGCACACATGTTCACTTAGAATTTTTAGCTTCAGCTCAATTTTTGAATAATGCTGATAAATCAAGGACTGTTAGTATGTACCCTTCACCCTGATCTCCCACAAAATTAGCTTTTGTAATCAACAGCTTGTCCTGCCTAAACATCTACCTGCCATCATTGCTAATATACACATTGCCATCTATTTGTTGAAATAGTCTTGTGATTTAATAGTGTCCTCCCCTGGGGACATCTGCACTGCTACAAGCTCACTGGCTGCGTTCTCTGATCCCTGCCAGCACCACTGAACAGGTAAGTTCAAATACCTACCCCTCAGCTACTGGGAACAGTGGGACCCTTATGAATAAGACTGGAAAAAGGAGGTGGGACCACACAAAGAGAGAGAAAAAAAAGATGAAAACTTTCATTTACAAAACATTTCTGGGATCATTAAGTTGAAAATCTGAAAGAGAGAAAATGCTTCTGTTTCATTTAGGCAAAAGCTTTAGTGGGGTACAGTGGGGGGAATTCTGCACACCCACTGCCTCTCAACCTTCCCCAGGAAATGTTATGGACATGAATCACCGGCTTTCCATCTGCCTTGCCATATTTCGCCAAGCACGTGATGGAAAGCAACTTAGAAACCCCCCCAGTGGCACATCAGCCCTCAACCAGGCCTACCCATTTTGCAAATGGTGGAAATGGGAATTCTGATGGTCGATTACACAGCCTTGCTATGATACGTTCTTCAGTTCAGTTCAGTTCAGTTCAGTCGCTCAGTCGGTGTCCAACTCTTTTCGACCCCATGAATCGCAGCACACCAGGCCTCCCTGTCCACCACCAACTCCTGGAGTTCACTCAAACTCATGTCCATTGAGTCGGTGATGCCCTCCAGCCATCTCATCCTCTGTCATCCCCTTCTCCTCCTGCCCCCAATCCCTCCCAGCATCAGAGTCTTTTCCAGTGAGGTGGCCAAAGTACTGGAGTTTCAGCGTTAGCATCATTCCTTCCAAAGAACACCCAGGGCTGATCTCCTTTAGCATGGACTGGTTGCATCTCCTTGCAGTCCAAGGGACTCTCAAGAGTCTTCTCCAACACCACAGTTCAAAAGCATCAATGATACATTCTTAAATGGTCACAAATAAAACATAAAATTCTTTTAAGCAATTTCAGTTCCCTCAAATTATAGAGAATGAAGATACTGAAAAATGGTTTTTGTCTCAGATAGCTCTTTAGGTTTAAATTTAAATTAAGTGTTTATTTGCTGAGTTATATTCACCCTATACGGGCTTTCCTTGTAGCTCAGTCGGTAAAGAATCTGCCTGCAGTGCAGGACACCTGGGTTCGATCCCTGGATCACGAAGGTCCCCTGGAGAAGGAAATGGCAACCCACTCCAGTATCCTTGCCTGGAAAATCTCATGGACAGAGGAGCCTGGTGGGCTGCAGTCCATGGGGTCACAGAGTCAGGTATGACTGAGTGACTAACACTTACTTACTTATTCACCCTATACATCCCTACACATGGAGGAATTTTAGCCAAATAGCCTGAAACTTCGGGAGCAGATGTAGCTCACATTTTCTTTTTTTTAAATATATATATATATATAAATTTTTATTGGAATATAGTTGATTTACAATCTTAGTTTCAGGTGTAGACCAAAGTGGATCAGCTATACATATACATATATCTACTCTTTGCTTAGTTTCTTTTCGTATATAGGTCATGAATGCATATTACATTTTGCAGTACTAAGAATCTTTTTTTTTTTTTTTCCCCGTTCTTTCCCTCTGAAAGTAGCACTACTGATGCTTCATGTCTGGACAATATACATTTCCGTTAGAACTTTGAGGTTGATGCCCTTGCAATGTCTCATCCAGAAGTGAGAGAAAGAGCCTCAGCTGTTTGTAAATAAAAGGCAGCAACTGAGACACAGTAACAATGACAGTCATTTGCAAAATGGTTTGATAATATTTGCATTTGAAATTGTAAACTTACAAATATTGTTTCCCTTATCTTTCTTAGGAGGAAAACAGAGACAATCTCCCAAGGTAGTAAGTTAGTTGCAAAGTCACTAGCAGAAGCAATCAGCCCTAAGTCCTCTTTTTCATCTCCCTTGAGTCATGGAGCACAGAGAATGCATCGTTGGGGCCGGTCAGCTGGCAGGACAGCATGTACATAAACCTCCTGTGAGCGCATGGAAATCATTGCTGGTCTGGGAAAAAGTCTTTTGTTGTCCACAAGATGATTGATCACATGTTCACAGCTGGAGATTAAACAGACCCCAAGATGTAGCAGTCACCACCTTTTGCCATTATTCCAAAAGTGTAATAAATAGGAGTGACCAGAAACCACTCCTCCTCCACAAATCCAGCTGCTTCTCCTACCCGCCCCCTACTGAATGCTCAACACTAATTGTGTTTTAAAATGTCAAATGCTATTTATTTTGACATTGTTTTTTAAATGTCTTCTGAGAGTCAAAACAGTATCTTTAAAGATGAATAATCCTGATAGCAAAATTTACAGCTTTAAAGTCAACATATATTTCTCCCTCTGCTCTGCTGGTGGGTTTGGTAGTCTCCTGCAGAAAGAAGAAGACATTGGTCTTCTGAAATGATGTTTCAGTACACCAACCAAAAGTTAAACTAGCGATCCCATAGAAACCCTGTTTACTTCTAGGTATTCATGCAAATACAATATAGGGCTTCCTCAGTAGCTCAGGTGATAAAGAATCTGCCTGTGATGTAGGAGACCCAGGTTCGATCCCTGGGCCAGGAAGATCCCCTGGAGAAGGGCATGGCAACACATTCCAGTATTCTTTCCTGGAGAATCCCATAGACAAAGAAGCCTCCTGGTTATAGTTGGTGGGGTCGCAAAGAGCCAGACACAACTGAGCGACTACCACTTTCACTTTCATTCAAACAAATACTCATGATCACATAAACATCACAGAAAATCAATACATGCTGAATGCATTTTCGGTTTTTCACCAGTGTTTCAAATTAAACACAAAGTGTTTGCACTGTGAGACTGTCTAATTTGTTGGGACAAACTGGGATTGCTGTCTGTTTTTGTAAGTAAAGTTTTATTGGCCCCCAGCCACATCCATTTATGTATAGATTGTCTATGGACTGCCTTCATGCTACAACAGCAGAGTTAAGTAGCCAGAACAGAGACCCTACAGCCCACGAAGCTGAAAATTTATTATCTGACCCGCTGCAGAAACATTTTGACAATCCTTAGTTTACTCTATGAAATAAGTCAGCCATAGAACACTCTAAAAATTATAAGAAGAGAACAAATAGTCACCCATTCAAAACAGATGCACATGTGACTTGATGAAAAGTCAGAGGTGGCTCAGACGGTAGAGCGTCTGCCTACAATGTGGGAGACCCAGGTTCAGTCCCTGGGTTGGGAAGATCTCCTGGAGAAGGAAATAGCAACCCACTTCAGTACTCTTGCCTGGAAAATCCTATGGATGGAGGAGCCTGGTAGGCTACAGTCCATGGGGTCGGAAAGAGTCAGACACAACTGAGCGACTTCACTTTCACTTTTCACCTTCTCCAACTGTGGCTGTCATCCATGGCATCTACTTACCTATCTCTGGGACCATCAAATTGTTCATGAGGTGAGCATCCATCACTCAGTCTTTCTCACTAGAGCATGTATAATTGTGGGCCTGGGGGTAAAGGCAGCAGCAGAAGTCGTCTGATCTAACCTTGCGGGTATAAAGGAGTCGCATCCACAGAAGCCATGTGAGGTCGTCATGGAAACCCTGCTAGAGCAACACCTGCCACACCACAGTGCATCCCACCCCATCCCTGGACAATTCTACCTGTTTAGTGGGCTTCCCCTAAAGCCCACTTCCACCCTCATAGTAACTTGGCAGATATTGGAAAACTGACAGCATGACTTCCTGGAAAGGCCCCCCAGCCCCACAACCTCTCTCCTCCAGGCTGAGTAACCAAGCTCCTCCATCTGTGGCTCACTGATCACCATCCTGACATGACACACCTCTTGACACTGCTCACTTCTTCCAGCCACAGTCCGAGTTCCCTTTCCTGCCTTGCCAGAGCGTCTCTCTTTCCTCTGTTTATTTCCATTGTCATATAAGTACAGTCAAGCCTTCCCCCAGTGTGGACTCAACAAAGGAGGAGGAACTCAAGACTTGCAAAGCAACTAAAGCAAGTTGCTATACTGTTGTGACCTGAAGTCGTAACACTTCCGCATCTCATTTTGACCTCAGTCTCACTCACTAATGAAGGGCAGTGTTAATGGCTGTGTGAAACTAGTGCTGGGCTAGGACCCCAAGGATTGAAGGTCTAGTGCAGTATTTGCAACTCCCCGGGCTTGATAAGCTCAGAGAAATTTTCCTGTCCATGTGGGTTCCAGTTTCTCGATCTATATAACTTTCCCTCATCAAGAAAGGACAGTAGGTATTCCCCTTTCTTCAGCTAAAGACCAGTTTGAGAATCCAACAGAGTCTTCAGTCCCTTCCCCTGGAAAAAAGGAATATAAATCTCCTATGGACTGCGAGATCAGGGGATAAGAGGCAGGTGGGTTTCTGATCACTAAAATCATCCTGTAGATTTTACTGAGAAGCTCGCATTTTGCCTGAAAGCAGTGAGAGCCTAATTAAAACTTTTTAAACGGGGCAGTGGCATTATCATATTTTTACTTTAAGAGATTAGAAGGTCGTCGTCCACATTGTAGAGAATGACCTGCAAATGTTGGTGGAAGTGTTATGCAGGGCAGAGATCGGGAAGTGGAAGAGGAAGGTGGAGGACATGAAACAAGGAGTTGCTTGTTGGGACCATTGCTCCTTGAGACGTGGGCCTGGAAACCACTGCAGCAGCACCAAGGAGCAGGCTAGCAATGCAGAGTCTCAAACCCCATCATGGACTTTCAAAATCAGGGTCCAGACTTTAATGAGATTGTACCTTAAGGGGAAAGAAATCTCCTTGGCTACCTCCTAGTTAACAGGTCTTAGAGATGCTAAGGGCAGAACCAAACTTATGGCAATGCAAATTAAAACAACAGCAAGAAGTTTGAGAGTTATATACAAGGCAAGACTAAACAAAGTTGATAACATTGGATGTGAGAAATGTAACAGAGAAACAATAAGGAAATACACATGATTCTAGCTTAGAGGAGGCGGCGGGTGGTCCTGCCATTTGCTGAAATAGGGAACACAACGAGGAGCGGTTTTGAAGACATTATCAAATTCCCCTTGTGGCATCTCAACTTGAAGTTCCCAGACAATTTGCTGGGGTCATGTCCAACGAGCACTTAGAAGATAAGTTCAGAGCTCAGCCCTCAGGTCTTTGGTAAAAGTGAAGATTTAGGAATCAAGGCATAGAGACAGCACTTGAAGCTGGGGAAGATGAGGTCACACTGACAATCAAGTGAGGTAAGAACTGAAAGTCTGCCAATTTGGGGGAATATTTAGACACCTTAATAAGAGCAGGGAAGGTGAAGTGGCCGCAGAGTGAGCTGAGGTGAGTGGGAGGTGGAAAAAGGAAGATGTTCAGTTTAGAAAGACTCTCCAGGTTTTTGCAAAAAAAAAAAAAAAAGAAAAGAAATGAGACAGGAAGGTTCCACCTTGAGGAGGAAGCTCATTAATAGGATTTTGTTTTGTTCCATTTCATTTAAAGATGGTTTATACTTAGTGTGTGCCCAGGCTGAGAGGAAAGAGTTACAGAGAAGCAGAGGGGAAGAGTCAGAGGAGATGGAGCAGATGTCAGAGTAAGAACTCAGAGGAGGGAGGAGGACTGGGGTGAAGAGGGCGGGTAGGGGACTCACCTGGAACAAGGGTCACCTGTGGCTGCACGGATTCCAGGTACCAAGGCTCATTATGAACCGTAAAGCAAGTCATGGGCTGGTGAGGCAGTCCCCAGCGGAGCCAAGATACTCACATCCCTTTGGCAAACAATGAATTGATCCAAAGTGGCAATTAGTACCAAGGTACTTGAATGGCGGGGATTCCCTGGTGGCTCAGTGGGCAGGAATCTGCTTGTCAATGCAGGAGACACAGGTTTGATTCCTGGTCTGGGAAGATTCCCTGGAGAAGGAAATAGCAACCCACTCCAGTATTCTTGCCTGGAAAATCCCATGCTGCAGTCCATGGGGTCTCAAAGAGTCAGACACAAGTGAGCAACTGAACAACCTGAGTGGCATTCCAGATAATCCCTGCCTTTCCTTCTGTTCTGCTTCCTGGGACATTGGTCTCAAGCCGTCAGGGGCAGCTGAGAAACCCAAGTGATCTTTCAAGACACTCTGTACATATTTGCAAAAAATCCCATTTGTCTTCTAGTTAGACTTTAGCTCTTTAGCTTATCAACCTGTGCAGTGTTTTCATATCTGTATTTAGACAAGATATAGAGAAAACATCATGTTTCATAAAAGGTGAAAAGCCTGGAGACCAAGAAAACAATTGAATTGTCAGAGGAGAAAGTACTTTTGGGAGTTGACACCTACTCCCTGTTTACAATGGAGCTTGTTCAGGAAAACTTCCATGACTCGTACAGAAAACAAAATCAAGAAATGACTTTGTCAGAATGTGCAAATTTAATCTCCAGGGATGTGGGGAGGGGGGCAACAGGAGCAGTCCTGTAATTACAAGTCACAGGGAGGATTTCATTCTTGGCAGTGATGAGATTGTGCAAATTGGAAAGCATGTAGTGACAGTTGGTGGCAGAAATCCTAGAGAAAACGCAGCCTGCCAGGTACCAATCCGTGCATGGCAACATCATCACGAACGCAGGGATGAGTCACATTTCTCCCCACAATGGAAAGCCAGCTCTTCGGTGTGTGATTTTCAAGATTTCATGCTTATCCCTGGTGTCACACACGGTCTCTCTCTCGTGCTGTTCCTTCTTCCTCTCTAGCCCAAGATCCAGGACATGAAGGATAATAAAGAACTGAGTAAGTTAAAACATCATTTTTCTTGAGAGTAATAGAAAGAGTTAAACTCATCTGGCTTTGAAATTAGCAATGAGAAATAAAATGCAAACATGTAAACAAACACACAAAAGGTAACACGTTAAACATCCTTTTAGCAACAGACATCGACTGAGCCCTTATCCCAGTGAGGGAAAGGACGTGCCAATCTATGCATGATTTCCTCTTTTCATATTTAATAGATATTCATCAGGCACCATAGGCTTCCCAGGTGGCTCAGATGGTAAAGAATCTGCCTGCAATGCAGGAGACCTGGGTTCAATCCCTGGGTCAGGAAGACCCTCTAGAAGGAAGTGGCTACTCACTCCAGTGTTCTTGCCTGGAGAATCCCATGCATGGAGGAGCCTGGGGGGGCGGTGACTGTAGCCCCCCTACCCAGGCTCCTCCATCCATGGGGTCACAAAAGTCAGACACAACTTTTTGAGTGACTAACCCTTTCACTCTTGGGTACCGTGTTAGCTACCTGCTAGGCTTACAGATTTCTGCCTTCATTTTCACATTGTGTGTGTGTGTGTGTGTGTGTGTGTGTGTATCCGAAATCCCTCCTTTGATAAGGATAGCAAAAAGGACCACACACTGGGTGACTTGAATGAGCAACTTATTCCTCTGCAGGCTGGAAGCCTAAGATTGAGGTGTCTGTCATCGGGGTTGACTCCTCCCCAAAATGTTGGGGAATCTTTTCAGGCCTCTCCATCAGCTCCTGGTGGTTTGCTGACAATTTGAGGGGTTCCTGACTCACACATCTCTGCCTTCACCTTCACAGAGTGTTCTCACCGTGTGAGTGTCTGTAATCCAATTTCCCCTTTGATTAAGGACACCAGTCGTATTGGATCAGGGCCCACCCCTACGACCTCATCTTAACTTGATTCCCTCTGTAAAGACTCAACTCCCAACAAAGTCACGTTCTAAGGCACCGGGGTTTAGTACTCCAGCCTATCTTTTTTGAGAGGTGAAAAGTGAAAATGAGAGTGAAGTCGCTGAATCGTGTCCCACTCTTTGTGACCCCATGGACTGTAGCCTATCAGGCTCCTCCGTCTGTGGGATTCTCCAGGCAAGAGTGCTGGAGTGGATTGCCATTTCCTTCTCCAGGGCATATTCCCTACCCAGGGATCGAACCCAGGTCTCCTGCATTGCAGGCAGACGCTATACTGTCTAGAGGGGAACAAAGTTTAACCCATAATAGGTACTAATGCTGACCTTGGCACTACATTGGGCACATGCGTGTGTGCCCAGTCTCAAAGTCGTGTCCAACACTTTGGGACTCCAAGGACTGCAACCTGCCAGGCTGCTCTGTCGGTGGGATTATTCAGGCGAGAATACTGGAGTGGGTTTGCCATTGCCTCCTCCAGATCTCCCGACCCAAGGATCGAACCTGAGTCTCCTGCATCTCTGCATTAACAGGTGAATTCTTTACCTCTGAGCCACTTGGATACCTCTGAGCCACACATTGGGTACCAGGTAGATAATGACGAACAAAAGAGAGACTGTTTTTGTCCTCATGAGGCTTAGAATTAGGGCAAAAAGACGGATGTAGAAGCAGTGCTTAAATAATTACCCAAATAATTCCAGTCATGATGAGGTCTCCGAAGGGTTCTGTGAAAACATATAAGGGTGGCAGGAAGACCATCCATGGGCAAGCCAGTCACCCCAGGAAGTGATGTGAGGGTGAGGGTGGTATGGCCATGGTGGGGTGGGTGTCTCAGGCGGAGGCTGGTGGGTAGAGGAGGTGGATCTTGGCAAGTTCCAGGACCAGGAGGCGAGAGCATATGTCTCAGTGATACAGTCATGAAACGAGAAAAAGAACTCACCGTTTCTCACTGACTGCTCCCTTATCTCCCCACACCTACTTGCTGTTCCCCGGGTTACTCACTCCCACTCCCCTCCTCCCTCCTTTCCTAATGTTTCATAGTGTTCATTGTGTGTTTTCTCTTCTTTTTCAGGAGTACATTCATAAGCTATCCAAAGCTGGTGACCTGTCTCTACAGATGGTGAGTCCCTGGGTACCTATTTATAGGAAGCAAGCCTCAACCATTCGCAGCCTCCAGGCTGGACCAGGGCTTCTTCCGCATGTTCCAGCATCTTCTATAGCACCATCATTAAAAGCCCAGACTCTGGATCAGACTGACTGGGTTGGGATCCTCCCTCTGCTTTCTGCGAGCAGTAGACTGCACGCATCCTGGGCTGTTAGGCATGGGTGCTGAGAATTCAGACTCTAAGCGTTATGTCACGATGACTTGTAAGGATCAAATTTCATCCATGGACAACATTCAGAACAGCTCCTGGCATATACTAAGCACACAGTATATATTGTATATTTAACCTGCACTTGATCGACTGCTTTGCAAGTTTCTTCCACTGGATTTTAAATGTCTTAAGAACCAATTTATCCAGTGCCTAACAAATGTAGTATATACACAGTAAATGCTTGTTGAATGAATGAATGAATGGTGTATAGAAGCTATGGCTAAGATACCATCAATTTCATTTCTGCCTCAAGTGAGAGATGATTTCAAGGAAAAGACAAAGACTCTTTCTAGCTTTAAGAATCTGTTCTTTAGAGATTTTGTTATTGTCGTTCAGTCACTAAGTTGTGTCCGACTCTTTTCAACCCTTTACACTACAGCACGCCAGGCTTCCCTGTCCTTCACTATCTCTTGGAGCTTACTCAAACTCATCTCCATTGAGTTGGTGATGCCATCCAACCACCTCATTCTCTGTTGCCCTCTTCTCCTGCCCTCTATATTTCCCAGCATCAGGGTCCTTTCCAATGAATTTTCTCTTCTCATCAGGTGTCCAAGTATCAGAATCAGCCTTTCCAATGAGTATTCAGGGTTGATTTCCTTTAGGATTGACTGTTTTGATCTCCTTGCTGTCCAAGGGACTCTCAAGAGTCTTCTCCAGCACCACAGTTTGAAAACATAAAGTCTTCAGCACTCAGCCTTCTTTATGATCCAACTTTCACATCTGTACATGACTACTGGTACAGTTATACCAATTTATGGATTTATAGCTTTAAAAGTAATGTGTCCCACAAACCGGTAGGCCACAGTTACCACCAAAAAAAAAAAAAAGTATGCCTCCTTTATTTAAAGTGTCTTAAGAAATAGGTGGGGAAACAATGGAAACAGTGGCTGACTTTATTTTTAGGGAGTCCAAAATCACTGCAGATGGTGATTGCAGCTATGAAATTAAAAGACGCTTACTCCTTGGAAGGAAAGTTATGACCAAGCATAGCATATTCAAAAGCAGAGACATTACTTTGCCAACAAAGGTCCGTCTAGTCAAGGCTTTTTTTTTTCCAGTGGTCATGTATGGATGTGAGAGTTGGACTGTGAAGAAAGCGAGCACCAAAAAATTGATGCTTTTGAAGTGTAGTGTTGGAGAAGACTCTTGAGAGTCCCTTGGACTGCAAGGAGATCCAATCAGTCAACCCAAAAGGAGATCGGTCCTGGGTGTTCATTGGAAGGACTGATGTTGAATCTAAAACTCCAATACTTTGGCCACCTCATGCGAAGAGTTGACTCATTGGAAAAGACCCTGATGCTGGGAGGAATTGGGGGCAGGAGGAGAAGGGGACGACAGAGGATGAGATGGCTGGATGGCATCACCAACTTGATAAACATGAGTTTGGGTAAACTCCAGGATTTGGTGATGGACAGGGAGGCTTGGTGTGCTGCGATTCATGGGGTCACAAAGAGTCAGACACGACAGAACTGAACTGAAGATAATAATCATACGTTTATCTTTTTAAAAGAGCCATTTTATTATATTTTAATATTTATTAGGCTGCTTTGGGTCTTAGCTGCAGCATGCAGGATCTCTGTTGTGATGCGTGGAATTCTCTATTTGTGGCACACAAACTTAGGACATGTGAGATCTTAGTTCCATGACCAAGGATTGAACCCAAGACCCCTGTGTTGGAAGCTCAGTTCAGTTCAGCTCAGTCACTCAGGCGTGTCCAACTCTTTTCTACCCCATGGACTGCAGCATGCCAGGCCTCCCTATCCATCACCAATTCCTGGAGTTTGCTCAAACTCATGTCCATCGAGTTGGTGATACCATCCAACCATTTCATCCTCTGCCATCCCCTTCTCCTCGTGCCTTCAGTCTTTCCCAGCATCAGGGTCTTTTCAAATGAGTCAGCTCTTCACATCAGGTGGCCAAAAGACTGGAGTTTCAGCTTCAGCATCAGTCCTTCCAATGAATATTCAGGACTGATTTCCTTTAGGATGGACTGGTTGGATCTCCTTGCAGAGAGCCTTTTTAACACCACAGTTCAAAACCATCAACTCTTTGGTGCTCAGCTTTCTTTATAATCCAACTCTCACATCCATCCATGACTACTGGAAAAACCATAGCTTTGACTATGGCCCTTTGTTGGCAAAGTAATGTATCTGCTTTTTAATATGCTGTCTAGGTTGGTCATAACTTTTCTTCCAAGGAGCAAGCATCTTTTAATTTCATGGCTGCAGTCACCATCTGCAGTGATTTTGGAACCCCCCAAAATAAAGTCTGACACTCTTTCCACTGTTTCCCCATCTATTTACCATGAAGTGATGGGACCAGGTACCATGATCTTAGTTTTCTGAATGTTGAGTTTTAAGCCAGCTTTTTCACTCTCCTCTTTCACTTTCATCAAGAGGCTCTTTAATTCTTCTTTGGTTTCTGCTGTAAATATGTCATCTGCATATCTGAGATTATTGGTTTCTCTGGCAAACTTGATTCCAGCTTGTGCTTCTTCCAGCCCAGCATTTCTCATGATGTACTCTGCATATAAGTTAAATAAGCACGATGACAATATGCAGCCTTGACATACTCCTTTCCCGATTTGGAACCAGTCTGTTGAGAGCCCCGTGAACAGTATGTTGGCAGGTGGATTCTAAACGACTGGATTGCTATGGAAGTCCCATAGATTTATATATTAAAAAAAAAATAGCATGACTACAAAAAGTCAAGAGACATTCTGAAAGTTCCCTGAGAAGGGCCCTGAGTCAATCAGCTGGGCTCTATGTTTTTTTCAACCAAGTGCTTTTTCAACTAGTGCTTTACTACTAAGCACTAGTAATTCCCATACAATGTATTAGGTGCTATGAAGCATAAAGGTCTTCAGGAGGTAACAGGTAACATGCATTGACTATGAGACCTTGCACTATCTCATTTAATTGTCATATAGTATATTTTTATCATCACACTACAAAACCCTGAGTGTGACTTTTGAGCCCTTTAAACCAATGGATATATGTATATTTAGGGCTTCCCAGATGGCACTAGAGGTAAAGAACCTGCCTGTCAATTCAGGAGCTGTAAGAGAGACACAGATTTGATCCCTGGGTCAGAAAGATTCCCTGGAAGAGGGCATCCAACCCATCCCAGTATTCTTGCCTGGAGAGTCCCATGGACAGAGAAGCCTGGCAGGCTATAGTCCATAGTATCGCAAAGAGTTGGACGCGACTGAAACAACTTAGCAGGCACGCACCCATCAGTAATTGTTAATTCAGAGCATACAGAAATGCCAATACCAATTCTGTAAACCACCAGAGGAAACTAGAAAAAGAATGTCCAGGCCAAAAAAGTAAAGAGTCATAAACCCTTTCCTACTTTATATTTGTAAGTAAAATGTTTTGAAAACTGCAATACTAATCAAAATGTTTTTATCCTATAGAATTTTATATGCTATGATATTTGCTACAACTGGCTAATCAGTCCTGGCAGACAGAAATGTCACTGAGTCATTTTATTGTCATAGAATTTTCAAAAATTTCCCTTCATTGAGAATACCCACCCTGAGCATAAAGACAGTGGGTTCTTAGGAAGGTCCTTTGTTTTCTGAGGATGGAAGAAAAGGGAGAGAACCTGGAGGAAATAAACTGGAGAAGAAAAGACAGAGCTTAATTGCTACCAGGAAATGACCTGGAAGGAGGAGGCTGGAGCTCAGGAGATACAAAAACTGCCTGAGGGGTGGACAAGAACAGATTTGGAAACAAAGAGTATGGCTCCACTTTAGAGAGAACAGCAGGAAAAATAACAGAGACTTTTGGGGAGGATGCCCAAGGTATCGTCTATGGATACAAGGATGACTATAAAACCCTTAGTAAAAGCCCGACTTTCTAGGTGTTGCCTAGAAAAGTCAGAAGCTTGCTGCAATCTGGTAATATTACAGTTCAGTTCAGTTCAGTTGCTCAGCCATGTCTGACTCTGTGACCACATGAACCACAGTACACCAGGCCTCCCTGTCCATCACCAATTCCCAGAGGCCACCCAAACCCATGCCCATTAAGTCGGTGATGCCATCGAGCCATCTCATTCTCTGTCATCCCCTTCTCTTCCTGCCCTCAATCTTTCCCAGCATCAGGGTCTTTTCAAATGAGTCAGCTCTTTGCATCAGGCAGCCAAAGTATTGCAGTTTCAGCTTCAACATCAATCCTTCCAATGAACACCCAAGACTGATCTTTAGGACGGACTGGTTGGATCTCCTTGCAGTCCAAGGGACTCTCAAGAGCCTTCTCCAACACCACGGTTCTAAAGCATCAATTCTTCAGCACTCAGCTTTCTTTATAGTCCAACTCTCACATCCATACATGACCACAGGAAAAACCATAGCCTTGACTAGACGGACCTTTGTTGACAAAGTAATGTCTCTGCTTTTCAGTATGCTGTCTAGGTTGGTCATAACTTTCCTTCCAAGGAGCAAGCGTCTTTTAATTTCATGACTGCAGTCACCATCTGCAGTGATTTTGGAGCCCCCAAAATAAAGTCAGCCACTGTTTCCACTGTTTCCCCATCTATTTCCCATGAAGTGATTGGACCGGATGCCATGATCTTAGTTTTCTGAATGTTGAGCTTTAAGCCAACTTTTTCACTCCCCTCTTTCACTTTCATCAAGAGGCTTTTTAGCTCCTCTTCACTTTCTGCCATAAGGGTGGTGTCATCTGCATATCTGAGGTGATTGATATTTCTCCCGCCAATCTTAATTCCAGCTTGTGCTTCATCCAGCCCAGCGTTTCTCATGATGTACTCTGCATAGAAGTTAAATAAGCAGGGTGACAATATACAGCCTTGACGTATTCCTTTCCTTATTTGGAACCAGTCTGTTGTTCCATGTCCAGTTTTAACTGTTGCTTCCTGACCTGCATACAGATTTCTCAAGAGGCAGGTCAAGTGCTCTGGTATTCCCATCTCTTTCAGAATTTTCCACAGTTGATTGTGATCCACACAGTCAAAGGCTTTGGCATAGTCAATAAAGCAGAAATAGATGTTTTTCTGGAACTCTCTTGCTTTTTCCATGATCCAGCAGATGTTGGCAATTTGATCTCTGGTTCCTCTGCCTTTTCTAGAACCACTTTGAACATCTGGAAGTTCATGGTTCACGTATTGCTGAAGCCTGGCTTAGAGAATTTTGAGCATTACTTTACTAGCGTGTGAGACGAATGCAATTGTGTGGTAGATTGAGCATTCTTTTGCATTGCCTTTCTTTGGGACTGGTAATATTACAGAGATTTCAAATTGTAAGCCACAGGCAAATATGTCTATTAATGAATGAATTAAAGGAGTAAACTTGATACACATCTTAAGAAAACTGGTTCTTTTTATTTACAGTGACAAAAAGATATAATTTAAATGATATTATGTCACCATTGCAGTTCATTTAGCTTTCTTCTAAAGATTTTAAATGAAAGACCACCTTGCTACTGCACTTAAATCTACTTTGATATAGTGATTAATAAGAAGGACATCATAGAAGCCACGGAGCTGTCTGGCCCAGGTGTGTAGTTCCCTTGGGGGCTGTGTCCCAGAGTTCTGCCCAACAGAATATGTACCACGAAATCCATAGGGCCACATGCAATGAACAGCCTCCTTGCAGAAACCTAAGTATTTCACATGTCAGTACAATAGCTAGTTAGAATTTCATCAAATCTTCCCAGGACTGCCCTCCACTACCCCCATCACCTCATGCTGATTAAGAAAGAGACCCACCACCTCACCTTCGGTAAACTGACCCTGGAAATCAAACCTAGGTCAGACTGTTTTAATATATCCCATTTACTTCCTGGATGACTCATAAAGGGGTGGGGGATCCCCCTGCATGTCACAGATTCAGAGTGTCTTGACTGAGGAGCAAGAAGCCAGCTGTCCAGGACACACTCTCCTTTGAAATGAATGCAGACATCACTGGATCACCTGAACAAAGTCATCCCCAAACGGATTAGACTTGAATCCTTCGACCTACCTTTCTGCCAATGGGAAGAGCATAGTCACTGACACCCCAGTCACTTAGGCAATTGCTGGCAATTGATAACCTCCCCAGATATAGTGAAGGACAAGGCTACTTTTTTCAGATGATAGTAATAGATAATGCTATCCTGTATTTACAGTGTATAAAAAGGAGAAAAAAATAAGAAAAAAAACCCCAAAAACCTCTGTATAATCTATTTAACTTTCCAAGGACACATTTAAAGAGTTTGGGTACCAAATCACCTTTGGGTACAAAACCACATTTTCCAGACGATCAACCTTGTCACCTCAAAATGTTCTCCTAAGGAGCTTCTGTTCCTCATCTCCACTAAAAGCAAGCCTTAATATGTTCCTCCAAAGCTGGAACTACTGGGATCCATTAGTCGTGATTCTATGTAAATATGCAGATTTCACTTCCCACGATTTTCCCAGCAGATTCCCGCCTCTGGGGTCTCTATCTTTTGAACGTGTTCCGGTCTCTTTCCACTCCTTTTCCTCCAGAATCAGAAGGGGTGGCGTCCACCCTGAGAGTGAAGTGGATTGGCAGTTTCTCCATCACTGTTAACATTACCTCCTCTCACCAGGCCACTCAAAGTCATAGAAGTCCTCAGGAGTGTACACATATGGGAGGTCTCTAAAAAATCTGCTAGCCCTACAAATGTAATATATCCTGACCATAGCCGTGAAGACAACTTAATTCTTCCACACAGTCCATTCTATTTGTTCTTCTGAAATCCTTAGTCACTCCCATGTCAGTGTAGATCTGAGCTGGTGATATAAACACGTGGAATTTTATCTTGTCATTTCAACCTCATATTTCAAAAACCTTGAAGGAAACCAATGCCTTTACTAATTATTTTCCATATCACAAATATTTGAGTTTTGCTGTTACAGTTCAGTTCAGTCACTCAGTTGCTCTTTGCAACCCCAGGGACTGCAGAATGCCAGGCTTCCTTGTTCATCGCCAACTCCCGGAATTTACTCAAACTCATGTCCATTGAGTCAGTGATACCATCCAACCATCTCACCCTCTGTCGTCCCCTTCTCCTCCCGCCTTCAATCTCTCCCAGCATCAGGGTCTTTTCTAATGAGTCAGTTGGACTGATTTCCTTCAGGATGGACTGGTTGGATCTCCTTGCAAGAGACCATATAACTTAATGTCCAAACTGCTGCAAGTTTGAGGACGGACAGTGACACTGTGAATGAGAGGATTTGAATATGAGAAGATTGGAGGCAAGAGCAGAGACTGTCCTGAGCAAACCAGACTGTGTGGCTCTGCTGACTCAAGTCTCCTATTGCCAAAACTGTGTTTCAATGCATGCAGTATTTTACAATAAAGAGATAAAAGCTGATGATTTCTGCAGCTTATTCCATTTTGTCTCTCATTCCTTGGCATTCTTTGTGCATGTGTTTTTAAGGAAAAGAAGATTTTTCTCTGGTCCACTATTTTCATCTTTTTGGTCAATTTTTTTTTCCTATGTGAGTTAGCTTCTGCCTAAATCACACCCCTTTCTTCTTCTCTTTCCTATATCTCGTTAATTGTATCTCTATTTTTGACTCATGAGGAAATGTTATACTGTAGGTGTTTTTGAAATCATGTCATCTCCATTGGGGATGGTATCTTTTATTTTAAAAACTCTAGAGTTGCTATTTTGAGATCTAATTGTATGGCACTGAATATGTTCATTGCTCATTTGTTTTCACGAAAGCATCCTTAAACCCAGGCTTCTGGGTTAGGACACACCTGCTTGGAAACATTCTGTTCCAGCCAAAGTGTGTAAGGGAGAGAAGAGAGGAGAGGACTGCCAAGCACCATGTGAAATATAAAGAAGCAGGTGGACCCTCCCTCGGGGGTTGTGAACCGAGCCTGACCTGGGTTTCAGAGTTTTTATATGATGAATGGAATTTATTGTCCATGAAAATCATTTTAAAAACCAGTTTGGTAAAGAATACAAATAAGGTGGGGAGAATTTTATTGAGAAATCTCAATGGAGATTAAATTTGGGGCAGAGCAATGCATTTGCTGGAAAGGATATAGACAACCAGATTTTATCCATGAGTGTTGGCCAATGAAACAACTAATGTCACTTCCCAATCTTGCCCCTACTCCTACCAAAAGTCACAAATGAATGAAACATTTTGTAACTTGTGAACAGGAATAAATGGAATATCTCTCCTTAGGGTGATAAAGCTGCTTTAAGACACCTGGACTTGGACTTCACTGGTGGCTCAGTCAATGCAGGAGACATTGGTTCGATCCCTGGTCCAGGAAGATTCCACATGCCGCAGAGCAGCTAAGCCCATGTGCCATAACCATTGAGCCCGTGCCCTGGAGCCTTGGAGCTAAAACTACTGAAGCCTCTGCCCTAGAGCCTGTGATGCGCAACAAGAAAAGGCATTGCAGTGAGAAGCCCACGTACCACAACCAGAGAGGAGCCACTACTCGCCACAATTAGGGAAAAGCCAGAGCAGCAGTGAAGACCCAGCACGGCCAAAATAAATAAATAAACACTCAAACTAAAGCCCCATCAGGGGGGTTTGCTTTTTAATCTCAAAAAACATGTGGTACTGAAAGCAATTTTTAAGCAAAAAAAAAAAAAAAAAAAAAGACCATGTTGGCAAAGATTTTAACAACATAGGAAGGACTTATTATGTAATACTGAGTTCAAAGGACAAGATTCAAGTTAAATAGACAGTGAAGTTTTAGCAAAAATGTTTTATACACACACACACACATACTCCCTCTGAAAAGAGGAAAGATGAATAAGCCAAAATATTGATGGTTGCCCCCTGATGGCAAAAACACAGATCATTTTTTTCTTAGATTCTTTATACTTTTTAGAACATTTTGCGCTTCCTGCCATGAGTGTATACTACTTTTAAAATACTTCTATTACAAAAAAAGAAATAGAAAGAAAAATAACAACCAGAAGACTAGTAGCTACCTGAACACATTTTTAAACAAAAGATTTGAGTTGCAGCATCTGTCCATTTTCTCCTCTACACCTCCATCTCCCCAACTGAGAAATCTTTAATGTTTTAAATGATAAGAACTTCATACATGATGGCTAAGAAAAATGTCTATATTAGCTTGGCAAATGCTATCCGAACTACAAAAGTAGGATCAATGGCCTTGGCTAGACACCCTCCAACAATGCCAAGTAGATGGAAGTGTCACGTCCCGGACTCGCAGAAGACAAAAACCACCACTCCTAACTTGAGAAGCTCAGCTTGTTTTCAATGGCTTACATTCTTTGGCAACATGTTAGAAGTGGTACATTCTCATGCTAAGCCAGCAAGTACGCCACCCCAGTCACAGGCCCCCATCCATCACCTTCATCCTAATGAAGGAGCACATAGGAAGTCACCCTTAAAGGAAAAACATCCTTAATAGAGGGTATTTCAGAGCCACCTCCTCCCACCAGCTATAGGGACCATGCACTATGATTTTCAAAGACCAGCATGCAGCCTTTCTACTAAGAAAGACAGACGCCACCATCCTGAATCTAGAAGGACTCAGAATCTGACTGGGTCAGCAGTTTCTCCCAGAGGTGAAGAATATGCGTCCAGCTGTATGCCATGTGCCAAATTCATTTCTGTCCATGCAACAGCTGAGCCTCTTCGAGTTCCAGGAAGCAGTCTGTGGAAGGCTGCCTCTCCCCACTCTATTTTATTGATAGTCACAGACAGAAGGAAGGTCTAGTGACAATGGAAGCTCGTTGGTCAAAGAAAAGAAGAGCCACCGAAATGTCCCTTTGCAAACCTCACTGGTTTCCTGGCGATAATGACTCTCACTAGCATGTGCAGATGTATGACCTCCAACTTCCAAGGTGTTTTTGTGTGTGGAGGTCTTAGAGGAAAGTATTTTATCTACTAAAATGGGGTACCCTGATCATTAATCTTCTCCTGCCTTTCTATTAGAGTTAAGGAAAAGCTGCAAATCAAATGGAATCCTGCCTTTCCATCACCCCCAGTCAGCTTCACCCTGATGATACCCAAAGCTTCAACATCTCTCCACTCTCAAAGCAGGAGCCATTTGGATGAGCTCCTGCAAGAATAGCTGGTTCTATTAGCTAACATTCAAATAATCAGTCCAAGGTTGGGTGGGCAAGTTACAATGTTCATATTTCAGAAATAAGTAACTATAGGATTCAGAGGTCAAAATTGCCAATAAGACAGAAGGGACTAAAATCTGGTTCTCAAAATGTTTTCTGGCCTGTTTTTATCTGTGCCACTAGCGTTATAAAGAAACATAAATGTTCAACAAAACTACTTGAGACAGCACACACACATCCTCTGGGCCTCTTATTCAACACTTTCACATCTTCCATGAGGACATATCCTACCTGTGAGAATAAGAGCTATCTAAGCTATCTTGGGCTTCTTTATGTCCTCCCAAAGCAGGAACCATGTCTACGGTGACCTTTTACATTAAATCTGACCAATCGATGAACACAGTGAATGAGGAGAGTAAGCAGCACAACTTCACAGCAAGATCTCAGCTCCAGAGTCTGAAAGACCTACAGCTCTCAGTGTAACTCACACCATCACTAACCACATTTGTTACTGTGAGTATGATTCAGATTCCTCATCTTTATTTATTTGTTTCTTGGGTTTTTTTAGATTTTTTTGTTTTTTGATGTAGGTGATTTTGTAAAGTCTTTATTGAATTTGTTGCTATATCGCTTATGTTTTATGTTTTGGTTTTGGGGCCGCAAGGCATGTGGAATCCTAGTTCCCCAAACTCGCACACCCTGCATTGGAAGGCAAAATCCTAACCACTAGACCACCAGGAAGTCCTTGGTTCCTCATCTTTAAAATGGGATCATAATTTGGATCTAGAAGGAAACCATTGAGATCATCAAAGATGGTGACCGAGTGACCCAGGCAACAGCAGCTGCAGCTAGCTGTCTTTTACACACTAGAAATAAAGCTTATGGTCCCTGGGTAAGATTTCTCATCACTTCTACATCACTACTGGGTTTCTTTTACGTTCAGCACTTGTTGTATTGCTATTGTTTTAGACACTAAAATAAATCTTTAACAAAACCCTTAATGGCTGGTTCTTTGGGATATGGACACAGAGGAAAGAGTTTGCCCTCAGGGATCTTGACTCTCACAGCAGAACCAAGTCTAGGGTGACATAATGACACAAGGTGACCCACATCAAAAGCCAGGGTACAGAGGAAGCCCCTTGCCTGTGAGAAGTGATCGCTAAATGCTGGTATATTGAGTTGAGTGAAGGCAGGTGACAGTGTACATGATGACAGTGAGGACGCGGTGCATGGCCAGCACCAGAAGAAGGCGTTCGGGGTACATTTCATCAACCTCCTCACCCAGCACAGCGCCTGCGGATACTCGGGCTTTGCAACATGTGAGTAAGCGAGAAAATGATGGGGGCGGGGGTATACAGTGGATCCCAAGTGTTGAGCAAGTGGCTGCATGAAAAGCAATAAGCAGAAGCATCCTTTTCAGATTAAAAAAAAATAATAAATGTTTGGGATTCAGAAAGGACATTTAACCTGTTTTTTCCCGGGCCTGGTGGCGAGTATCATTTTACTGATGTTGGCTCTGAACACCACACAGGAGCCTCTTCCTGGTGACCCTAGCTTGACCAAAACTGTGTCCTCAAGGACTTCCCTGGTGGTCCAGTGGTTAGGTCTTGGCCTTCAAATGCAGGGGATGCAGATTCAATCCGTGGTCAGGGCGCTAAGATCCCATATGCCTCGAGGCCAAAAAACATCAAACAGAAGCAATATTGCAACAGATTCAATAAAGATTTTTAAATGGTCCACATTAAAAAAAAAAAAGAAAAAAAGAGCTGTCTGTCACAGGGAGGTAAGCTGCCCCTGGGTAAGCCTGCCCTGTGCCCTTCCCAGAATCCAGATCTGGAGTTGGGGGCCCTGCGTGTGCCGGCTGGGCCCATGGATGTGGTAAGGCAGGGGCCAGCAGCGTGGGAGGTGCCTGGGTGCCTCTGATGAGCACCAGCCAGGAGACTGGAGACCTGGTCTGGTTCTTGCTCAGCCACCCACCCCATTTCCAGGCCACGGGGCTGCCCTGGACCGGACAGCTGTCACCCTCACCCTGGTCAAGGCCACACAGCCACCTGGGGCCACCACGTGCTTCATCAAGGCATCCAAAAGGAGATGGCAGAAGATGTGGCTGGCAGAGACTGGATCGCCGCCCTCCTGCTAGTGTGCGAGGGAATCACAGCATTCGGGAGCCAGAAACCACCTCGGAGGTCCCCTTCCCCAGCCCCCTCGCTTCCCAGGGGCAAAGACTCTGGCCACGTGTGGCCACAGTGGCAGGGCGGACGAGAGGGCGGACAAGCCACCAGCGGCTGCGATGCTGGCAGACGCTGCTCCCCACCGGGCTCTGACGACATCATCAGCTGTTATATTTAACGTTGTCACACTCGGCCAACAGCCGGCAACCCAGCCACAGAGGCCCTGAGACGTTCCCACAGAGCTTCAAGCCCAGCGCCGGTGCTGACTGAGGTCAATGTCTGGAAGCACCCAGAAATAAGACGTCATGATGCTGCAGGCGCAGTCCGAAGGGAGCTCGTCCATAGTGTGAACAGACCTGTTTATGGAGCTGTTGGTGGGTGCTTTGCACCCAAGAATTCCCTGAGGCAGGAAATTCGGGGAAATTAGTAAGTTCCCTGAAGTCTCAGCTTTCAACAGTTAAAGGGCCAGACTTCGCACTCTGTTCCTTATAATGCCAGCGCCCAAGGTGCTCTGCTTCCTTTGTTCACTCACCCGGACTACTTCTTCCTCTCCTGCTGCCTTGAAACCCATCGTCGATCCAGAATGGTTAAGATGCCAAAATCAAAGTTTACACTGGAATTTCCGACTATCTCCAGCTACTCACTCTGGAGGGGAAGGATTCCTGTGCTGTTTCATTGGGAAGAGACCCATCCATTCTTTGTGCTTCCATTCCATTTGTCCAGTAAAGGCCTGGCTTTGACGGCATCCAGGACCATTGTCAGGCTAAGAACTCACTGATCTGAGCTCTAACATCTCTTGAATAAGAGCACTGGAGTCTCAGGGCAGCCCTGCTGCACGTGGTCCTGTGACATCATGGCTCCCTTTCCCCTTGCTTCTCCTCTGTGGTTCTACAAGTCCCATGTAACTTTCCCAGAACCCTCGGTTAGAGACTGTCCCCTGCGTGTCATTTTCTCATATGCCCTGCCATTGATATCCACCATTCAACCCTTCCTCCCCAAGCTACTTCCTAAGTTACATAGCAATGACCTTGATTTTGCCCTTTTCTACAGTTGCTGCAAAAGAAATTCAGGGAAATCTTTAAGCAGCCTGGACAGAGAGAGGAGATCCCTGCGGAGTTGACTTGAAAAGTGCCCAAATTAAAGGAGGTGTAATAAAACTAGCTCTGAACTCTCCCCAGGAAATGCTCCCCGGTGAGGAACTGAATTGAGGAAATTGCTTGTGTTCAAGCTGTACCTCTGAATCACAGGGTCATTATTACATCCATTAAAACTCCTATTGTACTTTAGACAAGAATTCCAGGACCTCACAGCAGGGGCCTGGAGGGGTTCCCAGGGGAGGTTCCCTAGCCCCAGGGGAGCTTTCTGACCAGCCTCCCTTTGAAGCACTCTGAGCTGACTGGGTCATTTCCAAATGTGGCTGACCTGCATTTTGAATTATATTAAATCACATTAAATTAACAAACGCAAACTCTGTGCCTCCTACATGCCAGGCTCTGGGCCTGACCCATGAGCTGAAAAACCTGGAGAGGTTTCCTGAAGAGAAAACTCCCAACACCTGAGGTTTTGAATGAATCAAAGCACATGAGAACTGTGCCAATGGTTAATTATCGAATGGGACACGTGGCCAAGAAATTCTGATGCAGAAGGAAGGAAAAGAGAGAGGAGCTGTCGAGGAAGATTCTGGAAGGGTGGATTTAAGCTGAAGCCACAAACCAAGGGAAACAGTGCATGTGGAGGGAAGAAATGAGATTCTCCAAAAAGGACCCCTGCAGGCACAGCCTCGGAGCACACAGGGAACAGGGAGACCTTCAAAAGCATGTCCACTCCATTGGCTGCAATGTTATCTCTTTAACACAGCCCCTTGGGTGAGGCCCTCTCATATAATGGAGGGTAACCTGCCATCTGCTTTCCTCAAAGTTTACTGATTTAAATGCTAACCTCATCTAAAGAAACCTTCTCAGCCACCTCTAGACTCATCTTTGCCCAATATCTAGGCCAGATGGCCCACTCACGTTGACATACAAAATTATGCACCACCACAAGGCCAGGCTTCTCTTGTGAACCTCTTTTTCCATCTCTCTACAGAGACCCTGGTACTTCTCAGGTGCTCAGTGAACACTTAGCACATGGACATTTGGATAGGTTAGTGATTCTGTATAATCCCTTAGAAGCTTTTGTATTTGAGATAATCTTTTTTCAAAAGAAAAAATCATCCAAAATCAAATCATCCGAATTAAAACAAAAATCATTTGTTTTGGCGTGAAACAAATGGACTTTGTGTGGGGGGTGGGGGGGGGGGCGAAGCATTTGCTGTTCTATTTTGAATCTTCCCCTGTGGACTCCAGAAGCAGACAGCATCCATGGTCCAGCAGACGAGCCCTCCCTGCCCCGGCTCACACCCCGTTACAAAGAACATCACCGTCTGGAGGGCAGAATGGGAAAGGGCGGGAGGGTTAACTCCTGCCAAGAAACTAGCCACAGCCCCTCTGCCTCAGGAAACAGCCAAGGCAGAGAGGAAGCTGCTGCAGGTGTCTGTTCCAGGGGCTCCCATGTTTATGCGGATCCCCAGGATTTAGGAAAACAAGGCCCTGATGGCCTAGCCAGTGTTTACAAGTTGCTTAGCAAACATATTTGTATTGAAGTTGGACAAAAAAGTTCATTCAGCGTTTTCTACAAGATGTTATGGAAAAAAAAACTCGAACAAATCTGTGGCCAGCCCAGGAAATGTCTGATCAATAATTCAACCAATGTGCTTCAAATTAAATGTGACCCCAAGCCAGCCTGACCCAGCTGTAGTCTGTCTCTGTCTTCCTCTTGTAACATCTAACCCATCATGTGAGATAAGGCTTGGGATTGCCAACGTTTGTGGTACAGAGAACTGTATATAGGATATAATTCCGATCAGAGAATTACAAGATTTCCAAAATGGAATGAAGTAAGACATCCAAACCCCGGAAGCAGCCCTAGGTGCTAGATGACGTACTCAGAGTCACAAAGCTGAGTAATTCTGGGACCAAAATCAAGTGGGTCGGCTCCTCTTGGTCCACAGACTTTGGACCACTGTGGTTTGCCATCACTGAGAGAGGTTATAGGTGGGGAGGACTAGTAAAAGGTAACCAGTTAGGCTATAATTTGAAACTGTACAAAAATGCTTGCTGGTCTAAAATTTGACTCACAGTTTAGCTCAAAGATAAATTCCATGATTTCCCTCTGGCCAAAACCAGTATTTATGGCATTTGAGCGAGCAGTAAATTACCAGTTTCAAGCAAAAAAAAAAGAAAATGTCCTTTCTATATGTTCACAAACATATCATCACCTCCAAATACTACATCACTATAATAAAATACATGGCAAATCAGCTTATTATATTGGGGGTAATTTAATCAATTGACTAATCTATATTCTACCAACTCATGTATGTGACATAATTACAGCATATTTACAAAAATGACTTCATATTAATGAGCGAACAAAATGCTTTAAATACTATCCTCATCTCCTCTATATATGTTTATCAATTTATGAGAGTGAGATGCTATCTAGATGTGTAAAATTACATTTATCTATCATAAACTTTCCATAACATTCAGCTTGAGAATGATGATTTAAAAAGATCAGGACCCAAAGTATGTAAAAATCTATCTGAAGAATTTCACACTTAGGTGCTTAGGCATCCCTAACATTAATTGTGATTGCCATGAAGACCATTACACTTGTTCATAAATATCTCCAGTGTTCACCATACCTCCGCCCCTGACCCAGAGAAGATCCCAGAGGGAGAAAAATTCAATCTTCCTCTAATGAAATACCCAACAAATTCCATTGTTCAACCAGAGATGACAACCAGTGTCTTTATGTGAGAATTTCTTCCCTGCTTTTCTCAGGAAATTTATGTTGTTCAAAATCCCAAATTCTAAGAAAAATCAATTGTGAACTCAGGAAAACTTGAATAATTCTGATTTTCCTGCAAGGAATAGCGTTAACAGGTAAGACATTATTAGTTCAATGGAAGTCTCTAATTCAAGTACAGAGCAATAGCAGGAAGTGTTACGTGGGGAGTCCAAGGTTAAGATCTATTAATAAGTTTCTGGAAACTGGGATCAGAGCAAGGAGCAGAAGAGTGTTGTGATTTAATCAGTCCCTGTTGCCTGTGATCATTGCCATGTTATAAGAGTGTATTCTGGTCCTGTGTGCTCCTAACAGTACACTGGTATTGCAAAGAAAATAAATATTAATACATATATAGAACAAGATATACTTTATACAAATTTTATGAGTGTTCCCAGAAATAGCAATTTGAAACGAAAAATAAATACTTAAATTGGCAATATTGACATGTGTTTCTTTGGTGCTGTGAACCACACCAGGAGAGCTAAATGTTACATTATTCAAATATACCCAATAACATTCTCTAGTGTTCTCTAGTGTTTGATATAGACTACAGTTCTTTGTAAATATTTAAACAGAAGAAATACAAAGAGAAAATGTCAGTGCAGTGCTATGGAGACTACATGTGAAATTTGAATTAGCAAAACAAAAATTAAATTAGCATAACTGATAGTGATTTCAACAGCAACACCTAAATCAGGGCAAGTAGACAAAACATTTTAATTGTTAAAAAAGAAAACCAGTGACATATGCCTTCATGCTCAAATGAAGGTGCTTTTAAACAAATAATTATTAGATCAACTCAAGACAAAATGCAAGAAAAGTGTCAACATCTGGAATATTTGTTGCAAAACAAGGATCAAGAGTATCACATGGGGAAATTGACACTTTAGGTGTGATTTTTCATGTGGGATCTTTTAAATATCAGATATTCGGGATAATGGGGCTTCCCTGGTGGCTCAAATGGTAAAGTCTGTCTGCAATGCAGGAGATCTGGGTTCGATCCCTGGGTCTG
Organism: Oryx dammah; assembly: GCF_014754425.2. Classification (NCBI taxonomy): domain Eukaryota; kingdom Metazoa; phylum Chordata; class Mammalia; order Artiodactyla; family Bovidae; genus Oryx; species Oryx dammah. Next base: position 88,095,940 of record NW_024070209.1, on the reverse strand, counting down.
GAAGATCCCCTGGAGAGGAAATGGCTACCCACTTCAGTACTCTTGCCTGGAGAATCCCATGGACAGAGGAGCCTGGAAGGCTACCGTGCATGGGGTCACAAAGAGTCGGACATGATTGAGAGACTAAACACATTTGGGATATCTTTCTATTCTGAAATGGTTTTTGTTTGGTACATATTTTTTATTAATGTTACCTTCTTGGAATCTTTTCTATTATCAAATATTTCTATCAGGAAAATATCCCTTTTCAGCTCAGTTCAGTTCAGTTCAGTCGCTTAGTCGTGTCCATAATGCATCAGTTTATAAAAATAATAAACCACATTTATTATGATAAATTTTGCTTGCAGAAAGCCACTCAAAGTTTTAGTATAATCCTATGACAATAAAAGTCATTCATTGCTTATTGAGTATAACCCTGTTATAATAATCATTCATTATTTATCCAGTTATTATTGCAAACTTATTATAATAAAAATAATTCATAATTAAAAATACATATACAAAGCAGGAAAAATAAGCCTCTCTCAGACTTTCAGAGATTCCTTAGAATTCCCAAGAATTCTGATTTCTCATTCTCAGATCCCAAATATTAATATTAATTAAAGATTTGTTGGGAGTTTGAAAACACTATACCCAATGGTTAAGGTAGTAAGAAGACACACTTTATAATGTAGATTTTGTAAGGCAGGGAGTAGACTTCTGTCAAATAATGCGATCCACTGTAATAAAAGTTAACATGAAAAGGTATACTGAAGTTTACTGGAAGATTAATAAATTGTGTAAAATGAAAGCCATGTTGCTTTGGTGATATGATCCAAAGGTAAAACATCTCTTCTAATTTTTAGTACCTGTTTAGAGCTAATTTGTATTTCACTTAGAAACATTTGACAGAGTTGGTTTCCTTAAACAATAGCATTACTAATAATCAATTTGTAAATATTTATAATTATTATTTAAATAAAAATCAATCCTTTAAAATGTGGGTTCTAAACTTACAAAAGGCACTCTATTCTTTTATCCTTATATACCTAATGTCTTGATACTGGCGGAGAGTAGAAAGAAAAGAAAGAATAGGAAAGAAGGAATTCTTATACAACCAAACAGAAGGATAGATTTCCTTCAAAACTGGAGTGAAACCTTAGGTCCCATAAAATAAACATCCTCTGAGCTATTCCTATTTCATCTTTACTTAATGGTGGTTGTGACTGGACTCTCCAGGAAGCAAGTTCTGGGATGGAGTTGAAAGCTCAAGAGGTTTATGGGGAGTAAAATATCTATCAAGAAAGAAATGGGAGGAAGCAGGACTGGGCAGAGGAGCTGGCAGGTTGCAGTGACAAAGGGCAAGGCCATGTCTTCCCAGGGAGCTACAGGGCAAAGATCACCTTCAGAAAGTCCCAGTGGAGCAAACATGAATAGACCCTTCCTCCATCCCTTCACGTGGGCATCAGCAGACCCATGGTTGGAAAACTGAGGCAGATCTCCAGGAAAACTAACGGTCAGCCAGCTACATTCACTGAAGTGGGAAGCATTCTTGTTCTCAAAAGAGCATTTGCGCACCACATCTCTGTATCAACTACACAGCAAATATGACCCAAAACTCAAAAAACTAAGTAAATATAAGCAAGATCTCCTTAAAGTCCCATTGAATTTTAACACAGTGCCCTTGTTAAAAGGAGTAATCTACATAATAGGTGGAGTTGTTGATGCTGTTCAGTGGCTAAGTTGTGTCTGACTCTCTGACCTCATGGACTGTAACATACCAGGCTCCTCTGTCCTCCACTATCTTCCAGAGTGCGCTCAAATTTAGGTCCATTGAGTCGATGATGCTATCTAGCCATCTCATCCTCTGCCATCCCCTTCTCCTTTTGCCTTCAATGTTTCCCAGCATCAAGGTCTTTTCCAATGAGTTGACTCTTCACATCAGGTGGCCAAAATTTTGCAGCTTCAGCTTCAGCAACAGTCCTTCGAATGAATATTCAGAGTTGATTTCCTTTAGGACTGACTGGTTTGATCTCCTTGCATAGATGGGGTCGATTTCTACACCTTGGAGTCAGAACCAATAATCAGTATGTAGTCAGTTACCGAAAGTACCATATCTCAGTGGATTCTTATATCTCTCTCCAAAAGCAACAGAACAACAGTAATCACTTTCAGAAGACTCTCTAACAAGTACAGTACAAACATGCAAATGTTTTTAAGAATTATAACCATTATGGATATATATGTTTTAATAAAATAGCAAAACTAGATGTTGAAGTGCTAAATTACATTATGCGTTATTGACTGATTCAATAAACTTAAATGTCTTACTGGAATAAAAAGTGCAGGAATGTTGGCCACACTACTGGCATTAATTGGTGTGCAGGAAATAAAACTATATATTTTCTCCATCTGTTTCTGGGGTCATCTTATATTTGCAAAGGCTCCCGATGAGATAATAGGCCCGATTTGTAAAGGGGACTCCCCACTGTCATCTGGGCAATTAAATGGAAAGAGAAAAACTGCCCCCAAAATTGCCTAATTGCAGGTGCAATCAGTAGCTGGCAGGTGCAATTAGCCAGGACCCCCTCTTTCAAAAGCTGTGAGTCACAGATCAGTCAATTTTTCAATAGCAGACGCAATCATTTTCACATGCAATTTGGTATTCAAAGCTATTCATAGACCCTAAAATTGATAAATAATGGAAAAGTCTCCTGAAAAATTTCTTTCCCAAATGAACTGTCATCTCATAAAAAGAGACTGATTTAAATCTCGGTTCTTCCCAGGTGGCGCTAGTAGTAAAAAATCCACATGCCAATGCAGAAGGCATGAAAGACTAGGGTTCAGTCCCTGGATCAGGAAGATCCCCTGGAGGAGAACATGGCAATGCACTCCAGTATTCTTGCCTGGAGAACACCATAGACAGACGACCCTGGTGGGCTACAGTCCAAGAGACTGCAAAGAGCTGGACATGACTGAAGCAACTTAGCATGCACACAAAATTTCATTCTAGGCCCTATTTGTGAGCTTGAGTCAACCAAAGGGAGCAGCCCCACCCTTGGCTTCCCTCAGATTTCTGTAGACCCTTGGCAGAAGGGAACATCAGGACCATCTTGGATCCTGTGTGGCCACTCCTGGCCTTAGCAGACCTCTTCCCATATCTAACTCATGCCCTTAGGGCTAATCTAAAACCTACCATTCATGCATCATTCATTCAGCAAAAAAATTTTAAGAGTTGTTGTGGGATATAAGAACTCATAGGATATGATCCCTGCCAGGAAACTGATATTCTCCCAACATATGTAAATGAGTAGATTCAATACAATGTCATAATTGGAGAGAGATGAAGATGGGAATGGAAGATGAAGTATCCTCCCCCTGCCTGGAGGAGATTGGAAGCAACTCAAAGAATGATGGGAACATTGACCAGTCTTCAAAGAAAAGGGTGTAAACTCACTGGCAAAAATAACCAGCCATCAATCATCAAGAATAACATGACAACCCAATAATAGTGTATCTTTTTTCACAAGTTCCCTTTAAAAAGTAACTACTTTTTTCCCCTCCTTTTAAGATTATTCTCCTATATTAGTTAGGCTAAGCTAAATGATTTAATACATAAATCTAAACATATATGCTGGCTCAAATGCCCTCATGTGCAATTAGGTATGACCATGTGATTGAGTTCTGGCCAAGGAAATACAAACACCAACTCAATGACAAGGAGGATGGAATAGAGGTATAATCAGGAAATATCCTTGGAATCACTGAAAGAGCAGGTGGGAGTCAGTGAGCAGCAAGACCAGCCAGTCTGCCTGGACACGAAGAAACTCCCTTAGTGTGTTAAGCCACTGAGACATAGGGGGTTTACCTGTAACAGAAGCTGGTGATACCTTAACAGATGCTGAAGCAGAAGTCTATGCTCAGGAAGAGGAAATGAGTTCATCAGTTCAATATTTTTTCATACAGAAGTCATTTTCATATTGGTTCTGTAGAAAGGACCAGGTGCCTCATGGGCTACTGAATCACTTTCAGTACCTGCAATAGGATCTTTTTAATGTAACTGTTCATTTTTTGTCCAGTATAAGCCCCTAGAGTATGATGAAGGTGAAAAGCTCCGTTCAGTTTTCCCGGCACTCTAAAATAACATTCATTTCAGTTCAGTCACTCAATCATGTCCCACTCTATGGGACCCCAAGGACTGTAGCACGCCAGACCTCCCTGTCCATCACCAACCCCTGGAGTTTACTCAAACTCATGTCCATTGAGTCGGTGATGCCATCCAATCATCTCATCCTCTGTCGTCCCGTTCTCCTGCCTTCAGTCTCTCCCAGCATCAGGGTGTTTTCCAAGGAGTCAGTTCTTCACATCAGGTAGCCAAAATATTGGAGTTTCAGCTTCAGCATCAGTCCTTCCAATGAATATTCAGGACTGATTTCCTTTAGGATTTAGGATTGACTGGTTTGATCTCCTTGCAGTCCAAGGGACTCTCAAGAGTCTTCTCCAACACAGTTCAAAAGCATTGATTCTTCAGTGCTCAGCTTTCTTTATAGTCCAACTCTCACAGCCATACATGACTGCTGGAAAAACCATAGCTTTGACTAGATAGATGGACCTTTGTTGACAAAGTAAAATAGCATTGGCAAACAGTAAATATCCCATTGCCTCTGTCCTGAGCAGGTCTGGCCCCGCACATGAAAAGGAAAGAGACTTTCAACAGAAAAACTGAAAGGGGTTATATTTGTGACTTCTTTACTATCAGCTATTTGCCAAATAATTTTATAAAGAAGAGTAAATGATGAGGCTAAGAGAATAATCAAGCACATTTCCATTTAAAAATTTAAATAACCACAGAGGATACTTGAAAACAGGCCATCAGAATTAGATCCCTGAAACGAAAACACCAGGATAAAAATTGTCCCAAGGGCTCTAGCTTTTATCTAAAGTCTCTACTCTTGACTATTCTAGGCAAAAAAAAATATCAACATCTCTCATAACCAGTGGTTGGGCTTCCCTGGTGGCTTAGATGGTGAAGAATCTGCTTATAATGCAGGATACCTGGGTTCAATTCCTGGGGTGTGAAGATCCCCTGGAGAAAGGAATGGCTACCCACTCCAGTATTCTTGCCTGGAGAATCCCATGGACAGAGGAGCCTGGAGGGCTACAGTCCCTGGGGTCAGAGAGTGTTGGACATGACTGAGAAACTAACACACTTTCTTCCAGCCCACCTACTTGGGCACCGTTTCTGGTGTCATGTACCACTTGAAGACCTTGACCATGCAACTTAGCTTCAGTGCCAGTTATGAGTGTATTGCCTTCAGCTCCAGATCCACCTTTCCACTAACCTGCTTTGTGAGACTCTAAGATTCAGTGCTCCCGTCTGAATGTTAGGAGATTGATTGATACTTGCTTCCTCGGTTTTCAAAGGATTGCACGCATGTGTGCTAATCCACCTCTGTCGTATCTGACTCTGTGCAACCCTATGGATCATAGCCCACCAGTTTCCTCTGTCCATGGGATTATTTAGGCAAGAATACTAGAGTGGGTTGCCATGCCCTCCTCAAAATCAGAATATAAATAATATGAATGCTACTATCCCATTCCCTAAATCTGTCCACGATACTATTGTTCAGTCACTTTGTGTCTGAATCTTTGGACCGTAGCCTGCTAGGCTCCTCTGTCCATAGGGTTTTCCAGGCATGAATACTGTAGTACGTTGCCACTTCCTTATCCAGGGTTATTCCCAACCCAGGAATCAAACCCGCATCTCCTGCATTACGCGGGGATTCTTAAGGCTGAGCTACCCAGGTAGCCCTTTCAAAGGGTCACTTAATATTGAATGCGGTCGAGTCCTAGAATTCCTTCTGTGGTGAACAGACCACATTTGCATGAGCCAGAGCCTCACCCTCACGATGCGGAACAACTTAGTGCCAATCCTTGTGTCACAAGAGGGGGATTTTGTCCTAAAAACATGTCAGTGCCTGATGACATGAAGTCATGTGGAAATCGGAAGCGAGCGAGAGTCTCTCCTCTCTGCAGCCAAACCAGCTGTTTTCTCGCGCTTCTGCTTGCACACCTGCTCCCAAGGCTGACAGGCGCATGGAAAGTCCACCCGCTGCCCAGTTCCAGTGGGAAGAATGAGAGGAAGGAAGGAAGCGCTTCTTCGGGCCCATCTGACAGGTGTGGGGACCCAGGGAGCAGAGGGTGACTTTCACTCCCTCCTCTTTTATGGAAATGAACTCCCCAGTCCTACCATGAAGAGGTGAAGCCAGCCTTGCAGTGTCATTTCTGGGGTTATTTATACACCCACAGCGCTCAAGGCTTGGGAGTGGCTTTGAGTATGAGGTTCATCCATTGAACTCTGACGAGGCCGGCTGAAAACTTCCCCCCATGAGTTATTTTCACCGCAGAGAAGCACAGGTGCCCGACTTCCTGTGTCGAGATGACTGGCCTGGTGGCGATGACTCAGTGGCATGTGTCGTGGTGAGGTGCGGCCGGGGACTCTGGGGGAGGTCTCTAACCACACGCAGATCAGCCCAGGTCCACATGTCCCTGGGGCTGCCAGCACACCCATCTCAGGCTCCCCCTTACAGAGCTGAGACTCGGCTCCTTAGAGGGAGGGGTAGTAACAAGGTCTCTATTGTTTTTACAGCAGTCTTCTCATTTTCTATACTGCAGCCTTCAGTCCATTAAATGCAGTTTCCTGGCCTCACCCAAGCTTTGAAAGGCCAGATCAAAATTATCAAATGTTCCAGCTGTGTGGTCTTGTTCAGACTGAATAGTTACCGTGGCCCTTGCAAATGATTTCTTCCACTGGGGACCTGGAAGCACCCTGGATGCTTCCTCTCTGTGGGACTGGCTTTAGATGGATCTCTGTGCACTGCACGTGTGAAAACATTTCCGTAATGCATCATCTTCCCTTCAACCAAACAAGCCTGCCTTTGCTTGGTGCCATGCCTGTGCAGTACATGAACGGGGTGGGGCCTTCCGGAACTGGAAGAAGACCCATAGCTCTCAGACCGACAGTAGGCTACAGGTCCCTTTCTCAGGCCATGAAGAGATATCACATGGAATCATGGGTTTGAAGTCATGTTTGGGGAAATACAATGGCCCGGTGACCTGTATCCTGTGCCTGAGATCTCATTTCAAGACTGCGTTTAAGGAACCTGAAAGGAAGGGAGTGAGTGCTGGGAGCACAGAAGATAATGAGCAAAAAGCAGCAGCAGCTACAGCAGGGGACAGGCAGCAGAAGGGGCGGGGGAGAGGCTCACTGAACCACGGACCGTCGAACCGAGGGCCATCGGGACACCGGCAGCACTGACCGGTGACACTGAGCAAGGATGAGCCACGATGGCCACCAGCCTCTTTAGTCTTCCTGATGGTGACGACACCCACCATCCAATGTGCTCAAGCCTGTAAAAATATAGCAGAGGCAAAGAGCACTGAACCAAGAGCCAGAAGCTGGGCTTCTATTCCTTCTCTTCCCTCCACTGCTCAAGGCATCTCTTCTGTTTGGCCTCAGTATCCTCATTGCTTAAAGCCAAGATTCATAATTCTGACTTCCTACCTCCAAGCGTTGGGCTTCTCCAGTGGTTCAGTTGGTAAAGAATCTGCCTGCCAGATGCAGGAGACCCAAGAGACTCAGGTTCGATCCCTGGGTCGGGAAGATCCCCTGAAGAAGGAAATGGCAACCCACTCTAGTACTCTTGCCTGGAAAATCCCATGGACAGAGGAGCATGGCAGGCTATAGTCCATGGGGTCGCAAGAGTCAGATACAACTTAGTAACTAAACCACTACCTCTGAGGGTTATAGGGAGAACCAAATGATATTAGGCAAAAAAAAAAAAAGCGGGGGGGAGAATTTTAAAAACTTCCAGAAAGGTAAAACACTAAGGCAGATGGAAGAGCTTGTTTTTACCAATTAAACAAAATGACCAAAAAGTGAAATGGATTATCTTGACAAAATCTGAAATAGCCCAAGAATCAGAGCTCTCCCTCCACTAGGTCCTTGGTGATGATTTTCCATAGCATTTTAGGAAGAGCCAGCTGGTCCCAGGAAGTCGCTCCATCAGCAACCTGTGCCTCCATCTTCAGCTTCCATCTCACTGTCTTCTGTCTCCAGGAATGGGAAAAACCTCATCCCCTTCCTCCAGTCTGATTCTTCAGTAACAATTAAGTTTGACTAAAGCAAGTCTGCCAGGAAATACCTGCATTTCCACAGGAGTTTCTAGAAGCCCATACTGTCTACAGAGCCCAAAGGAATGGGATTGTGACATAAAATGACATGCAGGAGGGTTGATATTTTGTACAGATAAACGTCCTGTGTCCATCTGTATCATCCGTACCACTCCTCCATAAGACAGCCCTGAATGTAACCTCACTTCATAAGAAATATAACGGTCCTGTTGCTGAAACAAAAACCACTGTAGTTTGAAATTATTTCATAAATAGACTCATCTGAAAGCAAGGAGTCTAAAATAAATGGCAAGACCACCAACACCAAAAGAAGAGAAGATATCAATTTTTTTCCCCAAAACTCAGAAAACCAAAGCTTTGGAAAATCCAAGTCAGAAATGAGTGTGTGATAACAGGCAGACAGCGAGATCTAATTCTTTAACTTTCCTCTTTCCTGGTGTCCTTAATGTTCCAGTAGTTTTACACAGAGTCCTGCGCCAAAAGAAATAGCTAATGTTTCCAATTATTAAGTAGTTAATTTATAAGCGTTCTTGTCCTAGGAAGTTAGTAGCCACTTTAAAAAAAAATAGCACACTAACTGAAAGAAACAAATAACATTTGGTTTTCATTTAAAAATAGCCACTTGCTAGTGGGTGTGGGCCCCGTCTGGGCTCAGCACAAGTTCTCAATCCTTGGACTCTGAGTAGACATGGCCTACCCTCCTGTCCTGCTTCCTACTGATTTTCATGCAACAGCTACTTTCATTCCTAGCAGCCTTCAAAACCCCAGTTCTAGAAAGATATGTCATTTAAAGGAATGCAGCCTGGCCCAACATGGAAACGGAGCTTTCTCAAGCTACTAGTCTAGACGTTGTCTGATAGATCAGAGCATCACTGTGCTTCCCTGCGTGTTAGTCACTCCGCTGTATCTGACTCTTTGTGACCCCCTCAGACTGCAGCCCTAGAAAGCTTGACAATTGCAAACACCCTGAAGAGCCCGTGTGAGTTCACCGCAGCAGCCTGGGGTTACTTCAGGGCTTAGAGACAGAATCACAGGTCTAGTGAAAGATCCCTGGGCCCAGCAACCTGAGTTCAGGTCTCAATTCAACCCCTCAACAAGCTGTGCAACCTTAGGGCAAGTAGGAAACCTCTCTGAGCTTCCATTCTCTATTTGTAAAAGAGGAGGAGAGTGAGGCCCTAAAGTCACACATTACTTAGAATTCATTCCTATCAAGACACAAGCCCAAGGGCATTCACACTCATTTTCAAAAGGCTGTAGACAGAGGATGACCCTCAAACTACACTCTCATTTCCAAAAATCCATCCACAGATCTCAGTAAAAACAGAAGGATGGTGCTGCGGCTGCAGCAATCAGATCTGAGATGGGATCTTGAACGGATATTTTTTTTGTTTTATTAAAGTTCCTCCAGATGATTCTGTTGCCTGGATTAATTTAAGAATCATTTCCTACTGACAACACAGCAAAAACGAGAGCCTCGTGCTCCAAGGCCCAAAGTCAGCACAAAACGTTTGAGCATATTAACATCCATCTCATTATTTGCTTTTAATGATACTTCATCACATTCCCTTATCCCTCTTAATTTGGTCACATCATTTGAGTGGGTTTAATTCCAAGTTTCTTGTTCAGATGGTCTTGAGACCTCGCCCTGTTATCACAGAGTTCGAGTTTCCCTGTTGTGGTGGGCACCCAGCCCCCAGCTGTTTCCTTGACAGAAGATAGATATAAGCTTTCATTCTCATAATATTTTTCTTTAGAAGGAAAAAAAAAAGACTTCTGATGTTGATATCATCTTTAACATTTTGACATCTGTGACACACAAGTTCAGGGTCAAGACTGAAAAAGATAAAGAAGATCAGGCCACCAGCTGCTCTGTGCTGGCCTTGCTTTTCCTACCGACCCGTGCAAAAAGGGACATGAAATTCTGATGCACAAAAACTGTTCCTTTCTCACCAAACTCAGTTAGAAGTCGGTAAGGGACACTTGGAAGGAGGGTCATCAACGACAGCAATTTTTTTGAATGTGAAAAAGAAGAGAATTCTAAAACAACATCCAGGGAGTCAAAGTTTAGTTCCATTTTAAGGCAGCCCCTCTTCAATGAAGGCAGGGTGCTGGTTACAAAGTGTAATGTTTAGGTTTGAGTTTGAGAGATTTTTGTTTGTTTGTTTGCTGGTTATACAAGAGCCATAATCTATGAAATATAGCAGATATATCCTGGGCCTAGTTCTCCATGCTTGCAAACATTTAAAATTGCACTTGTGTTGCATAAAAGATTTATAATGATCTCACCCACAAATATAAATTTGATCCCACACAGGATAGAAAGACCTAGAAGCAGAAAACAGCTGAATGTGAGCACGGAGTCATAAATCCATAACACTTACAGCTTTTTAACAACCCCATCGTAAACGTGACTGATTTCAATTGAATTTATGGGATTTTGCAGCCAGGTCCAGGAATGTTCTTTGAAAACTAAAAATTTAGGAACAACAACATATAGCTTGGATTTCCATAAAAATGCCTATGGTGGCGGGTAGTTGACAGGATGACTCATGAACAGTCCTCTGAGGGTGGCAAAACCCCCGAAATCAATGCAGCAAACTACAGCAGTCCACAAGACTCAAAACACCAATGTCAAAGGCACAGAGAACAGTGGGTTTGTAGGGAAACCATCCAGGAGAGCAGGAAAAGTCCTATTTTTTGGTAAGACAAATCAGGATACAAAATCCTCCCTAGCTCAGTGATTAGCCAGCTAAATCACTCTTTCCTAGCTAAGAGACTGCACCCTCCTAACTTTATTTATTTATTTTTAAAATTAATTAATTTGGGGGGCTGTGTCGGGTCTTAGTTATAATATGTGGGATCCTCATCACTTCATGCAGGAACTTTCGTTGGCGTGCATGAACTCTAGTTACTCTAGTTGTGGCACAGGCTCCAGAGCGCAGGGGCTTCAGCAGCTGTGGCTTGTGGGCTTAGTTGCTCCTCAGCACGTGGGATCTATTTCCCTGGCCAGGGATCAAACCCATGTCCCCTGCATTGCAAGGTGGATTCTTAACCACTGGACCACCAGGGAAGTCCCCTCTGTTTTGAATAAGGTACAAAATGTTGTCTTATTTATCATCACTACAATTTCATGATGCTTCTTAATCCCATCTTGAGCATGAGAAAACTGAGATACACAGAAATTGGCCCCTTTCCTAGATTTTCCAGCTAATATAATGGGATTGATACATAGGCTGGATGGCTCCAAAATTCTTGACTTGGCTATTATCCTAAGGCCCTTCATTAGACAATGCAAGGAACTGAGTTCCCTTCAGAAAAAGATGTTCGAATACATAAGGGATCCAGGACAATTCTTCTTACTTCCCTTTTCTGAGATAAAATTTATCTCATCCACGACCACTTCCAGCAATTCATTGCATTAGGTGATAGACTCTGCCAAGCTACTGGCCACTGATCCACCTAAAACTTCTTCTTCTCTTAACCAGGCACAGCGCTGTTCCAACCTGAGAATCAGAGTGTGATGAACCTTTGTCCCAAGCAAACTGAGAACGGCCTCATCAGTCCTGAATTTATTGGATCATATGTTTTAGGTTTTCAGTGAAGGCGCATCTTATCTTCCAAGAAGAGCCTTGTGTCTTCTCTGGAGACTCTGGTATATTCAACTATCACTCACACAAGGAGCAAACAAGCATTGATTAAGTGGCCAGGACGTGTCAGTTACTGCACTACTGGCCAGAATATCAGGTGGACATGACCCAGATGCTGCCCTTAGACCGTATGATCCAGGGGAAGATGTACCAGGAGCAAGCGACAGGACATTGTATTAATACAAAGAGCTCATCAGAGGAGCCTGGGGGCAGGGAGAGCTTCCTGGAAGATGCAGCCCCTGAGCTGCACAAAGCCTGGGAAAATGCCCAGGAGAAAGTTTAAGAGAGGCACACAGGAAGGCAGGACCATGACGCTCAGCCAGCCACCAGGCTGAGCTCTCGTGGGAAGAAAGGGGTCAGTGGCGAGCTGAGAGGCAGGAAGGGGTTTTAGTGGTTTTTGGCAGCACAGGCACTGGCAAGAACTGGACACTGAGGACAAGAATGAAGAGACAGACGTAAGAGCAAGACTGATATCAAACATCTTACCAAGATGAGGGTTCCTCCCTACACGTGGTGAACAAATTCCACCAAGAGCCGTGAAGTGTGTGTTTGCACTTCTGTGCCTTTACCATGAGCACCAGAAATAGAAAACACTCAGCATGAAGTGAATGCACTTCTCTTTGTCCCGGATACAGCACAGTAAGAGCTGAATTAAAAGACTTGAGAATGAATCAGGAAAAAAAAAAAAAAGATGCACTCATAAAACTTTTGATACCAAATTTGATTTGCAGGAAAAGTTCCAACGATTTCTCCTTCCCTTTCTCCAAAACCCAGGGCCCATAAGCAGTAAACATTCTGTGTCCCTAAAAAACTGTTTTGCAGATAATGTATCTTGTAGGCCTGATTAACAAGCTTGACGTGTATTTCCATACACACACAAAGCAAAACTCCATGGAGTAAGAAGTGTTCAGTATCTCAGAGGAAGACGACAAAGAGTAATAACTTTTCTTTCCTCTGAGGCTAGCAGTTAATTTCCATGCTGGACAATTTTTAATAACTTGGGATGCACTATGGGATTTTATGAAGTTCTCATTTAGTTCTGAACCCTCTCAAGTTATAATTTTCCTTCTGTCTCAGATGGAGCTTTTATCTGTTGCACCCTTAATACCCCTGCTAACCTTAGTATAGGAAAGCTTCATAATTTGAAAAGGAGACATTTAACAAGACATGAAGCTGATTGTTTGCACAATCGGAACATCTAATTGAGCTATAGTATTCCAAGACATGCTTGCGTGCAGGGAGATAATTTTTCCTTCATTTTCTATTTTATCAGAAAATTAACCTTCATTTAAAACACTGTAGTCTGAAACACTTTTACAGCTATGCTCGCTCTGCTGTTCACGAGTATTTGAATTTCAAATTTGCCATCCTGGCCTCTAAAAATGACACACACTGCGGATGCTTCCAGGCCAGGTGTTTATGATCAGAAACAGACATCAGAATGTGACCTGTGTCAAAGCACAGCACCGCTAGCCAAGGGACCATGTAACCAAGCCTCTGCTTACTTTTCCAGCCTTTAGTAAAGAAACAAGGCTCTGACTTTGCATAGCAATCTTTTCGTCGGAAAACCTGAGCCCCACAAATATTTCATTTAATTGTCTGAACACTGAAAGCATTTAGTAAGTGTCTCTCTGCATGGAGAGCTCCGCTTGGCCCGACACGAGCCAGACTCGGATCCTGGGATGGTGACACAGAATTGGCTGCAGAACAAGTGGAGTTAGGTAATGCATTTGACAAACAGGGCTGAGCCCTAACCACTCATGACACATGTAACCAGAGTGAGCCCAAGTTCGTCTGGGGTCACTTGTCTTGTAATAGCCCGATAAAGTAATGAGTACGAACACCAGCCTCACAAATTGCTAATACTTCTTCCAATAATTCATTCTCCCTCCAGAATATTGCTCAAGATTCTGAGAGAAGGCTGTGATAGAAGGGGACCCAGTCTTACATCTGGGCTTCCCAGCTGACACAGTGGTTAAAAAAATAATAATAATAATGCACCTGCCAATGCAGGAGACACAGGAGATGTGGGTTCGATCCCTGGGTGGGGAAGATCCCCTGGAGAAGGAAATGGCAACCTGCGACAGTATTCTTGCCTGGGAAACCCCATGTTGGTGGCAAAGAGTCCAACAAGACTAAGTCACTGAGCATGCAAGCATGCTCTCACGTGTTACAGGCTGTTTTGTGACCCTAAAAAAGAGATATATTCCAGTCCTACCCCCCAAGTACTTGTAAATGTGACCTCACTTGGAAATAGAGATTTTGCAGATTATTAAAGTTAAAATGAGATCATCTGGGACTTTCCTGGTGGTCCAGTGTTTAAGTATCCACCTCACAATGCAAAAGATGCTGGCTCAATTCCTCGTCTGGAAGGAGATTCCACATGCCCTGGAGCAGCTAAACCCACAGGCCACAACTACTGAAGCCCACATACTCCAAAGGTCAAAGGTCACAACCAGAGGCTCCTTGTACCACATGAAAGATAAGACCCTGCGCTGTGCTTAGTCACTTACTCGTGTCCTATTCTTTTTGACCCCATGGACTATAGCCCGCCAGGCTCCTCTGTCCATGAAGATTCTCCAGGCAAGGATACTGGAGAGGGTTGCCATGCCGTCTTTCAACAGATCTTCCCAACCCAGGGATCGAACCCTGGTCTCCCGCATTGCAGGCAGATTCTTACCATCTGAGACACCATGGAAGCCCAACAAAGATCCAGTGAAGACAAATTAATAATAAATACTTTTTTAAAACTTTAAAAATAATAAAATGAGGTCATCAGGGTGCATTCTGATCCAGTATGACAGGTGTCCTTGTAACAACAGGGGAATTTAGACACATACAGGGGAGACACCACAGGATGCCAGAGACAGAGGCTGGGGCTGTCAGCCACGGACGTCACGCCGGAAGCTGGAAAAGACAAAGCAGGATATTTCAACGGGTTTCAGAAGGACCAAGGCTCTGCCAACACGTTTTAGACTTGCTTCTCCAGAACCACGAGGGGAAAAGTTTCTGTTGTTTTAAGGCACCCAGTTTGAGATTTCATGTAACCACAGCCCTCCATCTCAGCCATATCTTTATACTCTGCTCTGAAAAATAAATGCGAATGCAGGTCTTTAATTCTCTAAAACACTACTAACCCAGTGCTGCCTTGTGGAACAGACTTTTACTGAAGGTTTGAGCATAAAAGGAGATCCAACCAGTCCATCCTAAAGGCAATCAGTCCTGAATATTCTTTGGAAGGACTGACACTGAAGCTCTAATACTTTGGCCACCTGATGTGAAGAACTGACTCACTGGAAAAGACCCTGATCCTAGGAAAGACTGAAGGCAGAAGGAGAAGGGAAGGACAGAGGATGAGATGGTTGGATGGCATCACCGATTCAATGGATGTGAGTTTGAGTAAACTCTGGGGTTAGTGATGGACAGGGAAGCCTGGTGTGCTGCAGTCCATGGGGTCCCAAAGAGTCGGACACAACTGAGCGACTGAACTGAACTGAGCATAAAAGAGGGAAATAACTGCACAGAACCAGGAATAACATCCACGTACCTGACGCCAAAGCTTATAACCAGGACAGCCTTTGGAAACCCTGGTGCAGGTCCCAGGCTGCCACCTTGATTCAGGGCCCGTGTGTCCCCGGGGAGCTTCTCCCACTGCCCACTGCCGGTCCCAGCTAAAAATCCCATCTCTAGGATTTGCCTAGAAGTTCCTGATTATTTTATAGCAGACTCCAGAGAGGCATCGTGCATTCTATGAAAAAGAATTGAACCCCCATGGTCTCTGCCTCCCAACCCTAAACTCTCCCCACAGCCATCATCCTATCAGAAAACCAAAAGCCTCCTTCCTATAGTCTCCTAAACCAACAGAGAGGGTGTCCTCATCACAGAGACTCTGGGAAATGGTTTACAAATCAGGTGGAAAGGACCCGTTGCATAAGAATCACCTGTGGAGCTTGATAAAAATGCAGGTTCCTGGGTTCTGCCCTGTACCTGGTGAATTACAATTCTATAGGACAAGTTGAGGAACCTGCATTTTAAAAGCATCCTGGTGACCTAGCATAACAGTTTGAAAGCCACCAGCACAAACTGCATCCAGCCTGACAGCAGCAGTATTTCCTTCCTTTGACATGGAAACAGCATGCATAAGGAAAGAAACCGACAAAATCTTCTGCTGTATCCCCTTAGCAAAGTCAGCCTTTCCAACGACATCCATCCTCACCTGCCCTCCCCTTCTCTGCTCCCCCAGTACACATGACGCCTCTCCATGCATCCTCTCGGGTCCTCTGTCTGTGGGGCCTTCAGCCCCTTTGCCCTTGAACTTAACCCCTGCCACTTCTCAGGGGAGACCACCCCTCCTTTTTCTGTTCTTCTCCACTCCAGGGGCCCTTTGACACTCTTTGACACTGACCTACACATACATGTGCAGATCATGGACCTCCCTGCTCACCACCCCCCAGGGCCAGAGACCCCCCTCACACTGGTCTTCCTGTGCCCCAGTATCTACTGAGATTTGGTAAGATCACCAACATGTATTTCCTGAATTAATTTAAGGAAATGATTCAAATCAAGTTATTTGATCTTATTAGAATTTCGTTCTCAAAACAGCTCTTGTTCCTCAGTTGATGTACCTGCCTCCAGGGTATATGGAAACATACAAAGGGTGGCCTGAGCTGTCATCACCTGCTCTTACCTTTCTCTTTCTGTCCTGTCCATCTGCCCAGGTAAGAGGGAGTCAGGCATCCATCCAACAAATACTCACTGAGTTCCTACTTTGCTCCTGTGATGGACATACATATCCTAGGGCTCTACTGCTCATGAATTCATAGACTTTGAGAGAGAAGTAAACCAACCAATGATCTGAGATAGAGACGAGTCAGTCCTATTGGGATCAAGAGGAAGGAATCATCCAATCAGTCAAGAAGGACATTACAGGGTAGAATGAACCTAGTCTGACATCAGGAGCTGTAGAAACTGACAACACAATTGAAATTACTCAAGGGGCTACGTGACATCAGCATTAAAACCCTGACAATCTATTTGCTTAAAGGAATCATGCAAAATTTCTGAGCCCCAGTTTCCTCACCTGTGGGATACGGATGTAACAGGAGCTTTTGAAACAAAATGTTGTATGTGAAGTCCTTAGCAAAGGACATAATAAACTCTGAAAAACTTCACATCATTATTAAGGAAAAGGGACACTCTACAAAGACAGGTCCCAGAGCAGAAGGAAGATTGATAATCCAGTCCTGGGAGTTAGAGAGCCAGGGCAGCTGTCCACCTGGTCCAAGCCCTTGGATGGCTCTGCTCCAGACACCTGCAAGCTTGGTTCCACCAAGTTTTGCAATTCCCAGGAGAGATTCTGTTTGGCCAGCTTGGGGTGGGAGATCGTCACAGGGATGAGGCTCCAGGGGGACCAAGGCTTGGCCATGACACTCTGCAAGGATGTCCTGGACAAGGGCACAGACAAATCACGGATTTGGAAGCACCTAGGACACGTGGTAGCACTGGGGCTTGGGGTTTGTGTGGAGGGGGCAGATGGAAAAGACGTTGGATGTTCTCCTAAAGCCAGTGATGATAAGATGGGAATGCAGAGCCCTGTTACTGAGACACAGATCTGCAGTGGCTCCTTGAAGGCACCAGGAGGCATTGAGGCTGGAAACACCTCACCGACCCCAGGGCCCAGCCCTGCCGGAGGACTCAAGCCAAGAGACACTCGGGCTTCCTCTAGGAGTGGCCTTCTGTGGCCCAGGGACGGCCAGCTGCACTGATAGAAATGTGTCCAGGCTCAGATGGCCTCCATGCAGGACACGGGTCATTGCAAAATGGCTCTCTGCTCTCCTGTGCTCACATCTACCCTGCATTAGCTCCTGGGATACAGGATACAATTTTCAGTCTACTTGGCCCCCAAATTCAACAGAATTTGGATCTTTTCAAGTGTTTTAAAAACAATCTGTGCTAATGGCACAATGTTCTTGCTAATGCCCTTTAAGGGCCAAATTTTCAAAAAATGGCAAATAAATTTGTTTGTGGTTTCCATGTGCAGTTTTATGGGTGGATATAAATACTGTAGCTGAAATGACAAGCTGATTTTTCCTTGTAAACATTGACACAGGCGATCAGATGAGGTGTGTGTTGGAAAGGTTATCTTCCATGTCTAAGGAAAGGGGCAGCACTGTGCTCAGCCCAACAGGGCCAGAAAGAATGTTCCCTTTATATTAGTCCTTAAGAGAAACTGGCTGGCCTGTCTACACAGCTGACCACAGGAGCACCAGATGCGGCTTGTTGCCCCTTCTCTGTTCTCCCACATGGTCTCAGGTATCACCCCAGACCACCAACACTTGACCCTGCACCTCCCAGGCTCTCTGTTGTTCAGTCAATCAGTCGTGTCTGACTCTTTGCAACCCCATGGACTGCAGCATGCCAGGCTTCCCTGCCCATCACTCTCTCCCAACGTTTGCTCAAACTCATAGCCATTGAGTCAATGATGCCATCCAGCCATTTCATGCTCTGTTGTCCCCTTCTCCTGCCTTCAATTTTTCCCAGCATCTGGGTCTTTTCCAACGAGTTGGCTCTTCTCATCAGGTGGCCAAAGTATTGGAGTTTCAGCTTCAGCATCAGTCCTTCCAATGAATATTCAGGACTGATTTCCTTTGGGATGGACTGGCTGGATCTCCTTGCAGTCCAAGGGACTCTCATGAGTCTTCTCCAACACCACAGTTCCAAAGCATCAATTCATCGGTGCTCAGACTTCTTTATGGTCCAACTCTCACATCCATACATGACTACTGGAAAAACCATATCTTTGACTATGTGGATCTTTGCTGGCAAAGTGACGTTTCAACTTTTTAATACAGGCTCTCTAAGCTCATAATTCGGAGAAGGCAATGTCATCCCACTCCAGTACTCTTGCCTGGAAAATCCCATGGACGGAGGAGCCTGATAGGCTGCAGTCCATGGGGTCGCTAAGGGTCAGACACGACTGAGCAACTTCACTTTCACTTTTCACTTTCATGCATTGGAGATTGAAATGGCAACCCACTCCAGTGTTCTCGCCTGGAGAATCCCAGGGACGGGGGAGCCTAGTGGGCTGCGGTCTATGGGGTTGCACAGAGTCGGACACGACTGAAGTGACTTAGCAGCAGCAGCAAGCTCATAATTGGAGAAGGTAATGGCACCCCACTCCAGTACTCTTGTCTGGAAAATCCCATGGACGGAAGAGCCTGGTGGGCTGCAGTCCATGGGGTCGCTAAGAGTTGGATACGACTGAGTGACTTCACTTTCATGCATTGGAGAAGGAAATGGCAACCCACTCCAGTGTTCTTGCCTGGGGAATCCCAGGGATGGGAGAGCCTGGTGGGCTGCTGTCTATGGGGTCGCACAGAGTCGGACACAACTGAAGTGACTTAGCAGCAGCAGCAAGCTCATAATTACCTAAATTTGTTCCCGGATATCCTTGTTTGGGATCAGACTTCCAGCCTTAATGCACTTCTACCCACACTGAGGGAGGTTGTTCCCTCCCTCAACCTCTGAGATGCCCAGGAATCCAGATGGGGCCCTCACTGCCAGCCTGAGCCCATCAGAATCCCACCTGCCCTCATGCAAACCCACAGCATCTTAAGATCCACATAAGCGTGTGACTTCTGGGTCTCCTAGTCCAGTCACTCTTCCTAACTAGGAGAGTCAACGCAAAAGCAAATGACAAGACTGAAGGCTGGGGCAGGGTCTCTGTGGTCCTCTGGTCCCAAATACATGAGATGAGGCTACAGTCAGAGCACGCTTCCTGGGGTGCTCCAGGACCATGGGCCCAGAATCTCGGAGCTGCCTAGTATCTTTTTCTGATGGCCCGTTCTTCCCTGGACTCCACCAGCTGTTGCAGCATTGCCCACCCTGGCTGCAACCAGTTAAGAGAGAAAAGCGAGTGAGACGAGCATCACCAGCATCACACAGGGCGGGGATCATGGAGGCTCTTAAAATACAAAGAAGTCACAGAAGTGGCCCGAGGGGGCTTGCATGTGCTGTGTCTTCCCTGGGGTGGGAGAGGGGAGAGGGAGCAATGGACTGAAAGGAGAGCTTCAGAGCTCATTTATCCCCTTTTGTCACACAGGTGAGCAGGGCAGGGGCCGGGGGAAGGGGTCCCTGAGGGCACAGACACAGGGGGGAAGAGGTGGCAGCTGGAATCCAGGCCACACCACCCGCAGGAATGTGCCTAAGGAACCAAGGGGGCTCCTGAAAGACAGGAGGTCGGGTCATCCTTGCCCCTCCCCCCTTTCTTCCAGCCTCACCCAGGTGTCTGTTCACATCAGCCACTTGCAAGCCAGGTCTTCATCCTCTGCAGTCCTCCCTGTAAATGCCTCCTGCATCCGTCTGCCTCTCATCCTCGCACCCTGCATGCTGCCTTCCCTCCACATAACACAGCAGAGACAGCCAAAGCTCACTGAATATACTGCACGTTTTCTTCTTGAATCCAGTCTACATTCCCATCAAAGAACCTAAGCATGAGGGCAGACACTGTTGCTTCACTCTTATTCAGCGTTTATTTGGATCATGAGGCTTTCCTCCCAGAAAGAAAAAAAAAATTTTCTTCCATGCAGCAAATATCAGATTCTCAGATGAACTTTCTTTTATTGTCACCCATAAAAGCACAGCTTATTTGCATGGCAAAGATGAGATCTTATTGGACCCCGACACTCAAATACATTTGTGAAGAATTACTCAGCAGAGGTCTGGATTCATAGGTATGTTTAGTTTGGCAGTTCCCGGCTTCACAAAAGTTTGTTTCGGGGACTCGGAATTTTCCAGTACATTTTCTCGAGCCTTAAACACATATCTGATCTGATCATTATTTCTCTCTCTCCAGAGTTTCTTCATTTAACTTCAGGATTTATCAATGACGTTTTCTCTAAGGAAAAGGAATTCATCAGCCAACAGTGTGTTGGCTGATGAGTATAGAAATGGACAGTGTAGAAATGGAAAGTTGACGCCTGTTCCTTGCTTGAAGCCATCAGTGAATGTCAGCTCCTTGGCTCATCGCCAGCTTTCCTGGGATGGTTTTGAGGGAAACAGTGAACTTGGAGTCTCTCTGGCCTTTCAGGTCCTTGTCCAGGCACCACGGTTCTGAGTGGAGCAGCGCCAACGACCATTAATCAAATACAATCTAACTGTCCTAGTTAACATGCCCTTGACTGTGTCCATGTGTCGAATTCGGATTTGGGGGGGGTGAGCCGCCCACAGGTCCATGCATCCAGCGGGCTGTGTCATAGAGGATCCAGCAGATGACTCTTCTAAAGATCGAGGGTGATGTGCTGGAGGGCACGTCTCTGCCAGCCACCCGTCCCTCTGGCCAGAAGGGTGCTGGGTCACCAGCCAAGCCAGGCTGAGCGGTGATGTCACATGTTCCTGTCTTGAGCTGCCTTCTAACTAAACGGAACTCTCGGGTAATGATGGAGCAGCTTCCCTGCTAAGCTCGCTTCTGAATCCCATTAAGGACTCACATCCTTAAGAAAACACTTCACTGGGTTTTGCCAGAGACAGAAAGGTCTTACCCCACTAATTGGTCCTTAAATAAAAATCAACACTATCAAGTCTGCCCTACAGCACGCCCAGCCTTCACCCGCTGTGACGTTACTATGACCAGAGCAAAGGCTTATTTTATAAACAAATACCCCTGAACACCGGTCTGTGATAGATTTCTGCCTATCGGCATTGTAAAGGAAAGAACTATATGACTCCTTGTTTGTAGAAAACTATATTTTATAGTCAAACTTCCTTTGTTACTGAAATAGTGGATGCAGAGTCCAAAAACAAATTCATCCAAAGACAAAATTTTCATCCAGTCTGATATTTTGGATCCCTACGTGAAATTTTGACACCCAGAAAAGCTAGAAACCGGACAGGGCCAAGAACATTGATTCAACATTATATAAGCCTCCCCATGAGTCTATGACCTTGGCCCACTGGTGCCTGCCTAAGGCTCAGCCTCCCTAACCCACATCGTTCCCTTTCCAGCAGGGCCTCGATCAGCTCCAGGCTGGCAGCCTGCCACGGTGGTCTCTAGGGGCCTCATGATGCTAAGCGTTCAGTGTGGGAGACAAACCGGGAAAGCAAAGAGATAACTGTAAAACTATCAGATACTTCCGCATATTCACATATCGATGTAAAAGTCACAGCTATCAGATTCTCCCCTGGCTATTCTGGAGAGAGAATCTAATCCTTGAAACCTGCATCTTCTCTTTCCCACGACTCAAGAAAAACACTAAAACTCTTGGTCCTTACTGTAATCTCCAGCATCACACGCACCCTGGATGATGAGTACTTCCATAGTACTCAGAAAATGATGTGGGTTGTTTTCACTCAGAGCATTTTTAATTGGAAAAAAAAAAAATCCTAAAAGCTAAGGAAAGCCACAGGGAACGACTTTTGCCTATGGACTTGGGACCATCTCCACCTATATGACAATGGGGCCCAATAACTCTATGCAAAGGATCCTTCTCCTGGGAAAAACAAGAACGTGATTGTTCTTAATGAAGCCACTAGTGCTAGAGAAACTCGCCTCCCTCTTGAAGACAGGCCTGTGCACGGTTTCCAAGGAGCCAAGAGCTATTGGGAGAACAAGCCCATTTTCCTCACTTTCTTTGTTGCATCTTTGATCCCTCTTAGCCATTCAGGCCAGAGAAGGGAATGGCACCCCACTCCAGTACTCTTGCCTGGGAAATCCCAGGAATGGAGGTGCCTGGTAGGCTGCAGTCCATGGGGTCCCTAAGAGTCAGACACGACTGAGCGACTTCACTTTCAATTTTCATTTTCATGCATTGGAGAAGGAAATTGCAACCCACTCTAGTGTTCTTGCCTGGAGAATCCCAGGGACAGAGGAGCCTAGTGGGCTGCCGTCTATGGGGTCGCACAGAGTTGGGCACGACTGAAGTGACTTAGCAGCAGCAGCAGCAATTCAGGTATCAGTGGTCTTGTCTAAACATCGGTGCTGGAGAGACAACATGGATCACTGAATTCTGTAATTTTTATCAAATAATAGGACTGTCTGACTCTTACAGCTTGAAGATCCTCCAAAAATCAGCAAGTACTGTGGGTTATGGGAACTTCAGAAACAGTAAGTCTGGTCTCCAGTTCAGCTCTGACAATTGCTCCCACCTGTGACTTTTGCCGTGATGACTTACAAGGCTTTCTTGAACTAACATCAGAAAAAGACATTGTTTCATCATAGGAGACTGGTAAGCAAAGTAGGAAGTCAAGAGATACCTTGAGTAACAAGTGAGTTTGGCCTTGGAGTACAAAATGAAGCAGGGCAAAGACTAACAGAGTTTTACTAAGAGAATGCACTGATCATAGCAAACACCTTCTTCCAGCAACACAAGAGATGACTCTACACATGGATATCACCAGATAGTCAATACTGAAATCAGATTGATTATATTCTTTGCAGCCAAAGATGGAGAAGATCTATACAGTCCTCAAAAACAAGACTAGGAGCTGACTGTGGCTCAGATCATGAGCTCCTTTTTGCCAAATTCAGACTTAAATTGAAGAAAGTGGGGAAAACCACTAGACCATTTAGGTATGATCTAAGTTAAAGCCCTATGATTATACAGTGGAAGTGACAAATAGACTCAAGGGATTAGATCTGATAGACAGAGTGCCTGAAGAACTATGGACAGAGATTTGTGACATTGTACAGGAGGCAGGGATCAAGACCATCCCCAAGAAAAAGAAGTGCAAAAAGGCAAAATGGTTGTCAGAGGAGACTTAACAAATAGCTGAGAAAAGAAGAGAACCCAAAGGCAAAGAAGAAAAGATCACTGCCTCCTGTACAATGCAGTTCATACATCATGGGAAATGCCCAGCTGGATGAAGTACAAGCTGGAATCAAGATTGCCAGGAGAAATATCAATAAGCTCAGCTATGAAGACGACACCACCTTACAGCTGAAAGTGAAGAGGAAATAAAGAGCTTTTTAATGAAAGTGAAAGAGGAGAGTGAAAAAGCTGGCTTAAACCTCAATATTCAGAAAACTAAGATCATGGCATCTGGTCCCATCACTTCATGACAAATAGATGGGGAAACAATGGAAACAGTGACAGACTTTTTATTTTATGGGGCTCCAAAATCACTGCAGATGGTAACTGCAGCGTTGAAATTAAAAGACGCTTGCTCCTTGAAGAAAAGCTATGACAAACCTAGACAACATATTAAAAAGCACAGACATGACCTTCTCAACAAAGGTCCGTCTAGTCAAAGTTATGGTTTTTCCCTTCTCCAGTTCAGTTCAGTCACTCAGTCGTGTCCGACTCCTTGCGACCCCATGAATCGCAGCATGCCAGGGCTCCTGGTCCATCACCACCTCCCGGAGTTCACTCAGACTCATGTCCATCGAGTCCGTGATGCCATCCAGCCATCTCATCCTCGGTCGTCCCCTTCTCCTCCTGCCCCCAATCCTTCCCAGCATCAGAGTCTTTTCCAATGAGTCAACTCTTCTCATGAGGTGGCCAAAGTACTGGAGTTTCAGCTTTAGCATCATTCCTTCCAAAGAAATCCCAGGGCTGATCTCCTTCAGAATGGACTGGTTGGATCTCCTTGCAGTCCAAGGGACTCTCAAGAGTCTTCTCCAACACCACAGTTCAAAAGCATCAATTCTTTGGTGCTCAGCCTTCTTCACAGTCCAACTCTCACATCCATACATGACCACAGGAAAAACCATAGCCTTGACTAGATGGACCTTAGTCGGCAAAGTAATGTCTCTGCTTTTGAATATACTATCTAGGTTGGGCATAACTTTTCTTCCAAGGAGTAAGCGTCTTTTAATTTCATGGCTGCAGTCACCATCTGCAGTGATTTTGGAGCCCAAAAAATAAAGTCTGACACTGTTTCCACTGTTTCCCCATCTATTTCCCATGAAGTGATGGGACCAGATGCCATGATCTTCGTTTTCTGAATGTTGAGCTTTAAGCCAACTTTTTCGCTCTTCTCTTTCACTTTCATCAAGAGGCTTTTTAGCTCCTCTTCACTTTCTGCCAGAAGTGTGGTGTCATCTGCATATCTGAGGTTATTGATATTTCTCCTGGCAATCTTGATTCCACATTGTGTTTCTTCCAGTCCAGCGTTTCTCATGATGTACTCTGCATAGAAGTTAAATAAGCAGGGTGACAATATACAGCCTTGACGTATTCCTTTCCCTATTTGGAACCAGTCTGTTGTTCCATGTCCAGTTCTAACTGTTGCTTTCTGACCTGCATACAGATTTCTTAAGAGGCAGGTCAGGTGGTCTGGTATTCTCATCTCTTTCAGAATTTTCCATAGTTTATTGTGATCCACACAGTCAAGGCTTTGGCATAGTCAATAAAGCAGAAATAGATGTTTTCCTGGAACTCTCTTGCTTTTTCTATGATCCAGCGGATGTTGGCAATTTGATCTCTGGTTCCTCTGCCTTTTCTAAAACCAGCTTGAACATCAG
This sequence comes from Oryx dammah, assembly GCF_014754425.2. NCBI lineage: Eukaryota > Metazoa > Chordata > Mammalia > Artiodactyla > Bovidae > Oryx > Oryx dammah. The sequence goes on along the minus strand of NW_024070209.1, from coordinate 88,070,662 downwards.
GGAGTTCATGGTTCACGTATTGCTGAAGCCTGGCTTGGAGAATTTTGAGCATTACTTTACTAGCATGTGAGATGAGTGCAATTGTGCGGTAGTTTGAGCATTCTTTTGCATTGCCTTTCTTTGGAACTGGAATGAAAACTGACCTTTTCCAGTCCTGTGGCCACTGCTGAGTTTTCCAAATTTGCTGGCATATTGAGTGCAGCACTTTCACAGCATCACTTCTCCAGTGGACCACATTTTGTCAGAACTCCCCACCATGACCCATCCATTTTTGGTGGCCCTACACTCCATGGCTCATAGTTTCATTGAATTAGAAAGGCTGTGGTCCATGTGATCAGACTGGTTACTTTTCCATGATTGTGATTTTCAGTCTCTCTGCGCTCTAATAGAGAAGGATAAGAAGCCTGTGGAAATTTCCTGATGGGAGAGACTGACTGAGGGGGAAACTGGGTCTTGTTCTGATGGGTGGAGCCATCATCAGTAAACCTTTAATCCAATTTTCTGTTGATGGGTGGAGCTGTGTTCCCTCCCTGCTATTTCAGTTCAGTTTCTTTCAATTCAGTCACTCCGTCATGTCTGATTCTTTGTGACCCCAAGGACTGCAGCATGCCAGGCTTCCTTGTCCATCATCAACTCCCGGAATTTACTCAAACTCATGTCCATCGATTCGGTGATGCCATCCAACCATCTCATCCTCTGTCGTCCCCTTCTCCTCCTGCCTTCTATCTTTCCCAGCATCAGGGTCTTTTCAAATGAGTCAACTCTTCACATCAAGTGGCCAAATTATTGTAGTTTCAGCTTCAACATCAGTCCTTCCAATGAATATTCAGGACTGATTTCCTTTAAGATGGACTGATTGGATCTCCCTGCAGTCCAAGGGACTCTCATCAGTCTTCTCCAACACCACAGTTCAAAAACATCAATTCTTCAGCACTCAGCTTTCTTTATAGTCCAACTCTCACATCTATACATGACTACTGGAAAAACCATAGCCTTGACTAGACGGAACTTTGTTGGCAAAGTAATGTCTCTGCTTTTGAATATGGTGTCTAGGTTGGTCATAACTTTTCTTCCAAGTAAATGTCTTTTTATTTCATGACTTCAGTCACCATATGCAGTGATTTTGGAGCCCAAGAAAATAGATCTGCCACTGTTTCCACTGTTTCTCCATCTATTTGCCGAGAAGAGATGGGACAGCATGCTATGATCTATGCTTTCTGAATGTTGAGCTTTAAGCCAACTTTTTCACTCTCCTCTTTCACTTTCATCAAGAGGCTCTTTAGTCCTTCTTCGCTTTCTGACATAAAGGTGGTGTCATCTGCATATCTGAGGTTATTCATATTTCTCCCGGCAATCTTGATTCCAGCTTCTGCTTCATTCAGCCCAGTGTTTCTTGTGATGTACTCTGCATGTAAGTTAAATAAGCAGGGTGACAACATACAGCCTTGATATACTCCTTTCCCAATTTGGAACCAGTCTGTTGTTCCATGTCCAGTTCTAACTGTTGCTTCCTGACCTGCATACAGATTTCTCAAGAGGCAGCTCAGGTGGTCTGGTATTCCCATCTCTCTTAGAATTTTCCACAGTTTATTGTGATGCACACAGTCAAAGGCTTTGGCATAGTCAATCAAGCAGAAATAGACGATTTTCTGGAGCTATCTCGTTTTTTCAATGATCCAGAGGATGTTGGCAATTTGATCACTGGTTCCTCTGCCTTAAGTTCACGGTTCACATATTGTTGAAGTCGGCTTGGAGAACCCTGTTACTTACCTCGGATGAAACTATGATGGAGGTAATGAAGATAATGGCACCTCCTTCAAAAGGTCCCAGGCATGTACTGCTATACTCAGTGTGCCCAACCCTGCAGCAGGCCACCACCAACCCACGCCTCCACTGGAGACTCCTGGACACTCCCAGGCAAGTCTGGGTCAGTTTCTTGTGGGGTCGCTGCTCCTTTCTCCTGGGTCCTGCTGTGCACGAGGTTCTGTTTGGGCCTTGCAAGAGTCTATTTCCCAGTCCTGTGTAAGTTCTGGCAGCTCTATGGTGGGGTTAATGGCAACCTCCTCCAAGAGGGCTCATGTCATACCCAAGTCTGCTACACCCAGAGTCCCTGTCCCTGCAGCAGGCCACTGCTGACCCTTACCTCCACAGGAGAAACATCTGGAGTAACAGGCACATTTGGCCTTGGAGAACAGAATGAAACAGAGCAAAAGCTAACAGAGTTTTGCCAAGTGAACGCAGTAGTCATAGCAAACACCCTCTTCCAACAACACAAGAGAAGACTCTACACATGGACATCACCAGATGGTCAATACAGAAATAAGATTGATTATATTCTTTGCAGCCAAAGATGGAGAAGCTCTATACAGTCAGCAAAAACAAGACTGGGAGCTGACTGTGGCTCAGATCATGAACTCCTTATTGCCAAATTCAGACTTTAATTGAAGAAAGTAGGGAAAACTACTAGACCATTCAGGTATGACCTAAGTCGAATCCCTTATGATTATACAGTGGAAGTGAAAAATAGATCCAAAGGATTAGATCTGATAGACAGAGTGCTTGATGAACTATGGATGGAAGTTCATGACATTGTACAGGAGACAGGGATCAAGAACATCCCCAAGAAAAAGAAATGCAAAAAAGCAAAATGGCTTTCTGGGGAGGCCTTACAAATAGCTGTGAAAAGAAGAGAAGTGAAAAGCAAAGGAGAAAAGGAAAGATATACTCATTTGAATGCAGAGTTCCAAAGAATAGCAAGGAGAGACAAGAAAGCCTTCCTCAGTGATCAGTGCAAAGAAACAGAGGAAAACAATAGAATGGGAAAGACTAGAGATCTCTTCAGAAAATTAGAGATAGCAAGGGCACATTTCATGCAAAGATGGGCACACTAAAAGACAGAAATTGTATGGACCTAACAGAAGCAAAAGATATTAAGAAGAGGTGGCAAGAATACACAGAAGAGCTTTTCAAAAAAGATCTTCATAACCCAGATAATCACATGTTCAAGCTGGATTTAGAAAAGGCAGAGGAACAAGAGATCAAATTGCCAACATCCACTGGATCATCGAAAAAGCAAGGGAGTTCCAGAAAAATATCTATTTCTGCTTTATTGACTATGCCAAAGTCTTTGACTGTGTGGATCACAATAAACTGGAAAATTCTTAAAGAGATGGGAATACCAGACCACCTGACCTGCCTCTTGAGACACCTGTATGCAGGTCAAGAAGCAACAGTTAGAATGGGACATGGAACAACTGACTGGTTCCAAATAGGGAAAAGAGTACGTCAAGGCTGTGTACTGTCAACCTGCTTATTTAACTTAAATGCAGAGTACATCATGAGAAATGCTGGGCTGCATGAAGCACAGGCTGAAATCAAGATTGCCAGGAAAAATATCAATAACCTCAGATATGAAGATGACATCTCCCTTATGGCAGAAAGTGAAGAACTAAAGAGCCCCTTGATGAAAGTGAAAGAGGACAGTGAAAAAGTTGGCTTAAAACTCAACATTCAGAAAACTAAGATCATGGCATCTGGTCCCATCACTTCATGGCAAATAGTTGGAGAAACAATGGAAACAGTGGCAGACTTTATTTTTTGGGCTCCAAAATCACTGCAGATGGTGACTGCAGCCATGAAATTAAAGGACGCTTACTCCTTAGAAGAAAAGTTATAACCAACCTAGACAGCATATTCAAAAGCAGAGACATTACTTTGCCAACAAAGTTCCGTCTAGTCAAGGCTATGGTTTTTCCAGTAGTCATGTATGGATGTGAGAGTTGGACTATAAAGAAAGCTGAGTGCTGAAGAATTGATGTTTTTGAACTGTGGTGTTGGAGAAGACTGATGAGAGTCCCTTGGACTGCAAGGAGATCCAACCAGTCCATCCAAAGGAAATCAGTCCTGAATATTCATTGGAAGGACTGATGTTGAAGCTGAAACTACAATAATTTGGCTACTTGATGTGAAGAGTTGACTCATTTGAAAAGACCCTGATGCTGGGAAAGATAGAAGGCAGGAGGAGAAGGGGATGACAGAGGGTGAGATGGTTGGATGGCATCACAGACTGGATGGACATGCATCTGAGCAAACTCCAGGAGTTGGTGATGGACAAGGAGGCCTGGGGTGCTGCAGTCCATGGTGTCACAAAGTCAGCCACAACTGAGACTGAACTGAACTGAATCTCTTTCTCCTGAACTGAACTGAGATTTTTGCCAGCAAACTAAAAATGATGAACGCAGAGGAAGATTAAATAGGATACCATGTGTGTCCAGATTATAGGTGGCACTCACCAAACAACAAATATATCACTGCTAATAGAATTCCTGAGGCTGCTTAAATCTCTTGTTTATCTTTATTTTGATCACTTAAAGATGCTTGGTTGTTGAAATGATTTGGTATAGCGGGAGGAACATGCTCTTTTGGCATGTAACAGAATAATCTCAGCGTCTAGTTAATCTGCCGGAAGTCAGGCCATGTCTAATGAGTACCAATGGTGAAAGTGCCAGTGGCTTCAAATTCCTCCAGTGTCTTCATTTGTGTTTTTTCTCTTGGCTCTGGGGCTTCTCTTTGCATTGACCCTCAGAGAGAGTCTGTGTATTACAAATTTTTCACCTCAGTCCATTGTTGTGCTGGATCCTGTTGGGACAGGGGTAGAATATGGGGGAGGGGCGTATTCTATAACTTTTTTTTTTTTCAGCAGTTAAGTTCTGCTCTCTGAGCAAATGTCAATTACAAATAATGTTATCATCTAGAGTTACCATGTCTTCAATTAGATCCTCAGATCTTAATCATCATAGAGCTGAAAGTAGGTACTCTTTGACCAACCTCTCTCTATTTCCTCCATACCAACCCTGACAACCACATTTCTACTCTCTGTTTCTGTGAGTTTCAATTTTTTTTCTTTTTTTTTAGGTTCCACATATAAGTGATAACACGCAGTACTTGTCTATCTCTGCCTGCCTGCCTTCACTTAGCATGACACCCTTCAAGTTCATCCATGCTGTCACACATGGCAGAATTTCCTTCTTCCTCATGGCTGAGTAATATTCCGCTCTTAGATACACCACATCTCTCCAACCATTCATCTGTTGATGGGCACTTGAGCTGCTTCCATATCTTGGCTTTGTGAATAATGCTGCAAAGAATCTGGAGTGTAATTATCTCTTTGAGGTCCTATTTTCATTTCTTTTGGATGTACATCCAGAAGTGAAATTGCTCGATGATATGGTAATTTTATTTTTAATTTCTTGAGGAGCCTCCATACTATTTTTTAACAAGCAGCTGCCAGCACACTCTCGTGAAAACTCTTTGGCATCACAGGAGCTGAGAAAACAACAACTGTGTCCTGAGAAAGGCAAGAGGTACCTGCTCCCCAAGCCCCATGAAAGTGCAGCTGGAGCACACATCTGCTGGGCGTGGCCTCCTCCTCCCAAAGACTAGAGTGGTTTACAGGCTGGTTCCCTTTGTAATTCATCACAGGGACAGTGGTTTTTTATGGCAAATCACCCTGAAATTTTTCAGTGAAGAAGCCTAGTTTGCTTCATATTTCAACCTCAAACCCAAATCAGTTCCTTTGATTACCTGCAGCTTCTCCCCTGCAGACAAACAAACACATGATCCAGTGGACCAACAGATATGGTTCTTGTTTATTTCTAACAACAGGTGCATTTTTTAGAAGTTAGAGTAACAGGGAAAGAAAAGTTTAAAGGAAAAGCTGAAGTTGGTGTTGAATGGATTAATAGCCAGGTGGCTGGGTGTAGTGAGGGCAGAAAAACATGGATGTAGGACCAAGATAACTAAATTGTTGTCTGGGCATGATGCTTTCAGCTGAGGGTGCTGGTCTACTGTAAGTTTGTTTTGAGGTGTACAGCCTTCTCCAATCTCCCTTTCTTCCCCAAAGATAAAACATACCCAACACAAAGATATGTTTTCACTTTCCCCTGAGAGTTGGTTATTCATCTTTCACAGTGTTCTCAGAAAATAAGGCTGAGTATGCTAGGTGAATTCATACATGCTCCACGCATAGCATGAAGACATAGAGTACTTTTTATTGACCTTGGTGATTTCTAAGACAGGATTCTCCAGACCCATCTTTCTATGTCTTATGTCTTTTCTCTTTCCTCCTCCTCTTTTTCCCAGCTGATATTACATGATGTGCTTGGGTTCAATCCCTGGGTCAGGAAGATCCCCTGGAGAAGGAAATGGTAACCCACTCCAGTATTCTTGCCTGGGAAACCCCATGGACAGAGGAGCCTGGGGGGCTACAGTCCAAGGGGTCATAAAGTGTCAGATACAACTAAGTGACTAATGCTTTTCACTCTGCTTTTAAGATCTGAAAATATGTACAAAGCTTGAGCTAAGAGAAGCCAGTGACATTTACGAATGAGTGCAGAAGTCCATCCGCTAATGTCACCAAAGAAAACATGCATTTGGAGGAGGAAAGAGAAACTGGCAATATGTGAACATAAACTCATTTGCAGCTAAAAAAAAAAAATAGATTTACTCATCGCTTTATTATAAACTTAGAAAATTTTCTCCCAGTTCATCTTTGTCATAAAGAGAGTTATTTTAGGGGTCATTGTAAAAAAGAATATTGCTTTTTTTTTCTATATTCAAAGATGTTACAAATATATCTTCTGCTCAGTGAGAAATAAAGCAATAATGCTCCCTCTTTTCTATGGGGAAAAGGCAGCTTCTTATTTTTATGTTAAAGGGTTGTCAAGACACTAATATTTTTCATAGCGTTAAAAGTTATTTTTTTTATTCTGCTTAACTGTTCATTGAGATTTGAAAACCAAATCTGCCTCCTTGCCAAATATCTTTGTAATATGTACATTTCACACTGGCTTATTATAATAGGTTTTCTCATGGGATCTAGCATTCTGGCATCTGCTTTGTTATGATATTATAACAATAATTAACATTTAGCACTTACTGTATAGCCAGCCTTTGATCCATATTTTTAACAAAATGTAATAACAATGCTCTTTCATGCAGTATCTTTCATCCCAGGCCCCAAAGTAGTTGGCAGCATCATATTATAACCCAAGAAGGTTGTATTCACTCTTGAAACCCTCCCAACGCCCCCGTGGGGTCTGTACTCAGCAGGCATCTTCCTTAAGGGAAGGGAAGGGAAGAAGGTCAAGTGAACTGCCTGCTGCAGTTCAAGGGCAGCAGAGGCAGAAAGAGAATCTGGTTCACTTGCATTCTTGGTCGGAGAGTCCAAAGCTTCAAGGCACCTATTTTTAAATAAAGGAGGCCAAGGAGGAGAAAGAAGAAACAGCTTCCAAGCATATTATGACAAGGATTTGTATTTATCTTGAAAGTCATGCTATGTCTTCTGAAATGAATCTCTAGAAACAAAACTGATTAGATTAAGAGATGTCTGTCCAGCAAACACTCATGAGCACCACTCTGTACCCCACCAAGCTAGGTTTCTACTAAGTCTCTCTCCTTTAGCGATGGGCTTTTGCTGTTCGGTTCAGTCACTAAGTCGTGTAGACTCTTTGCAACCCCATGGACTGAGGCATACCAGGTCTCCCTGTTCCCCACTATCTTGCCTAAGTTCATGTCCATTGAATCGGTGATGCCATGGAACCGTCTCATCCTCTGTCACCCTCTTTTCCTCCTTCCTTCGATCTTTCCCAGCATCAGGATCTTTTCCAATGAGTCAGCTATTCGTGATGGGCCAGGAGGAGGCATATGAATGATTCCAAGAATTGAAATTTTCTGTCTTTTTAATCAGGACCATCTACAGACATGAAGGGGCATTGCTTACTTACCACTCAGTGGAGAAGATGCCCTATATGGGTCGATTTCAACCAAGGCTGCCCTGGGAATAGCCTTCTTATCTCTTCTTTTCTCTTGTAATTCCAACTCTTAACTCCAGGCATCTTCACAGGAAAAGAAACATACCACCATGTTAAATTTGGGGGGATAATCAGTCATGATGACAAACCAAAGAAACCATTTGTCACTCTTAAATTCAGAAAAATAAACAAGACTATCATAAGAAAATTTATCATCCATTAATTAATACCTCATGGATATGAAAAATTTTCATCCTACCTTAGCTTTATTCCAATTTATAAAATCTCAGGTGAACATCAAGATGCGTCTTCCTAGTGGTTCAGACGGTACAACTGTAGTGGTCTCTGCCTACAATGCAAGAGATCTGGGTTCCATTCCTGGATCAGGAAGATCCCCCGGAGAGGGGAATGGCCACTCATTCCAGTATTCTTGTCTGGAGAATTCCATGGACAGAGGAGCCTGGCAGGCTACAGTCCCTGGGGTCACAAAGAGTTGGACATGTCTGAGCCACTAACACTCTAACTCTGAATGTCAAGACATAGATACAAGTCAGAAACTAGCAGGATACAAGACAGGTAAAGAGTGCCAAAGAAGAGACCCTGAGTTCCCTCTGGAATGAATTGCAGTAGAAGCTACAGAATGGCGGGGAATGACAATGGTCCTGATGTGAACAGAATAGCACCCAGAGCCATCACAGCTAATCCACGTGGACATGACATTTGGTGTGTCCAATCAGGTGAGAGTCCAACAGTCCCACGAGGTGGGAGCTCTTGTCCTTACCTCTATTTAGGAAACTGAGCTTGACAGAGTTTAAGTTGCTCCAAATCACAGAGCCAAGAAGGCAGAAGTGGAAATTGACTAAGCGCACTTGCAATCATGAATTTCTGCAGCTTCTGTTGAAATTGCCTCTAGCTGCCAGAAAGGGGTCTAAGCCTGATCAATAATAATGACAAGTAGTCATCCTAATGCCATGCCATTAGCATGCACTTATGCTAACCACGTGCCAGGGATTGTTCTAAAGTCTTTACGTTCATCGACTAGCCTCACAACAACCTTTGTTGCTGTTGTTGTTCAGTTACTCAGTCATGTCCGACTCTTTGTGACCCTGTGGACTGTAGCCTGCCAGGCTTCCCAGTCCATGGGGTTTCCCAGGTAAGAATACTAGAATGAGTAGCTGTGCCCTCCTCCAGGGGATCTTCCCCACCCAGGGATCAAACCCATATCTACTGCATTGGGAGGCAGGTTCTTTATTGCTGAGCCACCTGGGAAACCCTTACAACAACCCTATGAACTCTAATTATTATCTTACGCCCATTTAATGGTTGAATTGTTGAACCCTGAACGGAGTCCAGGCTAATGAAGCTAGTGAAATGTTTTCACTAATGGATCTATTTGCACAAAACTTTCTGCCTCGCCCCTCTTCCCTTTTATCAACAAGGGAGAGAAAGCGAAGACAGTGCCAGTTTGTCTGATCTGATTCTGCAGTGCTGGCAACACCAAAGAAGAAAGTTCTGTGTCCACTCTTGCCAATTTTTGTTTGCCCTTCCAAGTGCACAAAATGCACCATCCTCTGATCCCGTGTGGTGCCCAGGCCTCCATCTCCACTAAAATAAGAACAAATACTTTTAGAAAATGAGTGATTCAATCAAGTGCATTCCAGGCCAGTCCATAAAGAAAACATTCAATTCAATTTTAAAACGAATTTAGTCCAGATCTCCATTTTTACCAATCCCATATGCATCTTGCTGGACCTTCATTTGAGTTGATTCTCATTCCACATGTAAATAAAAATAATAGCACTCATCAGAGCAGATCTCTGAAAAGGAGACTTCTTCATAACAAAGCACATAGTGGAAAAATATGTCTGGCTGTGCTCCAGTGCCCTGGAGTTGATGTGGGCAGGAGAAGCATGCATCAGTATAAACTCCTCAGCAAAATGATTATCCCCACACAGCCCAACAGCCATTCTACACTGAAAAGGAGAGACCACAGAGCTGAAAAACCCAAGTGGAATTTCATTTCTTGTAACTGGGGGCAGTAAGCTTAGAAAAGTTATAAATACTTTCATTTACAGAGAATTATCACATGGAGCCTCGGCATGTTGGTGCCAACTTGGGTTGTTGAATTGATTCCTGTTTCATCTTGAAAAGAATTTGTTGCCATTTAGAGACATTTGAAATTGATTCAGAGTAGACTGATGTAAGTCTTTATAACTTGTCCCCATGGGGTGGCAAGCCTACAGTTCCCAACAACGCATCATTCCCTGGAATACATTTCATGGAAAGGGTTTTCATACTCACTGCCTTTCTAGAAAGTGAACTTGTGAGAAGTGCTTGGTTCGAAAAGGTTTGCTATAAAAGTGAGGGAGAAAATCATGCACTGACGAAATAAGAAACATGGATTCTGAAACCAAGGCGATGTTGAGAGGCCTGGGAGCACATGGATGATTCAATTCTGTAAATCATATGCTGAAATGTAGGTGGTATCCCAGAACGAGGAGTCCTGATCAAATGAAGCGTCTGAGCATCATGTGTTCACAGCTAAGAAAACTACGTGTTGGCTTCAGAAAGGTGTGAAGATTCTGTCCCCAAAACACACACCAGCTAGGGTCCCTACATATTGAGCCAGCAGCACCTTCTCTGGAACCTTCTTAGGCTGCATCTCACTGGGTGGTAGGAGTGAAATGATCACATTGTTTCTCGGGCTGCTGAAAAATTCTGGGGGAGAAGATGCTCCTTCTAAATCAAGTGTTGCTTGTGATCCAACTCTGTTCTTTCATAGTCATGTTTCTCTAAACTTCCTGTGGGTATCAGGTCCAAACAGAGACAGCAAATTCTAGCAAGAACAAGAAATAACAAAAAAAGAGAGAGAGAGAGAGAGAAAGGGGTATGCTGAGGGATACAGACAGAGTAGAATCTATCAATATTTGGAAATCAAGAAGTCCTTCTCCTAGTTCATAATTCTAAATAAATAAAAAAGCTTTCAGATTTTGACATCAAGTTGGCAACATCATTTGTTCAGATGAAATGTTTAATCAAAATAATTAAAAGCTAAATGTTAGAATAAGAGTAAACTGGTTATACGATCTGGGAAGTTATGCTTAATTGAAAATGTCCCCATCTGTAAAAAAACGGATTTTTTATAGCATCTTTTACAGCTTCCCAAGCTCCATCCCTCTACAGAGGCTCCAAACCCAGGTTGTCTGGAGGGCTTGGTCAGCTGCCTTTAGACATACACCTGCTATGACAAGCCTAGTATATCTGATTATTTAGTTTCTGTAGGGACTATAGACACTTAGGACTATATATAACCCACCAGGCTCCTCTGTCCTTGGGATTACCCAGGCAAAAATACTGTAATAGGTTGCCATTTCCTTCTCCATGGAGAAGATACCCACCCAGGGAGAAGATCTCCACCCAGGAATTGAGCTCACGTCCCCTGAATTGCAGGCAGATTCTTTACTGCTGAGCCACTGGATAAACCATATTAAAAAGCAGAAACATCACTTTGCTGACAAAATTCCATATAGTCAAAGCTATGGTTTTCTCAGCAGTCATGTATGGATGTGAGAATTGTACCACAAAGAAGGCTGATGGCTGAAGAATTGACGCTTTCAAATGATGGTGCTGGAGAAGACTCTTGAGAGTCCCTCGGACTGCATGGAGATCAAACCAGTTCATTCTAAAGGAATCAACCCTGAATATTCATTGGAAGGACTGATTCTGGAGCTGAAACTCCAATACTTTGGCCACGTGATGGGAAGAGCCAACTCATTGGAAAAGACCTTGATGCTGAGAAAGAATGAAGGCAAAAGGAAAAGGGGGTGGCAGAGGATGAGATGGTTAGATGGCATGACCGACTCAATGGTCATGAGTTTGAGGAAACTAGGGGAGATAGTGAAGGACAGGGAAGCTTGGCTTCCTGCAGTCCATGGGGTTGCAAAGAGTGGGACATGACATAGTGACTCAACAACAACAACAAGAAATCAGGTAACCCACTCTTCCTCCCCACGCAGTTGGCAGAGTTGGAGAAATGGGTGTTGGATGGAACCAGAAAAGAAGTCACCTCTCCTAGTCCATCAGCACAGGATCCATTAATATGAAAATTAATATAAAAACGTGATTGGCTGTTTCTCTTAGTACGGTGGAGAGAGAACCAGGAGAGGTTATTTTGCAGAATGATAAACTTCCCTATCTAGTTCTTAACCCTGGGGAGACCTGGAAAAGTATGAATTTTGATTTGAACAATAATGAATGGGTAAGTGATGCAGCTTTTGGCTGTATAATGACTGTATTAATTTGCCAAGTCTGCTGTTAAACCCAGAGGCCCTGAAGAGATAGGGCTTTATCTAAGCAACAATTATCACGCTGAGTATGCTGTTTAGAAATAGCCCACAGTTCTGCTCTGTTATCATGAGCATCACTTTTATTCCTTGGGCAACTTTATAATTTCTCATAGAAGAATTTAATAAATGTGGTGTCATCTGAAGGAGAATAGGGTTGTGATTCACACATAAGTGCCAATTCCATTTTAGTTTTATATCTCAAACGTCGAGAGGGAGAAACTGTTCCTGTATCCTGACCTACTCTTATTTCCCCGATTTAGTAAAAATGACTTTTCTGCGATAAAGAGATTGAATTTTTACCTCGGCTTGGCATTGCGTCAGCAGGGTTGACTCTTATCTGTTAATTTGCCAGTGATATGATTCTCTCTCTCTCTATTTTTTTTTTTCCAATGGCACTTTTCCTCCCCAAAGTGAGGAAAAGCCCTTTCAAGTTTAATTTGATTGTGGAAAGGCAGTAAAGGACAAAATGGAACTTTATGCAGACTAAGGATTTTATCATCCCATTTGTCAGGCTTAAAGCAGTCCATGCAGACAGTGCTCTAGGGGTTGTTTGAATTTTCTATAGCTGCTGGAGAAAAAGACTACCTGACCGGCACAGGGGTCAGCCTTATCGGTAGCTGAATTGTAGCCATAACAGTGTAATTATTCTCTATTGGATTGGGTGAAATTCCAGGACACTCTGGAGTGTGCTTGTATTATATTCAGGATTTGCCTCTCTAAAAGGATTTCAGGGCATTGAGGGCAGAGGAATGCCTCTCGGGGAGTGCTTGAAGGCCTGGAATAAGCGCTGCTCTCAGCTCTGAAGAGCCCACTCTGAGGCTTCCCTCCAGGGATACAGGGCTTCCCAGGTCTGTTCTGCACCTCCCGTGCAGCCAGAAAAGAGCTAGATGGTGGGCGTTACTCCAGGGAGCCCCAAGAAAGGAAGGTGAAGACTAAACTGCCCTCAAGCAGCCAGGCAGAGCTAACAGGGCAGACAGAAATTTCTAGACTTTTCAGTCCTGCCCCAGTCTCTTCCTCTAGAATCTAATGAGGCATCAGAAACAGGAAGGAGTTGTGTCTCCCTTCCCTGCCATGGGACGCCCTCTCCAAGAAAACTGGGGTAGGGGGCACCCCACCCATGGCAAATTGCCTGGAAGACAAATTCAGCCCAGCTGCCGATGCTAATTATGCAACTGACCTTAGGCTCCACGCGGTCATTTCTTATCCTCTGTTTTAGATCGAAGATAGAATTTGTTATAGTGTCTGCTGTCCAGGTTTATTCAAAGGTATACGTGGTTTATGTCCCTGGAGGGAAAAATGGCAACCCACTCCAGTATTCTTGCCTAGAAAATTCCATGGACAGAGGATCCTGGCAGGCTAAGTCCATGAGGTCACAAAGGGTCAGACACCACTGAATGGCTGAGCATGCACACACACACACAACACTCCCTAAGGACTGTTGAAAGGATCCAAATGTGATAACAATAAAAATAGTTTCATATATTTGAAAGCACTTCCCAAATGTCTTTTACCATGTCTTTTACCTGACACTCCAGGCAGGCAAACATTTATCTGTTCATGGTTTGAAATGGAGACACTAACTCTCCAGGCTCCTTTCTCCTCCAAAGAGCCTTCCCCAATCATTCGTGTCCAAACTCTACTCCCCCAACTCTAAACCCACTCATTCAATGGTTAAATATCGATATCTCTCCGACAGACACGGTGATGGGAAGACTGTGTAGGACCTCTTTATTTATATCCTTCCTAGAGGTTTCTTGTGTGGCATTTGATACTAATTCCAGGCTTTCCAGGTGGCGCTAGTAGTGAAGAATCTGCCTGCCAATGTAGGAGACACACATGGCCAGGAAGATCCCCTGGAAGAGGAAATGGAAAACTGTGATAGCCCAGGAAAACAGTCCCTAGATGGTGGGGGTCCAGATCACACAGACCCATGCTAAGGTCTCAGGCTCCCATGGCTATCTCTCCTTGAAGAGCCTGGAGAAACTGAGAATGTGGTCTTCTCCCAGAATGTGAAGCTGGAGCTTTATTTCAGATTCATTTTACAAATAGCTGTAGAGTTCAGCAGAGGCTGCTCTAAAAAATTGTTATATGCTCTGCTGGAGGAGAGTGGGGTCAGGAAGAGCACCTAAGGGCAGTAGGGAAGCAACAGGACAGATATTTCAAGTCTGTCTACTTTTTCTGTGACTTGGAGAAAGGAGTTAAAACCCACTGATTGAGTGGAATGGGCAGGTGGTTGTCCCCTCATGTCTGGTGCAGAACCAATAAGACAGTCTTTGAGGACATTTCAGTTTAGCATCGGGGGCCAGTGAGGGAGGGAGATGGGTGGGAGGAAGAAGAAGATGAACTGCCTACCACTATCCTATGACTTTCCTATCTTGTTATTTGGCCAAACTAAGCCTTTGGCTGGACTTCCCAGGTGGCACTAGTGGTAAAGAACCCACGCACAGGTGGGTTCTCTTATGCAGGAGGCATAAGGGACATGGGTTAGATCCCTGAGTTGGGAAAATTCCCCTGGAGGAAGAAATGGCAACCGCCTTAAGTATTCTTGCCTGGAGAATCCCATGGACAGAGAAGCCCGGTGGACTATAGTCCATAGGGTCACAACTGAAGCAACTTGGCATCCATGTGCAAGCCATTGGGCATCTTTTCTCCCAACACACAGGCACAGCACACACTCTTGAGTGTATTCCATATGCTCTGGTATTGGTGCCTTTGTGCGTACCATGGCTGCGTTCCATTTGGAATGTCCTTGAGCTTCCCTTTGTCATCTAAGTCCCACCCACCCTGAGAGACCAACTCCAGAGCTGGTACGGCCTGCTCCCCTTAGCTAGAAGTGATCCATCCCAACTTTATGAAAACCCCATAGGACTATTCCCATCTCCTCATGGCATTTGTGTTCAACCATGTCTTTCTGTGAAAGATTCCTGCACCTCCCTGACCACCAATCACTCACACACACAAGCAGGTCTGTAAATTATGGGATGTGGGGACTGTATTTCCTACTTATTTTTAAATAATGCCCTTCAGCACAGAGTTCTTACACATAGTAAATATCCACTTAATGCTAATTGAATTTCATTTATTGGTAAGATACATGGTAGGCAGTTCAGCCCCAGAGTGAGGAGGCTTGCAGACCAACCTCCACACTTGGTGTGCATGGTACTGGCCAAACATGCCTCACCCATGGCTCCTTCCCAGGGCAGCCTGGATCCAACCTCTAATCAACACCAGATCCTGCTGGTGTCTGCAACTCTAGACTTTTCTGAAGGGCCAGCCCAGCTCCACCACCCTCCAGGGGTCCATTGAACCTTCCCCGGGCTCCCACCCAAGTCCACTTTTCCCTCTCCCCCATCTTTATCGTCCTCTCTTTCCCATGTGTCTTAATCCCATGAGGTCTTTCTGATCAGCATCCTACAAGAGTAACATGACACCAAGAGCAAGTCATTCAAACAAGAAGACAAGCCAGAGCCTGTGTTGCTTCATCAAGCAGCCACCTTCGCCCCACGTGGACCGCACCATCTCCCTGGGCTTCCCTTTCTCCCTCTGGGCACAGTGCTGCTCAGCGAGGTGAGCACTGTGTCTATTCATGGCTCAAGTGGGTGCTTATGTAGATAGAAGGAGGCAGAGTGGGCCAAAGGCTTCCTGCCCACAAGTGCCTCCCGTGGACCTGAGCCCAGGGCTGGATCCTGTCACTGTAATCAGCTCCTGCAGAGCATGGAGGGGTGGAGAGGATACACCCACTCAGCAAAATGACAGCCACACTGGAAAGGGGCCCTGGAGGAGACGACGTGCGCAAAGGGCATTTGGGAAGCGCCTGGCTGGAGGGAAGCCCAGAACTTGAACTGATGCTCCTTCTGCTGCTCAGAGTTTGGGCCGAACTTTTAATTACAGCAGCACAACAAGCCATGAGCCCCTGTGAGGCGGCATGACTGGTTCTATTTTTAACATCCTGAGCGGTGGGCTTCCACTTTTCCCCTTCTGTTTGCCATGAAGTGATGGGACCGGATGCCATGATCTTAGTTTTTTTAATATTCTCAGGCCAGCATTTTCACTCTCCTCTTTCATCTCTTTCAGTGGAAGCAGTGATAGACTTTATTTTCTTGGGTTTCAAAATTACTGCGGACAGTGATTGCAGCCATGAAATTAAAAGATGCTTGCTCTTTAGAAGGAAAGCTATGACAAACCTAGAGAGCATATTAAAAAGCAGAGACATCGCTTTGCCAACAAAGGTCCATACAGTCAAAGAGGTGGTTTTTCCAATAATCATGTATGGATGTGTGAACTGGACCATAAGGCTGAGCACTGAAGAATTGATGCTTTTGAAGTGTGGTGTCAGAGAAGATTCTTGAGAGTCCCTTGGACTGCAAGGAGATCCAACCAGTCAATTCTAAAGGAGATCAGTCCTGAATATTCATTGGAAGGACTGATGCTGAAGCTGAAGCTCCAATACTTTGGCCACTTGATGCAAAGAACTGACTCACTGGAAAAGACCCTGATGCTGGGAAAGATAGAAGGCTAAGGAAGGAAGTGACAGAGGATGAGACAGATAGCATCATCTAGTCAATGGACATGAACTTGAGCCAAATCCGGGAGATAGAGGACAGAGGAGCCTGGAGTGTTGTAGTCCATAGGGTTTCAAAGAGTCGGACTTAAAAACAAGAGACTGAAAAACAAGAGAGGTGAGCGTGGATGGTTCAGGAGGTACCACTAAGTGAGACCCAAGCCTTCCCGGTCTTCAGGTGTCCAGCCTGCTGCCCATCACTTTGGCCAGTTTTGTTGCTTCCAGCCACAACTGAGGACCAAGCTGGCCTTGATGAGCACCTGTGCCCATTCCTGGGCCAGAACATATTTATGAAGCTCAAGTATCAGGGTGCTAGGCAGGGACGTCTGCTCCCCAAAAAAGGAGGGGGTTCCCATAACAGGATATTTTAATTGTCCCTCCAGATCTAAGATTTTATAGTCAGACAGACCTGGCTCTAACCCCCTCCCCGCCCGTGCAACACACACACACACACACACACACTCTTCTTCTCTAGAAGGATTAATCACAAATTTTGAGGAGAAAGCTAGATGTTTAAGAAGTTCAGGCTGGTCTAAGGTACAGCCACCTAACCCAGGTCTGTGCTCCTGTCCTAAAATGTGAAGTGCAAGGTTATATCAAACTCCCGGATGGTGCTTTATTCTCTAAGCAGCTGTTCAAATACATAAGTCAAAGCCAGCTGTTAAAACTATTCTTCCCATCCAGTTTAGGAAAGTCAAGAGAATGACATCATCCAGTTTGCTACAAGGATCATTCTCCCCTACAAATTTTGGGTTAGGTGACTTTGGTTGTTGGCATGCAACAGCCTTGGGGGGTGGGGGGAAAGATTATTTGATGAGTTCAACCTAATTGCCAACTAAAGCACAAATGTTCCCTGTGGAGCTGTTATGACACTGGAGTTTCCCTCTGGATTGCTCAAGAATCAGCAAAGAAACATAGCACAGTATATTTACCAGCTAAGCAAGTGTGGTCTAAAATGTACAGAAAAATTTGTGCAGAGTCACACCTGTGTCCTGTGACCACCAGAGCCTGGAACTGGCTATAATTAATGAGTAAATAAATGAGAAAACCACCGAATTTGTAAGGTGGCTAGCCAAGAACACAATTCCATTCTTTAGCAACACAGGGCAAAACAAGAATCTGAGACCACTCTGCTTTTGCTGGGGGTACAGTTCCCTTACAGGAAAGAAAAAAAATAACCAGAACATGACGCCGTCAGCAACTGACTTCAGGTGCCATCTGCATGGCTCCCTGGCACTATTAATTTGCAATTAACAAGGGCCGTATGTTGTATCCCCTGCAACTTGCTGTCTTGAAGTCTGAAGGAGGAGGGTTAGCGGAAGGGAACATGCAGGTGGGTGGTGAGCCTTCTCAGAAACAGATAGTTCTGCTTTGCAATCCTGAATCACTGATATGTAAGCTGCTCCCTCAAACTAATAAAAGGTCACTGTTGAAGAGAAATGGAATATTCCCATCATGTCATCGTGTGAAGCAACTCCTCCAGTATGTGGTAGTACATTACAGAGTTGAGCCTTGTGTCATGAGGCAGCCTGGCAAACTTTATTTACAGTAGACGTGACCCATTTTGAAAATCCAGTGTGGTAGACAAACTCTTAAACTCTTGAAATGGGCAGAGAGAAGCGAAATCTGCTGAAGTATGTGGGCATTAGAATATAGCAAAGAGAAAGAGTTTTGGATTGGGTCATCCCTGTCTTCTGATCTGAGGCCTGCCACTCAGAACTGTGTGATTTATAGCAAGATACTCAACTTCTCTGTGCCTCAATTTCCTTATTTATGAAAAAATTTAAAGCTCATTGTCAGATAACTATTAAATGAGATAATGGTAATGTGTCTGGCACAAAAGTTCCGTAATTTGCTAGATCCTTATTTGGTTGTCTCAAGTATCAGTTCAGTTCAGTTCAGTTCAGTCGCTCAGTCGTGTCCAATTCTTTGCAACCCCATGAATCGCAGCACACCAGGCCTCTCTGTCCATCACCAACTCCCAGAGTTCACTCAGACTCACGTCCATCAAGTCAGTGATGCCATCCAGCCATCTCATCCTCTGTCTTCTCCTCCTGCCCCTGATCTCTCCCAGCATCAGAGTCTTTTCCAATGAGTCAACTCTTCACATGAGGTGGCCCAAAGTACTGGAGTTTCAGCTTTAGCATCATTCCTTCCAAAGAAATCCATTCGTAGATAAAAAGTATTTCAGCCAATGATCAAAGAGTCACTTTTTGGTAAGAAGAGCAATGCTATGTGCACAGTTTATTGGAAAAGAATTGAAAGTCTGAGTAGCTTTCTCACACTGCTACAATGCCATGGGAAATCTATCTTGGTTGATCAAAAATGGTCACCTCTCTAGGACAAATTATTTCAGAAGCAAAAAAGGCAGGGATGATTTCCCTGCTCCCAGTCTGTGGATCAGAAGGACTCACTGACTGATGGTGTTCTCAGAGAGAACCATATGATGTGGGGGTAACAAAATTACATGGTGAATCCAGCTGACGGGTGACATAAGAGTAGCAAGTAGGTTGAAAGAACCTGCACTGGTTTCACCTTCGGTAACATACAAGCAACAGACATCTGCCAGAGTTGACTGAATGCTGTTGTGAAGCAAAATGGTTAATCCATAGGAGGCTGGAAAATCACAGACTTTTCCAGAGTGGCAACCAGCATTATTTAACAAAGCCAAAATGAATAATAATACCAACAACCTCCTCTCACTAGCCTTGCAAGCCAAGTCAGCAGATAAGCAGGAACTCTGAAGGTTTAAATGAAAAGTCTCTGTGACACTTCCTCCGAAGCTGGTAAAGAAACGCAGGTGCTCCTGCATCTCCCAGACACTCTGCCACTTACAGAAAGAGCATTTCACGGTCGCTGGAGGCCAGGACATAACCCCCATGAACACCTGCTCCCGGGCCAAGACTTAGGGGCATGACTCATCCCTGGCGAACAAGGCAATTTTCTGTGGGGAAGATGTATCTCCACCCCAGATGTTAGCCAAGTTCTGCTTAATTAAGTGAAGTTCTGTGAGCCTGAACACGTACCAACAACAGCTTTCAGTTCTCCTTTAAAAACTGTGGGGAAAGGAATGATGGGCATGGGGGATGGACGGTACCCTCACACCCCTGCTTGACTGGAAGGCAGTTGATGAATTTCAATGACTTGCACAAAGATAACTGACCAGGAAGTTGCTGTTAACTTGATAGAAAGGCTGCACATTTCACAAAAAGGTCAATTTAATTTAAGATATGTTTATTGATCATCTACCGTGTCTGAGAGAACTCTAAAAAAAAAAAAAAAAGATGCTAGGGACTGGCAAGTGGGAAGGTAGGAAGTGATTATAAAGGGAAATGGACAAAAATGTCGATGAAAATATTTCTTTCCTGATAAGCTTTCAATTTTATGTGAGAATCTGTCATGGCAACCATTACACAAGGTAGAATAAATATGAGTTAAAGAAAGGTTTAAAACACTTTCCGTAGACAGGTAGAGGAAGAAAGGATTCATTTTCACTAGAAAAAAAAATACTGGAGTGGCTTCACAGAGACCAGTTTATAAATAATGTCCCTAAGAACATATCCATAATTTACACGACCACATGACTGCGAATATATAATCGGCATACAGCTTTTCCAGGCACAAGTTAACTGCTTAAAGCAAAGTATATGTTTCCCAGATGTTATAGACTTTGAATTATGTTCCCCCAAAAGTTTTGTGGGAGTTCTAACCCCTAGTGCCTCAGAGTATGAACTTATTTGGAAATAGGATCTTTACAGAAGTCATCAAGTTAAATGAAGTCATGAGGGTAGGTTCCATTGCAATATGACTACACCTTTACAACGAGGGGAAATCAGAACAGGCACAGAGGTGCAAGGAGGGAAGACAATGTGAAAAGACACAGCGAGACTCTCAGGGGAAGATGAAGGCAGAGACGGGGATGATGCTTCCGCAAGCCAAGGATTGCCAAACTCGGCTGGCAAACCACAGAAGGCAGGGGAGTGGCGCGACCAGATTCTCCCTCACATCCTTCAGAAGCAGCCAACCTCACGAGCACCCTGACCTCAGACTTCCAGGCTCCAGGACCGTGAGCCAATACATGTCTGTACTTTAAACCACCCGTTTGACAGCCCTTTGTTTCGGAGGCCCTAGAATACCCACATTTGCCATTTCAGAAGACATTCTCCCTAAGACCAGGGTCTAGACCCACATTCTCCAAAGATACGCATGGAGAATCATAGAGGCTGAGGAAGAAAATTCTAGGACTTACAAGTATCTCATTAGTTTAAGACTTCTATCCTGGTATATATTTTAAAAAACATTATATATTAACACAATATAGCATCCAGTTTATATATTAACACAATATAGCATCCAGTTTATAAATAAGCATTTGTACATATCTAAGATCCTTTGTTCAAAACTAATTTTCTGATAGTAACACACAGTTTAAAAATACGCAACTGTTAAAAGTGATAGAGCCTGTCATACAGTGAAGTAAGTTGGAAAGAGAAAAACAAATACCATATATTAGTGCATATATGTGACTACATAATCGATGGAATTCTCCAGTCCAGAATACTGGAGTGGGTAGCTAGCTATTCCCTTCCCCAGGGGATCTTCCCAACCCAGGGACTGAACCCAGGTATCCCACATTGCAGGTGGATTTTTTACCAGTTGAGCCACCAGGGAAACCCCACATATTAACGCATATATGTGGAATCTAGAAAAAATGGTAAAGATGATCTTATTTTCAAAATAAAAGTAGAGACACAGACATAGAGAACACGTGTATGGATACCAAAGAGGAAAGCAGGGGGTGGGATGAATTAGGAGACTGAGACTGACATATGTACATTACTACGTATAAAACGACAACTAATGAGAACCTACTGGGTAGCACAAGAGACTCTACTTAATGGTCTACAGTGAGCTGAGTGTAAAGGAAATCCAAAAACGGAGGGGACATGTGTATGTGTTTGGTTGATTTATTCTGCCATATAGCAGAAACTAACACAACATTGTAAGGCAGCTCTACTCCAATAAAAATGAATTTTAATAAGCGTTCAGAATCTGGATAATCACAGAAAGAAAACGAGATCTCTGGTTCCTCTAAATTCCTCATGGTTGAAATATAATCCCACGTGGCAGAGCAGTGTGGCTTTAATTTCATGATGGCTATCATCCCACGATAGCCATGACAGTCATGAAGGCCACTCTGCCATGAGAGCAGCCGTCAGAGAACTCACCTTCACGGCAGTTTAAGTTTAGGTTCCTAAGTGTGTTTCTGTGACTCAAGGAACATGAGGACGAGCTCTTGTCAAGAGTTTTCTTTTCTCCTCTAAAGGTAAGGAGCCCAGGGCTGCAGACACGCTTTTCACCATTTCTCCCCCTACGCCTTCCAAACAACCAGCACCTAGCAGACCCTGAACAGATCCGGAGGGGGCGGGGGCGGCGGGGGGGGGGTCAAATTAAAAACCCTGTTTTCAACCCCTTCCTTTCTTCAGGTTGGTCTGGTCATCCATTTGGAAGGGTCACTTCCACCACCCACCCATCCAGATGCAGACCCTAATCACACCAGCAGATGAAGGAGATGTCTCCTGACCCGGCTTCCCACGAACCTTTCTGAACCCATCGTCTATGACCCAAAACTTGGCATCTAATGATGGTGTGGCTGAACTACAACCGAGTGTGTCACGTGGATCTAGCCCACTTCAAGTAGGTCACAACTGGGAATGGTAAAACATGAATTAGGCATAACTGCAAGATGACTGTAAAGAGTAAGTGAAGTCACAGGCTGCAAGCTGCTCAGCAGAGTGTTCACCATGTTAGAGTGTTCAGCGTCTCAGCTCGTTTCCCGTGCTCATCCTGGGAAAGAGATGGAATACAGCTCATCACTCCTTCCTCGGCTGGTGGTCTTTTGTGGTGTGAACCTGGGGCTACGAGGAATCAGGGAAGGAAGCAGCACCATGGGAGACGAGAGACCTCAAATACCCAGTGGAACGCGCTGCGTTCCAGCAGCGAGCAGTGAATGCGGAGGATGCAAGCTAAGCCAACGGGAGTCTACTGCATGCTCAGCTCAGCTCAGCTCGGCCAATGGGAGTCTACTGGGCGCTCAGCTCAGCTCGGCTCGGCCAATGGGAGTCTACTGCGCGCTCAGCTCAGCTCATCTCGGCCAATGGGAGTCTACTGCGCACTCAGCTCAGCTCATCTCGGCCTCTGCCCCTCTCCGGGTCGCATCTACAGCTCCTGTTGATTTCCTAAGCCGGTATCAGGCTGGGGGCTGCTTGGCGAGGGACCCTTCCACATCTCAGGGCTGTAGGGACTCACATCTTTCTAAAGACAGAGAGTAGCTTCCTATCCAGCCCAGAGCTTTCAGGAGAGACTTGAACAAACTCCTGATTGAGGAAAGCCAGCCATAGCGCACACACCATAGGGCAACCCTGGAAATGCTCCTGCTGTCCCTGGTGTCCCTGGGGTTGTCACACACCGTCCATCCTCCCCTCTGCACCACCTTCAGCTCTTTACACTGTGAACATCCATGGAAGAGAAAACAATTGTTCAGTGAAGATTGAAAACACCCCTCCAGCTTCTTGCCAGGGCATTTGCATTTTTGGAAGAGGTTCCTATTTCTTTTTAAGGCTCAGAGTGAGAAGCTTTTAGAAAAGCTAAAAATATCTGTTACACAAAGAAGAGGCGCGGGGTGGGGGGGGGGGGCGGGGGGAGATCCAGCTTTCCCTTCTTTCTGGATAAAAGGTTCAGGACCCAGAGAGGAAGAGTCTGCTTCCTCACTCTCCTCTCTGAAGGCATAGGGCAGGGCCAAGGTCATCGGGGCCTGTTCTCTCAGAAACAAAATGACACAGAGAGGAAGGTAAACCCAAGAGCACAGGATGTAAGCAAAGCCGCTGAAAGCTGAAAACGGTCCATAGGGTTAACACAAATTCCTCATTTTACAACCAAGGAGACTAAGATGCAGGTGGATGAAAGGGCTCGCTGGAGACCACAGCCCCGAGGCCCGGCAGCTGAAATGAGAGCCCAGAGGGAGCCCCTAGGCTGCCCAGGGGCATCCCCAGACTGCTCCCCACTCCACCCTGCTTGTACCTTCATGCGTACATGCTAAATTGCTTCACTTGTGTCTGACTCTTTGTGACCCTGTGGAAGATAGCCTGCCAGGCTCCTCCATCCACGGGATTCTCCAGGCAAGAATACTGGAGTGGGTTGCCATGCCTTCCTCCAGGGGATCTTCCCGACCCAGGGATCGAACCCACATCTCTTACATCTTATGCATTGGCAGATGGGTTCTTTATCCCTAGCACCACCTGGGAAGCCCCCACTTGCACCTACACCGCCAGAAATGACTCTTGGGAATCTAGCCCACCTACCACCGCTGCAGGACCACTGACTCAGGGTCCTGACTCAGAACGGCCGAGCCTCCTCTGGTTGCCGGGCGAGCAATCATGACTGCAGTCCACAGCCCAGCATCCATGACTCGCTGAAACACCAGCCGATTCCAAAGGAGTTCCCAGTAAGGACATGCGGCATCAGTAGGAAGGTCATTGACTCACTTGGGAGCAGAAGTTCATTTTTAATGGACTTCAGTGCTGGGAAGCCATGCCCTGCACTCAGGAAAAGAGAAACAGGCCTCAAAGGGGTCACCATTTGTCCAGCGGCTCACAAGTCAGAGCCCCCAGGCCACGCTGCCACTCTTGAGCTTTCCCTTTGTTTATTCCATGTAATCTTTCAATCAATACCATTGATTGAATTCCTGCTTTGCTCCCTGCATAGTCCTGGCTCCAAAGATACCACATTGACCAAGATGGGGAAGGTGGTGAGATTCCAGGGACATTAAATCCCACTGACCCCACACAGCCACCATCCTCCCATCCTCTCCATGTTTTGAGAAGTTCAAAGAAATTATCTGACACAGTAATTCCTATTTATTATGAGAAGGCAATGGCACCCCACTCCAGTACTCTTGTCTGGAAAATCCCATGGACGGAGGAGCCTGGTAGGCTGCAGTTCATGGGGTTGCTAAGAGTTGGACACGACTGAGCGATTTCACTTTCATACATTGGAGAAGGAAATGGCAACCCACTCCAGTGTTCTTGCCTGGAGAATCCCAGGGATGGAGCCTGGTGGGCTGCCATCAATGGGGTCGCACAGAGTCAGACACAACTAAAGTGACTTAGCAGTTTAGCATAATAATTTTAAAAGACTAAAAACTAGTTTTTGTTTAGTAATGGGATTTCACTCTTGCATATCTATTATCTCCAGTACAAGGCAGCCAGACTTACCAAATGCAGGACTCCAGCTACATTTGAATTTCAGATAAAGTTATTTTTAATATGTATATCCCAAATATTACATGGGACACAATTATACTGAAACATTATTCGTTGTTAACTGAAGCTCAAATTTAAGTGACCTTAAATTTTATGTGGCTTCGTTACTCTCACAAGGCTACAGCTGTCTTGTGTGATTAAGAGCAAATTCCTAGAAAGTGCCTTCAAATTATTAAATTTTACTCTTGTGTTCAGCTTACCTGTGAGAGTCACTTCTTTACCAGGACTCGTGGCGCAAAAGATAAAGACAGATGCACCTTCCAGACCTCCAGAAAATGGCTGTTCATAATTGCATAACAATACATCTATCTGTCCAGCCTGGCACTGCCCTGGAGACTTTTCAGTGCATTTTAGAGGAGAGAAGGTGGGACTTTTGAGGATGGTTAGGGCAGAAGGTTGAAGCCCCCATGAATGGGATCAGTGCCTCAAAAAGAAGCTCCAAAGAACACACTTGTTCTTCCCACCAGGTGAAGACACAGCAAGAAGAAGCCATCTGTGATCAGAAAGCAAGCTCTCACTAGACATCAAGTCTGTGGGAGCCTTGGTCCTGGACTCTCAGCCTCAGAACTGTGAGAAACGAATGTCATTCAAGCCACTTGGTATTGTGTCTCGGCCACCCTGAGTCGACTGAGGCAGACGCCCCTCATCTGTCTTCTGCAGGAGACCTCTGTCTTTGATTATCATCATTGGAATCTGCTCCTCCTGCCCCATCCTCAGAAATACAAGCAGCTGCCCACCCCTCTGAGCATCACACCTCCACACATCGGCATCAGACCATTGTCTGAAGTCCCTCCACCTTGGGATCTGAAATGTCCACATGAGGTACTAACTGCTGTCACACTACCAGCCCCAGGAGGAGTAAATAAGAATGAGAGACACTTGAGCAAAGCCCTTCTTGCGCTCCAACCTGCCCACAAGCCCTACTACCTTCCATGGTAAAAAAAAAAAAAAAAATCCTGGTGGCCCAGTGGTTGGGAATCTGCCCATCAGTGCAGGGGTCGCAGGTTCGATCCCTGTCCCAGGAAGATTCCACAAGGTGCAGGGCAACTGAACCAGAGCGCCACAACTACTGAGCCCATGAGTCGCAAGGACTGAAGCGCAAGCGCCTAGAGCCAACGTTCCGCGGCAAGAGAAGCCACTGCAGTGAGAAGCTCTTGCTCGCAGGGCACCTAGAGAGAAGCCCCCACTCCCCACAACTAGAGAAAAGCCCACAGAAAGCGAGGAAGACCCAGCACAACCCAAAATAAATAGATAAATAAATAAGATTGCAATTAAAAAAAAATCTTTTCTGTTTTGTTTAAAGGCTTGACAGTTCTTAACAGTTCCACAGTGTTCAGTTTCTGAGACTTGAAGGTGACCAGTCCCTCCTCACCTGTTATCCAGCCCTGCCCACCTTTGTCTCCTGAGGAAAGGTCAGGAGAGACCCAGCGATGGGGTCAGTGCCCCTATAGAGAGGCCCCAGAGGGCTCTCTTGCCCTTACCACCAGAAAGAAAGAGAAAGTGAAAGTTGCTCAGTCATGTCCAACTCTCTGACCCCGTGGACTGTACAGTCCATGGAATCCTCCAGGCCAGAATACTGGTGTGGGTAGCCTTTCCCCTCTCCAGGGGGTTTTCCCAACCCAGGGATCGAACCCAGGTCTCCCACATTGCAGGCAGATTCTTTACCAGCTGAGCCACCAGGTGAAGACCCAATGGCTGCTGTGAGGGGACAGCCTGAGAAGCTACCTCCCAGAGGCCACACCACAGCCCAATCTCCCCCAACCCCGGGCTTCCGGGCGGACCAGGCAGGAGCAGCCAGTGGCCCCTCCCAGAAGGCCCTCCCACCCGTGCTGCGGGGCAGACGCCAGGCTGGCAGAGCCTCCTCCCTGGTCTGCAGAAACACAGCCCTCATATCCAGCAGACGCATCCGAAACTGGAACTCAAACTCAGAAAGAAAGAGAAAGGAAGAGCAAGGGAAAAGTCCTAGTGTCAGGAACTCATGGATCCATCCCTTCTGCATCAGGACTTATCCTACACAAGTTCTTCAAGGCAGGCCAGGTGCGTGATCTGGACACACAGACACACAGACACACAGACACACACACACACACACACACATAGAGCCAGGCAAATTCCTGTATCACTGGCTGCCGCCGGTTTCCTAAGAAGCTTACCAGGACATGTCCCGACTTCAACAAGGACCCGCTAACAGTTTTACATTTCTCCCCAGTATTCAAGGCCATTCTTATCTCCTAATGAAATCAGGAACTTCAGGAGACAGCCAGAGACAGCGCAGAGGCAATGCCAGGGCCAAGGGCACTGCAGGCTTGTCTGAAAAGTCATAAATAATCATCTTGAAACGATTATCAAACCTTGACTTTTGCTTAGAAAAATGAAGCTGTGGATCTCCTGGCAAAAGAAAATTTCTTCCCGTTTCACTTGAAAAGAAGAGTGCAGCCCAGGCAGCTGAGTTTTGCGAACCCTGAACACTCCGTCTCTCACTGAAAACTCTATTCACCCGCCTTTCAGAGCCTGTCCTGGCAGCTTGTAGTATTTCATCTTTCTACCTCTCTCCAAAGTGTGTTTAGAGAAATGAACACCCCAGGTGAGTAGTTGCTTTAGTTGCCGCACACTTTTGCCATGATCTTTAAAAGGCTTGTGATTTGGCTTCTATGTTACTCTTTTCCTCAAGTTGCAAAAACAAGCTATATATTTAGTTACTTATTTCTTCCTAATCCTCCTTAGTTTGGGACAATCTGAGCAGTCACCACTAGCCACCACCTGCTGCTTTTAAAAAGTCCTTAATATGGCCCCTTTTCCTTAAAGCTCAACTTTCAGAAAACTAAGATCATGGCATTCAGTCCAATCACTTCATGGCAAATAGATGAGGAAACAGTGGAAACAGTAGCTGACTTTATTTTGGGGGGCTCCCAAATCACTGCAGATGGTGATTGCAGCCATGAAATTAAAAGATGCTTACTCCTTGGAAGGAACATTATGACCAACCTACACAGCATATTAAAAAAGCAGAAACATTACTTTGCCAAAAAAGGTCCATATACTCAAGACTACAGTTTTTCCAGTAGTCATGTATGGATGTGAGAGTTGGACTATAAAGAAAGCTGAGCACTGAAGAATTGATGCTTTTGAACTACTGTGTTGGCAAAGACTCTTGAGAGTCCCTTGGACTGCAAGGAAATCCAACCAGTCCATCCTAAAGGAGATCAGTCCTGGGTGTTCATTGGAAGGACTGATGTAGAAGCTGAAGCTCCAATACTTTGGCCACCTGATGCAAAGAACTGACTCATTGGAAAAGACCTTGATGCTGGGAAAGATTAAAGGCAGGAGAAGAAGGGGATGAGAGAGGATGAGATGATTGGATGGCATCACTGACTCGATGGACATGAGTTTGGGTAAACTCCAGGAGTTGGTGATGGACAGGGAGGCCTGGTGTGCTGCAGTCCATGGGGTCGCAAAGAGTCAGACACAACTGAGCAACTGAACTGAACTGAACTGAACATGGCCCCAACTGCCACGCTGCTCACTGCCCGGGCAGTCTGGACTTCAGCCACGCTGGTCCTGCCCTCAGATACACACACACACACCCGGGCCACTGCCCCACCCCCACGTCCAGGCCAGGACCCTCTGCTCACCCCTCAGACCCCGTTCAGCTGCCACCTCTGCAGGGATCCTTTCTTGTCTCCCCATGGGGATCACACCCCTCTTATACCCTTCACTCTGTGCATCCCTTCTTTCACATCACTTAGTGCACCTATTATTTTACATTTATTTCAGGGTGGTTTTTTTTTTTTTTAATATCCATCGTGCTCACTGGATGGAAGGTTCCTGAAGAGCAAAGGTCAGATCTGGTTCTCACACAGAATCAGGCTTGTGGTGCATGATCCAGAACCATGTCACGGATGGAACATGCAGATCAGGCTCATCGGGACATGAAGAGCCAGCTGTGATTTTCCTCAACCGTCCTCCCACTCCGATGGCTGCCCAGACAGAAGTCGTATCACACGAAGGGTGTGTTTCAGGATCACAGTGTCAGGGCTGATCGACCTTGGTCAGAAGAAGAGGGTTGTCTAGGACCAGCCTACCCTCAGTGACCCACAAACGTGTAAGTGAAAGTGGTAGTCGCTCAGCCGTGTCCGACTATTTGCAAACCCATGGGCTATAGCCTGCCAGGCTCCTCTGTCCATGGGATTCTCCAGGCAAGAATCCTGCCCCATGAAAGCCTTCTGCTATGCGTTCAGGGGCACCTCCACCTTACATGAGAAGCTGATGGAACACTTCCCTCCTGGATGGAGAAAGGTCACTTTGGTCTGAGGCAACACCCACCTCCGCTATTCCAACATCAGAGAGTCCAGGGTCCCCGGTAACACTCATGCTCCTTGATTTCACCCTGACATGACCCATGCACTAAACAGGACATATGACCTCAGAGACACACCTTGATTCAAAGGTGCCAAAGAGAAAGAAGAAAGAGAACAAGGATTCCCTTTGCAGCCTGGACTGTTGGAGGGGAGTTGGGGAGAGACAGAGTCCAGACGGGGACCAGGCCAGAGCGGAGGCTTCAGTCTGGACACAGGGGGCTCAGGACAAGGGAGGGGTGAGCTTCCCTGCAGGCCACCTGCAGCCTATAGGACTGTGCTTGACTGGACTTAGGGGCTGCATCTTATACCCTGAGCTCTGAGTGATACCTAAGGACCAGAAGTGATTCCTGATAAATACCAAAGCCCCAATTCACCTCATGTCTCCCTCATGACCTTCACCCCTCTCCACATTTCACCCCATGCACAGATGAATTCTCTGGGGATATTCTGGGGATTGCTTTGCAAGACTCAAGTTCTGCTACACTGCTAATGAGAGCTACTGGTGCCCCTGCTCTGGCCCTGGGGCCACACTTTTGAGTAGTAAGGTTTTACCATGTGCTGGGGTGGTAGCTATTAATACATCGGTCTAAATCCACTGGCTGAAAGTAAACTGGTAACTAGCAGGTAAACATTCACTCTGTCAGGCTGTGTATACCAGGTAGGCCACGAGACTACTGAATTCAGCTTCCCCAGGAAGGTTACAGGAAGGAACCCTGACCTCCCTCATCCTGGCCCCGACAGTAGCTGAGCCTGTCTGTGGTGTCTCCTTACTCCCCGAGGCTCCCATTCTCACAGGCAGCTTGGGATGGCTCACTGTGTGTGTCAACTCGACTGGCCACAGACGCCCAGGTTAGACATTTTGTTCAGGTGTCTATGGGTATTTATTGTTTGGTTGCTAAGTGATGTCTAACTTTTTGCGACCCCATGGACTGCAGCACACCAGGCTTCCCTATCCTTCACCATCTTCCAGAGTTTGCTCAAATTCACATCCGTTGAGTCAGTGATGTCATCCAACCATCTCATCCTCTGTCATCCCCTTCTCATCCCGCCTTCAATCTTTCCCAGCATCAGGGTCTTTTGAAATGAGTCAGCTCTCGGCATCAGGTGGCCAAAGGATTGGAGCTGCAGCTTCAGCATCAGTCCTTCCAATGAATGTTCAGGGTTGCTTTCCTTTGGAATTGAGGTGAGCATGAATTGGTGGGCTCCCTAATGTAGATAGCCCTCCCCAGAGTGGGTGGGCATCCTCCCATCTGCTAAGGCCTGAGTAGAACCTGAGGTGGAGGAGGCAGGGAGGGGGTTGCTTGTCACCCTTTCTCCCTGCTTTGTCCAACACGTCTCTCCTCTTCTCTCCTCTGCCCTCAGACTGGGGTTTACCTATCCCTCCTCCCGTGTTCTCGGGCTTTGGGCTCAGACTGGACCACACTCTCCACTCTCCTCGGCCTCCCATGTACAAACAGCAGTTGGTGGGACGTCTCAGCCTCTGTAATCATGTGAGCCAATCCTTCGTGAGAAACTACACCAACCTCCTATTGGTTCTTTTTCTCCAGAGAACCCTGACTAATTCACAGCTCTGGTCCACCTCTCGCCTCATCTGACCTCCCAGGGCTTTTCTTTCCTCTGCCTCAGAGCAAATCCATTGTGTCCACTGATTTGGAGTGAAGGATGCTTTGTGACACCAGAGAACTCCATTGCTAGTTATATAAACATGTGATTTTTATATGTCCTTGTTCTCAGAAGCCCTATGGATCCTGTAATAAAAGCTATGGTACATCTTCACCTGCACAGACCTCTCTTCCTCACCTCAAGCCTCAATGATATAGTTGTTGTGCAAAATAGTGTACTTTTCTCTCTGTTTTGCTGTTTTCTTCCAAGTCGTGCTGTGATCCCATAATTTTGTTTAAAAAGAAAGCAGCATAATACTCAGAAGAGAACTTACCCAATTTTCCTAAGGGTAAAAACACTGCAATTCAGGTTTCCATTAAAACATTTTCCCCCTCTGTTCAAGCCATAGGTTGGGCCTAGGAACATAGAACCACTTATTCTACTAATTTCTGGGAAATAGCCATGAACAGTCTTTCAGCCCTGCATCAGTTTCCTCGTGTATATTATGGCTAGTGGTATCTTCCTTGCAGGTGTTTGTAACATTTCAAAAAGCTAAAGAATAGAGGTGCAGACATAGAGAACAGATGTGTGGACATGGGGGGGGGGGTGAATTGGGAGCTTGAGATTGACATGTATCCACGACCATGTGTAAAATAGATGGCTAGTAGGAACCTGCTGTATAACACAGGGAGCTCAGCTTGGTGCTCTGTGATGACACAGAGGGAGTTCTGGGGGAGGGAGAGAGGCTCAGGAGGGAGGGGAGATATGTATGTGTATAACTGATTCATTTGGTTGTATAGCAGAAACTAACAACATTGTAGAGCAACTATACCCCAATTAAGAAAGAAAAAAGCTAACAAGATAGGGTACCTATTGCATCCCTCGCAGCCTGGACCCCTCCTCCCCCAGCTAGGGTCCTGCTTTCTCCAAAACTGACTTGCATGGTCATTTCCACATTAGCCCCTTCTAGCAAAACTAAAACAGCAATCCTGATAAACTTAGAGGGGAAAGTAGAATGTATGCTAAGCTATTCGCTGTTTTGGATTATCCAGGCCGCCCCCTCTTTCAGCACCAAGGATAATTGAAAGTCGAAGCTGCCGTTAAATTAATACCAAGTTTAAGCTTCCACCTTAATTAAATCTGCATTACTTTAGTCTTTAGTGCCAAGGAGTAAATTCCTTCAAGGCTAATGAGTCAATACATCCAAACCAGGAGTTGCTTTTTGTACCAATAAAATCAGCACGTGGAGGAGTCACACCAGTGGCCATTTGCAAAAGGGAGGCATCCTATATTTACTCTGAAAGTCCTGGACTCAGAATCAGAAAGTGTCTGAAAAGAAATGCGCCACTTTGTTTGTCTCCAAACACTCACCCTCTTGTTTCTGTCATTGCCTTTCAGATTCATGATATGGACAAACAGCAAGAAGGCAAACGGCCCCTCAGAAACACACGGGTGCTGTAAGGACATCAGTCATCAAAAAGACAGTTATGGGAAGGCTCACAGGGTGGCGGGCTTCCTTGATAGCTCAATTGGTAAAGAATCCGCCTGCAATGCAGGAGACCCCGGTTCGATTCCTGGGTCAGGAGGATCCCCTGGACAAGGGATAGGCTACCCACTCCAGTATTCTTGGGCTTCCCTGGTGGCTCAGCTGGTAAAGAATCCTCCTGCAATGTGGGAGACATGAGTTCAGTCCCTGAGTTGGGAAGATCCCCTGGAGAAGGGAAAGGCTACCCACTCCAGTATTCTGGCCGGGAGAATTCCATGGACTGTATAGTCTGTGGGGTTGCAGAGAGTTGGACACGACTGAGCGACTTTCATTTCACTTCACAAGGCTCTTCACAAGGTTCTTCACTTCACAAGGCAGGCATTCTTCTGATCTGGAGGAGCCCTCCACCACCGCAGCTTCTGGGAAGAGTATTTCAACCTTGGGAAAGTGACCAGCATGGCGGTGGATGAGGAGAAGCCTGGTCCACACACATCTAAATGGAGATGGAATGTGTGCTCTGCAAATGTTACTGGATCCCACGTCTCATCCTGACTTTCTACTGGCAAGTGAGTTTCTTTTCATTTTTTCACCCCTTTGAACAAACAAGACCAGAATGTGGGAATTAATACAGTTGAGCCCCTTTAAAGGATTCAAGCTGCCAATTTAGAATCAGACGTTGTCAGAATGACAGGAATCAGACTTGAGAAGGTCGGAGTCCCGGAGGAAGGCAATTCAAAGGAGGAACTTCCTGTGAACACGGCCATGTGTGCCCCACAAACGCGCCTTAGGAGGAGAAAAGGAAGACTATGGGGAACGGGAAAAGGCAGTCCCAAGGGATGGAAAGTCATCAACTCAACTCACACGATCTGAATCCAACCAGAAGGGCAACCAGAGTCCAACCACGATTTCAATCTCAGGACCCTTTTTGCAAAATGAATGAAATGTGTCTCAACCCCCTGGCCGCCCAGAGCAGAGACTCTGCAGCTGGAGGCAAGCTGCAGGGAGCAGTCACCGTTAATGTGAACAGGAGGGCTCCTATCTGTCCTCCCCATCATCAGCCATCAGGTGGAAAAGCCATGAACTTTTTCTCCTGGTGGCCATGTCCAAGAGGAAGCCGGCATCTCACATCTTGCTTTCTGATTCTGGGTCCAGGACTTTCAGAGTAAATATAGGATGCTTCCTTTTTGCACAGGGCCGCTAGTGTAACTCCTCTATGGGCTGGTTTTATTGGTACAAAAGGCAACTCCTGGCTTGGACGTATTGACTCATTAGTCTTGAAGGAATTTTCTCCTTGGCATGAAACACTAAAGCAATATGGGTTTAATTAAGGTGGAAGCTTAAAGTTGGTGTTAATTCAATGGCAGAGACAACTTTCAGTTGTCTCTGGTGCTGAAAGAGGGGGTGGCCTGGATAATCCAAGTTTCAAGGGATTTCTACATGCACGCTAGTCTCATTTAATCCTAGCACGTGCCACATGTTGGGCTGGACGGTGATTGCTATTATGTTCACTTTTCAGCCAACAGTGCTGGGTGTCCAAAGTTATACCAGATTACACATAGTCCATTTATTTGGCAGAGAAGCCTCTAATCCAGGTCTTCTAAACCCCAAACTACAGGACTTCCATGCTACAGGGACCTTCCCAACAAATGACATGAAGATACAGCTCCCTTCAGAGCTTATTACATTGTCAGGACCACAGACCACAAGAGTGCTTCTATGACTTCCATACAGAAAATTATAAAAGCACCCTTACAGCACCCACATTAGGATCAACAGACATGGGAACTAATCAAGCAAATCTTTAAAGGTTAAAAGGCAAGCTCCAGGTTCAATGCATGATACTGGATGCTTGGGGCTGGTGCCCTGAGACGACCCAGAGGGATGGTATGGGGAGGGAGGAGGGAGGGGGGTTCAGGATGGGGAACACATGTATACCTGTGGCAGATTCATGTTGATATATGGCAAAACCAATACAATATTGTAAAGTAATTAACCTCCAATTAAAATAAATAAATTTATATTTTTTTAAAAAAAGGCAAGCTCTTTGCCTTTTTACTCAACCTGATGGTGACAGGATGCAAAATCAACAGATTAACCTAAATATTATGTTAACATTAAGTAATCAATGACTTGTTTTCCTTACCTTTCTAAGCAAGGGATAAGGATACATTAGTGCTTTGCATTGATGAAATGCTTGGTCAATAGCTTGAGTCCTGGACTGAAGGGAAACAAAATAAAACAAAACCTGGAACCATGTTTCAAAGATCAAAGTTAGGTTAAAACACTGAGGATTTATAGTAAATTTATTTCTACTATGACCCATTAGGGTTTCTTCTAAGTATATAAACATGGTTGAATATCAGAAAAACTATCAGTGTCATTCCCTACATTAACAAATTTAAGGGAAAAAAGTTGTAAGATTAGCTCAGTGTACATAGAAATGTTATTAAATAAAATTCAAAATTCCTTCCAAATTAAGAAAAAAACTTCAAAGCAATCTACAAGAATTTCCTTAACTACATGAATGGTATTTGATCAAACTTTCAGCAATAAAATAGGAATAAAATGTTATTTACCTCATAGAGTTGCCATGGGGATGAAAAGTGAATACATAGAAAATGCCAGAAGAGTATCTAATAAATAAAACTCTATAAATGTGAATGATTACTATTACTATAGAGATATTTTTGAAAATAAATGTAACAAGTAAAAAGCAATAGACAAGATGTTGGAAAAATCCTAGACAACCTAAAACAATTAGAAATTAAGCTGTTGGAATACAAAATCACTTTAAAAATCAATACCAGCAATGGCCACTAAATAACAGCTTTTTTTCTTCAGCTTTTAAAAGAAAGCACTGCCTTATCTTCTTTAATAACAACAAAATGTGAGGCACTGGAAACAATCTAATAAAATATGTATAAAACATTTATGAGGAATATTATAGGGCATTTTTCAAAGACATGATGGCCAAAGTAAGTGAAGGAGGGTCTGGAGGTTGGAAAAGAACAAAGACGTTGCTGAAAGTGTCATCCGGCAGAGCAGAAACGTGACCCGCCACCAGCCAGCTGCCAGGTCGGGGACTCAGCACATGAGTGTTCCTTCAACTTCACTCAGGTCCATCTTCAACTAAGTGTGGCCCTAAGTACAGAATCCACTTCAGAATGGAAGTATCAATAATCCAAAGCACAAGGAGAAGAAGGGGGAAAGGTGGATTTTCTTTCATGTCTCCTAGCAAAAAAAGAAAAAAAGCATAGAAATTGTCCTAAACATCTTACGTTTCACCTTTTGGTGAAACAGAAAGAATCGCAAAGGGAAAGGATGTTTCTAGAACTTCAACAGCAGATGCAACTGTACTAAGAAATTAAGAGGCACAATAAACTCAAGGCTCTTTTGGAACAATTTGAAACATGGTTTCAGTTATTAGCTTTCTAAAAAAACCAATATGCAGCTTTATCATCAGCTATATGAAATCTGTTATTGTTTCTTAGCCTTTGGAGATTTTATTTAATTGAAATGTTGAACTGAGACACAATTTTCCTATGTCTACATGGCTAACCATATGTTTCTGGAGGAGAAGGCTGTCTTCACCGCCTCCCCCATTTGCTGAACTATTTTATAACCGTGAAAATGTGATTAGTTTATTTATATTTAATCAAAACACACTCCAAAAACTTGATAACTTACTCCTGAAAGCTTTACATCATTGATGAAAGATTAGAAAAAAAAAAATCATTCAACAACTTAATCTGATTTACCATCATAAATATTCAAATTTTACATATTTGTTCCACAAAACAGTTGTTTAAGTGGCTTTAATTTATTTTCAATTTTATTGTCTCAACTGTATAATGAAAATCAATTGTTGAAATTGTTTGGTAGCATGCATTCATCCAACAAACAACAAAGAGTCTGGGTTACCCTTTCTTTCTTTCTCTCTCCCTCCCCCCATCTCTCTCTATGTCTCTCCTGCCCCTTTTCTCTCTCTCTCATAAAATTAATTAAAATGAACATGATGGAGCTTCAAAATCCTGTAGTCTGTCCTGCCAAATTCAGAGTAGATATTTACATCACATTGGCTAGATAAGTTCTGTGCATGTGCAGAGTGAATGGATGGTGAAATTTCACCATCATCAATAACTTCTTTCTTTAAAATGTGACCTCTAGGAAGTCCGCTTCCACTCCACGACAGGCTACATGTTCAGACCAAACACTGAAAATAGCTAAAGATTATGAATAATTTTATTTCATTCTTCAAAATATCTTTATGACATCCCAAGGAATTGTCAGGCCAAAAGCTAAGGGAAAGTTAGAAACAAAAGACGTGAGAGTAGCAATGAAATCAACTTTGCCTTGAGGTCAGATGTGATGAACTTTTATTTTCATGGCCTTTATGTAAAAAACCACGTCCTGTTGCACAGACCTTGAATCTGACCGAGACCCTACTGTGAGAGATAAGGGGGGCAAACCTCACACTCAAGCCCAAAGGAGATGGTGATTGTGCCAAGACCAAGCTGGGAGCTGGGTACGCCTGGGAATTTGTAATGAAAAATAAGCTTTCCACTCCGATTAACAAAAGCAAAACTCATACATTAAAGGTTTTTTGGTTTTTCCAGATGCTACCAATAAAACCAACAAAACCAGAATAGTTATATTTGTATCAGGGGGAAAAGTAGATTTTAAAGCAAAAACATCATTAGGAATAAAGAGGGTTATAACATAATAATAGAGAAAATTCACTGGGGAGCTTTCTTCCCTGGTTTTTTATTTTGTTTTGTCTCCATCTTGGAGGGAGTTATTGCTACTCTTACACATGACTTTTCCCAAAAAAACCTTATGTATTCCATGACCTCTTCCCATATCCTCAAGACCTTGAAATTCAAAGTATTCCCTGGAAACAGAGCCCTGGATGCAAAACTGCATGGAGAAGGTTGACCAGGGAGTGTTCTCAGACTTGGGGTCATCAACTTGATCCTCGGAGCATGGCTGTTCCTGAGCTTCTTGGAGATGCTGGGGCCACTCTCCCCAGTGCATCGTTCTGGACATGGGAAGCCCCCAGCCCATCTTAGGACCACATCCGCTCCAGCATGTCCATTTCTCTGAGTCACAAGGTCCCTCCCCCCCACCATCTTGCTGAGTGTGGATGATTGCTTCCTCTAGCATTCAAGCATCATCTCAGCAGGGTGTTAACACTGTCTCCAGGGATTCTGGCCACGATGTGAAATCTTGAACCAAAGTAGAGTGTCCCCCCCACCCATGACTAAACTCTGCCTTATTCAACTTTAGATTCTCTACTTTTGACCTGATCCCATGAATATTCTCCTGGGCCTTTTTGGAACATACTACCTCGATCCTATGGCTCCTTTGCCATACCATGACCCTGATGCTGGGGAAAATTGAGAACAGGAGGAGAAGGGGGTGACGTAGGATGAGATGGTTGGATAACATCACCCATTCAATGGACATGAGCTTGAGCAAACTCTGGGAGATAAGCGAAGGACAGGGAAGCCCTGTGTGCTGCAGTCTATGGGGTCATAAAGAGTCAGACATGACTTAGCAACTGAACAACAACAACAAAGCCTAGTTAGGCTGTGCGGAGATCTGGCCCTTGTCATACACCTTGTTGCCAGCAAGAATGATGGAGCTAGATCTTGAGTGGGCAACCGGTGTCTTGTGAGATGACTTCCTTGTCTGAGGCCTCGGTAGGATCATGAAGAAATGAGTTGATAATCTTCTATGAAAGTGGAGGGCACCAGTTCTGCAGCCCAGAGGACCCAGGGGAACAAGGGTCTCAACTGTCCAGGTAACCCATCCCAAGCACCTCTTCCCTATCAGACCTTGACCTTGGAGGCCCGAAAACTTCACCTTCTCCAAAATTCTGCTATTCTTAGATTTAAGACTGTCCTTCCAGCTGACCTGTCTTCCAGAGGCAGAGCTTTGGGATTTGCTTCAGTGCTGCCAAGGAGGTAGTTTGCCTCCAACAGGTGATGACTCACCCTGAGCCTGTCACTCCCCAACAAATTGGCCTCAGCTGCCCCATCCCACCAAGCTTCTAGTCACCATCTCCTTAATGTCTCTCAAGCACCAGCCACGGTCCACTCACCCCTAGTGACAGGATCCACGCCGTCAGTGGCCGTGGACTCCAGCTCCAGTTTTCCACTTAGAGGACTCTTCTGACAACAGTTCCATGTCAACAGCCTTGAGATTCTGTGGAAACAGGGTCTGAGATGGAAAACTGCAGGCAGAAGGTTTACCAAGGAGTGTTCTTGACAGACTCACTTGTAAAGCTGGAAGAGAGACAGGATTTTGCAGTGGGAGAAGCTGACTCGAAGTGAGGTTGGTGAGGAAGCCACCTCCAGCCAAGTCTCGGGAGGCAGGAGGTGAAATGGCTCATCAGAGCTGGCTCAGAAAGCAGCACACGGGTGGAGCTTTTGTATTCCTGCCAATCACCAGTATGGGCAGCCCTGCGAGGGCAGGTGGTTCCCACAGCCCAGGGTGATGTCGAGCGAGTGGCTCCATTGTGAGCCTTCCAGAGCCATCATTCTCAGCAAGAGAGGCTGCCCAGAGACCCCCTCCCCTGCCCCCCACAGACCCCCCAGCCCCACTTCAGCTAAACAGGGCTGCCTTCTGTTCACTTCTTTCCACTCTCAGCCCCTGATCTGATATAAGGTGCAGAAAGTTCCTGTTTGAACGGGAGGGACCACAACAGGAACACAGAAATCCAGGGTGAAAGAGGAATCCATGTTTCAAAACACTAGCCCAGCACACCAAGCGCACAGTTTGCTAAGGACCACCCACCCCCTTGTCTGCACGCCGAGGGGATGTTCTTTCTTATACACAGTGTCTTTCCCGCTGCACTGAAGTGTCTCAAGGGCTCTCATTGCCTTGCACATCCCAGGACCCACCACGCCTCACACCAAGTGTGCAAAGAATACCTGGAATCATCAAGCAGGTCATTCAGATTCCTCCAGATTCCTGGCAGTCAGTCCTACGGCCAGTCTTACTGTCAGTGTATATCCAAGGGAAGGGGCCCGAGACCAGGCAGGGTGCTTAGCTGAGAGAAGAGCCACAGATCCATACTACCGGGTTGGCCAAGAAGCTCGTTCTGGTGTCTCCGTGACATCTTACAGAAAAACCCAGAGGGACTTTCTGGCCAATCCAGTATTGTCTAAAACAAGAAAAGGAAAACTATGCCAAACGTGCTGCAAGGGAAGAACACTGAAGATGAACACAGCCACACATGCTCAGTGCAGCAAGTCAGCAGGTACCCCCAAGCCGGGGCAGTGTGGGTGAGTGGGCAGCACCCTGGACTGGACACCAGCAGGCTCCCCACTGTGCAGACAGCGAGTGAAGAGCCAGGAACTGGCCTGGGAGTAGGGGGAGGCAGTTACTGCACCCTCGGAGGCTCAGATCTGAGTGTACAAAGCAGGATCATGAAAGGAACACGCTCTGTCTCCCAGGGCCTCCGTGCAGGTCCAGTGAGAGATATGTGCACGATGTGTGTATGTAAGGTGTAAACTCAACAGCTGCCATCAGGACAGTGGTTAACACCCACCCTCCCTCCAGGGCAGAGAGCTCCCCGCGGGGCTGCTGCTCCGAAGGGCCCCCGGTGTGGGGAGGAGAGCTGGGAGCAGGTACACGAGGACCCATCACACAAAGTGGGAGCAGCGGCTGATTCCTGGCTGGGGCACCTCCTACCGAACCCCCTTACAACTGCCTCCTCGATGCTGAGCGGGCTGAGGCCAACCGAGCTCATGAATCTGTTATAAGGACTAAAATGTGCAATGTGTATAGAGCATTGATACACCATCTATTACTACAGAGTAACAGAGATTATGAAGTTATTTTAATGTTCTGGGATCTTTCCAAAGAATGCTAGCTGTGAATCAAGAAATCCCTCTTTTTTATTATCACATTTTTTTCTTCATTTTTTTTTCCTCCAAAGTTTAAGTATGTCATTTTCTGTGACATACTTAAACTAAAAGGTCATGGTCTCTATTATTACTGACCAAGAAGGCTTGACTTTCTCTGATATTTTGATTTTGCTTTAAGGGAGAAAAATGCAAATACTGAATAGTGTAGATGCAGTAACTTTGGGCTGAAATCACCTACTCACCTTCATTCTCGCTTTTTGAGCACCTTCCAGACCACCGTGGCCCTGGGCTAAGGCGTGAGGCTTTTCCTGAGCAGTGTGCCCACAGTGTGCCCACCTGTGCTCTGGCCCTTGAGGCCTCAAAGGCAAAGGAGGAGGGGTGAGAAAGGTGACACCTTCTCAGCCTTGACAATGAAGCCCACACTGTGAGATGCGTCCTTCCTGAAGCCCAACCCCCTCTTCAAGGCTGAGCACCAGCCACCAGCACTCACCGCCCTGTGTTACGGCTGTCACCAAGGAGGACAAGGTCTCCCAGGTGGCCCTGACCTTCCCTTGCTCTGAGTGCCCCTTAGGGCTCGTACAAGAGCAACCTGAACCCAGGGCACAGTCCCCGCTGAGCCAACAGAGGTCAGACCCACCCAAAGGGCCACTGCATCTGATCCATCAAGAAAGCAGTTCAAACACTGCTCCTTTTGGCGAGTGACAGGAAGCAAGAAGATGCCCAGCAGTTCTGAGGTTAGCAGGGAGGGTCCTGCTGAGCCCCAGGCTCTGGTTTCTGTTCCTCCCAGTGTTTGATCTGTAAAAAAAAAAAAAAAATTAATAAACAGAAACCTCAATTAATAGAGTTGGGAAACCAGAGGGGGAGCTCAGATGCCCTGCAAAGATAACAGAAGAAGGACTCCTCTTCTCTGCTGGCAAGGACTCAACCAATGAAAAGCCAGAGACTCCCTGTTTCCTCCAGCTCCCTCCTGACTTCCTCTCCCCTCTGTAACCAGGTTCTCCTTGCCTCCTTGTGTGAGGGATTGCAGGGGGCTCCCCAGGGTTGCAGACCCTGAATTGCAAACCTCTACTGATCTGAATAAACCCATTTTGCTGTAGAAAATCTGGCATTTTGTTTATCCGGCATTCTTTTTGTTTAAGGTCAAAATTTTGGTGCCCATAGGGATCCAAAGAAGACCCCCTACAGTTCTGGGGCTGGAGAGCAAACAAGTGCCTTACCCACTTTGAAGACACTGTTGCTCACTGCTTTTCTAACCAGCCCTGGAGTTTGGAAGGTCTTTTTCCTGGATTCAAGCTTCTGCTTTCTTTGTATTTTGCTGCCCTCTTGGCTTTATTCAGGATCTATTTTAAGATCTCATCATTTCTGATGAAGGCCTTCTTCTGTTTGTGAGTGCTTTTTTTTTTTTTTTTTTTTTTTGCACTTTGGTCGGATTTGAAATCAGATGGTTTCAAACAAAATGAGCTAGTCTTCAGGAACAGGGTCCATCTCATTGGAACTTTGCTGGTTCATCCTTCAGCCCATTCCTTTGGAACAGAAGCTATCATATGGGAACAGAGCTGAGAAGTCTTTGGCCTGGCTTCTCTGAGACCAAGCTGTCCCCTTAGAACTGGCTGGTATGCAGGCTGTCTGAGCTGAAAGAAGTCCAACATGCAAGCTACTTGAGCTGTTTAGGTTGTTCAAAAACTATTCATTTACTCTAGAAGAGAAAAAGTTCTGAGAAAGGAGATTCCAGATGTCTGAATACTCTGACGATGCTCACCTTAAAGGGACCCCCACTAATTTTGTATTTAAAAGTCATGGTCATTTCCAACTAAATGGACCAATCTAACCAAAGGCAATTCAGAATGTCAATGGGCAGTGTGGGGAACTTTTGAAATCCTCAAACTTACACCCATGGCAGATTCATGTCAATGTATGGCAAAACCACTACAATATTGTAAAGTATTTAGCCTCCAATTAAAATAAATAAATTTATATTTTTAAAAAATGAATTGGACTACTATAGCTCAAAGGTTTCTAAAACTGAATGGAACACCTATTCCAGTTGGTATTTTGAGGCATCCAAATATGATCAGGAGACTAAAACTGCCTCTCTGCAAAATGTTAAAATTAACTGAGGCAAACAGACAATTAAAGAAAGATAAAATGGCTTCCAAACCTTCATGCTCCTTCTCCTTGGTCTTTTTGTCCAAAATTCCACCTCTTTCCCTTTTCCTTCTATACTGCCTATACCTTCTGCATACCCTCAGTTCCCGCATATTAATTCTCTTACCAAATTTCAATTTTTCCATGAAACTCTCCCCACTCCCTTATCCTGTGAACTTATCAGAACTTGTTTCTTTAAAATCAAGTGTTCTGAGGAGGGAAAGTGAAGCAAAAGTGTCAGTCTTTCAGTCGTGTCTAACTCTTTGTGACCCCTGGACTGTAGCCTCTGTCCATGGAATTCTCCAGGCAAGAATACTGGAGTGGGTTATCACTCCCATCTCCAGAGGATCTTCCAGACCCAGAGATCAAACCTGGGTCTCCTTCATTGCAGGCAGATTCTTTACCATCTAGCCACCAGGGAAGCTTATATTCTGAGGATCCAGAAGCTAAATCCTTAATTTCTTATATGCCGTGAGCTAAAGCTGAGTTGTGAGCTATAGTCAAAGATATTCCCAAAGTAACCAAAGATTCTCACAGATTTGCTGAGGAATTTAGCATAGTCATTCAAACTTATCAACATGGTTTCTCTGATTTATATCAACTATTTCATGTATTTGTCAGTAAGGGCTAGGCCCAGCATTGGATGATAACTTGTAACTGAGGAAATCCTAGATCTTAAGAATTAGGTCTTTTTCATGGGGTGACTAGCCCACTAACTTATTATATGGTCAGGCTGAGGCAAGCACTAGGCAGCTTCATCAGGCAATTTCTAGGGCTTTTTGGAAGCCTGTTGATTGAAACAAAATTCAGGCTTGCATACAAAAATCTGATAAATCTGTTCATGAATATTGCAATTAACTTCAGATTATTTTTAAAGAAAATTCTGGTTTTCCTTCAGATGTTGGTTCCACCTGGGTTGCTTTTAAGTCTATGTTTATTAATGGGCTGAGGACTTCCTTGGTGATCTAGCGGTTAAGACGCTGTGCTTCCACTGAAGAGGGTACAGTTTCAATCCCTGGTTAGGAAACGAAGATACCACACATGCCAAGCAGTATGGCCAAAAAAGAGAGAATTAATGGGCTGAACTGGGAGATTTCCCTTTGTGAAAAATACCGGGATGGAATGAGAAACTATGTCCACTCTAGATTTAGGTTATAATTAAGCTCTCTTGCAATCTAGACATGTCACCTAAAACCACTAAAATTCTCAATCACTGATTCTAACAAATGAAGACCCTAAACAAAATCAAGATTCTTCTAGTTTCAACTATGATTGCAAAGAGTCAGGAAAACGTAGATGAGATGATTACAAATGTACACATGTCAGGCACTTTCAGCCTCCTAACCAGCTTCTCCATCCCTCCCACCAATTCTCAATGGCAGGGCTCTGAGGAACTGCAGGGGTTCTTACTGCAGAGTAACCCTCCTCTTACTCTGCTTGGAGATACATTGCTCCAGATTGTGGATGAGTCCCGTGGACAACAGAGCCACACTCTCTTTGTTCAATCTCGCTACTGCCAAACAGCCCCTGCCTTGGAGTACTGAAATAGTTCAGATTAGCAGGA
Source organism: Oryx dammah (assembly GCF_014754425.2). Lineage (NCBI taxonomy): Eukaryota > Metazoa > Chordata > Mammalia > Artiodactyla > Bovidae > Oryx > Oryx dammah. The sequence goes on along the minus strand of NW_024070209.1, from coordinate 88,026,594 downwards.
ATCTCTAAGAAACCTCCAGACATTTCTGTCTCTGAACCTATCCCCTCTTGTTCAGGCCCTTAGAGAGACACACACCCTTTTTCCTTACTTCCTCCCCTGCCATTTATGCATTAGGCTGAGACTTCTTAAAGAAGTATCACGCCAGAATTTCTTTCTCTTAAAATGGGGAAATCATTCTAGAAACTGAGAGTAATCATAAAAGCAGCCAACCAGGTGAATTAATTAACCCTTTAACATCTCTTATTTGCTTCATCTCTGAGGGTAATAGGCTGATTGAGGAAACAGGGATCATTTGGCCCTGTTGAATCAGCTAACAACAGGTTTGCCTCCTTAAGGGCAAATCGCCAGCTGATGTTGGCAAATTCAGTATGTGCTTCCCATCAAAGACTCAAGGAGAACCTCAAAACCTCTTCCCAGAATTAATCAATCTCCTTTAAACAAAGAAACCATTCAAGACATAAAGCCCATAATAGAAGATTCTCAAGCTCAAGTCCTCGTTTTCCTTTGCACTGGACCCTGGAATACCTAAGGACCAAGGGTGGAGGCTTTTTCAGCACTTCTGAGCAATAAACAACCTGCTAACCCTGGAGCCCCTGTTGTTTCTAACCCTTACACATTTCTAACATCCATTCCCACTGGAAGAAGATTCTTTACTGTAATTGATTTATGCCGAACAGTCTTTGCTATTTCAATGGAGAAGCTAACCAGTATCTTCTAGTTTTCACTTGGAGAGAAAACAATTCCCCTGGACAGTAATCCTCAGGGTTTTACTGAAAGTCCTTATTCCTCACAAATCCTGAAGGCTTATCTGGGTGATATGAAGGTCCCAGGGGCTCTGCTTTGTTGCAGTATATGGATGATCTGCTTCTTTGCTCTCCTTCTTAAGCCTCCTCACAGAAAGACACATCCATTTCCTAAAATGTTTAGCCTTAAAGGTACATAAGTCCACTGAAGGAAAATTATGGTTTTCCCAAACCCATGTTCAATGCTTAGGGCATCTGATCTAAGAGCAAGGGCTACCCCTAGCTCCAGACAGGCTTCCTGGTTTCCTAATTCTCACAAAATCCAAAACAAAGCACCAACCTCAAGGTTTTCTTGGATAGTTGTTTAGTGCTTAAACTGGGTTCAGAATTTCTCTCTTACAGCCAAACCTTTGCATGTTTTAAACAACAACGCTGATTTAATTTTATAAGAAGAACCAGAGGGCATGGCCTTTAAGGCTTTCTAGGGGAGTTTGATGAGCCCACCTGCCCTTGGACATCCCAAATGTCAGATTTCCTCCTTTCCCTTTTGTATATGAAAAGGAAGAGGATGCCCTTGGGGCACTCACTCCAAAACACAGGAACTGCCATTGATCATTATAGCCAACCATGGGACACTGGAGCACAGGGACATTCCCTTAAGAGCTACTGTGGCCGCTGCCCTTTTGGTTAAGCCCACTGGAAACATAGTTGTGGGATCCCCTTTAACCACTTTTGTGTATGAAGTCCTTTTGTTAATTGCTCCTCCCATAACATTTTGCATTATAATAACCTTAACCTTGATACATTTCTCCCCTCTGTTACCCAGAAAAAAAACCTTATGACTGCCTAACACTGATGGACGTTTTAAACTGCCTGATGGACCATTCAAGTTCTGGCAAGTGTATGGGTTTCGTGGATATAAATATGTTTTAGTCATGATCTGTATGTTTTTGCACTGGACTGAAGCCTTTGCTTGCAGGCAAGCTACTGCCTTTTTTGTCTATAAAGTTCTTTTTTTAAAAATTATCCCTACCTGGGGAACTCCTCCCTGACTTTGTAGTGAACAAGGACCCCATTTTACTGGCTAAGCACTTAACAAGTCTGCACTGTCCTGCCCGTGTTACAGCACTTTCACTGTGCTTACCACGCTGTCCTCTGGTTTAGCCAAACACACTAACAGCATTGTTAAAACTCAATTTCAGCAAAATCTGCAGAGACCCTCAAAATATCTTGGTCAAAAGCATTGCCATTAGCCCTTCTAAACCTTATATCCTCCCCTTTGAAATGCATAAACTCTCACCCTTTGAAATACTCACGGACACCCAATGCACTTGGTTCCCTGCCTCTTTTGACCCACAACCCAACAATTATCTCTGATAATAGAAGAGATACTCCAGTATTTCAAAGAACTAATTGCTTCAATTAAAAATGTGATTTCAATGTATTTTCAACCAGTGCACTTTCCCTCATGGACAGTTACTACTGAGCCAGTCTTGGGGAGCGGGCTGTCATCTTCCTTAGCTGGTATAAAATGCCAGCTCCATGCTTTGTGTTCTTTAGACTGTCTTCCCCTCTAACAATTTCTGAGGCTGTGTTGTTATAAAACACAGTCTATGATAGAGCAGGTTTCCACATGCATGAAGTTAGTCTCCCTGGGACCCACCCCAGACCTCCCAAGTGACTCATGGCATCTTCCTCTTATAGAAGCCACCCTTAGAGAGTGTTTGCATCCCTTGCTGTGATTACAGCTGATTAGTTATTTCCAATGTGTTTGAACTTCACCAGACTTACATCTCACAGCAAAAGCAAGGTCAAGTTCACACAGTCATCTGTAAAGGCATCATCCAGACTTATGTCCCCTGAACATACACCCTCTTTACAATCCTCTCAGAAGCCAAGTATTTAACAGAAGTGAAGCTTGAGATTTTTCTCTTGATTCCTTATTATGGGTATTTGCTGTTCACACTCAAGTGTGCAAGGGCACACACTTACACAAGATATTAAAGTAGAGTAGTGCCTAAGGCTTGGCAATTCTTAATGGCTGAAAAGAATAGCACTGGCTATTTGCATGGGTCAGTGGTTTAACACTGTGAACAGGATTTTCTGGACAGACCTGTGGGATAAAATACCCACCCGATGCCAGAATAAATGACAAAAAAGGCAAACAAGGAAAATGGACCATTTTCCATACTGACTTCCTAGGAACAGAGGTTACCAAATCTCCTAAATTTGTCTTAGAATAGATAAAGAACCTTGGATAGTTGCTCAAGCTTAATGACCTAAAAGAAAATCAAAGTTTTGATCCTGGGCTCTCATGCTATTGTGTTACTATCTTTTTGCATTGGCCTGTGAAAAATAAGGAGATCTCTCTGCACCTCAGTTTCCATATCTGTGAAATCAGAGTTTCCATTAAATGACATCTCAGGTCCTTCCTAGTTTCAAAATCATGGGGAATCTCTCTAAAATAGGTTTTTAACCCCTTGAGACCATGGGTCTTTACAAGAATCTGATGAAAACATGGATCTTGTCTTTGTTCATGCTTCATAAACACACAGTTCATGGAGAGAGTATGAAAGGAGATTCAGAGAACCCCTGGACCCACTGTGGGGAATGGGCTTAAAACTTTTGGCTTTAGGAAGATATCTCTAAAGACTATCTCTCTGAAAAAGAAGCAAAAGATACCGCAGCTGGGGAAGTATGGAAATCTGAAATTTTAGTTTAGAAATAAATATAGTTATCTCGTTCTGAGCTTTCAAACAGTGAGCCATACTTCTGTATAATACATAAAAATTTAAAAGATGCAAGATATTAAAGCAAGATTCATCACTGTGATCCGCTATGAAAGCTGGATCTGAGGCCAACAGAAAGTGCGGAGTCAGACTCTGACGGATCAGGTATTATGCAAATATCCACGGCTGCAGTGAATGAGTCCTGTGTTTTCCCCAGATGTTCCACCCAGGTTCCAAAGCAGGAGGGAAGTTGGCTAAGGACCAAATCACATTTTTATATTCTTGTAAGATAGTGCCAGGCACTCTGATCATCAGCCCCATACTGGAGGCGTCAAAGCGCCACATCATGGTAGGATAGCCCTACATTCAATCCATTTTACTGCAGGCAGAGCAAATAAACTGAGAATTAGAGCACTCAGTGACTCATGTCAGAGGTGCAAATTGAAAGTCAACGCTTGTCCTGCATATAATCCAGCTGCAGAAGAGTTTATAGGGCAGAATTCTCCACACTGAGTGCTGCCACTGCTTCCTGCAAGGACAGCTGTGTGTGTGTATGTATGTATGTGTGTGTGTGTGTGTGTGTGTGTGTGTGTGTGTAAGTGTGAATGTGCATGAGAGTGTGTGAACATGTATATGTGTGTGTGAATTTCTGTGAGAATGTGTGTTGTGTGTGTGAGAGTGTGTGTGTGAACTTGTGTAACTGTGTGTGCATGAGAATGTGTATGTGTATGAGTGTGTGAGTAAATGTGAAAGAATGTGTGTATGTGTGTATGAATTTGTGTGAGACTGTGACTGTTGTGTGTGTGACTGTGTGTGTATATGTGTGTGAGTATGAATTTGTGTGACAGTGTGAGTGGGCATGTGTATGTGTGTAAGTATATGTGTAAGAATGTGTGTATGTGAGTGTGTGTGTGTGCATGTTCACAGCTTAAAACAATACCACCCATTCCAGGAAAACAGAAAAAGAGAAAGGGAGCAAAGGTTCTAATTCATTTGTAAATAAATGCAAGAATAATTGTCAAAATTGTAGTTGAACTAGTGATTTTGAGTTATTTCCAAGTATGTTTCCAGAGACACAGTTTACCAGAAATTTCCTGCCATCTCTTCAACCATCTCTCAGTTTGGTGTGTTTGTCCTGTTCAAATATCATTTTTCAAAAGAAAATGTTGGGGTTTAGAGATCTTTGTTCCTCTCTATTTAGCAACACTGTCATCAGCATTGAAGGTGAGGTTAACACACAGGAGTCTGTCCTCCACTAGACTATAATATACGTAAGGATCAAGGTTCTGCAGTCTTTATTGGTGTCTCCTCAGGACACTGGTCCAAAACTAGTCACACAGGTGATCATAACTGTTTGATCAATTGAATTAAATTGTTGCTCTTTGGCCAAGAATGAACTGTGACGGCAAGAATCCTGGCCAAGGCGCAGAACACTGAGCTCGACTCCTGCCACTCACCAGCTACTTAGCAACTTCCTTGACTTTCCCTGACCTCAATTTCCTTATTTGTAAAATCAAGAGTTTGAATCAAATGTGAAATACAAGGCTCATTTTGCTCTCTGCTCCTCTGTGAGCTTGTCACCAAGAATACAGCCTCAGAAGGAACTCAGCCTGAGACCACCCTTTCTGAGTATTTCTTTTCATCAAAAGGGAAGTAAAGAAATGGGCAGTTCTTCAGGGAGTGTTTGGCCCTGGCTCTGTGTATCAGCTGAGGGCTTCACTGTTTCTCAGTGGCTTCTGATTTATGTGGAACCAAGACCAGTTCAGGAGATCCACTGCCTTCTAAAGGCCCTGGAAAACTGCTCTCTGAAGGCACTGTGTCTGAAAGCTGCACTTAAAGGGCATTTTGCCTTGGGAAGAACAAGCGATTGTTGAACTCCACGGGGTAGTGAAATTACTTCTACGCAGAGCAGATTCTAGCAAATTGCAGTTCTTGGACAGTGGATTCCAGGGCACAAGGGCGGAGATTTATGGGCTTACTTTCTTGAGCCTACTTGCTGACAAAGGAAAGAAAGGTAGAAAGAGGAGAATGAAGGGAAGAGGGTTAGGTGTTGAATTCAGGAGCTCTGGTATTCCGCAGGGTCTGAGTGCCACTCAGAAGCCAAAGCAAGAAGTTTTGGGCGGGAAACTAGCATCATCTGTCACCAAAAGCTCTCTGTCCATGCACCCTTGGAGACACCTGCTGCTGACCTGGGCTCTGGCTCTCCTGGCTGGGTTCCCGTGGTGCACTTCTACATGTCCTAAATCGAAGAAGCAAGGGATATGGTGGGGGGCATGGAGGTCTGCGCATTCCCGGGATAAGAATTTATAGCAAAAATGGGTAGCAGTCATTTCCTGTTGTTAGATCACTTACCACCATAGGACTGATGAGTGAGAGCTGGTAAGAAAGGCAGGCCAGAGTCATATTGTGTTCTAAGCAGAAGGCGCCTGGGTTCCACCCTGGATCTACCAGTGAGACCCTAGCAGCCCTGGTCAGGTCCTTCTCACCTCTGAGAGGAACTGATACACCAGTCCCGGCAGCAGGGAATCCAAGACCAGCAGCTTACAGCTCTGTGGTGCCTGGATGCCTCCCAGCAGCTCCTGGGGTGGGCAAGTTGAGGGCAAGATCTCACTGTGCACGTGGGGCAATGGCTGGGTGTGATCCGCCCCGACCCTCCTGGAAGCTGTGGCATTAGCCCTGGAGCTCAGCTCTCTGGAGTCAAGATCTAGAAAAATGACCAAAGCTAGCCGAGGGATAGGTAAGTTCCAGAGAAGGGGATGCGGTGGAGCTGAGGTCCCATGACTTAGCAGAGGGGTAGGGGCTCTTTCTAAGCCCCCATATCAACATTCTGAGCATTTGACCTCAAGTGGTAAACTGAGGTGACATACAAGGTAGACGTTGGCCTCAAAGAATCTTTGATGTGCTGACGAAATCTTACTTGGCGGGAGGGCGGCGGGAGGAGAGGAAGCAGTGCTCTGGCAGCTCAGTGTAATTATTTCCCAAGAGAAACAGAATGCTGTTTCCTTCAAACAGATCTGATGTCCTTGTGCCCTATAGCCTCCGCTGGAGATAATTGCAAAGAAAACTTTCCCAAGGTGATCTGGGCTTTCGGCTCTCCTTTCAAATCGTCCTGCAGAAGGCCTTTCATGTGTTTATCCAAGCACCCTGACCACGTCCTTCTCTGCTCAGTCCAGTAGTTTTAGAAGTAGTTTTTTGCTTTCAAAAGTGGCCCTTTCAAGGAGTTCCTCAGCAGAAATTTCAGCACCAAGCTGTACACATGTTTATAAAATGTCACTTCAAGCCATCAAACTGCTTCTGAGGCTGAAAGAAGGCGGGGTTATCTCTGTCTTGGAGTTTTGCTCATTGGCTGGGGGTGAGGGGGGGGCGGGTGCTCATCCCAAAGGTGGATCAGACACGAGGAAACAGGGAGCCACTCCCACTGGTTCACAAGTCCATTATTTCATGAGCACAGAACCAGCCCCATGTCTGGGCCAAGTTATGGTCTACAGAAGAATCAAGACGCTTGCAGAATGAAGGGAGAGGAAGACATGAGTAACAGTTACAAGAGAAGAACTCTATGAGGAAGGTCAGCAGAACAGGTCGGGGACCCCAGAAGAGAGGTGACTAGAAAGGGTCCAGGTGGAGCCTCTAAGGATAAACACAGCTCTTTGAGGTTCTTCAGCATTAAAAGATGGTGACCCAGCTGGAGTGTGTCAAACCTGAAAAACTTGATTTCTAATATTTTCCAGAGTCCTTCATGGGAATACTCCCAGTGAATAAAGCAGATTTCGAGTCACCTGTGTGGCATCACTGAACTCAGAGTTGGGAACTCACACCTGGTAGGTAGCACCCTGTTATGTCCACATGCAAATGCAAGGGACACAAATACCTTCAAGATGCTCGAGAATAGGAAAATAATTAGGAGGTGATGAATATAAGTATTTATTCTCTTTGTTTTTATTATAGTTCATTTAATTATAAATGCTTATAATCTAATTTGTACAAGTGACTGTGTTTAATAACCAGCTGCCAAAATTGCTGAAAATATAACAATCAGCTCTCCAGAACACCCCCAGGTTATCCCTTCATAAACCTAGGTTCAAGCTGCCATCCTGTCTCTGGGGGATATTATACTGTCTTCCTAACCAGGCCTCCTGCCTCCGTGTAGCCACAGTCACCCCTGATTAAAACTCTCTGTTACTTCTCTATGGGTTTTGGTTCCCTCCATAATGTGGACCTCCTGCTTCTTCACTGGGGTCCCCACCATCGCTGCCTCCAACCTGCCATGCACACAGCACACACCTCCCAGACTCCCCTGTTCCCCGATCCCTGCTGCTGGGAACATCGCCTTTGCCCCTTCTTTCAGATCTCTACTTGGACATGACTTCCTTTGGGAGACTTTCCATGGCCCACCAGACCCAGAAGGGCCACCCCGCCTCACCTTGTGCTCCCACAGGTCCTGGGCCTGAACTTGAGCAGCACATGTGCGCTGGGTGGTAGGTTGTGGTTTATAGCAGGGCTGAGGGCAGCAGGCCTGGAGCAGACTGGCTGTGACTCTTGGCTCTGCAGCTCCCCAGCTCTGTGTCCATGGAGCAGCCACTGCACCTCCAGAGCCTCTTTCTCTCCTATAAATTCAGGCAATTCCAGGCTCTACCTTGGAAGGTTATTATGAACCTCGAGCGATTTTGCATGCATCCACTGTGTGCTTCAAACAGACCCCAACCCACAGCAAGTGCCCCCAAGCAGTAACTCAGACTGGTCCAGGTGCCTATAGTCACCCCTTTGACAGGTCATCATGGGAACTGGGTGGTTTCTCTTCCTGCTGAGAGTATAGCACTGAGTTGGGACTTAGCAGGTACTCAGTGACTACAGAAAGGAACAATCCAAAGAATGAATCAGGAAGGGAAGAAAGGGCTCCGTGTTCCCTCCAGAGAGCACACCAGGTGCAGAGGCCCCGGGTGTGATGTGCATGCAGCTGGTAGGACAGGAACATTGTTGCCAGTGGACGGTCGCAGGAGGACTTAGGTAGGGCCACGGGGCAGGGTCTGCTTTCTGAGGCATCACTTCTCTTCCATCGCCTCACAGCTTGAGCTGCTACCAAACAACAGACACTTATTTTCTCCCAGGTGTGGAGGGCAGAAGTCCAAGACCACGGTCTGGACAGGTAGATTTCCAGAGGGGGCTCTCTTCTGAGCCCCTCACTGTGTCCTCACATGACCCTGCCTGGATGCATGCACACATGGAGAGCTCTGTGTCTCTGCCTCTTCTAACAAGGACACTAACCCTATTTGTTCAGGGCCCCATCTTATGACCTCACTTAACCTTAAGTACTTACTCACAGGCCCCTTTCCCAAATATAGTCATACTAGGGGGTTAGAGCTTTGATATATGAATTTGAGGGGGATGCCAACGTTCAGTCTATAGCTCCACCTTCCCTGCTGCCCCAGGCACCCCATTCCTCCATCCCCGCTCTCATCCCCACCCTCCCCACTCCTCATCCCCACTGTACACACAGGAAGGACGGATGCTGCTGTCCCAGGTGCCATCTTCTGTGTGGGGAGGTGAAGGGGCAGAAGTGCTTCATCAGCTCTCCCAGCAGGACTGCTGCTCCCCACACCTCAGCTGATGGCGCCTAGCTGCATCCACTGCATCTGGAGCCTGAGAATTCGGGGTCTAGTAACTGGGGACTTTGTTAGCCATGAACTGCTGAGAGATGGGAAATTGTGATTGGACCATTCAGGTACCCAGCCTTTCGGCTAAAATCCCCTCTTGGGGGCCTGCCTATGCCTCTGCATGTTCAGAATTTTCCAGCCAGTTCCATTCTGTCAAGCAATTATTTACAAATTAGATTTCCAGGGAATACATGGTCAGAGAATGCTAGTGTTACACATATACATAAAAACAAATTACTTTTTTTCAATAAAAGACAAACCATTCTCCAAATAACCGGTGTCATCAGGAAGCATAGGGACCTACCACCCTGTCCACCCACAGCTGGGAGCATTTATCATTCTTTCTCTCCCTGATGGGAGCCGGGAATGTCTACAGAGCAAGTCACAGTGAGCCATGATCAATGACCTCTCCTCTTAGGCTATCATTTAACAATAGTCTCTTCCAATTATTTTCTTGATTCAAAATACCCGAGAATGTGGTAAAAATAGGAAGCATTTATTCACAGTTTCAGGAGAGCTACAGGCTTCCCAGGTAGAGCTGGTGGTAAGAAACTGCCTGTCAATGCAAGAGACGTAAAAGACTCGGATTTGATCCCTGGGTCGGGAAGATCCCTTGGAGGAGGACGTGACAACCCACTCCAGTATTCTTGCCTAGAGAATCACATGGACCGTGGAGCCTGGCGGGCTACAGTCCATAGAGTTGCGGAGAGTTAGACAGGCTAAGGTGACTTGACCTGCAGGCACGAGAGCTATGATGACTGCTTGCTCTGAAGTGTCCACTCTTTGCAGGAATTTGTTAGGTCTTAGGAGCTAGCTTTAGGCTATCATCAAATATCTAGTTACCCACCTTCCCCGTAACAGAACTTCAGTATTACTTATGTCCATCCGAAAGGACAAGGTTTGCCTGTCTGTCTGCAGCTAGGCATGGCCCTCTGAGCTCCCATCAAGGATGTGCAAGATAAATGTGTGTAGGTGGGGCCAGCTAGAGCTTCCAGAAAGGCTGCTTCATAAAAGCAAAAAGGAAGGGAGTGACTGTCCTTCTTCCTCTTCTCTGCTCTCCGGAACATGAATGTGATATCTCCAACATACACACAGATATTAATATCTGGGCCATGAGGTCACCTTGAGACTGAAGCAAACCATGCATTGGGCTGGTGGAGCAAGAAGACAGAGGAGCCTGGTCCTTGATGAGTACAGAGTGGCCACCCCAGCCCTTAGCTGCCAGCACCGACTCCTTTAGGAAGAGAGAACCAGCCCTTATCTCATTCAAGCCCCTAAGAATCTGGGTGTTCAGTCATAGGCAGTCAAACCCACCCCTAACCAGAGCCATGCTCTGCATACCTCCTCTATGCAGTCAGAGACACCTGGACATCAGAAACCCGCAGTTCATCTAAATGTAGCACCTTGCTATTCTATTATTGATACATTCAAGAGCTACCTGTCGAGGTTCTGTTTTCTATGCCCCACAAAAGTAAGTCTGTCCCCTAAGGCTCCCAGTGCAGTTTAGGATGTAAACTCAGACTTGGCTTTATTCCAGTATAAGGCAACAGGTCCCAAACAGAATGAGTGTTACCTGTTAGAAACTTGTCAATGTCGAAGTATCAGAACTGGACACTACTTGGTCTTTTCTTCCTTTTGAAGGGCTCGGGATAGAAATTTGGAAAAAATGTGACACAGAAAGGTGTGTGTGTGTGTGTGTGTGTGTGTGTGTGTATTAGAGGAAGGAAGAGAAACAGGAGAAAAGTGTGAGACTACAAAGAAATACAACTGAATTCACGTCTACGATCAAAAGCACCATGGTTCTTACTAACATTAACAGTTAAGTGCTAACTCATCTGCACTTAAGGGCTGTTAAAACTCCAACCACCATAGCAAAAAATTTAGTATAACAGCTCAACTCCATATAATTTTATTATTTTCAATAAAACGAAATGTTAAGTGTATAACTAGAAGTGATTGAGTTTTTATGTTTACGTAAGACTTTTCACATAATTAGACTCACCAATATATAAACTGCCATTTTCAACACAGCTTCAAGTTTGGGTGTAAAGAGTAATCACCATAATCTTAAGACATAGCTATACAATTTTAGGAAACACCCAAAAAACTATGAATGCCCCAGTTTTAAAAAAAATGTCACTTTCATATTCCTTTGATGATGCCTATTACTGAACTCACATATTTCAGTAAGCATCATACAAAATAATATTGCAATAGCAAGTATAAGACCCTCCAACACACAAGCGTAGGTCAGAATCAGTAATCAACTTGACCACACACTTACCCTGAAATTCCACAGTATTTTTCAAGAGCATGTTAATGGCCTCTGCCTGCAAGAGTGTGAGGCACATGCTCTTTTTTCCAAAAATCAAAATGACAATAATTAAACCAGGCAGCTGCTGCCCCCAGTAATATGACAACCTCTCCCTGCTCCCTGGAACTTGCTGGAATCCCTCTGCTTGAGCTCATCTCATTCGAATTCGCTGTGCTCTTCCTGTGCCCCAGCAATCTGGGTGAGTTTCCATCTCTCAGCTGAATTATTCAGATGTTTTCCCACAACGGCACTAGCAGTGCTCGTATAACTAGTTTCTAAATCAACAGTGAATTACATTATTGACAATCTGAGAGGATTAATTAAGAAATCTGTCAGGAATGACGCTATGAGAGCTGGCTCCTATTCAAGTCAGATCCTCAGTCTTTGAGATAGAATCATACCTGATGAGATTGCAGAAGTGGAAGGGTGGGCTATGACACCAGATCTGGGGGTGAAGACAGCTCCCCTGGGCTGAAAGGCAGAGCGAGGGTCGGCCAGAGGCAGAAAACTGTGCCTGCACACGCGCACGCGCACACACACACGTACACCATTGCTGGCTGGCTTACATCAACTAACTGAAGTGGGGCTGCGAAAGAATATGCTATACAAAGTAAAACACTCTTCAATGTGTATGTGTCGTGGTTTATTCTGTGCACAGATTCTGGTATACAGGAACGTCATTAATGAGTCGGATGCTAATTTGCCTTTTTGAATGCCTGATCCCAACATCTAGGGTCTCAAGGCCCCCAAAATAAGCCACCCTGGAAGCTTCCTTTGGCTCCTTGCTATGAGAAAGCAACTTGTCTATCCCTATCTATTTTTTTTCCTTTCCATATAGCCTTACAACCAAACCCCAGCATATAAAACACATAAATTAATAAATAATCAAAATATAACAGTATTTCACTGTCTGAATTAATGAATTAAATTTGAGAAAGTTTGAGAGTCTGCTATTAATAGATAAAGCAGCAATGTTCCTGCAAATTTGCAGTAGATACCATATAGGATGGAAAGCCTGAGTCCCCAACGAACTGGGTGGCCTGGAGCCTGTCTCATCTCCTCCAAGGCTTCGTGTTTTCACCTGGAATGATCCCTGCTCCGCAGGCTGCTGTGGGGTGAGATCCAAGTGGGGAAGTACGTTGGAAGCTTTCTGAGCATGCTTGCTACCCAACACACAACTGCAATATCTTGCCTTGTATCACCTTCGAAACAGCCTTTCCAAAAGCACTGTCTCTGGTTTAAAGAACCCTGAGGCACCTAGAGCTAAGGAAATATTCCCAAAGCGCAGAGTTCTCAGAGGGTGGACTCACCCCCACACCCCAGCCACTGGACTCCCCACTGAGGCCAGTGCCCAGGGTAGGGCAGGTGGGTGGGAACTGAGTTCCTGTGGGTAAATGAGAGTCTCAGAGGGGTGAGAGTCTCAGAGGGGGCGGGGGTGGGGTGGGCTTGTGGGGCTAGTGGGGCTAGGGGGTGGGAAGATGGGGAGGGAGGTGTTCTGGGAGCCTCCTCTGGGGAGGAAAGCGCAGGAAGCAGTGAGATGTGCAGATACAACTTGTGTCTAGGAACACTGGGAAGCAGTGACCAGGGTCCATGCCAGAGGGGCCAGACGGGCGGTGAAAGACTGATGGGGACAGTAATACTGACCGTGAGAGCCACGGTCATAACAGCTGACACCTACTGAGGGTGAGCCACGGCTGGTCCTGCTGGAGGTCCTGGCCATGTATCGATTAATCTCATGCTTGCTTCACCATGTGACAGGTGAAGAAATGGAGGCTCAGAGGGCTTTGTGACTTGGAACTGGTTGTAAAGTGGACTTGGAGAGTCTGAGGAATAAGTAAGGAATGTTTCCCCTTTCCAGAACCTTCCATGAAGCTCTCTCTGCCCACGGAGTAGCCTCAGAAGTGCCCGAAAACCATCAGAGAGACAGTTGTCCCATTCGCAGTGAAGTTCACATGACCTGGGCTTTCAAGGCTGGAGCCCACTTTCCTGGGACTTTGCAAAGACAGTTCCTACATCTTGTCTCTTCTTCCTCCAGACTTGGCAGTGCCAGGAGCCTCAGGAGTTGAAGTCAGTTTTGTGACCTAGTGTTCTCCGAAGTCCTCATGAGTCATGTGACAGAACCTAGGACAAAAAAGAATGAAGTTTGCTTGCACACAAACACACATACACACTCACACGCACACACACAGAGAATAGAGTAATGTGTGCGATGCCTGCATGGTTGGATTCCAGGAGTGATTATTATTTTTTTGTTAACTCTACACATTTTCAAATGTCCTACAATGACCACTTATTATTTTTGTAATCAGAAATAAAATAATCATTTTTTTAAGATGATATGTAACTACAACAAGCTAATAGATAGTCATGGTTTCTGAACCCCAGAGATGACAAAGCTGTGAAGCACAACTTTAAAAGAACAGACCAACACAACAGAAGCACAACTTAAAAAGAACAGCTTAAAAAGACTGGCTAGCTCTGTTGGTAGAGCATGAAACTCTTTAAAAGCACAGAATCATCAAGCCACAGCCTTGACAGATCTTAATCGTTATACTTTGGGTAAATCACGAATAACCTTCCCAAACCTCATTCTGCCATTGACACGAAGGACTCGCAATGTTTTCTCAATAATTTCACTGAATTTCTCAAAGGACAAACCGATTATGTAAAGTGCTTTGTACAATGTAAGGGTACCCATATTGTCACTACTCTTGCTGATCCTGTAATACTAGTATTAGTATTTGTGCTCATATTCCTATTATTGATGTATTATTGAGGACACTCAGAACAAAATATATTTAAAGGTTTTCTTTATATGAAAATCTGAACAAAGATGCTATTCATTCTTTGAGGGCTGTTATATTGGGAATGAAAATAAAGTAAGTCCCATCTGCACGTCTGAATTTTATTGATACTCGTTGTTGTTCAGTCGCTCAGCCGAGTCCAGCTCTTTGAAACCCCCATAGACTGCCACACACCAGGCTTCCCTGTCTTTCACCATCTCCTGGAGTTCACTCAAATTCATGTCCATTGATACTCATTAGCCTATTGATAGAGATTCAACTGCTTAAAACCAATCAATTAAATGAAAAGCTTACTCAGGGATCCAGAGAGAAAGGAAATAGTTTCCTCACATCATTCCTCCCAGTTTTAGGATGAAAAATCTACATCCTTTAGCCCAGATGGGAGGTCTTTATGCAGGAACAGAATCTGATGGTAAGGAGTCTCTTCCCCACAGCAGTTGGCAGTTGTCCTTGGTCCTGATGCTCTCTTTGATCTATCCAAGTGAAAAATAGCCACCCTTAGCTAAACTGGAAAATTCTGAAAGAGATGGGAATACCAGACCACCTAACCTGCCTCTTGAGAAATCTGTATGCAGGTCAGGAAGCAAAAGTTAGAACTGGACATGGAACAACAGACTGGTTCCAAATAGGAAAAGGAGTACGTCAAGGCTGTACCCTGCTTATTTAACTTCTATGCAGAGTACATCATGAGAAACGCTGGACTGGAAGAAACACAAGCTGGAATCAAGATTGGCGGGAGAAATATCAATAACCTCAGATATGCAGATGACACCACCCTTATGGCAGAAAGTGAATAGGAACTAAAAAGCCTCTTGATAAAAGTAAAAGAGGAGAGTGAAAAAGCTGGCTTAAAGCTCAACATTCAGAAAACAAAGATCATGGCATCCGGTCCCATCACTCTATGGGAAATAGATGGGGAAACAGTGGAAACAGTGTCAGACTTTATTCTGGGGGGCTCCAAAATCACTGCAGATGGTGATTGCAGCCATGAAATTAAAAGACGCTCACTCCTTGGAAGGAAAGTTATGACCAACCTAGATAGCATATTCAAAAGCAGAGACATTACTTTGCCAACTAAGGTCCATCTAGTCAAGGCTATGGTTTTTCCAGTAGTCATGTATGGATGTGAGAGTTGGACTATGAAGAAGGCTGAGTGCCGAAGAATTGATGCTTTTGAACTGTGGTGTTGGAAAAGACTCTTGAGAGTCCCTTGGACTGCAAGGAGATCCAACCAATCCATTCTGAGATCAGCCCTAGGATTTCTTTGGAAGGAATGATGCTAAAGCTGAAACTCCAGTACTTTGGCCACCTCATGCAAAGTGTTGACTCATTGGAAAAGACTCTGATGTTGGGAGGGATTGGGGGCAGGAGGAGAAGGGGACGACCGAGGATGAGATGGCTGGATGGCATCACAAACTTGATGGACACAACTCTGAGTGAACTCCGGAAGTTGGTGATAGACAGGGAGGCCTGGCGTGCTGCGATTCATGGGGTCGCAAAGAGTAGGACACGACTGAGTGACTGAACTGAACTGAACTTAGCAAGGGTAACCCTTCTCGGAAAAACTGCAAATGTCCATTTCAAGTAATGATGGTCTTACATATTATACATTATTTACACATAAACCTAAAGTATAAAATATTTTTAACCCTACACTCAAAACATAGAACAAAACATATTATGCAGATTCTTTTTAATTTAGGACCAAAAAATGCCTTTCTAGTGATGGGATCTTCCCATTTCAGACATTTCTTAAAGACAAGAGACTTGTTATTAAATACTATTGATGATACTAGCAGTGTTTGCATGGTTGTCAATTTCATTAATCTTTCAAATTAGGTATTCATAATGGGTTAATGAAAGCAAAACACTTCATTACATTATTCGATGTAATTTTATGGATATTCTGTTTAGTTGATCATGTTAGAGTCTCTTGTCTTAACATCTGTTAAGAAACATTATACTTTCCAAGATCATTAGGGATGTGTGAATATCAAACAGCAGGAATAACGATCCTCAATTGGCCCTGAACTCTGATCAGTGGACATTAGGCGGTTTCCACTTGTGAAGGACTAAGCCCCTTGAATGTTTGATACAAAACCTTGAAATTCACAAAGCTGACGGAGAGCTTGAGAATTGCCTTAATTTTTAAAAAGTGATAAATTGAATCCTGGTTTAGGAAATAGTCACTCCCCTACTTCTTGAAATAGAGCATACTTTTTTACCCTACTGACTAGGGGACTGGCCAGCTACTCGTTCTGCCAATGGGATGTGAGCAAACAGGAGCAAAGGTTTTAAACACGCGTGCCTGGTTAGTTTGTTTGTTTGGGGTCTTTTTGTGCTCTTGCGATGCAGTGTGAGGGGAATATGGCTCAGATAGTCCCTCCCCTTTAGTGTGGACTCCTCAGAGCACGCCTGAACCTGACCGGAGCCTGGAACAAAGCCTGGCCAAGCTAGTAAGATCAACAGAACCTCAGTCAACCCATGGACCCACGTCTGCAGCCCATCAAGTGTTTGCCACCAGCCACTGCGATTTTAAAGCTGTTTGTTACAGCATTATTAGGACAACAAAGGAATAACACAATGGCAAAACTGTTTAACGATTCTGTTTAACCGTTCATTGTTGCAACAGGATCACGTACCATTCTGAGGTTTGATCTCTGAACAGTACAAAATGTCTGGTTCATGAAATCTTGGCACTGATACCAGATCATTTTGGCTAAATAACTTAATCTCATGTGCGCTTCAGTCTCTCATTCATTCATTTATTCAGTCAGGCATTCACACACTCATATAACATCTATTTTCAAAGTTCTTTCCATGTTCCAGACACTAAGCTGACTGCTGAAAACAAAATGAGGAATGAAATACATAAGATGTATATAACTCAAGGAAATTACATTCTGTAAAATGGGTAGAATCCCCACCACCACCTGTCTACCAACTTCATGAGGCTGGACAAATGAAATCAGATTATGGACATGAATGTGCATTGAAAGCCAAGAGCAAATATTAGGGAATGTTACTTAGAATTTCAGGATTTTCACTAGTTAAAAATCTTGACCAAATTTTTAAAGGTCCATGAATCTTACCTACAGCTTACCTTACCTTACAAAGAGTAGTACCTACAGCTTTGAAGCCGTTATCTTATTGTATATGTGTGTGCTAAGTCACTTCAGTCTTGTCCAACTCTTTGCAACCCCATGGATGGTTGCAAAGCATGCCAGGCTTCCCTGTCTTTCACTATCTCCCAGAGTTTGCTCAAACTCATATACGTTGAGTCGATAAGGCCATCCAACCATCTCATCCTCTGTCATCCCATTCTCCTCCTCCCAGGGTCTTTTCAAATGAGTATTGGAGTTTCAGCTTCAGCATCAGTCCTTCCAATGAATATTCAGGACTAATTTCCTTTAGGATGGACTGGTTTGATCTCCTTGCAGTCCAAAGGACTCACAAGAGTTTTCTCCAGCACCACAGTTTGAAAGTATCAAATTTTCAGTTCTCAGCCTTCTTTATGGTCCGAGTCTCACATCCATACATGACTACTGGAAAAACCATAGCTTTGACTATACAGACCTTTGTCAGTGAAAGCAAACTAATTGAAACTGGTCTCTGCTCTTTTCTGCTAATACCACCCTTGATCTTTATAACTCTTTGAGGTATCTTATCATACCCCCCCTTTCACAGGTGAGGAAATAGAAACTCAGAAATTCACTTACTCAAGATTCTGTTTCCAGTAAAAAAAAAATCTAAACTAAAATCCAAATTCAGATCCATTTGCAAAACATTTCTCCTTTGCATCAAAATTCACCATTTTTTAACTTAAAAAAAAGCACACATTTTAACAAAGGAAGATCAGTAATTACAAGGAGGAGTTTTCTGGGGATAAACTCAGCTGATCCCACTGCCAAAATCCACAAATACTAAAAGAAAGTTGGGAAATGGCAACTAGGAGTTTCATCTGCCTTTTTTTCGGCTCTGTCATGTTTCTTATGCTGATAAAAACCTTGCACACACATCCTTTAAAAAACAAATCAAAAGGCCCTTTGTTAGATCTGAAAACAACCCAAGATTTTGTCATCCCCTCTCAGAGCCCTAAAAACCCCATCCACAGCTGCCTGGAGAGGATCTTTTGGTTATCTCAGTTTAGTAAGAAGCATAAATCTCAGTAAGCTACTGAAAGCATGATTTAAACAAGCAAGCCCAGTGAAGACTTTTTTTCTTTAATAAAAAGGTAGCTTCGGTAAAGGACCAGAAGTTATCAGAGCCGCCAGTGAGAGCATGTTCCTTGAAGCTCCAAGAGGAGGTGGGCTGGAACCCGTGCTATGAAGACCACGGCCAAACTCAGCCTGGATATTAAACATGAAAGAGCATCACAATCCTGACAACTGTCTGGATGCGTCCCTTGACAGCAGTCACCTCTGAGCAGTGGATGGTTGGACCCAAGCCACACAATCCCCAAAGGAGCCCACAGTGAGAGCTGCCAGCTCACTCAAGGTGCCCACACATCTGCGATGGCAAAAGAAGTCATTTTCCACATCAACTCAAAAAAGGAAAAGGGTAAGAACATGGTGCTTCCACAGCTCCACAACAGGACACCTGGTAGGGTGTAAATGGTGGGGCTCAGCCCCACCAGCCCCCGTGTCCATCGAACTCTCTCAAGACTCCGTTTCTCACACGTGCACCCCTCTCTCACCTCAGAGGGGGGACCCGCCTGTGTGCTCTTGCATCAGGAAAGCTGTCTGCCCCCAGATCTCGTGTTCAGTGGAAATGCCTCGCGGAGCCAGGCCATCCGCTTCACGCCTTCAAACACAGCCCAGTTGCATTTGCTAGTTTCCTCTTCTTGTTTAGCCCATCAGGGAAGGCCTGCTGCCATGGTGGCACCTGCCACAGCCTGGCTGTTCTGCTGCGCCCAGCCCCTGCCCTCACCTCCCTCCTGGTGGAACCCGCTTGTTGGGGTGAACATCTGTCCTTCCCTCTTTTCACTTCAAAGGGCCACTCTAGAAGCTTCATGGTGAAAAGTCAGGGCGAGTTTTCCTGGGAGAAAGGGAAGAACAAAATGTTGTTCAAACCCATATAGTAGAAAGAATATGGGCTCTGACATGAGACCGAACTGGGCACAACTTCCAGCCCAAGACCTCTGCTGTCTGGTGGCCCTGGAGCCTTAGGTCCTCCTGTACAAAGCCAGAGAGTTAAGGGAGAGAGTGTGGGCCATGCCTGGATGTGTGGAAAGTACTCACTACCTGGTAACAAGTATTAAGTATTTTAAACGCTGTCAGGTCACAGAGGGGAGGCTTGTTTTAAGCAGCTTAAAAGACAACCAGCACTCACCATGTGCTTTTCATGGGCCTGGCATTGACCTCATTTCATTTAACCTGCTCAACAATCCTCTGCTATCAATGTTGCCGTTATCTCCATTTTCCAGAAGGCGATGCTACAGTTCTCCTTGGGGAAGTCTGCTAGGTGAACGCACCCCTGAGTCCAGGGAAGCCGAGCTCTTCCCTGGTGGTGGGGACAGAGGAGCTGGGAGGCAGGGGCTGGGGCATCCACGCTCGCGGGAGCCCCTAGGGGACCAAGTGAGGACCAGGGAGGTGCGAGGGGAAAGGCATGCAGAGGGGGGCCGTGGGGGCGGCGGAGATGGCAGGGCAGCTCTCCCCTGGCTGCCAGGGACCTGGCTCTGAGCCTCGCGGACTCCGAACTCCAAACCTGAAGCTGGTCCTCAATGCCAGGAGGGGAGAAACTGCTTCACTCGACAATTTATAGGCTCAAAGCAGCACTTTAAATATGAAGAGCTTTCGTGCGTGAGCCCTCCTGCTTGCCCTGCTGTTGTTCTGCCGCTAAGTCATGTCTAACTCTTGCCCTGAGCACTTGCAAATGTTAAGGTCTGTAGATTCCAACTTCTCCAAGAGCTCATGCCACGTGCTCAGTTGTGCCCAGTTCTTTGTGACTCTATGGACCATAGCCCGCCAGGCTCCTCTGTCCTTGGGATTTCCAAGGCAAGAGTACTGGAGTGGATTGCCATTTCCTTCTCCAGGGGATCTTCATCACCCAGGGGCCCAGCCCTTGTCTCCTATGTCTCCTGCACTGCAGGCAAGGTCTTTACCCACCGAGCCATCAGGGAAGCCCTCCAAGAGCCCGGGCACTTTGTCTTCCTCCACGTCTATCCTAAAGCACTCGCCTCGCTTTGCTAATGGAAAGAATACCCTTCAGGAAGGCTGAGTTCCCAGAGGGACCCTAGTATTCATTCTATTGTTGCAAATATCTCTTCACTCATCTTGGCCTGAAGACAGACGGCTACTTCCTTTGGTACAATATATAGGAGCACACAGCAGAGGAAAGAGAAAATGAATCCAACACCATGCACAGAGAGAAATGAGCACCATGATCGACAACAGTGGAATTTTTTTCGTGCACTGATAAACAGGAAAGGAGTTTGGG
This sequence comes from Oryx dammah, assembly GCF_014754425.2. NCBI lineage: Eukaryota > Metazoa > Chordata > Mammalia > Artiodactyla > Bovidae > Oryx > Oryx dammah. The sequence continues at coordinate 88,005,915 of NW_024070209.1, read as the reverse complement.
TTTCAAAAATCCACTGATTTCCTTGCTTAGCCTAGGTTGTGTATGGAAGAAAACAAAAATAATTCTGGGCTCCGAAAGAAGGTGGAATATTTCTGCACTCAACACTGGGCCAGCCTGGCTTGGTCCCAGACGCAAAGAATCCTCGTGTCCCTTTTTAAATAAAAATAAATAAAAGAAAGTGGCTCAGTCCCGCTGGGGAGTGTCAACAACACGTTACAGTGGAGTGGGGAGGGGGTGGGTGGGTGAGTGGTGCGAAACGTTTCGCAATCTCTAACAGCAGCCCTGTTGTGAAGCCAACAGCTGGAGGAAAACACAGGTGTGTGTTAACACAGCCTGGCTCTTCTCACCGCCCTGCCCGCTGGCTCGGGGGGATGCTGGCCTGACCTCAGGGTCACAGCTGACCACAGAGCGAGGAGGCAGGCATAGGGAACAGCTGCACCCAAGCAACTGCCCCTGTAAGGGTCACAGCCCTGCAAACTGCCCCCTCACCCCCCCGCAAACTCCCCAAGTCTCCTACCCCAGCAGCTCCTGATCCACCCACAGGCCAGCTCCCGGACCAGAACTGGGTCCAAAGCTCTGTCGTGAGATTGCAGCTTGTCACTGAAAGTCTAACGATCGAGAATGGACACGGCTTCTTGGGGAGCTCTGGGAAGTCCCACACCCAAGCCCTGGCCAAGCTCTGAGGCTCGGGTGGGTCAGCGTCTCCGAGTCCCAGCCCTTAACGTGGCTGAGCAGAATCTAGACAGTGGGTTTAAACATCTCTGAGAAGCAGCCAGAGAAGAACCACAGTGTTCCCATATCTTTCAGCAGGGGCCCGGGTACCTGGGCCTAAAGAACCTGGAGGGATTCAAAGATATGCAGCTCTTCCGTGACCCTACAAAGGACGAGAGTGAAGGGATGTACCCCACCCCACCCCCCCAACTTGGTTACCTCCTTCTACCAAAGAGACCTTTGGGAGATCTTGCAGAAGTTTCATGGTTCAGGGGTGTAGAATTTTTTTCCAAGTGAACTTTAGTTTAGTCAAAGGGATTAAAAGAGTTGGTAGAAGGTACTAGTATCTTCATGATCATTTTTTTATGTGGAAGACTGTAATTCCATGAAATGATACAAATTTTTAAAAGATGAGACCCTGGCAGTCTTGAATATGTTGCTGTTGTTCATTCCCCAGGGCCTCTGGTGAAGCCCCGGCTTCTTCCCTTTAATGCAAAGTTTCTAGAGCCAGAGGCATCCATGGGTCCACAGGGCTTCTGAAATCAAGTGTGTTTACTCTTTGCCTGGAAACAGAGCTGCCACAGCTCTCATCAGCAGCAAAAACAGGCTAAAAGGTGTAATGGGCCACCTCTCCAAAACCCGGGGAATGAAGCACCTGTTTGTTGAAGGCAGACCGCCCCTCACTCGCCTTCTCTTTTAGGGATGGACTCATGAGGACTGAATGCATCCCCACATCCCCATCTCCAACTCTCTCTCTGCCTTCCCTCCCCATCATCTCTAGGGCTCCTTTTTCTGAAAATAGATGCCTGGACTGAACACAAGGCACAGAGGTGGGGGAGTGAGGAAAGTCCCAGGGTGCCCAGTGGTTGGAGGTGGCATCTCCTGAGCTGCCCTCCCTTCCGGGGGCCCCTTCCGGCCACCTCCACACCACCCCAGGCTTTCCCTGAGCCTCAGAGAGAAGGCAGCACCAGTCTCCCCCTTCATTAACTTCCATGTGGAAGAGGTGTTTCCTGAGCACCTGCTGCAGACCTGGAGTAACTTACTGGCTGCCCTGCTCAACCCACACCGGCAGCCAAGGACTCAGATGTAGAATGATGAGAAGACCCAAGAGCTGGGCTTCCCTGCTGGCTCCATGGTAAAGAATCTGCCTGCCAAAGCAGGAGAGACAGGCTTGATCCTTGGTCCCGGAAGATCTCAGATGCTGCAGGATCGCTAAGCCCAGGCACCACAACCACGGAAGCCCACATGCTCCAGAGCCTAGGCCCTGCAGCAGGAGAAGACTGAGCATCACAACTAGAGAGCAGGCCCGCTCCTCACAGCTAAAGAAAAAGCCCCTGCAGCAAGGAAGACCCAGCACAGCCAAAAAACGAATAAAATTATTTTTAAGAAACCCAGGAGCTGCCATTGGGACATGAACTTGCACCCACGCTCCAGCTCGAGGTCAGTCCTGAGAAGCCCTTTGCGAGTTTCCTGCTCTCGCGTGGCTGCACCAGCTCCAGAGGGTGCTGGCCCTGGCTTCTGGCCTCCTGCCACCCAGGGTGGCCTGGGAGCACGCGCGGGAAGGCCCAGACGGCGCCCTGAGCCATGCCAGGTGTGGGCTTACATGGATCCTCACGCTGCCACCTAACTAAATGCGAGCTGTGTGACCCTATCTTAGCGGCTGAACCTCTCTGACCTCGCTTTCCTCGTGTAAAAACGAGGATTGTTCTGTATTCCTCTGAGGGTTGTTGTGAGGATTAAAGGGAATGATTAGGTAAGGCACATAACCCAGGTATTCAGCGCCCAGGACAGTGTGATGGCACCTTGTTCTAGCATCCCGGCATCGGGATACAGAGTGGACAGGCGTTGCCATTCGGTGCCTGACCACAGGTCCCTGATCCAAACCAGTGAGTGTGGTGCACTGAAATAAACAAGGAGCAAGAACGGGCCTCACACTAGGTAACAAGGCAAAGCTGGCTTGGTTGTGACAAGACAGTTATCGTATGGTGCCAGCAACAGCTGGGGCTCTTGGCCAGCAGACAGGCAGGCCGTCGTGCATCCTGAAATCAGGGGAGTCCATAAATGATGCATCGAGAGCAGAGAGAGCCACAAGCCGGAGCCTCAGATCAAGAACATCTATGCAGGCAGAAGGACTTCACAGAGAAGGCGGTCCAGCCATGCAGGTGCCCCGACCGCTCAGGCCTGGGACAGTGCGCCCCACGCAGCTCTGCCCCAAGGCGAAGGCGGTCCAGCCATGCAGGTGCCCCCACCGCCCAGGCCTGGGACAGTGCGCCCCACGCAGCTCTGCCCCAAGGCGAAGGCGGTCCAGCCATGCAGGTGCCCCCACCGCCCAGGCCTGGGACAGTGCGCCCCACGAAGCTCTGCCCCAAGGCTGTGGCTGTGGCTTGCACAGAAGAAGACATCCATGCTGTTGCTGCTGCTAAGTCGCTTCAGTCGTGTCCAACTCTGTGCAACCCCATAGACCGCAGCCCATCAGGCTCCCCGCCCCCGTCCCTGGGATTCCCCAGGCAAGAACACTGGAGTGGGTTGCCATTTCCTTCTCCAATGCATGAAAGTGAAAACTGAAAGTGAAGTCGCTCAGTCATGTCCGACTCCTAGCGACCCCATGGACTGCAGCCTACCAGACTCCTCCGCCCATGCGATTTTCCAGGCAAGAGTACTGGAGTGGGGTGCCATTGCCTTCTCCAGAAGACATCCATGGCGACCTTTAAATACACAATGTTTTATGGAATAAAAATAGCACGTGATCCCATCGGCAGTGCTCTTTATTCTACTATTAAGGGGATGTAAGGTGACTCCCAGGTGGCTCAGTGGTAAAGAATCCACCTGTCTGAAGATAGGCAGAAGACACCAGTCTGATCCCTGGCTTGGGAAGATCCCTTGGAGGAGGGCATAGCAACCCACTCCAACATTCTTGCCTAGAGAATCCCATGGACAGAGGAGCCTGGGGGTCTACAGTCCATGGGGTCAAAAAGAGTCAGACATGACTCAGCAACTAAACCACCACCACCAGGGGATGAGAGAAAGGAAAGGGAAATTCCCACCTCCAGCCCCTAAACCTAAGCCTCTCCTGGTGGTTAGGGCGGGTCCCCAGCAGCCAGCTCAGGCACCTGGGATCCTGGCTCAGCTCCCCGGGCTGGAGTTCCTCCTCGGTGATCAGCAGAGCCTGTATGCTCTCTGTTCAGAGGACACCATGCGGGGAAGGGGGAGACCCGGGCCTAGCGTTCTTTCCCTGTGGACCTTTCCTCTTCTTGCCTTCAGCCAACTCCAGAACCTTCATCATTCCAGCAGTTTTGGTCTCATCGGTGAGGAGGGGATGCGCCCAGCACATGGGAGGCAAAAGGGTCTTGAAAATAACTCCTCTGGCCTGTGTGCTGTTGGCTCCCAGCATCCCTCCACCTTCAGATCCTGTCTATGAGATGCTCCGCAGATGCTCTGTGATCCACGAGGTGAATCCTGATCCACTAAGAGATCCATGATCCTCTAGGCGGTTCATCATCCTCTAGGTGATCCACAAGAGGCTAGGTGTTCAGTGACCCAGTGGATGATACATGAGCTACAGGTTGATCCTTCAAAGAGCTTTATAGTTATGCTCGTGGGCTTGGGGTGTAAACAGAGGAATGAAATCTTGCTCCACCGCTGTACCAGCTGTGTGACCTGTGGAAGTCGTTTAACCCTTCAGGCCTCGCTTTTCTTGCTGTAAAACGGGGGGAATAAACTCTGCTTGACAGGGTTTCAACAAGGAGTGAATGAATTAATATCAGTAAAGTGCTTAAGCAAAGCTGACATGGAGGAGGCATCATAACATTTGTTATATTTTTGGTGCCAGTTTCAAAGTAAAAGGAAACTCCAAGTTTCAAAGACATACATGCAAACTCTTAATGAAAATTATTTTTATTATTGAGAGTGGGAAGGGGTGTATAAAATGATACATTTATCAGATAAGAATTCTCCCTGGGAAAGGATACTGTAATAAGGGAAGGTAAAAACTGGTTCCAAGAACATATCTGTTCTGGTGCGCAGTCCTTTCACACATCTATTTTGGGTGAGGTGATGTCACTTATTGAATAAGGAAGCAAATATTATAAGCCCTGGAAGTTATTTGGAAAATCCAGGGTAAACCAACAGAAGATGAAATTTCCCATTGGCTAAACCAACAGGAAGTTTCAATCAGTCTTGAATTTCCTCATAAAATGATTGAAAATGCCCTTTGTTCCTATTCCCCTTTGCTACCAATTTAAAAGAAAGAAAACTGGGTCATGCATTCAACATGAGAATGAAAGAGGTTACAAAACAAGCCCAGGGTAAAAAGAGAAGTTTTCTGACAGCCGGCATGGCCTCTCCAACCCTAAATGGTTTATAAAAGGAGCACAGTTCTGTCTAGGGTGGGCAATTATTTTGCAGGCCCAACCCGCGAAGACTTTGTTTCAAAAAGAAGCAGGCTGTAGAAAAGCAGTTTACCCAGCCAAGACCGCAGAACCCAAATGTGTTCAGAGCTCACGCTTTTCTTTCCAGGCGGAGGGGGGTTGGAGATAGTTATCTTTGGAAGTGTGGTCAGTGGTCAGCGTCGCAGGGCTGCACACCCGTGGGTGTGCTGTTCAAGGCTCTGCTAACCCATGAAAGAACCCCACGAGTAGAAAAGCAGAAACAGCAGTTACTCTCACGGGTGTCACTCAGTCGCCACCTTAACTGCCATGCCCGCTGGCGAGAAAGACAGAGGGGCCGTCAGTCTGCTTTGTGAGCTGAACACCAACCTGCAAAGTAAATCGGTAAGATTAGCTATCCCTCTCCTAACAGACAGACGACTGTCTGCAGCAACTCGCGTCAACCTCCTGGACAGGTTGCTCTGTCTCCAAAATGCAGTTGATTTTTTGTTTGTTTGTTTATTTTTAATTGATTTATGAGTGCTTTACAATACTGGTTTGATTTCTGTCGTACATCAGCAGGACTGAACCGTAGGTGTACATGTGTCCCCTCCCTTTTGAATCGCCTTCTCACATCCCGCCCATTCCCGCCCCTCCAGCTTATCACAGAACCCTCTCACCGAAAGAGCCAGGCTCTTTCCCGTGTGTCGTATTCATTTCCTGAAATTCCCCCATTCCTTTTTCCAGGCTCCTTGATGGGCAGGTGGCCCTCCACCCTGACTTCTTAGAGACAGCATTCTACCTTCACCTATTATTTCAGTGATTTTTTTTTTTTCTGTTCACAAAATTTTTATCAAGTGTGGACCCAAGGTTCATGCTCAGTGTTCTAAAATCAGAAGCTACATATTGCAAACTTCAGAAACGTAATGAAGTAGTAGATTTACTTCCTAACAAAAGTGTGTTCTTGATCAGAGGAGACCTTCTCTGGGGGCCAAAGTCAAGTCACTGCCAAATCCTCCATGTGTCTTGGTGCATGGAGGCAGTCTACACATGTGTGTCAAATTGCCTACTTAGAACATGTATTACATATATGATACGCAAGCACATAGATATGTAGATTGTCTTTGATTTAAATTTATCTTTTCCAAATTACATTAGAGCCCATACTAAAGGAAAATGAGCATTATCACTCTTAATCTTATAGACCAATGAGAAGATATTAAGTGCTATGAGCAGCTTTCTTTTTCTTTTAGCTGTTTTATTTGTGCTTACTATTATCAGAGGCCATATAATGAACTTTTCAATATGGCAGGCCCATTTTTAACATGGTGATGACCACAGTTGAAGCTGGCTGGTTCAGACCTTCCTGATAAATTAGAACAAATGTATGGCTTCAGGGCAGATGAGGGAGAGCCATTTAGAAAGAGAAAGAAAAAAGGCCCTCACACAATCTTAAAATATGACGGGGTTGGGGACTGATCATTCCATCAGAACTTCTAAGATACAAGTTTTCCTGAAGAACATCCCTCCAGGACCACGGTAAGTTTCCACAGAATGGCCAGATCCACACACTATCAGATGAATCCTTGGGTACCAGATGCTGCCAGGCCAGAAAGGGAGATGGAGCAGAGACGATGGAGGAGGCTAGGGTGACTCTGACACCAGAGAAGAGAGAGGAGGTAGGACAAAAGAGCACATTCTTGTCATGATGTAAATAAGCCACAATTGTGGATGAATTGTGGATGAATTGAAACAACACTAACCAGGAAGAATAGGAAGAAAGAGGAAATTGAGATTCCCAAATAAGCATTTGATAAGCATTTCGTGAATGCTTTCCCTAGAAAGGGGAAAAAAAAAAACGAGCCTTTAAAAATAAAAAAGAGACTCAGATTAAAAAAAAATTTTTTTAACATCAAAAAACACCCAACGGCCTCCATCTCTTAACGCTGTTATTCAGGCCCCTCGCTGCTATCAGCCTTTTTATTTCAATGTCATCTGTCATCATTCTTTTCTCTTTCTCTTTGATTCAGAGATTAGCCGAGCATATTAATACATATGTTTCCCACTTCCTGCCCACACACTTTTATCTGAACTTCTTCAAGGCCTCACAGTGAGACAAGGGCAACTTCTTTAAAAACCAATGTGATTTTCCTAGCCAGCTGTCTGGTCGTCATTTCCTGTTGTCATTTATGGAAGGCACAGATGTCTTCCTTCAGTCCACAGAGGTGGATTGAGCTTTGGGAGAGATGCCGAGGATCCAGATTTGGACAAGGCAGCAAAGGACTTGACTTTCAAGGAGCTTGTGTTCTAGTTGAAAGAGACAAATGTTAAAGAAACAAACAAACATGCAGTTATTGTAGAGCTTTTTAGTAAGTGCCCCCAACTGGATAACACAGGTCATGGCGTGGACTGGAATCATATCAGATGAGACTGTTAGAACCAAAAAGATGAGAAGGCACTGGCTGTGAAATAATTTAGGGGAAGGATATTCTAGAAGGAATTAAAAATACAAAACCTTTGGCTGTCAAGAACAAGCTTGACACATTCAGAAAAAGAAGGGTACAACAATAACAAAAATGAAAAGGGGAGAAAAATGAAGGTAGAAGCCAGATTGTGTAAGGCTTTCTAGGTCATAGCAAGAAAACTGAAATTTACACTCGGGGCAATGGAAGATCATAGGAATATGTTAAGCAAATAGTGACACACAATGTCTGCATACCCCACTCTGGGTAAGAGTGATCTCTCATCCATCACGATATTCACCATCAACCTGTCACCTAAGCCTCTGGCATCTTTATGATGTGCGGTCATCCTATCCAAGAATATTGACTACTCTCTTTTAATTCTACATTTGTACTTTCAGGAATGTTTTATAGTTTTAATCATAAAAGTTTTGCACATTTGCATTGAAACTATTTATTGTAACAGTGTCTTCCCTTTCATTATATCTTTTAACAGAATATTGCTTGAGGGGTGCTTGTGTATATGTCTATATAAAATGCCTGTTATTTTCTGTATGTCAGTTTCATATTCTATATTACTAAATTATCTTATGATTTTTAAAATTGAAATATTGTTGTTTCACTATCAGTGAAATAATCAGTCACTAAGTCGTGTGCAACTCTTTGCAACCCCATGGACTACAACACACCAGGCTTCCCTGTCCTTCACCATTTCCCAGAGTTTGCTCAAACTCATATCCATTGAGTCAGTGATGCCATCCCACCATCTCTTCCTCTGTCATCCCCTTTTCCTCCTGCCCTCAATCTTTCCCAGCATCAGGGTCTTTTCCAATGAGTTGGCTCTTCACATCAGGTGGCCAAAGTATTAGAGCTTCAGCATCAGTCCTTCCAATGAATATTCAGGGTTGATTTCCTTTAGAATTAACTGGTTTGATCTCCTTGCTGTTCAGAGTGTTCTCCAGCACCAAAATTCAAAAGCATCAATCCTTCCGTGCTCAGCCTTTTTTATGGTCCAGTTGTCACAACCGTACGTGACTACTGGAAAAACCATAGCTTTGACTATACTGACCTTTGTCGGCAAAGTGATGTCTCTGTTTTTTAATACTCCATCTAAGGGCTGGAAGAAGCACAAGCTGGGATCAAGATTGCCGGGAGAAATACCAATAACCTCAGATATGCAGATGACACCACCCTTATGGCAGAAAGTGAAGAGGAGCTAAAAAGCCTCTTGAGGAAAGTGAAAGAGGAGAGTGAAAAAGCTCAACATTCAGAAAACTAAGAACATGGCATCTGGTCCCATCATTTCATGGGAAATAGATGGGGAAACAGTGGAAACAGTGTCAGACTTTATTTTTGGGGGGCTCCAAAATCACTGCAGATGGTGACTGCAGCCATGAAATTAAAAGACACTTACTCCTTGGAAGGAAAGTTATGACCAACATAGATAGCATAATAAAAAGCAGACATTACTTTGCCAACAAAGGTCCATCTAGTTAAGGCTATGGTTTTTCCAGTGGTCATGTATGGATATGAGTTGGACTGTGAAGAAAGCTGAGTGCCGAAGAATTGATGCTTTTGAACTGTGGTGTTGGAGAAGACTCTTGAGAGTCCTTGGACTCCAAGGAGATCCAACCAGTCCACCCTAAAGGAGATCAGTCCTGGGTGTTCACTGGAAGGACTGATGCTGAAGCTGAAACTCCAGTACTTTGGCCACCTCATGAGAAGAGTTGACTCAGACTGATGCTGGGAGGGATTGGGGGCAGGAGGAGAAGGAGATGACAGAGGATGAGATGGCTGGATGGCGTCACCGACTCGATGGGCGTGAGTCTGAGTGAACTCCGGGAGTTGGTGATGGACAGGGAGGCCTGGCGTGCTGCAATTCATGGGGACACAAAGAGTCGGACAGGACTGAGCGACTGAACTGAACTGAACTGAAGTTTGTCATAGCTTTTCTTCCAAGGAGCAAGCATAATTATTAATAATTTACAATATTGTGTTAGCTCAGGTGATTTTGTTATTTGTATCAAAGTGATTTGGTCATACATATATTTATATGTATATGTCTATATCCTTTTTTCAATTCTTTTTCATTATAGTTTATTACAGGATATTGAGGAAGAAAAGAAATACACAACCCGGTGCCAAACTCTGCCACAAATGGCATTATTGCTATGCAGGTTACCTGGAGATGAAGGACAGTTTGTTAGGATGCCATTCAGAAATTCCATTTTTAATAGACTCCTGATTCTGTCCCCAAGAAAAGAGCTCTGGGCTCATACTTGACTTGACATATATTAAAAATCTGTTTGGAAGCAAACTGTTTTTAAAGTACCTTTGATTTTAATTAGCATTTTAATTTTAAGAAAGGACAAGAGAACTAAATAAGAAGCTTTTTCCATTTGAGTGTTGAAATCTGTACCATAATGTTACATTAAAATCATTCCTGGTGTGTTAATTAATAATTATCTTAGGAATATTGCAAATATGAAAGGCCACAGTGACTCACCAGCTTCATTTGAGCTCAATTTTAAAATTCCATTAATTCTTGTTACCAGTGACAAGATCCATTTAATTCCTTAAATGTGTCCTTTTACTGCACATAGGGCCTTTCATCTAAGTGAATTCATTGGCTGTGACAGACCCTAAAATTCGTTTTTATATTTTGAAATGCATTTTGTCAAATATTTTGCCTATCCTTAATTTGGTCCATGCCTAGATTACAGATAACTCTGACTCTCCTCTCCACGTCTGCACTCGTGGATGCGAGGAACTGAGGTTGGAAAGAGCAGGAGCAGGGGCAGCAGGGAGAGAGTCAAGTCGGGGTGCTCGGTGAGCTTTCAGTTGTGACCCAAGCTGGAAACAGAATTCTGTGCACAGAAGCGGCCTCTACTCTTTACATTTAGGAGACAGTAGTGGGATGGGCAGGATAAAATCACCTGACATGTTAAAAAGGTAAATTTGGAGACTTCCCTGGTGGTCCAGTGGTTAAGACTTCGCTTTCTGATACAGGGGGCACACGTTCAATCCCTGGTCGGAGAACTAAGATCCCACATGTCTCTCAGCCAAAAAAACCCAAATGTAAAACAGAAGCAATGTTGTAACAAATTCAATAAAGATTTTAAAAATGACCCGCATCAAAAAAAAAAAAAAAAAACTTTGAAAAAATAAACTGGTCACTATTTGTAGCACTGCTGCTGCTGCTGCTAAGTCACTTCAGTCGTGTCCAACTCTGTGCGACCCCATAGACGGCAGCCCACCAGGCTCCCTGTCCCTGGGATTCTCCAGGCAAGAACACTGGAGTGGGCTGCCATTTCCTTCTCCAATGCATGAAAGTGAAAAGTGAAAGTGAAGTCGCTCAGCCGTGTCCGACTCTTCGTGACCCCATGGACTGCAGCCCACCAGGCTCCTCCGTCCATGGGATTTTCCAGGCAAGAGTACTGGAGTTGGGCTAGGAGACACTAAAAAAGCTTGGGTGGGGCTAAAGAAAATGTTCTCCCAGTCTGATCTTAAAGTATTAAAATATTTACAGTATTATTTTCAACAAGACATGCCACAAATCGTAAGTGGTAAGATCAGCATTCACATTTGTATTTAATCTGCTGGAAGACGAGGCGTTTTCTGCAGTCAAAGAAATAAAACTTCAGAGAAGTGAAACATCAAGAGCAAAGCCAAGGCAGGCATCAAGCAGTTGGCCCAACTCACAAATGTCTCATCCGTTAAATTTCCATCTTCTCATTTCATATCTCTTCTGTTTGCTAAAACGATAATACAAGTAGGGGCAGCTCCTAGTGATTGGAGAACACGTTCTGCTTCTGGGGCTTTGCTTTATGCCCACTCCTCCCCTCTTGTCACCCGTGGTATTACAGCGATTTTCATGTAACCCATGAGGGAAATCGAGGCTCAGAAAGATGAAGGCCGTTACCTCAGGTACATGGCATTCTCACCCAGGTCTACCCTTCCCCCCTGTAACCTGTTGCCTGCTGGACCAAGGTTGTTGATGTCACCAAGGAAATGTCAACCCATTAAGGAAAAGCGTGGAGAGCATTGCATGGTACCTAGGACCCAGAGCAGGCGCAAAGCCCAGGACCGCAGTGTTGAAGGTGGTTACAGGAAGGACACACACCTGGTGTGGCCTGTGCCTGCTTTAACAAGTAGGGGACAGTGAAATTGACTCCAGCCCAAAGTTGTCAGAAAAAAAATGCAGGACCCCCAGTTCAGCTTGAATTTCAGATAAATAACAGTTTTCTTTGGATGAGTATGCCATATGGAATACTTGAGATGGATCTATACTAATAGCTTGGGTTTCCCAGGCGGGTCAGTGGTAAAGAACCTACCTGCCAATGCAGGTTCAATCCCTGGGTCAAGAAGATTCCCTGGAGAAGGACACGACAACCCACTCTAGTATTCTTACCTGGGAAATCCCATGGGCAGAGGAGCCTGGTGGGCTATGGTCTACGGGGTCACAAAGAATTGGACACTACTGAAGCAACCAAGCACACACATACTAATAGATATTACTGTTTCTACAAAATTCCTATTGTTTTGTTTGCTGAACATGGCAACCAGTTTCAAGACTATCCTTGGAGAAAACTGGAAGCTTCTGCCTCAGCCCCTTGTTGCATCAAGCAGCCATATAACAAGGCTGAACTGCTCTGTTGGACAGACCACATGGAGGGCATGGTGAGTAGGATCGCTGAGCCCAGCCAGGCAGCCCACCCTACCAAGGTCCCCATTACGTGAGAGAAGCCATGTGGAATGGTCCAGACTGGACCAGCCCCCAGTGAACACCACTGAGCCATCCCAGTCTACACAAAGGGAACAGAGAGTGATCAGCCTGAAATTGTGACCCACAAGATCATAAATGATAAAAAGATGGACAATGTCTTAATCACTGCGTGGTGGGGTGGCTCACTGGGCAGCAACAGATAACCAAACAGAAATGAGAAAGAAAAAAGGAAGAAAATGGAAGTCGAAGCTAAGGCCCATAGTCCCAGAGGAGCAATGAAAATCTCAAACATCTCTGAGTTACTGGAATCTATGCAACTGTTTATTCCACATCAATTTTTAAATTAAAGTGTTTAACTTACTGTAGCTCGACCTTTGCTTGAGCTTATTGAGTGAGAGTTTTGGCATACCAATATCTTTTTTAAATTATGCCCTGAAACATAAAACTAATTCTAAGGCATGTTTCTCAGCCTTCACCTCTATAGGTCTTCCTTCTTACTGCATAGTTAGTGCTTTTTAAAAAATAAATTAGAATGGCTTGTTTATGAGCCATCAGCAGCTGTTGATTCATTTGCTAATTAATGATTCAGACAAAATCAGTGTGTAATACCCAGTGATAACCAGTTTATAATTATGAGTTCTTTCCTTGTCATAAACCTTACAAATTACAGACAAGTTTAGAATTTTTGCTCGTCGCTGGTTACTGAATAGACTCTTTGAATGATTCTGGTTGTTATTTTATCAATTACATGCAAGCAAGAAACCTGGATCTCTCTTTTCTTCCTTATTCATTATCTCCCAGGACCGGTCACCACTTGTAGAACCTGCCCCATAAACAGCCTTCAAATTTATGCAGCACATCACGACAATCTTAGTTTAGGACCAAGATATCTTGAGAGTCCCTTGGACTGCAAGGAGATCAAACTAGTCAATCCTAAAGGAAATCAACCCTGACTATTCATTGGAAGGACTGATCCTGAAGCTGAAGCTCCAATGCTCTGGCCACCTGATGGAAAAGACCCTGATGCTGGGAAAGATTTAAGGTAAAGGGAGAAGGAGGCAGCAAAGGATGAGATGGTTAGATAGCATCTCTAACTCAATGGACATAAGTTTGAACAAACTCTGGGAGACGGTGAAGAACAAGGGAGCTTGGCACGCTTCGGCCTGTGGGGTTGCAAAGAGTCAGATATGACTTAGCGACTGAACATTAATCTTTCTTCTGGTTGTCTTTTTACCATCCTTATACTCTGCAGTTGTTTAAATAATGGCTCCCCAAATTCAAATCCCTGGACCGGGGAGTATGTGCCTTATATGATAAAAGGCAGCTATAATAAAGTGATGAATTCGGGATGGGAAGGTTACCCAGGATAACCTGGCTGAGCCACTGTAATCACAAGGGTTCATATAATAGGAGGCGATAGAATTACAGCCAGAGGGAAAGTGATGTGATGATGGAGTCAGAGACTAGAGAGACGCGCCTTGAAGATGGAGGAAGGAGCCCTGAGACGAGGAATGCAGGCAGCCTCAGAGGCTGGAACTGCTGAGATAGGGACTCTCCCCAGAAGCCCCTCCCAAAGGAACACAGCTGCGCTGACACTTTGATTCAGGGCATCTGACCTCCAGACTGGAGCAGAACAAGTGCTGGTTTAAGCTACTAATTTATTGGTAATGTGTAACAACAGCAATAGGAATCCAATACATGCCCTCAATTATTTCCTGCATCAACAGAGCCTCTTTAGGTCATAAATTTTCTCAAGTCACTCCCTAGCATAAAAACTTTCTATAAAAGCTTCCACTGGAGATTCAAAAAGTTCCTAAAAGAAGCCTGCAGGCACTGTTCCAACCCACCCTCGACCCTGGGGGCCTTGCCCTTCTCCCCTGCTCTCCGCTAACTAGCAGATGAGCCTGGACTCTTCTTCCTGTTCCTCAAGCCATCTGCATCCTTCCAGCCTTCAGGCCTGGGACAGAGATCAGAGCGTGTCTCTGTGGCTGTCCTTTCCCTCCTTAGTCACACAGGGCGCTTGCATTTGGACTGCTAAGTCACTTCAGTCGTGTCCAACTCTGTGCGACCCCATAGATGGCAGCCCACCAGACTCCTCTGTCCCTGGGATTCTCCAGGCAAGAACACTGGAGTGGGTTGCCATTTCCTTTTCCAATGCATGAAAGTGAAAAGTGACAGTGAAGTCACTCAGTCATGCCCGACCCTCAGCAACCCCACGGACTGCAGCCTTCCAGGCTCCTCCATCCATGGGATATTCCAGGCAAGAGTACTGGAGTGGGGTGCCATTGCCTTCTCCGTGCATTTGGACACTCCGCTACAATTAGCAGCAGGTTGACCCCTCCAGTCCATCCCCCTACCTTCCTACCTGCTCTGGCTCGGCTCTCATCTGACAGTTGACGCATAAGACACTGAGCCCCCAGGGGCTGTGGGGCGACATCATCCATGTGTCCCTGCAGAGCAGGGCCCCCTCACCCACAATTTGGGTGTGAAGTGAGAGAGAGAGATGCACTACTTATGTTAAGTGGCTGAGATTTGGGGGTTGTTTGTCACAACAACTGTCCAGACCATTCTCACTCCAGGTATTTCCACAGCAGCCTCCCTGGGTCTCAGGCCCCTCCTGAGGGTCCTACATAAAGGAACCCCTCCACCCACGTGCACCTCTTGTCTTTCTTCACAATAGTCGCTGCTGTCCCCAATATTGTTTTGACTTTTTCTTTACTTGTTCACCCTTGTATCCTCAATGCATCTGGCAGAAAGTAAGCCTTCAGTACATACTGGATGGATGGGTGGATGGGCAGGTGGGTAGGTGAGTGGGTGAGTGGATGGATGGTGGAAGGAAGGGGAGGGCCCACGGGGTTGACAAATGCAGGACTTTTGAAAAACTAGGAAGAAGAGGCTAACATGGCTAATGAGATGTGTAGAGATAAGCACAAATAAGTTATGCATGGTTTATATGTTATTCTAAAAATCCTAATCTTTATTTCATGGGAATTAGGAAGCCACTGAGGTTTTTGAGATCAGAATTTTACTTTGGTGGCACTGTTAACAGTATTTGGGGTAAAAAGATTGGAGGTAAATTGACCAATTTGGAAACCACTTGTAATAATAGTAAAAATGATAATATAATAAATAACAAATAAAATAATAAATAATAATTTAAAATAGTATTAAAGAATAAGTACCATATACTGACACACATATACAGAATCTGAAGAGATGGCACCGATGAATTTATTTTCGGGGCAGCGGTGGAGAAACAGACATAGGGAACAGACCTATGGACACGGTGGGAGGGGAGGGAGAAGGGGAGATCTATGCAGAGAGGAACATAGAAACTTACAATACCATGTGTATAACAGATAGCCAATGGAAATTTGCTGTATGGCTCCGGGAACTCAAACGGGGGCTCTGCGGCACACTGAAGGGTGGGGTGGGGAGGGAGATGGGAGGGAAGAGGCCTGGGAGGGAGGGGACATGGGTGTACCTATGGCTGATTCTTGTTGATGTATGACAGAAAACCACAAAACTCTGTAAAGTAATTATCTTTCCATTAAAAAATTAAACAACAACAAAAAAAGAATATGAGGTGGATGAAAATGGAGCCTATTATACAGAGGGAAATAAGTCAGAAAGAAAAACACCAATACAGTATATTAACGCATATATATGGAATTTACAAAGATGGTACAACGACCCTATATGCAGGAGAGCAAAAGAGACACAGTTGTAAAGCACAGACTTTTGGACTCTGGGAAAAGGCGAGGGTGGGATGATTTGAGGGGCTAGCATTGAAACATGTATATTACCATGTGTGAAATAGATGACCAGTCCAAGTTCGACGCATGAAACAGGGCGCCCAAAGCTGGTGCACTAGAACAACCCAGAGGGATGGGATGGGGAGGGAGGCAGGAGGAGGGTTCAGGATGGGGGACACATGGACACCCATGGCTGAATCATGTCAGTGTGTGGCAAAACCACCACAATATTGTAAAGTAATTAATCTCTAATTTAAAAAAATAAGTGAATTTTAAAAAAAGAATATGCATTATTAACATTTATTGTGTCATAAGTCTATGACAAGCACAGCACTAATAACACAATTGCATTGGAGTTCCCTTAATCTTCACAACAACCATAGGGGTGAAGAGGTATTCATATGTCTGGCTTCCCTGATAGCTCAGTTGATAAAGAATCCACCTGCATATGGGAGACCCTGGTTCGATTCCTGGGTTAGGAAGATCCCCTGGAGAAGGGAAAGGCTACCCACTCCAGTATTCTAGCCTGGAGAATTCCATGGACTATACAGTCCATGGGGTCGCAAAGAGTCAGACACGACTGAGCGACTTTCACTTTCATTTAAAAGACTTGAAAACTGAAGCACAGACAGGTCAAGTAACTTGCCAAGATTACACAGCCAGTGTGAGCAGCAGAGATACAGTTTGAAACCAGGCAATCTGATGCCAGGTCCCACGTGCCTAGCTCCCAATCTTATGCTGTGATCACTGTTACCCTCAGAGACAGTGACAGCGGACAGGGAAAGAAGAGATCCCA
Source organism: Oryx dammah (assembly GCF_014754425.2). Classification (NCBI taxonomy): domain Eukaryota; kingdom Metazoa; phylum Chordata; class Mammalia; order Artiodactyla; family Bovidae; genus Oryx; species Oryx dammah. The sequence continues at coordinate 87,989,101 of NW_024070209.1, read as the reverse complement.
ACATGAGGGCCCAGGCATCAGACACGGCTCCAAAACTGAACCACAGTGAGAACTAAGGCGGGGCAGGACCTGGCCCTTTTTAGTGTTTAACCTCTTCTCACACAAAATCTCCTGGATCAGCAAAGTAAGTCCAGAAAGAGAAAAACAAATGCCGGATATTGACACATATATGTGGAATCTAAGAGAAAATGGTATAAAGGATCTTACGTGCAGAGCAGAAATGGAGACACAGACAAATGAGTGGATGGATGCCGAGGAGGCAAGGGGTGGGGCGGGAGGAACTGGAAGATTGGGATTGACACATATACACCACTGACTTTTGTGGTTTAGTCGCTAAGTCGTGTCTAATTCTTTTGGGACATCATGGACTATAGCTAGCCACACTCCTCTGTCCTTGGGATTCTCCAGGCAAGAATACTGGGAGTGGGTTGCCATTTTCCGAACCGGGGGATCTCCGGCCACCCAGGGATCAAACCCACTTCTCCTGCATTAGCAGGCGGATTCTTTAGAACTGAGCCACCAAGGAAGGACCGAACACCGTTGATTCCCTGCATAAAATAGACAATTGATGGGAACATACTGCATAGCGCAGGGAACTTTACTTAATGCTCTAGGGTAAAGTGAATGGGAAGAAAGTCCAAAAGGGGAGGGGGTATATGTTTCTGTATGGCTGATTCACTTTGCTGTACAATAGAAACTAAAACAACATTGTAAAGCAAATCTACCCCCCCCCCCAAATTTTTAATTCCCTGGATTCTTTTTGCTGTTCTTGCTTTTGTTAGAAACCAAGCTTTGTAGCACTTTTTCTCCAAGTGACACACCCACGACCTCAGCGTCCTCACACACATGCCTGGCCATTTCTGCCATTTCACCCAGCATCTAACGGGAAACAAAGGGAGGCCAAGAGAGAACTGCAGAGAAATAGGCAGACTCACAAGTAGTAAAGATGATGAACATTTTTCTTAAGAAGTCTGAACAAGGACTAGGCTTACTCACAAAGAAAGTGAAGTCACTCAGTCGTATCCGACTCTGCGACCCCGTGGACTGTAGCCTGCCAGGCTCCTCTGTCCATGGGATTCTCCAGCCAAGAAAACTGGAGTGGGTTGCCATTTCCTTCTCCAGGGGATCTTCCCAACCCAGGGATCGAACCCAGGTCTCCTGCGTTGCAGGCAGATGCTTTATCCTCTGAGCCACCAGGGAAGCCCCAGGCTTACTCTCAGGCAATGTTAATTTCCCTGGATATGCTTCACCTTGGTCACCCTGGTTCTGATCTTGGTGGTATGTACTCAATTGCTCTGTCGTGTTCAACACTTTATGATCCCATGGACTGGAGCCCACCAGGCTCCTCTGTCCCTGGAATTCTCTAGGCAAGAATACTGTGGAGTTGGCTGCCATTTCCTCCTCCAGGGAATCTTCCCAACCCAGGGGACTGAACCTGTGTGCCCTGCATTGGCAAGTGGAGTCATTACCACTGAGCCACCTGGGCAGCCTTTGGTGGTGGGTATTGACAAATACTGACCAAAGCTTGGCGCTCCAGACTCAGGGTGAGATCAACAGAAGGTCTCTAGTCCCAGGCTCATGGAGCTCTGTCTGCTTTAGGTCATCTGTTGATTTGATCACAGGCCCTTTTTTATTCCAAACTGCGCGTCTAGGCATGTATGCCTCCATGCTTCGATCTGGGGCCGGCACTGTGGTAATGGTAATTTTTTCCTGTGGTATGCGTGAGAGTTCCTATGGGAACATAATTTAGCTGGACATATTAAATCACGTCATCAGCAGTCACGAGCCCAGTGAATTATTGATCAATGGCTGTGAAATCAAAGTGTATCTACAGAATTACACTTGGAAGCAGAGACTCATTTACAGTCAACTTTATTCTGGAAGGTCTCCATCTGACAGAGCCCTGCCCGAGAATGATCTTTTCAGGGCTTTGTGTCTTAGGCTCTTCAGGACCTGTATGCTGTCTTTGAAAGGACCGTGCAAACCCTCAAGTAAATACAAGTTCTATGGCGCTTTTCATTTCAGGCGCTTGTCTTGTATTTAGGAGTATACAGAAGGACTTTCCAGTCTGTGTATTACCTAAGCCTACCGCCTCCACTTCCACCCAAAATGACAGCACCGCCCCCTCCCCCAGATTCCTCGGCATCTGCTGAGTGATGCTGGGCGGCACCAGCCCAGGCACTGGCTCTTCAGCTTCTTTTCCTGGTTTGCGTGTTCTTCCCAAATACATCCACATGTTTGATCCCTGGCTTCTTACCCCTCTTCTCATACAGTCAGGGGAGGATGATAATTGAGCCTGCGGATGAGGGTGGTGGATGGCATTGGTGGGGTGCGTGGAGGTATCTGACCCCAACTTCTAGCACTCTCTTAGAGGGTGGGAACATGTAACATGTTTTGTTTTCTCCCTGCAGGTCTTAGTTGCACAAGAAAGGCTAGTCGTATCATCTTAACTACAAATGAAACTAACACGTGTCCATAGATGGACGGGTTAACAGCTTCGGTAAAAGCGTGGTTTGGGAGAGGCGGCTGCACACTCTCAGAGAACTGAGGTTTGGCTTCAGATTTTATGGTAATTCTCATCTTTACTGCAACCATAAGCAAGTCTCATTGTAAATCCTGTGTATTTAGTCTTCCCAAGAGCCTTGGGCTGAGGGATATGCAAATATTTTTTGATGAATGTAACACAATCCTGTATTTGGAAGACGGGTCGTGGGCATGTGATTAGAAGTGGTGGCCAAGACAGAGACCCTCCCTTCTCTGCATGAAACAGCTGTTACTCAGAGAAACTGTGGAGTTTGGGAAAATTTACGGGAAGGAGCAGGAAGAACAGGATCTCACATCGTCAGTTACATCAAGTAAACCGAGGTCGAGGACTGAGTGACACGTGCTGCTGTCAGAATACATGGCTGTGATCACTGAGCTGACAGTGTATGTATTGATGAGATTGACATAGGAAGTTCTTGTCGTAAAATTTGGGAGGATTTTCATAAAATGATCAAGATAGATGCAATCTCTGTTAGGGCCCCACCTCCCTGTACAAGGCTGGAAAGCATCTGATTCTGATTATCCTGACATCTCAGAGTGGGCTTTGCTTGAAGCAGTTTTTATGGCTTGCAGACTCCGAGAAGCTTGAATGTCCAATTTGTAGATGAACCCACAGTTGGTTGTATATGCTCCCTAGCTTTGCACCCTCCTTTTCTGAGGTAGACAGGACCTAGGGAAGGACCAGGGTTTTTTCCTTTTGGTGATTTCAATCCCAATTCTTCACTTAAACCTCTTATTGTAAATTATAAATGCAACACAAATATATAACACAGACATGCAGGTGCAACTCGCATGAGGCGGGGCACCCTGTGCCTGCCCTGTTGGAGCTGGTGGCCAATTACACTTATAACCCTCATCACGGGTGTCTCTCCAGCCCATTCAGGGAAGGACCAGTGTGGCAGAAAGAAATACCTTTCTGCCCAGCATCACCTTGGAGAAGCAGAACCCAATCTGAGTCTGAGCCGCTGATGAAACGATATTAGTAATAATGACAATAAGAGCACATCTTGTTGTGTGCTTACTGCATGCCAGGCAAGCTTTCAAACACTGCGTGCTTTCACTTAACCTTTCAACAGTCACACGGTGCAGATACAGATGAAGAAACTGAGGCACACGGCTGGATAGGAGGCTGTAGCAGGGTAAAATGTTGAGACAGGAAAAATTAGAGATGGAGACTTGATGTGTCCCTTTTAACCTCTTGTCCAAATTTCCAAACTGGCTTCCCTGGTGGCTCAGACAGTAAAGTGTCTGGCTGCAGTGAGGGAGACCCAGATTCAATCCCTGGATCAGGAAGATCCCCTGGAGAAGGAATGGCAACCCACTCCAGTACACTTGCCTGGAAAATTCCATGGACAGAGGAGCTTCGTAGGCTACAGTCAATGGGTCGTAAAGAGTCAGACACGGCTGAGCAACTTCACCTCTTCTTCCAAATTTCTGCTAACAATCCCTTGTTTTTCTGCTGACAAGCATGAAATGAAGGTCATTATGCTTAGACTTACAGCATGAGTTTCTCAAGTGTTCACACACACAGGGTTCAGTTTCAATCCATGGATCTGATAAGACTTATAAATGCCACCCAACGACACAGAACACATGGTGATACAAAACAAAGAAGGCACATTTGCAACAGCCAAAAATTGCTTTGCATAGTAAAGTGTGACTTTAATGAGCTATAAGTGTTATACTTGCGTGATTTACAGTGGACACTCCCTAATAGCGACATTCCAACAGCTGGCACCCTGGCAAAAACTTTCAAGTCTCATCTTCATCAGAGAAATGATTTTCTTTTCTGTACATGGCCTCTAAATGAGAAGAGGAGTTTGTATCAGTTATTTGACCCTGAAAAGATAGTATTGATCCACAAAATGAATTTCAGAAGGGAGAGAGGCAGGAAGCGAGAGGGAAAATAAAAGATTTTTAAGTGACTTATACGTGGTGAAGCCAGAAGGGTGTCCTGGCTACAGAGAAAGGAGAGCTGCATCCAGGGCCATCGCATCTCATGCTGTTTGCACTGCCCACTTACTCAGCCTTACCGAACCCCAAGCCCCCTGTATCTTACTTACCTGCTGAGGCAAAGCCTATAACAGTGGAAACAAACATGGAGGTGATAGTTAGGAAAAGCATCGTTGGAACAGTTACAGACTGTGTGTTATCTACAGGTCATCGGACAAAGGCCAAGGAAACCGCAGCTGCCTCGCACAAAGAGTTAGAGGCGGTCCCAGCCAGGCTGTGATGAGAACAGAGTGACAAAGTGAGGTGCAAAATAGAACGGAAATGGCACCCCAGGCGCTCCTGGGCAGGAAGAGAAAATTCGTCCACATCCAGATGCATCGCTGTGGGCTTTCCTAGCTGTTTGGTTCAACACAGTGGAAGCCTGAAGTCAAATTCCAACCAGCTTAATGCTACAGAAGATACCCCCGTTTCAAGAACCCAGACTGGTGGTGGTCTGCAGGCTGGTTTCAGCCTTTTCAGTGACTTAATTTCACCTGTTCTGCCCCACACCATGCATATTACATAGCCGACCTGAAAAAATCATGTTGATTCTGAAGAATAAATCAATTCCTGCAGACAAGATGCAGACCAATGAATGTTACAGAAGGCCTGAAAGGGCCTCGACCTGGCCCCCCTTCCTCCCCCACCAGCCCTGTGACCTTCAACCTCCCACTGAAGCCCCTGGGCCTTGTTTCCACATTAAGAAATGGATTTTTTTTTTTTAACATCTGCTCCATCTGTGTCAGGTTTGGTTTGTCTGCTGCAGTTCTAAGTATCAAATAAATTCATGACGCAAGAGCGTTCTGGGTACTGCACAGCCATCTGAAAAAGCCTGTCTCCCAGATAGAGTCTCCCCTTCAGGGCCCCATTGTGGTTAGCTTGGCTGCCCTGGTGGCTCAGACGGTAAAGCGTCTACCTGCAATGCAGGAGACCAGGGTTCCATCCCTGGGTCGGGAAGACCCCCTGGAGAAGGGAATGGCAACTCATTTCAGTATTCTGGCCTGGAGAATTCCATGGACACAGGAGCCTGGCAGACTACAGTTCATGTGGTCACAAAGAATCAGACATGACTAAGCAACCCTTCACACTTCAGGGATATTTGACTATTTGGGCCAATAGAATGGGTAGAAGTGTATTTTGCATGTGAAAAGGATATTCATTTTTAAGAGCCAGAGAATGGACTGTTTGGGTTGACAACATCATCATTAATGGAAATGGGAACTGAAGGACCAATAGGATGAAGGTGGCAGAGATGAAGACAGGATTGAAGAGAGAAATGTGAAGTTTGGAAATATTGAAACTGAGAAGTGAACTGATTGAGATCTACAAAGGCATTAAAGGGCAACTAGAAAGGGAGATCATTAAAATCTACCACGGTTGATATCTGCCGCATGCTGGTGGGACACACGCATATATACACACAGCCAGTGGAGGTTGATGCAAATCTATATGGGGGAATTTTTTAGAAATGAGTAGGATTCAATCCTTAAAAAGATGGGCACTGAGAGGAAAGGGGACACTCCTGGAGAGAAGAAGGTTAATTGACCATTGGTCAAACCAGAAATAAGGAGGCAATGATCAGTTTCACAGGTAAGAGATGGTACAGTTTGTATAGAATTCATTGCTCTGCTCAGTTCAGAGGAGAGTTCAGCATCTCAAGGAAAGGATGTCATTGCCTGACTCTCTCCTTCCTCTTCCTTTACCTGCAATGCCAGGTAAAGTGACATTGAGCAGACAGAAGCCAAGCTTTCCACTGAGAAGGTGCACTTTTGGAAGCAGGCCGGCCTTGGGCACTCCCAAGAAGATCTACTGGTGAAGATCGTCTTGTTGTTTATTGTTTATTTTTGTGGTTCAGTCTCTAAGCTGTGTCTGACTCTTTGCAACCCCATGGGCTGCAGCACACCAGGCTTCCCTGTCCTTCACTAGTTCTCAGAGTTTGTTCAAATTCATGTCCATTGAGTCAGTGATGCTGTCTAACCATCTCATCCTCTGCTGCCCCTTCTCCTTTTGCCTTCACTCTTTCTCAGCATCAGGATCTTTTCCAGTGAGTCAACTCTTCACATCAGGTGGCCAAAGTATTTGAGCTTCAGCTTCAGCATCTATCCTTCCAACAAATATTCAGGGTTGATTTCCTTTAGGATTGACTGGTTTGATCTTGCAATCCAAAGGACTCTCTAGAGTCTTCTCCAGGATTGTCTATGTCTCGTTTGCTGGACCCAAGAAACTTCTACTGCTGGTTATGGGAAACTGAAAATAAACACTCCTTCTTTCAGCCTTCACTCACCAGGTTCAATCTTTGGGGCCCAGGACTCAGGAAACCTGCTCCCCAAAACACAGTAGATAGAGATCTTTTTTCCCTAACAAATGTTTAAGCAGTTTGGGAGCAATCAAACAACATGTCCTTCCTACTAAGAGAATAAGAAAATTCTGCACTCTGTTTACTGGGGATGGGAGATCCACATTATTGGGACCTGCCCAACAAGAGTCTCACATTGACAGGGTGTCTTGGGTCACACAGCGCTCCGCTTCTCGGAGCCTCCAGGGACACGGCCACTTACTGCACAAGATGTTCATGTACCACAATTAGAATTAAGTGAGCATATGGCAGGAAAAATCTGCTCACAGGAAAAAAAAAATGAAAACTAATATCACAGGGAAATGGTGCGATTTAGGCAGAGTCGTCTGCGAGTCTGTGGACACGGTGATGCCCAACCGGAGGATGAAGAGCTAGGGGCCACCCTGGGGAAGATGGCAAATGCTGGAAGTTCAGGCCACCCCTGGCTTCTGCCTGCAACCAAATATCCAGCTTCCCGTCCCTACTGATGTCGGTGTCTCCTGCAAGGATTACTCAAACAAGGTTCCTTGCTTGGAAGAATCAGTCCTTTTAACTAGGATTAAAAGATACCTCACAGAAGCAGAATTAGCATTTTTCACCTTGACTTATATTTAGTTACTTTGGCTTCAAAAAGACTTTCATTGAATGCTTCCGCAATACTACTCATGGGTCATAGAACCAGGGAACACCCAGGCACCTCCCATAAGGAGGCAGGACAGTCATGCTAACAGCCTCATTCATCAAAGAAAGGCTTCTCGGCTTTGCAAAACATGTTCTTTCTTCCTCCAGTCACCTTGTAACTATCAAACTGGCCAGAAAGGTGTCTCTAATCTCTGTTACTTACCAGCTTTGGCTCCAGATGAGCTGTCCAAGGGAGCCCTGGACTATAACATCTGGCTTTAGTGCAGGGAGTGAAGTGAAGTCGCTCAGTTGTGTCCGACTCTTTATGACCCAGTGGACTGTGGCCCACCAGGCTCCTCCGTCCATGGGATTCTCCAGGCAAGAGTACTGGAGTGGGCTGCCATCTTTCTCCAGGGGATCTTCCCAACCCAGGGATCAAACCCGGGTTTCCCGCTTTGGAGGCAGACGCTTTAACCTCTGAGCCACCAGGTGAAGGGAAGCTAGTTATTAAATATGACACTCCCTGGTCCAGTGTTCTCACAAATAAAATCCAATTTTGCTGTGCTGGTTCCTAATTCAAGTTCCTGACAACGATCTCACTTAGCTTCACTTCGCTAACCACAAAGAATGTGGAACTCAACACAAACCAGTAACAGGACCTGGAAAATGCTTGTGGTGACTCTAATCCGCCACACCTCCAGTCCACATGGCCCTTTGCAGCCCCTCTCTGAATCCTGGCCGGGCTGGAGTAGCCAATAATATGTGACACAGTCAGACAGAGTCAGACCACCCCAGGGACCTCATGTTAACCTGATTCCCTTGCATGCAGAGGTCCTGGGGGTTAAGACTTCAGCACAGGGATGGGATGGGGGACAATTCCACCCATAATAGCATCTTATATTTCTTCGTGTTCCCAGCTCTCAGTGTGTCGGTCTCCTTGGAAGCGAGAGAGGAGCCACTGAAGCCAGAGAGGGAGAGACGGGAGAGAAAGAAAAAGGGAAGAAAAGGATGCTACTGTGTATAGAAAGAGAAGGAGAAAGTTTAAGAAGAAGATGTGGGCAGGAGACCAAAGGCTATGGGGATAACTCTGGTGAAAGAGTGAAAAAAACTACCCTATCGGAGCTCCCCACTGCTCCAAAAAGGTGACTCCCAGGACGGCCATCAGCTGGAGGAATAAGAAAGAAATAAGATCGCGAACAGTGTAGAGAAGACCAGTGGTCAATGTAAGCCGGAGGGGTGGGGAAGAAAGTTGTCGGCAGGACATGAAAAGTGGTTGAAAGGCTGGAGCATCAGAAAGAGAAGAGAGGAAGCAGAGGAGAGATGCTTAGACTGTGAGTGAGAGATGCAGCTTCCGGTAACCCTTACTACACGTCTCACTTAAATGCTGGCAGAGAAACAGACTTTAATTCCACTGAAAGAAAGTGAAAGTGAAGTCGCTCAGTCATATCCAACTCTTTGCGACCCCATGGACTGTAGCCAGGCTCCTCCATCCATGGGATTTTCCAGGCAAGACTACTGGAGTAGGTTGCCATTTCCTTCTCCTGGAGATCTTCCCAACTCAGGGACTGAACCGGGTCTCCCACATTGTGGACAGATGTTTTACTGTCTGAGCCACCGGGGAAGTCCATTGGCAGGTTGGTTAATTCTACTCCTCTGATGATTACTGGCCTAGAGAGCGGCTAGAAGAAGAAATAGACAACAGGAAATAGAGAGGGACTAAGTGGACAAGCATCTAACTCAAAATTTACAGAATTTTCTATGAGCACAAAATAGAAACCTATCTGTATAAACAGGCATAATTTTAGGCATATAGATAATCACATCACAAATGCTTTGGGATAGAGGTTGGCTGTATTTAGTTGAAGTTAATATCAAGAAATAGTCCTAAGTCATTTTGCCTAATGCATCATAAAGAATTCAAATATTCTAAAATGTGATGAACAAGATGAGAAAAGCCAGCTTTACCTCTGCCTTTGATTCCATCAAAGAAAAGAAAAAAATCAGTTACCATCTAACAACTGCTACATAAATAGAAAAATATTTTATAAACATGACACCAAATAAACTTCTCCATGTCTACTTTTCTTTCTAAAAATATGTAGGCTGTAAAAAAAATTGTTATGAAAATATTCCTACACAAAGACACAATGTATTATCACCTTGTAAAGGTCCTTAGATCACCATGAATGTTTCACTGTGTGGATGCAGCTGTTTCTAAGTCAGGTCTGGAACATGTATCATGGTTTCTTTGTAAACAATATATTTCTAATGAAACCCTACAGTCCACTTAGGGAAACTAATTCTATACCCAGCAATAGTGCATGTAGAGAGCATCTGAAAGTTTTTAACACTAAAATGAGAATAGACTTCTCCAGGTATCCCAGTGCTGGAGTAAAAGCACTTAAGAGAATTCAGCATGTGGATAGAATATTCTTCCAGCTAGAAAAGGGCCAGGAGTCGAGGGAGGCAAGAAGCCAGGAGAAGGCTGTCAGTCGCTGTGCTTAGAAATTCCCGGCTTCTCATTATTGAAGTGCTGTCTGTTCACCTGCTCCATCCAAATCAGAGCGTCAAGCTTGAGCCTGGCGCTGTGAACCAGGATGTCTGGCACCGGGCAGCTGGACGGCTCTAAGCATCTTCTCTTGTCAGGGATGAATGAATCATCTCCAAAGATGTCAGCATCTGCCCAAACCCTTCTCTGTTAAAATAAATGGCAGATGGTCGTGTTTTTATATTTAATCAGCTCCACCAAATGCAGCTTCATCTCTTATAAAACGAGACCATCTGCAACGTGTAGGTGTGCAGACCTCACTCAATGCCCGCTACTGAAGCTTTTCTCGGGGAGGTAAAGCCATCCATGCTAACGTTTGTTGACATGAAGCACAATAAGCCTGGAAATCCTTTAACATAAAGCCCCGTGTTTTTCATAAATACTTGCATTTAATAATCCTAAATATTTATGGTTGGAGTGCCCTTCATAGGAGGTTTGCAAGGAAGGTTTCTGTTTCCTGCCCAGCAGAGCTTGCAACCATGTCTGGGAAGCCTCTGGTTCTAAACTGTCTGAAATTGCTCTCATGACAAAAGCGGTCCTTTTCTTTGCCTGTAAATTGCCTCGACACACACTTTCATCTTGACTTTGACATGAGTTCTTTCAGAGTAGGTCAGTTGTGGCTGCCAGAGTAGTCACCTTGAGACACACATACACACACACACTCACACACACACATGACCACAACAACATCAACAAAATATGTGTAACACAATCACTGGCACATCACCACCTGGGTGGGGTCTGACCAGGTATGAAAAATGGAATACTTATTTCGAAACCCTGGCAGATGGAGCCCCCACTCTGTTGGCCACAGAAAGCAATGAACAATCTTACCATCAGTATGGTAAGATTATTCCCTCTAGAATTGGAAGTGAGGGTCAGCAAAACAGTGATCCAGAGAGCTAACTCTGTTCCCATGGTGAGAGCGTAATGGCTGGGGACCTGTGTTCCCAGAATGGAGGAGTCTGCAGGTGCAGGAGGCTCTGGGATTCAGGGTCTCAGGGAACAAAGAAGAAACGCAGTCAGTTTCTCCCCAGACGCGGTTACTGTGGATTCAAGAGGTAAGATGTCATCCAACTTGAGGGTGTCTTTGGATTATCAGTTTAAACTTTGACCAGTGCCAGCCTCTCAAAGCCCAAACCCCTTAGCCTAGCACCCAGGGCTCTTCCATCCTGGCCCTGGCTGCTCCCCACCCTCCTCTGTTCCATGGTTCCCCATTCTTCAAAGAGCACCTCAAAGATGTCGGTTGAGCAGCTTTCCAGCACCTCATAGTCACCCACTTTGCAGGTTCCCTCTGCCCTTTATGTTTGCAAACACAAGTCCCAGTTACATATTTGCGGTTCTGTCTCCTCGAATCACTCCACATTCAGCTGTATTTTTCGTATTTATCCCTTTTGAGACTCCTCACATGAGCTCAGTATAGAGTGAGGAGGTCTCTTGACTGAACGAAGGCGCTGCAGGCTTCTGCTGGGTAGAAATACCAGATCTGAGGAAGAGTGGAAAGGCACTGGACTTACTTTTTTCCTCCAAATTAACAGAAAGGAAAAATAAATAAATAAGAAGGATGAAAGGAGCAGGAGGAGGAATGAGACGGTATATGAAGGAGCATTCATTGGCAAAAAGTCAAACAAAATTAAGAATACATTGTATTCCAGGATCTTCGGGAAAATGCACCAGTCTTCACTAAGCAGCTGCCCATGAGTTATACCCGTGAGTTATTACCCACTAGGACATCCAGCAGGATCTCAAATGTCACGTGCCCCAGGCAAGCCTATTAATTGGCCCTGCCACCCACTCCTTCCCTACAAGCTCCTCACCAGGACCAGGTCTCCTCTCCTTTCTTTTCCCTTAAGAAATGGCCCTATCACCCCCGAGTCACTTGAGCAGGAACTAAGGAGCAGCGAATCCTATAAATGGAGACCTCAGGACCTCTCATCCTTCCAGTCACCTCTTGCCCTGCTAACTGTGACAGCCCCCTGTAGGCACTCAACAAATCCCATCAGCTGACTGGTGGTTTCCTCCAATATAGCCAATATTTCAGCTCTCTGTACATAAATGGCCTAAATAAAAGTATATGGAGACCTTTGGAAAGTTCCTACCTCGGATTCTCTTGGCAGATACATTTTTATCCTTTTTATCCTATGTGCATTAAAAATGGTAAGTCAGAAAGAGAAAAACAAACATGTATTGACATATATATGTGAGATATAGAAAAATGGTACAGATGAACCTATTTGCAAAGCAGAAATAGAGACACAGACATAGAGAACAAGCATATGAACACTGAGCGGGGGAAATGGGGGTGGGATGAATTGAGAGGTTAGAACTGACATATAAACCTATTGATATTATGTAAAACAGGTGATTTATAAGAACCTACTATAAACCGCAGGGAACTCTACTCAGTGCTCTATGGTGACCTAAATGGGAAGGAAATCCAAATAAGAGGCAATATGTGAATATATATTGCTCATTCACTTTTCTATGCAGTAGAAACTAATGCAACATTGTAAAGCAATTATATTGCCATAAGAAAAAAACTTTTTAAGTATCGAATTCAAGGTCATAGGGTTGCTAACTTGAAATTTGCTTAGTGTATCTTTTTAACCCCATGGACTGCAGCACTCTAGTCTTCCTTGTCCTTCACTTTCTCTCACAGTTTGCTCAAACTCATGTCCATTGAGTCAGTGATGCTACCCAACCATCTCATCCTCTGTCATGCCCTACTCCTCCTGCCTTCAATCTTTCCCAGCATCTGGGTCCTTTCCAGTGAGTCGGCTCTTCACATCAGGTGGCCAAAATATTGGAGCTTCAGCTTCAGCATCAGTCCTTCCAATGAGTATTTAGATTTGATTTATTTTAGGATTAAATTGTTTGATCTCCGTGCAGTCCAAGGGACTCTCAAGAGTTGTCTCCAGCAACACAGTTTGAAAGCATCAATTCTTCAACACTCAGCCTTATTTACGGTCCAACTCTCACATCCATACATCACTACTGGAAAAATCATAGCTTTGACTATATGGACCTTTGTTGGCAAAGTGATGTCTCTGTTTTTTAATATGCTGTCTAGGTTTGTCATAGCTTTTCTTCCAGGGAGCAAGCGCCTTTTAGTTTCGTGACTGCTTCACTTTACCAGGCCTCACAGCGACAGAAAGACAACATCCCTCTCAGAGTCTCTTTAAAATGCTCCCAACTGACAATCCAGCCATTCTCTCAGACTTGCTTCTGGTTTGTACTAATTAACACATTTCTGTGCCTTTAATAAAGGACTTAAGTTGTGAGATCCTGCATTTATTGAAACAGGGCTTCATGTGTGCCGCAGTCCCTCTCTTTCTGAAATCTTCCCAACTGTTTTGCAAAAATCACAACCGAGCCCAGGCACTCCACTCACCAGGAACGTGAAGATAGAGTGAGTGATCTTCTGATTTTGATTCACAGGCGCCTTGGGCTCAACCCCTTGGTTTAAAGTGAAAGTGAAAGTTGCTCAGTTGTGTCCAACTCTTCGCTACCCCATGGACTATACAGTCCATGGAACTCTCCAGGCCAGAGTACTGGAGTGGGTAGCCTTTCCCTTCTCCAGGGGATCTTCCCAACCCAGGGATCGAACCCAGGTCTCCCACATTGCAGGCAGATTCTTTACCAGCTGAGCCACCAGGGAAGCCCACGAATACTGGTGTGGGTAGCCTAACCCTTCTCCAGTGGATCTTCCTGACCCAGGAATCGAACCGGAGTCTCCTGCATTGCAGGCAGATTCTTTACCAACTGAGCTAACAGGGAATCCCCCTGGATTAAGCACCAATTAACTCCTGTGACATGAATTCAGCCCCTTCCTGCCCTGAACCTCTGTTCCCTTTACTCTTAAAATGGAGAGAACAGCAGTGTGTATTTTAGACCACGGCTGGGAGGATTCTGTGAAATCTTGTATTCACAGCACCTAACACAGGTCTTGGGGCATCACAGCACCTCAGGGTTGATTTCCTCCTCCATCCTGTCTCAGCTGATTAGGAAAACAGGTTTCACATGATCCAGGGGCCTACCTGCTGCCCGCAACTTACACAGAATTATCATATCTTCCCATACATAAATATACATAAGATGAGTGGTGTAACATTATTAGCATAATGAATATTCTAATTATGGCTCTAACTTTAAAGCTGGCACCAAACATTAATCCCTGGGGAATACCAATTGCCAAAGCCGTAGTTACCAACCCTTTTGGAGTGCGCTCTGAGGATTGAACTTGTGAAATCAAGGAGCCATCACACTTCCCAAAACACAGGAGGGAATCTGCTACAATAGAATACCAGCAACATACACACGGCCCCTTGCCTAACACAGCATGGCCATGCCATTTCTCTTCTCGTAGAATATTTCTGCAGGCACAGAAGAAATGAGTGCTAGGAATTTAATCCAGACCACGGATGGAGGATTTACATGGGCTGGAGGCTGGCTAATGCATTTCCCCACATCTCTCAAATAGTTCAATGAGGGTGTTTAGTAGCACACTCCCGTTCTGTGCTTGGGGGTCTGAGGTACAGCGGAGTTAAGTCATGGCTAGTGCACGCTCGGCCACTAAGTCATGTCTGACTCTTGTGACTCCGTGGACTGTAGCCTGCCAAGCTCCTCTGTCCATGGGATTCTCCAGGTAAGAATACTGGAGTGGGTTGCCATTTCCTTCTCTAGGGGATCCTCCCAACCCAGGGATTGAACCCAAGTCTCCTAAACTGGAAAGTGGATTCTTTACCACTAAGCCGTCAGTTCAGTTCAGTTCAGTTCAGTCACTCAGTCGTGTCTGACTCTTTTCGACCCCATGGACTGCAGCACGCCAGGCTTCCCTGTCCAAAGCCAGTTCTCAGAGTTTACTCAAACTCATGTCCATTGAGTCGGTGATGCCATCCAGTCATCTCATCCTCTGTCACCCCCCTTCCCCTCCTGCCCTCAATCTCTCCCAGCATCAGGATCTTTTCTAATGAGCCAGTTCTTTGCATCAGGTGGCCAAAGTATTGGAGTTTCAGCTTCAGCATCAGTCCTTCCAATGAGTATTCAGGACTGATTTCCTTTAGGACTGATTTCTACACAGAAGAGCCATCAGGGAAGCCTCTAAACTATAACCAAAACAAGAGCTGCCACTTCTGAGTGTTTCCTCTGGGCTACATTTCCAGAGCCATTTGCACAAGTTATCATCACTCTTACTATGCCGACATGCACAACAGCACTAGTACTCAGCAAATGTCCTACAAGAGAACAGCGGTGGAGCCGGAACCTCCCCCCAGGTCATTGCTCCCTCAAGGCAGACAGAAATGCCCAGAAACACTGCCCCATCGTCCAGCCTCCCACACGTCCCTGTCAGGAAGCTGTGATTCAAAACCCCATTTGAGCAAACTCTGAGAGATAGATAATGGAGGACAGAGGAACCGGGTATGCTCCAGGCCATGGGGTCGCAAAGAGTCGGACATGACTCAGCAACTGAACAACAACAACCATCAGCTACCACACATCAGCTACTTACATACTGTATTTCTGGAGTTCAGCAGTTAATCTGACACAATTGCTTATGGTTTCTTTAAAAAGAAAGGAAATATAGGAATAGCTGGCTGCAAAAATGGACCCACGAGTGCCCATTAAAGGATGTCTGTAAAGCCAGAGCAAAGTCTTCTCTGAGGGTTAAGAGGTCTGTCTTCAGCACACCCTGCCTCCAGAATTTGGTCAGTAACTCAGATGGGCATAAATATGGCCACAGTTTGTGCTTATGGGCATAAGAATGGGCGGGAGAACGTGCAACGCATCAGGAAGCTGGGCTGGATGGAAAACAGCCTTGACCTTGACTCCAGCTCTGCCGAGGACGTCCCCACCTGCACTGCCCTGTTTAAGTCCATGAGATAAAAAATAGACGGTACACTGTAAGAGCCAGACTGGAGCCCTGCAGGCAGGTGAGAGAGATCAGGGTGAGGGGAGTCACTCTGCCTCTGGAGGAAAGTCCCGGAAGTCAGTTCCCTGCAAATGTAGGCTGCCAGGAGCAGAGTTTCTCCTGCCCGTCCATCCAGGAGACAGCAGACCTCAGACAGTCTCTGATCCAGATGTGGCCCTGAGCTAGGGACAGTAGCCGGGAGATCCGCTCAGAAGATCCAAAGATCAGGGCCTCCCTAGTGACCTGCCTGAAAGTCAGCCCCTTTGTTCTCCAAGGATCCAGGGCAAGGAGCAGGCAAGACCGAGGACACAGGACGGAGGCAGCAGCCAGCTCCCGGGGCCACAGGTATTCCCTAGGGTAAGGGGGATGGTGACAGTGGTAGATAGATGGATGGGGTTTCAGTTGAACCATGCTGGCGTAAATGTGGGAAATGAATGGGAAGTAAGCAGAATTGAAGGCAGAAAGCTGATTAGGTAATTTGAATAAGAAATCCAAACAAGAAGCAAGTCAAGAGGTCTGAAATACATGAAATGTATTAGACATGGTGGCTGATTGGTTAGAGCACCAACCAATAGGGGAGGACAGAAAGGACAAGTCCCAGGTATTGACTTGGGAGACTGATAATAAAAATTTGCTTTTGCTCAACCTGAAAAGCTGAGAGATAATTGTAGGAGTCTCCTTGTAAGACACTATTTTATGTTTCTGATGATAACTTGATGTAGGGGGTATCCGAGGGCTTTTCCCTGGTGGCTCAGCAGTAAAGCATTCACTGGCAATGCAGGAGGCACAGAAGACGTGGGTTCGATCCCTGAGTTGGGAAGATCCCCTGGAGAAGGGAATGGCAACCCACTCCAGTATTCTTGCCTGGAGAATCCCATGGACAGAGGAACCAGTCACAAAGCATCAGACATGACTGAAGCGACTCAGCACTCACGTGCACAGGGGATAGTCACACTCTGAGACATCTCTCTTTTAATTTCTGTATATCACATAGTATGTTCACTCAAAATACTTTCGGAAGAAAAAAAAAGTGTAGGCAGAAGATGGAGAAGAGTGGTGTCTATGTGAACATAAACCCAAATAGGGTAGCTGTGCAAGTTCACTAGGAGTAAGACCAGCTGCATGCCGAGGGCTGGATCCTGACCACCTCAGCGGAGAACAGCCAGTCTGCAGGACCAGGCAGGGCCACACCACCCACAGAGCCCAGCTTACGACCTGAGCCCCAGATATCAGGAGTCAGATCTTCCAGATGTCCATTGACAGGTGTATGGATAAAGAAACTGTGGTACAGATATACAGTGGAATATTACTCGACCATAAAAAGGAACAAATCTGATTCAGGAAGGAACTGAAATCGATGAACCTAGACCCTCCTATCCCGAGTGGAGAAAGTCAGAAAGAAAAAAACAAATACTGTATATTAACGTGAATGTGTGGAATCTAGAAAAATAGTACAGATGAACCTCTTTGCAGGGCAGCAAAGGAGATGCAGACATAGAGAAGGAAGTGGGAACACAGTGTGGGAAGGAGAGGGTGAGATGAATTTAGAGAAGAGCGTGGAAACATGTATGTTACCATACATAAAATAGACAGCCAGTGGGAACTTGCTGCATGGCACAGGGAGCCCAAACCAGGGCTCTGTGACAACCTGGAGGGGTGGGATGGAGTGGGAAGTGAGAGGGAGGCTCAAGGACGGGGGGA
Organism: Oryx dammah; assembly: GCF_014754425.2. Lineage (NCBI taxonomy): Eukaryota > Metazoa > Chordata > Mammalia > Artiodactyla > Bovidae > Oryx > Oryx dammah. The sequence continues at coordinate 87,971,452 of NW_024070209.1, read as the reverse complement.
CGCATGTATGTTTATGTCTGATTCATGTTAATGTGTGGCAGAAACCAACACACTATTGTAAAGCAACTATCCTCCAATTAAAAAACATTCAGTTCAGTTCATTTGGTCAGTCGTGTCCAACTCTTTGGGCCTCATGGACTGCAGATACCAGGCCTCCCTGCCCATCACCAACTCCCAGAGTTTACTCAAACACATGTCCATTGAGTCGGTGATGCCATCCAACCATCTCATCCTCTGTCACCCCCTTCTCCTCCCACCTTCAATCCTTCCCAGCATCAGGGTCTTTTCAAATGAATCAGTTCTTCATATCAGGTGAAGTACTGGAGTTGCAGCTTCAGCATCAGTCCTTCCAATGAACACCTAGGACTGATCTCCTTTAGGATGGACTGGTTGGATCTCCTTGCAGTCCAAGGGACTCTCAAGAGTCTTCTCCAACACCACAGTTCAAAAGCATCAATTCTTTGGTGCTCAGCTTTCTTTATAGTCCAACTCTCACATCCATACATAACTCCTGGAAAAACCATAGCTTTGACTAGATGGGCATTTGTTGGCAAAGTAAGGTCTCTGCCTTTTAATATGCTGTTTAGGTTGGTCATAATTTGTCTTCCAAGGAGTAAGCGTCTTTTAAAAGAACTTAGGTTAATTTTTAAGAAGTCAGATCCTAATGGTGAGGGTCAGGGGCTACGGTTGACACACTGTGCTCCAGGAGCCAGAGAACCCCTCAGGCAGGGGCCTATGAGCCATTCAAGCAGCACACGTTTCTGGAGTCTCCATTAAGCTTCATGTTCCCAAACTCAGAGCCTGGATTCTAACACTGAAAGGGCAAGCCCATCCCAACCACAGAGGTGGGGACATGGACCAAGCTTTCTCTCCCCTTCAGAACTTGAACATCCTTACTTGTCCCTGCCAAAGGCCAGAGCCCACTCCTGGCCTCAGGTATCCAGGGACAAGAAAGGTCCAGTAGCTTCAGCCTTAAGTGGACACTGCACATAGTCAACAAAAAGAAAAAAGGGCTGCGGTCTGTTGTAAGCAGACCAGACTGAGCACCTGGGGAGGCACATGGGTCAGTGGTTCTCAGAGCCCGTGCTTGGGGCTCCTTTGGGGCCATAGGTGAGAGGGTTTCATACTCACAGAAGCCAGAGGCACTTTCCCCTCTAGACTGTGTCCTTAGCTCTCCTCAAGTGCACCATCAATCCTCCATGGATTCCCTCAGTCTCTCATTTATTTAGGTATCATAATTGATCTAATGCACTTTGCTGACAGGTAGCATTTCTGACTCACCCCAGCTCCAGGAGCAAGCAAGGTGTCCAGGCTCAGACACAGTACCTTGCTTGGTGCAGAGGCAATCAGAGAAGATCAGAATTAAGCCTGGACATTTGCTGGAGTCTGATCTGAAAAGAGTCCAACTTTAAGCCAGATCCATAGGGATATAAGTACGGAGGTGGGTGGTGCTGGCCGGAAGTGAAGGCTCAGACGAAACTGGAGCCAGAACACAGAGCATGGGGTCCCCCAGTGACATCTGGCCAGCACCAGGCTCTCCAGGCCTGAACTCCTAGCTCATTTCCACTAGTTGAGCTACTAAAGCCCTTCCCCATCCTTTCTCTTACTCCAAGTCTGCTTTGATTAGGTGTCCTGTCACTGCCCGGGAAGAATCCTAACTAACAGGTCACCTTCGGGTGCCCCTGTCTCCTCAAGGGGCTTCCCAGGTGGTGCTAGAGGTAAAGAATCTGCAGGCCAGTGCAGGAGACACAAGAGACTCAGGTTCAATTCCCGGGTGGGGAAGGTTCCCTGGGGTAGGAAATGGTAACCCACTCCAGTTTTCTTACCTGGAAAACCCCATGGACAGAGGAGCCTGGCAGGTAACAGTCTGTAGGGTAGCAAAGAATTGCACACAGCTGAGCAACTGAGCACCATCTCCACAAATCCTGTCGCCTGGACAAGGTGATGAGAACTCACCAGCATCACTTGTGTGGGGAAGTGCAGACGCTGCTTTGCATTTTTCTCTAACCTCTCCTGGAATACATCCCAAGCACCCCAACCAGACAAGTGTCTGATTCCACATTCCCCTGTGGCTCCCACAGCCTGACTTGGTGCCGAGTATTAAATGCTCAGTAAGTAGATCCTTCTGTGTTTACAGTCCAGCCTCACCTTAGATGCTCTGCCTTCTTTTCCAATAGAATTTTTCTGCCAAACAACCCCTATTCATCCCTGCCTTTGAAAGGCAATATTCCTCAAAACTCCCCTCTTTCTTTCTCTGCGTATTTTCTTGAGCACTTCCTATGTGCTGGGCATCAGCGCTGTGTTCAGGCGGCCCCGACAGCAGTGTGACAGGGCTCTTGCCCGGCTGGAGAGGGGGGGGGGCAGTCCAGGTAACAGACACATGCTATGCATGTTAGAAAGATCAAAGCAAACGATGAAAGTAAGTGCCCCAAAGGGGAAGCCCCAACTCTGCAACTTTGGACCACCTGCCCCTTGGCTTCCCATGCAGAGCTCAAGTGAAGGTGTGTGTACAGACAGGGAGGGGTCAGAATTGTTTGTGTCAGGGAACAAATACTGAAATCCATCTCTCATGGCCTCCAAGGAAGCACTGCAATATGAAATGTCTAAATGTACAAGAAAAGGGAAATATGCCCATCACATCATAAATAAATAAATTAGTTTGACAAATGTCCATAGAACTGTCAGCTTGCTGTTAGAGGCCACAACTCATAGTTTCAACTCACACTTTCATTAGAAAGCTTATAAATGCAGGAAAAAATGGCAGTATTATATCTTCTGAAGAATACAGCTGTGACCCCAAAAGTTTATCATCTCAGCTTCCCAGTTAACCAAGTTAAAGCAATCAGTCTTGAGAGGCTCTCTGCCCTTCTGGAAATCCTAGAGCGAAGTCACTCAACACATACTTCAGGAACACCTGTACATGCCAATTTATCTTCTTGGTGATAACGATACAAGGATGTTTGTTGCCAGAACTCTGATCTGGTGGCAGATCAAATCAGAAAGCATTTATTGCTCACTTGCTAAGAACTGTGACAGAATTTATCATTTATGTAGAAAGCTTCTGTGCCAACAGTATAGTTCTAATATACTTACATACTGCATCGTTTTGTTGTGTGTTTACACTGTTTGCCTACTAAACATACATAGGACTAGGCTTCTTCTTAAGGGATCCCTTCATCCACCATCAGGCCAGATGGCAGAGGCTGGACTGACAAGCAGCCCAACTCCCAGGGTGGACAGAGTGCTCAGGCCTGGGCTATCGGACCATTCTGTCACTCTGGCACAGCGAGTGGATTGAGGGGCGACGTGACCCAGTGCAGGTCAATTAGAACAGAAACGTCAGCCTCTCGCATGCTGGAGGAGACTAGGACACATATTTCTTTTCTCTGGTTTATCAGATCTGGGGATGGAAGGCTGAAGTCACCTGGATCCACCGTGTGGAGAACATGCAACAAAGCATGAAGCCACAGGCTGGAAGAGGCAAGGGCCCACAGGTTTCATTATCCATTTCTCCAGTTCCAATCATGTGAGCCAAATGGTCCAACCCTAAACTTTTCAACTGCATGAATCAGTACATTTCTTTCTTTGGCTTAAGCTACAGCAGAGAATTTCTGCCTTGCAATCAAAGCATCTGCAGACTTCTCCGGAGGCACGGTGGATAAGAATCCGCCTGCCAATGCAGGGGACACAGGTTCAATCCCTGGTCTGGGAAGATCCCACATGCCACTGAGCAGCTAAGCCCATGAGCCACAACGACTGAAGCCTGCCCACCCTAGAGACTGTGCTCCTCAGCAAGAGAAATCACTGCAATGAGAAGTCCAAGCACTGCAAGAAGAGTAGCCTCTGCTCACTGCAACTAGAGAAAGCCCAAGCATAGCAACAAAGATCCAGCACAGTCAAAAACTAATTAATTAATATATATTTTTTAAAACATCTACATTAACAATGTGTTCAACTTGCTTGGTTCTGGGATCACTGGTTAGGGCAAGAGCCCTGTATCTTCTTCTGTATCCTCCACTGGACCCAGCACAGTGCTCCCTGGAGGACCTGCTAGGTCCATGCTCACAGAGAGGATCGATAGCACAGGTCATGACACGGAGGAGTCACTCACACGCTATTCACCAGGCAGGATCCGCGCCTCGGCTCAAGGTACTCCTGTAGAGGTGTCAGCAGTGGGGCCAGGGGAGTCCTGATTGGAGCTGCTCCTCAGCCTGGTGAGTTCTCCCCAGCATGGGTGGGCTCTGGGGAGCTAAGCTCAGATAAGACTCATAAGAGAAGGATTAAAGCAGATGGCAATTTACTAATAACCATAATAGCTGCCAGTCACTAAGCAGTTATCATGAGACAGAAACTCAGCTACACATTGTCACATCTTATAGCTCATCTGTATTATGAGCTCATGCTAAGTCATTTCAGTCGTGTCTGACTCTGAAATCTTATGGACCTTAGCCCACCAGGCTCCTCTGTCCATGGGTTGCTCCAGGCAAAAATACTGGAGTCGGTTGCCATGCCCTCCTCCAGGGGATCTTCCTCACCCAGGAACTGAACCCGTGTCTCTATGTCTCTTGCATTGGAAAGCAGATTCTTTACCACGAGCTCTACCTGGGAAGCCCATTATGAGCCCAGGAAAGAAAAACAAAACAAAACTCCTGCATCCATCTCCACTTTCAGGGAGGGTCGTGACAGGCAAGGACAGCTCCCCAAGCAGACACTGCCATCTGCTTATGCAGCCCGAGATTTAGGACCCGGCACTTGCAAGTGCTCTTCCAAGGCCCTGAACACTCTCCTCCCGAACTGGGGATGAAGCAGCCTCTCCAGCCCCTCTCTAGAATCAGGCAGGTCTCCCTCTCTGCCCTGGAGAGGGTTGTGGGGGTGGACAGAGGCTTCAGGCTGCAGCCCTGTGGCCACACTGGCCAGCTCACTACAGCAAGCTGGCCCCAAGTGTGCATCCAGGCCTCAGGTCTGACTGTCGATCAGGAAGGATCTGAACAGCAGCTGTCTGTCCTGCTGGCCTTGCTCTGTGCTTGGGGCTATCCCAGCGCACTCTTAAGGGTCAGCTGACCACAAACAATGCTTGAGCCTGGGGACCAGGGGTGCAGGAACCTGGCTGCACTGGACAGCTGGTAAGATGTGTGTGTGTGTGCGTGTGTGTGTGTGTTAGTCGTTCAGTCGTGTCCAACTCTTTGCAACCCCATGGACTGTATCCTGCCAGTTTCCTCTGTCCATGGAGTTCTCCAGGCAAGAATACTTGAGTGGGTTGCCATTTCCTTCTCCAGCTGGTAAGATAGTCTGGTGCTGGTCCAGGCCTGGAGAGGCAAGCTGCAACTCTCCCAGGCCAGCCCCGGAAGCAGTGCAAGAGAGACGTCAACACCAGCTCGGAGTCTCCCAGTGGAAAGAGCCATCCCTAAACTGCCAACGATCTGAGACAAGTGTCCCTCGGCCACACCAGGAGGAAGACTGCACTCTTTTTCTACTTGCTCAGTGGAAAACAATTTTATAAATTGTTTGTCCTATGAAGAGGCAGTCAAGGGATACACAGCCAAACACTCGAGGGGAGAAAAGGTGTCACAGAGGTGGGTCAAGCAGCTGACTAATAATAGTAGGCTATTCTGGATCTTGTCTTGACTGTGATCATCAGGATAAAAAGTGTGGCCCAGGGAGTGAAAGCCAAGATGGAGATGTCCCTGGTTGTCCAGTGGTTAAGACACAGCACTCCCACCGGAGGGGACACAGGTTCGATCCTGGTTAGGGAACTGCATGCTGTGTAGTATGGCCAAAGAAATGAAAAATAAAATAAATGGCCAGGCAGTTGTTAAAACACCGTTTAAATAAAAAGCCAAGATAAACCTCATCCCGTCCTCGCTGTGGGTGAGCTGTCTGTGCGTAAGAGGCAAGACCGACCACCCTGTTTTTCTGCCTACTCTCGCCCCTAAACCAGCTTTTACCTGGCTCAGGTAAACACATCCCTGCACTTGTACTTTCCACACCCAGCTCTCCACTGCCAAGCCTGATGATGGTTAAACAGTGATGCTATGAAAGTTTTTTTAACGATTTAAAAGACTCTAAATATGAGATAATGGAGAATCACCAGATATTTGCATTCACAGTAGTACTGCAGTTTTGAAATACAAGAAGTGAATATTTATTTTTAATCAGAAAGTCTGTTCTTAAAAAAAAAAAAAAAATGCAGCATTGAATAACTGCAAGCACTCCCCAGGGATTTCAAACTCAGTAACATATGACCTCTCTTTCTCTTTTCTTTCCCTTGCTAAAGAAATATAGTAATTATGTTGCTGTTAAATACAAACGATTCAGTATATTGTCTGGCCTCTGAAACTCAATCAGGAGTCACTAAAAGTCACCTGCTCCCCTCTGGAAGGTCTATTATGTTTCTACCTCCATAATGAGCAGACACGTAAATGGGAAAGAAAAAATGTGATAAGGTCACAGTTATGCAGAGTTCCTCCTCCAGGTTCTGTACTTAAGTAAATTATGAAAACAATTTTTCATCCCAGGGTCAAGATTAATGCAATAAACCCCAATCAAATATGATGTGGAGAAATCAGATATGCTGATGTTAGACAAATAAACTAAGCAAACTTTCCCTTACCAAAGAACAAAGGGGTGAAATGGCATTGAAGGAAGATTATATAACTTCTCTGTGAAACATGAATAAGATACACCCGAGTCATTCCTCCCCAAAGGCCATGAATTCACTTTCACATGTGATGATATTCACGTTGAAACATCAAAAATGCTGTTGACACTTAGCATCCTCTATAGTTTATGTAATTATATTAAACTGTTGCACTTTCTAATCATGCTATTTTTATTTTTGATGCAATAATGATGGCAATCTACCCAAGGATCCTAACTTCATTAACTATACATAGAGAATATTCCTGAAAATTGTATCCTTAGAAGATGACATATTTAGCACCACCTGATGGTACAAAAGAGAGATGAGAAAGGGCCTTAATATTTGAATCATGCAAAAGGAAATTGTGATTTTTGTATATAAATGTATATATTTTACAACAGACAGCATTTTGAGAATTTCAGCATGTGGCATCAACTTTCTTTGATATAGAAACATTTTAAGAAATTTTCATGCAAAATCTACCTAAATTGTATTTATATAGAATATAAACTTTGACTCCATGAGTAAAACAGTTCATAAATCACACCACTATTTCTTCATATCAAAACATTTTATTTGTAATCTGTTAAATTTATAAGCTCTATAAAATTATGTATTTAACAAAATCTTGAATTGCTAGGAAGTATCTGCCAAGAGAGAATTTGAAAATATTACACATGTTGCAGTAGAAAATGCTTTCCAAAATTTAAATTTCTCTGTATGTAAAACACAAATATTTTTAAAACACGATGGAGACCTCCAGTTTTAATACAGAAGAATAAAGAAGATATTTCAACCTCCTTGCAAAATGAACTTGCGAGTTAAAAAAAAAAAAAAAATCCAGAGGCATAAGCAACCCCAAACCATGTTGTATAAGGAACAGAGGTGAAATGCAGAGGTGGTCAAACAGGAGAGAAGACCTTGTGGCTTCAGACTATGGACAAGCTGAGAAGGTGAAGGGCCCAAAGAAAGTGGCAGGTCTAAGGGTCAAACCGAGCTTTTTTCTTAGGGGCGGGCAGAGGTGGGAAGTGGGACATTCCCATGAACAGAGTTGGGCATGAAACTCAAAAGGAAACCAGGATGTGGTGGGCCAGCTGGGAAACCAGTCAGGCCCACCATAGCTGCAGGAAGCAGTCTGTCCGTGAGGCAGGAAGCAGAAGAGAAACTTAGCATTCAGAGTTGCCTCTGCATATGTCAGGTGATTTTGAAAGTGAAGTCTGAAAAGAAGGCTCTTAAACCCAAAGCCCTTTGTCTCTGAAGAACTCTTGCTAAGTGTCCATGGTCCCGCTCCCCATGGTGACATTTTGAAATTAGCTGGACCAGAAAGAATTCACTTGTTTCAAATATAAGTAATGACCAAAATGGATCCAGCATCCAGATCAATGTTTTCAAATACTGCATAAAAAGAAAGCAAATATCCAATAAAATAAAGAAAATGCTGACCAGGAAACTGTTACTAAGAAGAAGCTTACATTGTGATCTACAACATATCAACTTGTGTGTTAAAAAACAGAAAAACAATCACCTTGACAAAGCATGATCTCAAAGCAGATACAAGAGTTCAGGAAACCCAAGGTTTTCTAACAGCAGAGATAAAACAAGTTAATAGAGCTCAGAAAAGATGTGGGAGACAGAAATGAAGCCATCACAGAGATGAAGCCCTCGTTGACAGCAGCTCTGAAAAGTAAAGAAACAACTGAAAATCTCACAAAAGACACGACAATCAAGAGGCTGAGGAGTAAAATCAAAATAAAATTAAAATAACCAAAGAATTAGGACGGGTTAGGAAGAAAATGAAAGACAAGTAAGACAAATCAAGAAACCCAACATATGGCCAATTGGTGTCCCCAGGATTGAACAAGGTTAATACATATTTTTAAATGATACGTTAAAAAAAAAACAACTTCTAGAAATAAAAGGTTCTAACATGCAGACTCAAAAGACATCCAAGGAAACATTTACAGAGTCAGGAGATACATTGAAGAAAGAGAGGAGTAAATATATTCTATAAAGTAATATAAAGGACACAGGCATAAAAATGTACACCTTGGAAATTATTGAAAGAAATATGTTTATGCATACCAAGATAATTAGGCCACCAAAAACACCAACAAGTAATTTCCAAAAGTAGAAATAATGAAACTAAAAGCCCTGACCACAACAAACAAGCTAAAAATTAACAATGAAACTAAAATACACACACAAACAAATCCTTACCATCTGGAAAGTTCAACACTTTCCATTCATAGTCAAAGAAAAATCAAAGCTGGAATTTTGTTACAACTAGAAAACAGCCATAATTTTGAAAGCTATACAGTAGAACCTATGGTTTACATTTTCAGCAGGGCTCAAAAAATGCACAGAATTTTTCATATATGTTAATACACAGAAAAAAAACAAAAATAGATAAATAAATCATCCAATGAAAGGTGAAAAAACATGGATAAAATCAAGAATAAAAAAGAGAAGGAATTAGTAAACATAAAATGTGAAATAGTTAGAAAACTAAAAAATAATAGTAATGATAAATCCAAGAGCTCAAACAAGTGAATAAGTAAGTTAACAGTTAATCTGCTAAATTTTAACAAATAAGAAAACACAAACACTATATAAATGTTTTATATATATATATCGTGAAGTCGTGAAGTTGCGCAGTCTTGTCTGACTTTTTGTGACCCCATGGACTGTAGCCCACCAGCCTCCTCCATCCATGGAATTTTCTAGGCAAGAGTACTGGAGTGGGTTGCCATTATATCTATATACAAGTCGTGTCCAACTCTGTGTGACCCCATAGACGGCAGCCCACCAGGCTCCCCTGTCCCTGGGATTCTCCAGGCAAGAACACTGGAGTGGGTTGCCATTTCCTTCTCCAATGCATGAAAGTAAAAAATGAAAGTGAAGTCGCTCAGTCCTGTCTGACTCTTAGAGACCCCATGGACTGCAGCCTACCAGGCTCCTCTGTCCATGGGATTTTCCAAGCAACAGTACTGGAGTGGATATAAATATTTACATATATATATATGCATGATTTTAGGAATCATGCAAGATCACTTCTCTATGTGGCTTTAATGATGAATCTGAGTTGAAATATTTTCTGGAATATATAAATCACTAAAATTCACAACAAAGAAATTAAGAATTCAGAGTAGATCAATTACTCAGGAGGAAATGGAAAAAATTATTAAAGTGCTAACATCCCCCAAAAGCAGTGATCTTAGATGATTTGATAATAGATACCTACCAATACTTTGCTGTTGTTGTTTAGTTGTCCAGTCATGTCCAGCTCTTTTGACTGCATGGACTATAGCCCACCAGGTTACTCTGTCCATGGGATTTCCCAGGCAAGAATACTGGAGCGGGTTGCATTTCCTTCAGGGGATCTTCCTGACATAGGGATCGAACTCGTGTCTCCTGCTTGGTAGGCAGATTCTTAACCACTGAGCAAACCAGGAACCCCCATCAAACCCTTAAGAAACAGATTAACTCTAGTTCTTTCAAACTATTCTAGATCATGGGAAAAACAGTGGAGGCTGGTAATGCTTTTTTTTTTCCTCCTTCAGGCTAGCAGAACATTGAGAACAATAAGAACAAAGAGGCCATGAGAAAGAGTTCTAAAAAGCAATTCAAAACATTCAAAGAAAAATATGCAACAACCAAGTAACATCAATCTCAAAATGCAAGAAGAGTTAAAATTCATCACTGATTTTTACAACTATCATATGAATATATGAAAAGAAAACAAATCAAATGATCATCTCCATGTATTATAAAGAAGCATTTTATATATGTTAACATCTCTTTTTAATAAATATTCTTAAATATAGCGAAGGACTTCCCAGTGGCTCAGTGATAAGGAATCCAATGCCAAGCAGGAGACTTGGGTTTGATCCCTGGGTTGGGAAGATCCTCTGGAGTAGGAAATGGCAACTTGCTCCAGTATTCTTGCCTGGAAAATTCCATGGACAGAGGAGGCTGCTGGGCTACAGTCCGTGTGGTCACAAAAGAGTCAGACAGTACTTAGCAACTAAAAACAAATATAGGAAAAGGTGGATGATTTCTCAGTATGATATAAAGATATAACATCTATTGAAAGAATGTTATTAAGTACATGTATTTGTGTATTTAGTTTGTGTGTGTCAATCCAAGTTAGTAATATGTTTAATGGAGGAAACTAGTAGCTTCCAATTCAGTCAAGAAAAAGAAAAGAATGCCCATGACTCCAGTTGTCAACCTTTTTCTGGTTGACAGAACCTTTCATCCAATCTGATGAAAGAAATACAAATGAAGTATAAAAACAAAAAAAGAGGAATTCAAATCTCACAACCTTTAAGCTGGAAAATAAAAAGGAATCATTGAAAAGTTATCACAAACAATAATTTTGTAAGATACAAATTTTATGTAAAGACATCATTGCTTTTATAAGTGATGACTAGCTTGATGAGATTCTATATAGTACTTTGGGCCAAATTCATATTGAACTTCAGCTTACAGTCTTAAGTAAAAATAGCAAAGTCTACAGTCTTGAATAAAAATAGCAAAGTCCTGAACTACTTACCCATAGTAAGTTACCATTTGTGTCTCACTCCCTCCCCAAAATAAACTGCATAGACACATAGGCTAATATACACACAGACTATCTCCAGAAGGTTACACAAGACCTACTGCAATCGTGTCTGAGGGAGGGGATTGACGACTGGGAATCGGGAATGAAAGAGAGACTCCTTTTCACCATATTCTATTCGTAGTTTTGTATGTTGTATCACGGTCATATAACTATCCACAATATAAATAAAATCTATTTTAATCAATATGAAAAGAATGTCTTCTTATTGGCAGTGCATCTCATTTCATGGTTAGTTCTTAAGAATTCTTATCTTGCAGCCTTAAAAAAGCTCATAAAAATTCTGTCTCGAAACTCACATCTCATAACTGTTGAGAAAAAAACAATAACTGTTCTTCTCTTTTTAACAACATTTAGAGTTGTTTTAAACAGAAACACAGAGTGCCGTCTATTTCTGTGTTCTTTTTGACCACAAAGCACTTTAGCATCATAATTGTGTGATGGTCTTATCCATTTTGGAGCATTTTGCCTTGTTTAGGATAGGAGATTGGTAGTCTGCACATCACCCAGCAGCCAGGCTGCCAGGACTCAAAGCCCAGCGGGAGACCCTGAGCAAGTCTATAACCTTCTCCTGCCTCAGATTCCCTACCTGTAAAATGAAGAAATCTGTTGTGAGAATTACATGAGTTCATTCTTGGGCTTCCCTGGTTGCTCAGACAGTAAAGAATCTGCCTGCTATGTAGGACACCCAGGTCCGACCCCTGGGTTGGGAAGATCTCCTGGAGAAGGGAATGGCTACCCACTCCGGTATTCTTGTCTGGAGAATCCCATGGGCAGAGGAGCCTGGCGGGCTACAGTCCATGGGGTCACAAAGAGTCGGACACGACTGAGCAGCTAACACTTTCATTCTTGTAGAACACTAACAGTGACTAGCCCACTAATGATCACTAGTGGGCTAGAAGTGATCAACGGTTATTTTGCAGATCTGGGGACTCAGTTCAGTTGCTTTGAGAAGCGAGTGCCTTCTTAGGCTGTGGGCGGAGGACGCGTTAGCCCAGGTGTGCCCATGATGCTGGACTCTCTGGGCTCTGAGTCCCTATCTGTGGGAAGGTAAAAAACCAGAAACCTGTGCTCTCCTTCTGAGCTTGGCACACAGGGAACCCACAGCTTACAAACTCCTCTTATTTTTAAAATTCTCACTCACAAAAATAAAAACCACTGCTTTATTCCATTGGGCCCAGGAAGGAGTAGATCACTTAGCAAAAGCATTCATCACCTTGGAAGAACCACTCCAATTTATACAGAGATAATGTGGCTACTACAAGCAGAGTAAACTGTCTTAGCAATTAAAATTCTCATCCTTATCTCCAAGATAGCCATTGAATTACCAGCTACAGTGATATTTTATTCTACTACTACTCATTGCTCACTGTTAAAAGAAGATGTGGGCTTCCCAGGTGGCACAGTGGTAAAGAATCCACCTGCTTATGCCGGAGACTTGGGTTTGAACCTTGGGTCAGGAAGATCTCCTAGAGAAGGAAATGGTTACCCACTCCAGTATTCTTGCCTGGAGAATTCCATGGACAGAGAAGCCTAGCAGGTTACACTCCATGGGATCACAAAGAGTCAGACACGACTGAGCAATTATGCATTCACGCACAAAAGAAGACATGCTGCTGCTGCTAAGTCGCTTCAGTCGTGTCCGACTCTGTGTGACCCCAGAGACGGCAGCCCACCAGGCTCCCCTGTCCCTGGGATTCTCCAGGCAAGAACACTGGAGTGGGTTGCCATTTCCTTCTCCAATGCATGAAAGTGAAGTCGCTCAGTAGAGTCTGACTCTTCGAGACCCCCTGGACTGCAGCCTACCAGGCCCCTCCATCCATGGGATATTCCAGGCGAGAGTACTGGAGTGGGGTGCCATTGCCTTCTCTGAAAGAAGACATAGGAATACACATTTCAGAGGTGGACTGATTCTTCCATAAACATAAACATAAACATAAACCTCCTTATTCTGTGCCAGGAGGTGATGCTTATTGTTGAGCATGCAGAAAATATGCCAGAGGGTATCCTTTTGAGGAATTCACAGTCCAGGGCCTTCTCTAATGTGCTAATAGCCAAGGTTTTAAGATGAAGGGGTTTGATTTTGTATCATATTTGTGTTTTGTAAAATGTGCCTTACCCAGATATTTTCTGTACAAACCCTGGCATAGCTGAAACACCCTTCCCTACTTCTTTTTTAAATAGCCATCTCTCAAAAGCAGGTCAAGTGTCCTGCCCTGCACGCCCCTTCATCCACCCCTTCCTCTCCTTTCTGTGGCCCCAGGCCTGTCCATCACCACAGCTCCCCTCCTCTGAGAGGCCCAAGCCCTCATCACTGTGTTCTCAGTGAGTGCACGGCACTTTGTAAATGCTTTCTGAAGCAAGTTCCAGAAACTTTCTGGCTTCCCTTTTATCCAATTCAACCTCAGTTCTCCTCTGGGATTTGACTCACATGGTCTCTGTCTCAGCTGGAATCCACTGAGGCTTGTCTCCGGTATCGTGGCCTGGTTTTCCTGCCAGCAATGACAATCTAGAGAACATTGATCACGGGTAGGTCATCTCTATCGGATGCCTGAAAGTGAAAGTGAAGGATAAGTAAGTCACTCAGTTGTGTCTGATTCTGTGACTGGAGGGCTATGGACTGTAGCCCTCCAGGCTCCTCTGTCCATGGGCTTCTCCAAGCAAGAATACTGGAGTGGGTTGCCACTCCCTTCTCCAGGGCATCTTCCCAATCCAGGGATCAAACCTGGGTCTCCTGTAGGGGAGGCAGATTCTTTACCTTTACTGTCTGAGCCATGAGGAAAGCCTAGGATGCTCCAAAATGTTATTAAAAACAGAGTATTTGTATTCAGCAAGAAGATTTTCTTTTAGAGCAAAATGGAGAACAATTTCCAAGAACACCCAAATCTACAGCCCGGGTATGCAGACGAAGTGCTTTTTCATTAACTTTACTGTCAGTGAACTCTTAGGAATTCCCTTCTGTCCTTGAAAGAATGAGCTTCAAAGTCAACCTGAAACCCCACTGTGAAAACATATGCAAATGTGTACAAAGGAACTTGGCCCCACTGGGAAAGCCACCGCCACACCAAAACGAAGCTCTGTTATCTGTGGACTTTGAGACATGACAGTTTCGAAAGAAACAGGCAGGTGTTTCGAAAGCGCCAGTCGGGCAACGCCAGCCTCCTCTCTGTGGTTCCCTAAGTCCTTTGTATGTCTTTCCTTCTATCTGGTTTTGGCCACTTTTCACTGTCTCAATCATTTCAATACCAGCAGGAGGCTAGGAGAAGCTAAGAGAGATGATATCATAATCTTCCTTTATTTTTTTTTTCCCTGGTGGTGTTTATGATAAAAGGCTGGAGGGGAAAGAGTGTAAAATTTCAGAGCTCGAATGCGGGCTCTGATTCTCCCCTGGGTTTGATGATTCACGCACTGGCTCTGCCCTGTTTCCACAGATATTTGACTCAAGCCCAGAATCTCTTATTTCCCAAACAAAGTGCTAGGCATTTTGAGAAATGCAAGAGGACCAAAGTCTGAGTTCTGCTCTCTGGAGTTCATCTCTCAAAGGAAACAAGTGAAATCATTACGAACCATTAAGATGGGAAAGAGTATCCAACCTCCAATCAGTAGAACAAATGTACCATAGAAATGCCAAGAGCTGGTTGCATGTTCTTGAGCCAGACCTTCTTTCTCATCCCCAGATACGTGAGGCTAGTGAAAATCAGCCTGGAGCCTTACTCCTTCCTGATGCAGTGAGCATGGAAGCAGCAACTCAGCAGGCAGCAAAGATGGTGATGGTAAGCATGGTGGCCCAAGGTCTGTCCCTAGTGAGGATGCTTGGAGAGCCCTGGGCATCATCAGGTCAGCTCTGGATGGAGTGAATCCCTTGGGGGGTTCACTCTGAATCCCCTCCCTTGGGGCTCATCAAGTCACCCCCCTCTAACCCCCAACAATCACTCTCTGGTCTCTGCAGCTTCCCACCTCAAAAAAAAAAAAAAAAAGCTCTGTGGAGGGGCTTGATCAGAGAGTGGAAACTTGGTTCTCGCTTGAAATTGCATTCTACGATATTTGCAGATTACAGCATGGTGCAGGTTTTCCTTATTTCCTTTTGCATATGAATTGATCGGCTGCACTGAAACTACCGCTTAAGACAAAGGGGTTTGATTTATAGCCAGTCTCTTCCTCATGAATCAGACCTGCCGTGTGGCACTTGGGCTCCCCCCGGCAAAGCGGCACTTGCCTTTTATAAATGACTGGAGGGGACCGCCAGTGGTGAGGTCCACCCCCGTCACTCTGCCTTTGCTCGTGATCACCCACGGGGACATCAGACCCAGTTTTTGCCAGCCTGCCAGGTGTGTTCTGTGTAGTTTTTGTTTTAAATTAAGGAATGTCAGAATGAACATCTATGGCTCTGTGCCCTGCACTATGCTGGCTGTAGAGATCCAGCCCCACCACACGTCCCCCGCCTGCAAGGACAGCTCCTTACCTGGGATTGCTCACCTGGGATGTGAGAGGAGACAGCAGTCTGGCCTTTGCAGGAGCGGCAGCACTGAGCACAGGTGGCTTTCTCATTCAGTGGAGGAAGCTGGCTGATACCCACCCAAGTTTCCCACAGAGTGTCCTGTTGGGACTTGGGTGACAGCCGTCCAGTCAGTCACTTCCTGTGCCCGCCCCCCTTCCACCCACCACCTGCAAGGTCTCCGGGAAGCCAGGCAGAAAGTGTGTCAAGGAAGTAAGGATACGAGCTCACAGCTGTAACGCCCAGGAGCCGGCTCAGAGGCAGGGCGGCCCCTGCCAGACCCTCCTGGTAGAGGATGCTGTGTCAGGAGAGACAAGATAACGTGTTCTCATTGCCCAGCACAGTGACAGCACATCTGTGTGCCCAGATGTGAAAACATATTTATCTCTGAGGAAAGCCTACATGCGCTGGTGCAAAGCACACAGTAAGCCGGAGGCCTGTGTTCCCAGTAACCCCCTCTACTTGCACTGCCCTGTTGCTGATGCCTAGGAAGGAGTGGGTTATGGAGATCCATTCCCCAACCCTGCTACCACTGAGCCAGGTCACCTTAGGCAAGAGCTCTAATCTCCAGTTGTTGCTGTTATTCCGTTGCTCAGTTGTGTCCCACTCTTTGTGATCCCAAGGACTGCAGGACAACAGGATTCCCTGTCCTTCACTGTCTCCCGGAATTTGCTCAGATTCATGTCCATTGACTTCCCTGGTGGCTCAGACAGTAAAGGCTCAGCCTGCAATGCAGAGATCTGAGTTCGATCCCTGGGTCAGGAAGATGCCCTGGAGAAGGGAATGGCTACCCAATCCAGTTTTCTGGTCTGGAGAATTTCCTGGACAGAGGAGCCTGGCAGGCTACAGTCCATGGCGTGGCAAACAGTTGGACACGACAAAGCAACTTTCACTTTCACACTTTCATTTTCATATCCATTGAGTCAGTGATGCTATCTAACTATTTCATCCTTGATGGCCACCTTCTCCTCCTGCCTTCAACCTTTCCCAGCATCAGGGTCTTTTCCAATGAGTCAGTTCTTTGCATCAGGTGGCCAAAGTATTAGAGCTTCAATTTCAGCATCAGTCCTTCCATTGAATATTCAAGGTTGATTTCCTTTAGGACTGACTGTTTTATCTCCTTGCAGTCCAAGGGACTCTCAAGAGTCTTCTCCAGCACCACAGTTTGAAAATATTAATTGTTTGGTGCTCAGCCTTCATTATGGTCCAATTCTCACATCCATACATGACTGCTGGAAAAACCACAGCTTTGACTATATGGGCCTTTGTCAGCAAAGTGATATCTCTGCTTTTTAATATGCTGTCCAGGTTTACCATAGCTTTCCTTTGACTTTCCTGGTGTCTCAGATGGTAAAGCATCTGCCTACAATGTGGGAGACCTGGGTTCTATCCCTGGGTTGGGAAGATCTCCTGGAGCAGGAAATGGCAACCCACTCCAGTATTCTTGCCTGGAGAATCCCAAGGATGGAGAAGCCTGGTAGGCTACAGTCCATGGGGTCTCAAAGAGTCGGACATGACTGAGTGACTTCACTTCATTTCCTTCCAAAGAGCAAGCATCTTTTAATTTCATAGCTGCATTCCCTGACCACAGTGATTTTGGAGTCCAAGAAAAGAAAATCTGTCCCTGCTTCCATTTTTTCCCCCTTTCTATTTGCTATGAAATGAGGCCATGATGGACCAGATGCCATGATCTGAGGCCTCATTTTATGAGGCATACAGGTTATGTTTTAATTTTCTTCTGACTCTAAAGTTGAATTATTCTATGAGTTATGCAAAGAAGATGGAGGTTCTTTAGCAGTATTGCCTAGAGAATGTTCAAGAGAACCGGCTAAAGGTGGCATGACCACAAACATTTGGAAAGTGGGAGGTTTTCTTATGACAGGACTTCTCAGAAAGTTTTTCAGGTCTCCTCCTATGATTATTAGTTTATAGATTTTTTTTTTTTTTTTTTTGCTACTTACAAGAAAATGACATGGTCCTTGTAAACACACAATATGGAGAATTATAAAATCTCACCTTCTCTACCTCCTCTGAAGGTTAGGACCCTAGAGTTTGGTAGGTCTATCAGTTCAGTTCAGTTCAGTCGCTCAGTCGTGTCCGACTCTTTGCAACCCCGTGAATCGCAGCACGCCAGGCCTCCCTGTCCATCACCATCTCCCGGAGTTCACTCAGACTCATGTTCATCGAGTCCATGATGCCATCCAGCCATCTCATCCACGGCCGTCCCCTTCTTCTCTTGCCCCCAATCCCTCCCAGCATCAGAGTCTTTTCCAATGAGTCAACTCTTTGCATGAGGTGGCCAAAGTACTGGAGTTTCAGCTTTAGCATCATTCCTTCCAAAGAAATCCCAGGGTTGATCTCCTTCAGAATGGACTGGTTGGATCTCCTTGCAGTCCAAGGGACTCTCAAGAGTCTTCTCCAACACCACAGTTCTAAAGCATCAATTCTTCGGCGCTCAGCCTTCTTCACAGTCCAACTCTCACATCCATACATGACCACAGGAAAAACCATAGCCTTGACTAGACAGACCTTAGTCAGCAAACTAATGTCTCTGCTTTTGAATATACTATCTAGGTTGGTCATAGCTTTTCTTCCAAGGAGAAAGCGTCTTTTAATTTCATGGCTGCAGGCACCATCTGCAGTGATTTTGGAGCCCAAAAAAATAAAGTCTGACACTGTTTCTACTGTTTCCCCATCTATTTCCCATGAAGTGATGGGACCAGATGCCATGATCTTCGTTTTCTGAATGTTGAGCTTTAAGCCAACTTTTTCACTCTCCTCTTTCACTTTCATCAAGAGGCTTTTTAATTCCTCTTCACTTTCTGCCATGAGGGTGGTGTCATCTGCATATCTGAGGTTATTGATATGTCTCCCGGCAATCTTGATTCCACATTGTGTTTCTTCCAGTCCAGTGTTTCTCCTGATGTACTCTGCATAGAAGTTAAATAAGCAGGGTGACAATATACAGCCCTGATGTACTCCTTTTCCTATTTGGAACCAGTCTGTTGTTCCATGTCCAGTTCTAACTGTTGCTTCCTGACCTGCATACAGATTTCTCAAGAGGCAGGTCAGGTGGTCTGGCATTCCCATCTCTTTCAGAACTTTCCACAGTTTATTGTGATCCACACAGTCAAAGGCTTTGGCATAGTCAATCAAGCAGAAATAGATGTTTTTCTGGAACTCTCTTGCTTTTTCCATGATCCAGAGGATGTTGGCAATTTGATCTCTGGTTCCTCTGCCTTTTCTAAAACCAGCTTGAACATCAGGGAGCTCACAGTTCACGTGTTGCTGAAGCCTGGCTTGGAGAATTTTGAGCATTACTTTACTAGCATGTGAGATGAGTGCAATTTTGTGGTAGTTTGAGCATTCTTTTGCATTTCCTTTGTTTGGAATTGGAGTGAAAACTGACCTTTTCCAGTCCTGTGGCCACTGCTGAGTTTTCCACATTTGCTGGCATATTGAGTGCAGCACTTTCACAGCATCATCTTTCAGGATTTGAAACAGCTCAACTGGAATTCCATCATCTCCACTAGCTTTGTTCGTAGTGATGCTTTCTAAGGCCCACTTGACTTCACACTCCAAGATGTCTGGCTCTAGATTAGTGATCACATCATCATGATTATCTGGGTCGTGAAGATCTTTTTTGTACAGTTCTTCTGTGTATTCTTGCCACCTCTTAATATCTTCTGCTTCTGTTAGGTCCATACCATTTCTGTCCTTTATCGAGTCCATCTTTGCATGAAATGTTCCCTTGCTATCTCTAATTTTCTTAAAGAGATCTCTAGTCTTTCCCATTCTGTTGTTTTCCTCTATTTCTTTGCATTGATCGCTGAAGAAGGCTTTCTTATCTCTTCTTGCTATTCTTTGGAACTCTGCATTCAGATGCTTATATCTTTGCTTTTCTCCTTTGCTTTTCGCCTCTCTTCTTTTCACAGCTATTTGTAAGGTCTATGCATCTTCTCAAATTAGTATGTAGATCATCACTCTCTAGGAGGGGATGGAGCAAGCAAAGTGTTCCCAAATTGTCAGCCCCCAGCAACCCAGGGTACTATAGAGCACTGCCCAGGTTGGGGTTTTGCAGAAATACTGTCCTGTTTTAGGTACTAAGGGAGATCAGCTTTGGATGGAATAGAATTCTTTTACCTAATTTACAAGCTGGTTGTATATGATGCCATTGGGCTGCCAGACCTCCTCAGGATTCTTTTATTCTTAATAAGAAATGTCTGCTTACAGAAATACGTGTCAAGGACTATGTTGTGGTCGTTCAGTCGCTAAGTCGTGTCTGACTGTGTGATCCCAAGGACTATAGCACACCAGGCTGCTCGGTCTTCCACTATCTCCCAGAGTTTGCTCAGATTCATGTCCATCGAGTCGGTGGTGCCATCTAACCATCTCATCCTCTGCTGCCCCCTTCTCTTTTTGCCTTCAGTCTCTCCCAGCATCAAGGCCTTTTCAAATGAGTCAGCTCTTCACATCAAGTGGCCAAAGTATTGAAGCATCAGCTTCAGCATCATTCCTTCCAATGAATATTCAGGGTTGATTTCCTTTAGGATTGACTGGTTAAGAGCTATAAACATGTTAAAATCCATATGTTTTGGTTGAGTTGCAAAGAGCTTTCAGAGATCAAAAATATGAATAATTTGACTCACTGTCTTTACAGTTAAGACTGGAACACACAAAATGATTTCAGTAAAAGGCATCAACAATAGCCAAGCCCAGTGTGTGCCAAGTCAGGTCTTATCTATGAAAAGGCAAAAAAAAGGGGGGGGAAGACAAATGAAAAGGCAATGGGAGGCGAGAAGGAGGGAAAGAATCAGGAAAAAGAGAGAGAAAACACAAAATCAGAGGCCAGACAAAAACGAGAACACATCCTACAAGGATGAAGAAGGAAGGCCTCTTTGAGAAAGTGACCTTTGCCCTGAGGCTGGGTCTTAAGAAGGAATGCTCATAGCTGAGGGCTCAGTAAACCAGAGGTCTTCGAAGCAGGAATGAGCCCGGCCTGGATCAGGGAAACCAGCATGACTGGAACATAAAGATAAAAAGTCAGAGAATCAGACAGCATGCAGATCACGTAGACCTTTTGAGATGTGGAGTGGTGGGGATGGAGGGGGATGACTTTAGATTTTATTGTAAGTGCCAGAAAAATCTATCAGATTTTAAGCAGAGGGGTGGTATGCTCTACTGTACGGTTTTTTAAAAGGTCATCAGATTACCTTAAGGGAAAGGAATTTGGATGAGAAAGACTGGGTGTAGAAAGATCAATTCAAGATTAAGACACAAGAACTGTAACCCAGAAAAGAGCTGATGTTGCTTTGATCCAGGCTAGCAATGCTGAAAATTATGGGGAGTGGTTAGATTGGAAAAACACCTTAGAAGTAAAGCTAACAATGTTAGAAGTAAAGGAAACAGACAATCCAAAGAAGAATCCTGAGTTTTTTGATCATACATTTGGGTGGGTTCATGATCTGAGTCACAGTCAGCTCCCAGTCTTGTTTTTGCTGACTGTGTAGAGCTTCTCCATCTTTGGCTGCAAAGAATATAATCAAGCTGATTTCACTATTGACCATCTGGTGATGTCCATGTGTAGAGTCTTCTCTTGTGTTGTTGGAAGAGGGAGTTTGTTATGACCAGTGCATTCTCTCCGCAAAACTCTATTAGCCTTTGCCCTTCTTCATTCTGTACTCCAAGGCCAAATTTGCCTGTTACTCCAGGTAACTCTTGACTTCCTACTTTTGCATTTCAGTCCCCTATAATGAAAAGGACATCTTTTGGGGGTGTTAATTCTAGAAGGTCTTGTAAGTCTTCATAGAACCATTCAACTTCAGCTTCTTCAGCATTACTGGTTGGGACATAGACTTGGATAACTGTGATATTGAATGGCTTGCCTTAGAAACGAACAGAGATCATTCTGTCATTTTTGAGATTGCATCCAAGTACTGCATTTCAGACTCTTTTGTTGACTATGATGGCTACTCCATTTCTTCTAAGGGATTCTTGTCCACGGTAGTAGATATAATGGTTATCTTAGTTAAATTCACCCATTCCAGTCCATTTTAGTTCACTGATTCCTAAAATGTCAATGTTCACTCTTGCCATTTCCTGTTTGACCACTTCCAGTTTGCCTTGATTCATGGACTTAACATTCCAGGTTCCTATGCAATATTGCTCTTTACAGCATCGGACTTTACTTCCATCACCAGTCACATCCACAACTGAGTGTTTTTACTTTGGCTTGGTCTCTTCATTGTTTCTAGAGTTATTTCTCCACTGATCTCCAGTAGCATATTGGGCACCAACTGACCTGGGGAGTTCATCTTTCAGTGTCCTATCTTTTTGCCTTTTCATACTGTTCATGGGGTTCTCCAGGCAAGAATGCTGAAGTGGTTTGTCATTCCCTTCTCCAGAGGACCGCGTTTTGTCAGAACTCTCCACCAGGACCTGTGTGTCTTGGGTGGCCCTACATGGCATGGCTCATAGTCTCATTGAACTAAAGAGCGTCTTGATGAAAGTGAAAGAAGAGAGTGAAAAAGTTGTCTTAAAACTCAACATTCAGAAAACTAAGATATTGGCATCTGGTCCCATCACTTCATGGCAAATAGATCGGCAAACAGTGGAAACAGTGACAGACTTTAAATTTGGGGGGACTTCCCTGGTGGCTCAGACAGTAAAGCACCTGTCTACAATGCAGGAGACCCAGGTTCAATCCCTGGGTAGGGAAGATTCCCTGGAGAAGGGAATGGCAATCCACTCCAGTACTATTGCCAGGAGAATCCCATGGACAGAGGAGCCTGGTAGGCTACAGTCCATGGGGTCGGAAAGAGTCGGACACGACTGAGCAACTTCACTTCACTTCACAAGACTCACTGCAGATGGTGACTGCAGACATGAAATTAAAAGATGCTTGTTCCTTGGAAGAAAAGCTATGACCAACCTAGACAGCATATTAAAAGCAGAGACATTACTTTGCCAGCAAAGGTCCATCTAGTGAAGGCTATGGTTTTTCCAGTAGTCATGTATGGATGTGAGAGTTGGACTATAAAGAAAGCTGAGCGCTGAAGAATTGATATTTTTGAACTGTGGTGCTCGAGAAGACTCTTGAGAGTCCCTTGAACTGCAAGGAGATCCAACCAGTCCATCCTAAAGGAAAACAGTCCTGAATATTCTTTGGAACAACTGATGCTGAAGCTGAAACTCCAATACTTTGGCCACCTGATGCGAAGAACTAACTCATTGGGAAAGACTCTGATGGTGGGTAAGATTGAAGGTGGGAGAAGGGGACAACAGAGAATGAGATGGTTGGATGGCATCACCGACTCAATGGACGTGAGTTTGAGCAAGCTCCAGGAGTTGGTGATGGACAAGGAAGCCTGGTATGCTGCCGTCCATGGGTTCGCAAAGAATCAGACATGACTGAGGGACTGAACTGAACTGAATTGGGTGGGTGGTGGTGCCATTAATTAAAACAAGTAAAATAAGAGGTGAGAGGCTTCCCAGGTGGGGCTTTGGTGAGATGTAGGAGATGCAAGTTCAATCCCTATGTTGGGGAAGGTTACCTGGAGGAGGAAATGACAACCCACTCCAGTATTCTTGCCTAGGAAACCTCATGGACAGAAGAGCCTGGCAGCCTACAGTCCACAGGGTCACAAAGAGTCAAACACAACGAAGCACATACATAAGAGGACAGAGTTGAAGAGAGGACGTGGCAATCAGGAGTTGCGTTTTGGCCTTATTGAAATGATGATAAGCCCTCCAAAAGCTATAGCATGGATCATCAGATCCATGAACCTGAAACTCCTTGGCATCTGATCTAAAAAGGGGTACATCTTTGTACTTCATCACCATACATCCTTTCATTTAATCTGTTAGTGGTAAGGTTCAGTTCAGTTCAGTTCAGTTCAATCGCTCAGTCGTGTCTGACTCTTTGCGACTCCATGAATCACAGCACGCCAGGCCTCCCTGTCCAACACCAACTCCCGGAGTTCACTCAGACTCACGTCCATCGAGGCAGTGATGCCATCCAGCTATCTCATCCTCTGTTGTCCCCTTCTCCTCCTGCCCCCAACCCCTCCTAGCATCAGAGTCTTTTCCAATGAGTCAACTCTTCGCATGAGGTGGCCAAAGTACTGGAGTTTCAGCTTTAGCATCATTCCTTCCAAAGAAATCCCAGGGCTGATCTTGTTCAAAATGGACTGGTTGGATCTCCTAATGGTAAGGTACGCAGAGTAAATATTATGCCCATTTTTCAGGAAGAACGCTGAGCCTCAGAGACTGAGTTAGTGCTCCTAAGGGTTCAGCAACAGGTAAACCACTGAGAATAAAAGCACCTCCTCAAAACTTAGTCCCCTTTCCACCATTCTATACAGAAACTAAGAAACCACCAATGACCACAGAACTTGGAACAAAATGTAAGTTATGGAATGCGGTAGTTGAAGATATCTTTGCTTCTGATGACAGGAGATCTTACGGGGACAAAAAAGTGAGACTACAGCAAAAGTTTCTGAGGTCTGTGATGAAAGGTCCCAAGTCCACAGAAGCCAGCCCTTCAGATAGGTGAGTGTCCCGAAATAGACCCTGGGGTTGGGGGCTCCCACTGCAGTTTTCACTTCCACGAGCCCCCGAGTTGCACTTCCCCACAGACCTGGTGGTTACTGAAAGTGCCCCAAGGTGGGAGGGCTGTCGGTCAAGTCTCTCCATCAGTTCTGCCCACCTGCAAACATACGTTGGCACAGGAACTTCGAGGGCAGACCTCACCAGAAGGAAACTGGCTTAAAGCAAGAGATTCATATTAACTCCATCACCTGCTTCACAGAGTCAGGGTCCGGGTCTGGATCAAAGCACCCTTTGTTTCCTCTGGGTCTTCCCAGAAACCTAACCAAAAGGACTAGGTGGACTGTGTACTTAACTCAAGCTTCTTAAGTTTTCTTAAAAAAAAAAAAAAAAATCTAGACTTTTAGAGGAATCTAGAACTCAAAGCTGAATAACTTTGTTATGATTTAAACAAGCTAAATGCCATTAGTTAATCATCTTCCTTGGGTTTCTGTCTAATTTAAAGAGAAAGTAAGCTGTTTTTGGAGAAGACGATGGCACCCCACTCTAGTACTCTTGCCTGGAAAATCCCATGGACGGAGGATCCTGGTAGGCTGCAGTCCATGGGGTTGCTAAGAGTCAGACATGACTGAGCAACTTCACTCTGACTTTTCACTTTCATGCATTGGAGAAGGAAATGGCAACCCACTCTAGTATTCTTGCCTAGAGAATCCCAGGGATGGGAGAGCCTGGTGGACTGCCGTCTATGGGGTCGCACAGAGTCGGACAACACTGAAGCGACTTAGCAGCAAGCTGTTTTTACATTTTTTTATTTCCCTGGTGGCTCAGACAGTTAAGCGTCTGCCTACAATGCGGGAGACCTGGGTTTGATCCCTGGGTGGGGAAGATCCTCTGGAGAAGGAAATGGCAACCCACTCTAGTACTTTTGCCTGGAAAATCCCATGGGAGGAGCCTGGTAGGCTATAGTCCATGGGGTTGCAAAGAGTCAGACAAGACTGAGCCACGCAGATGATGCTGAAACTGTTTTTAGCATTTGTATCTGTCCTAAATCTATGCAAACAGATACAATGGGGAGCAGCAGATACAAGCACTTAATTGTGAGAAACGCCCTTGACAAAGAGAGACCATAACAGGAGTTACATAGGAGAAGAGAAGGCAAAAGAGGAAGATAAGACGGCAGAAGGAAATAAATTACCTTCTTGGCCAATCGTTTAAAATTCCATCCTGGTTAGTAGTGAAGGAAAGTCATTGCAGTGCTATAAATAGAAACTGAGCAGTCAGAAAATTCGTAATTGTATCCTTTTACACTTTCAAATTCCAACCAGGGTCCATATCCCACACCTTCCTTGCAATGTTCATAGAAAAAAAAGTGATACGAGATACATTCTTCTAAATATTTCTGAGACAGCATCAGTTGTAAGATTGCTTAAATTTAAAAAATCGATTACTGCATGATAGAGAATCATAAACCCCAACCAGAAAAGGAGAAGAGAGCTGGGTATATTAATCACTTTGAAAATCTTGGGTCAAGTCTCGCAAGCACAGAATTATTCATTTATTCCCTCCTTCCTTCCTTTATTCTGCTCTCAGTAGCTGACGCCCTAGGGGGAGAGGAGGCGTGTGGTACAAATAGCTGTGTGACAATGTGGACAGTGATAAGAACCACACAGCCCGCGGGCAAGCGTCCTCCACCCCCAGCTCCTTCAAAAGGGGCAGAAACAGTTGAAGCAGCTGAGAAGCTATAAATAGCATTTAACTTCTATTTTTTTCTAGCTCAATTTTTTTTCAATCATCTCTCCTGAAGCCCAGGTAGAATACAACACTGAATCTGGCTGGGGAAATGTGAGAAGGCTCTGGGACACGGCCTGGACCTTGACAACCGGGCTAGACTCACATCTGGTGGAAAAGCCAGGTTCTGTTTGTGCGTGGATGTGGCAACAAACAAAGGAGGAGCTGCTGTCATTCACCAGGCGCCTGGCAAGTCCTCACTTGCCAGAGGGGGTCACTTGTAACTTTCCCTTGTACAGATGGGAAAATGGAGGCTGTGGGAGGTTAAACAGCAGCCCAGGGACACCCAGCTATTGAGCAGTGGGTATGGACAATGGAGCCAGGCCCAAGCAGAAGATGTTTAATAAACACAGGGAGGGTAGGGTGTGTGCAGCCCCACTTCAAGCGAATTCCCAGAGTCCAGGAGAATACTCTTGCAGACCTTGGACAAGACCTTGGACATGGCCTGTGCCGACCTGGGCTTCCAGACCCGAGTGTATTCACTGCTAGTGGAAAAGTGGATCACCAGGACACACTTGGATTTAATCTCATTCTTTCAGGCCCAAGCAGAGTTCAAGCTCCAGCGCCAGGTCTGGGGAGAGAGGACCTGTCCAGGAGGCCCTGAGATCCCAGCACACCGGTGGCACAAGGCCCTGCTAGCCAACCTGGCTCTGAAACAGCGTGGGGGCCCCAGGCCAAGCCCACCGTGCCTTGCTCCCTCAGGGTCTCAGCCCCATGGGTCCTGCTCCACTATCCACTGGTCTTTGCTGGATCCAGGGGGTCCCTCGGGCAGCCCCCATCTTCGTCCACTTTAATCCTGCCTTGGGCAGGGCCCAGGCCTGGAGTGCCTTGGGGGAACCTCCAAGCCTTCTTATCCACCACCTCTCAGTAAGCCCACTAAAAGGCCAGTGAAGGCACCCTGGGGTGATGGTTCTGGGAGAGAAGGCACGAGCGGATTCTGCAGCTATTTGGCATAAACAGAGAACAGGGAGAAGGAGGAGGCCCCGGGTCTCCAGCCTGGATCCTGGGGACACAGAGGTGCCCTTGAGAAGGGTGGGCAGAGGCCCAGGCTAGAGGAGACACTTATGCTAAGAAATAGACATTAGTGTAAGGCTGGACCCCGGGGGCCATAATGGGCCGCCCCTCCTCTACCTCCTGCCGACGGGGGAGGTCCCTAACGGAAGGAGCCTCCCAGATCCCGGGGACAAATGACAGCACACTTCGCCAGCTAAAGCCGCTCCACCCCAGCCACGTAGAAGGACTTGTCAGTCTGCAACGCCTTGGCCTGGCGACCTATCTGAACCCCCGTCCATCTAGCCTGACCATCCCTAGCAACAAACGTATAAAAGCCATCCCCAACACAGTCCGGGCGTGGACTTCCTCGACCTGCCTCGTTCAGGTCCAGGAACCCCGCCCGGGAGGGCTTCCCCATTAAAAGCCTGTTAGACACTCTTTTCGGTGTCCTGGTCGTCTTTACCTAACAATTAGCCTCATGGCTCCAGAAACAGGTTAGATCCGAAGCAGCTGGTGCTCACATTTGGGGTGGGGGTGAGGGGGTCTTTTCAAACTTTGGTTTGTTTACTGCTCAGATTGTTTTATCCACCACTTCACCATGACACGATGCCTCAGTCACAGTAAGGCTATTAGCTGATTGTTGCTCAGCTTTTTTTTTAAATTAATTTTTATTGGAGTATAGTTGATTAAAGATGTTCAGTTTCAGGTGTAGAGCAAAGTGAATCAGTTATACATATAACTATCATTTTTTAGATTCTGTTCTCATATTCATCTACTCAATGGACACGAGTTTGAGCAAACTCCAGGAGAAGAGTAAAGGACAGGGAAGCCTGGCATGCTGCAGCCCATGGGGTCGCACAGAGTCAGACACGACTTGGTGATTGAACAGGAACAAAATTCTCATATAGGTCATTACAGAGTGTGAGTGGAGTCCCTGGGCTGCACAGTAGGCCGTTTCTCACTTTTGAGGGAACCAGTTCTTTCCCAAATGACTATCTGTCCTTGTGATTCACTCTCATTCCCTGGGCTTCACTGCTTCAGAACACTTCTACAGTGAAGACAACGCAGTAGGTTGTAAGGTACACTTGGGGAAGAAAACAAAGATGGATTTTTTTTCCTTTTACTTTTCTTTTCTTTTTTTTAGTATTTACAAGAAAAAGCACTATCTTGATCTGAAGGGAAAAAAATAAACAAAGAAAGAAACGTTCTGGATAAATTGAGTTCAGCTCTGAAAGCCTCCATAGCTACTTTATCTCCTCACACGGGCTTTGCGCTGAGTCCTCAAATGGGGCATTTTACAACCTGAAAATCAGTGGAATGGTTATCAGTGCTTGCATCCTCCAAGGCAGAGATGGGGGGTTCAGGTGGGTGGCGGCCACACAATAGGGGACGGTAGGGGCAGTCTTGGACCCCGTCTTCCTCCTAGATGACACAGTGGCAAAGGTCCCTGTCTCACAGCGGGGTTCTCCCGGGGCTGCAAGGCAGAGATGAGCATGACGCTGGCTGTGCTCGGCCTTCCCGCATGGCAGGTGCCACTCCAGCAGCCGCTGGCCCCACACAGAGACCTCAGCCCTCAGCATGCCCAGCCCGCAGTTCCTAGGTTCCTGTAACCTCCTGAGAAGGAAGGGAATCTGTCTCCTAGAAAGCTCGGCTTTAAGGCTGAAAACCAATACTGAGCAAAATTTTTTAAATGAGGAAAAGCACATCCCTGCCACCACAGGCACAACTGCAGGAGAAGTTTCTGTGCTTCTCCCACTAAGCAGCCATCCCAGACCTGGAGACCCAGACAGACACCGCTTGCCTTGGAACCAGAGCGTGTTGGACCTCAGGCCCTTTGACTGCTCCGGGAAATCCTTATCATTTAAAAAGTGGCCGCTTTATTGTTAGGTGACTCATCCAGCTTCAGCTTCTCTTTCCTTCTAGATTAGGAACCCATGAAAAAAAGACTGTGTCATACCTTCCTTTGAATCTCTAACAGGTAGTCTGTATTCCATACTCAGTAAATGTTGCTGGTTGTTAACATTTTACTTGAGTATGCCAAAGAGCCTCAGAACACAGGAAACTAACAAACTGGAAACTTCTCTGCAAGAAATTCACATTTGCAAAACAAAGAGGGTCTGCCTTTAAATACATTAGAAGTTCTAAACATACGAACGCTCTGTTTGAAAAAATCATTGTCCAGGCAAACCTCAAAGATAGCACAGGCTCAGTTCCAGCCCATTGTGATATAGCAGACACTGCAATAAAGTTAGTCACGTGAATTTTTCAGATTCTCAGTGCATATAAAAGTTATGCTGCTTCTCACAGCCTTACCTAGTGAGAGAAAGATGCTCTGAAACATGACCATGCTTGATGGTTAAAAGAAAACTGTACATGTGGTGAACACAGTTATTGAAAAATTAAACACGCTACTTAAAAATAGTCATGTTGACACTCTAGTCTATTAAATATGCAATAGTACTATGTCTAAAAAATAATGTCAATATCTTAATTAAAAAACACTTTCTTGATGTTAATCATCATCTCAGATTTCAGCCAGTCCTAGTAGAAACATCAGAGATCACAGATTCTAGATCTTCCTGACAAATACAACAATCATTTGAAAGCACTGGAAACACTGTGAGAATTAACAAAATATGAGCAGAGACACAAAGTGAGCAAATGCTGTTGGGAAAACGGTGACAATCCATCTAGTCAAG
This sequence comes from Oryx dammah, assembly GCF_014754425.2. Lineage (NCBI taxonomy): Eukaryota > Metazoa > Chordata > Mammalia > Artiodactyla > Bovidae > Oryx > Oryx dammah. The sequence continues at coordinate 87,941,669 of NW_024070209.1, read as the reverse complement.
GCTATGGTTTTTCCAGTGGTCATGTATGTATGTGAGAGTTGGACTATAAAGAAAGCTGAGCACTGAAGAATTATGCTTTTGAAGTGTGGTGTTAGAGAAGACTCTTGAGAGTCCCTTGGACTGCAGGGAGATTCAGCCAGTCCATTCTGAAGGAGATCAGCCCTGGGATTTCTTTGGAAGGAATGATGCTAAAGCTGAAACTCCAGTACTTTGGCCACCTCATGCGAAGTGTTGACTCATTGGAAAAGACTCTGATGCTGGGAGAGATTGGGGGCAGGAGGAGAAGGGGACGACAGAGGATGAGATAACTGGATGGCATCACTGACTCGATGGACGTGAGTCTGAGTGAACTCTGGGAGTTGGTGATGGACAGGGAGGCTGCGTGCTGCGATTCATGGGGTCGCAAAGAGTCGGACACGACTGAGCAACTGAACTGAACTGAACTGAACTGAGGCACTCAAGGCAGGGTTGCCACAAACTTTCCATTTGTTAAAAAAACAAAAACAAACAAAAACGCAGTATCTCGAGGTGCAGAGAAAGAGAGGTGCCTGGGGGTGTTGCCAGCTTTTGCTCTAGCTGCTCAACTAAGGCAAAAGCAACACAGGCGACTTCTTGTTCCTGGGGGACACGCCCTGGACGGGGGCCCCACGAGCCATTTCAGGGTCATTTGCGGAAGCTCCTGAGGGCCACCATCTTCCAGAGCCAAAAACAGGAAGGCTCCCTCCCCGCCCCGTAGCCAGGAGCTCGGACTGCAGGCTTCCCCGGGTTTCTAGCACATGGGTTGGGTTGAGGGGAATTTGCGAGGGCCACAGAGTCAGAGCCCCCACCCCCCCCACACACCCCACACTGTGACCCCCAATCTGCGGAGGGTCTCAGCACAGAGAACCTCATCCCAGGGCTTGGCAGGAGCCTCTGCTCAAGTCAGCGTTGGAATCCAACAGGCAAATCCCTGGGAGCGGTCACTAACTTAATTCCTGAGACGTGAATGGCAGACGACCAGAAGGCAAAGATGATAAGAAAACGAGAGAAAGAGTGTGTCTCAGTGGAGACAAACAGAAGGCAACATTACCACGTCCCCGTTCAGACACTGGCCACCAGAGACTGCCTTCCATTGGCCATGCTGAAACAGGCCTGCCCAGCAGCCCCAGAACTCCTGCACCATTTTTGCCTTTCATCTTTTGGGGAGTCAGGCCCAGGAATCAACACAAGGTGCTGTGTGATGTGTACACTCTTTGGGGTTCCAAAAACTGAGGTTCTCAGCCTGCTCTGTCTCACTCAGCCTGAGGCTCAGGGCAACTCCCATCGTGGCTCTGAGCCTCACTCTGAACCTCGGTCTCCTCTTCTGCCCCCTGAGCTAGTTGCCTCTGGAGCTCTTTAGGTTTCCCTTCAGTAATAAAACCCTCTTTTTATGAGAGAAACCTGCTTCACTCGAATGAGAACAGCTTTCCCCAAAGAATGTTGTGATGGTTCATGTTAACAGTCAGCTTGCCTGGATCACAGGTGCCCAGATATTCCACTGAAGACACTCTGGGTGTGTCTCTGAGGGTGTCTCCGGGTGAAATCAGCATGCAAATGGATGGACTCTCCATAAAGCAGGTTGCCCGTCCCCAGTGTTGGGAGGGGGCGGGGCATTCAATCCGCTGAGAGTCGAGGAAGGGAGATCTGGGCCCTTTCTCTCTGACGGCAGAGCCGGGACCTTGATCCCTATCTGTCCCTGGTGCTGACAGCTCTCTGGCCTTCAGACTCAGACTGAATCACGCCTCCAGCTTCCCGGGGTGTCCAGCCTTCACATGGCGGGCCCTGGGACTCTAATGGAACAAGGCAATTCCTTATAATCAATCGATCAATCATCAATCAATCAATATTTTTTAAACTAATTTGGAGCAGAAGAAAAATAAGGCAAAGGCTGGGATTCCTCACCTCAGGACTCAGGAGCCTTGTTCTGTGGGCTGCCTGACCTCAACAGATTAACACACCCTTTCCAGGGGGAATGGCTTCTCCAGGAAAACAGAATCCATCCCACCCTGTTGGGAAGCTTTGCTTTGTCACAGTATCAAAGCCCACTTTCTGTTATGGTTCATTCCTATTATGGTTCATTTAGGGTAAAAAAAAAAATCATTAAACACATGTCCTGAAATGCTGCAATAGAGCAGGAAATTGAAATGCCTTTTGTTCCAGCACCGACAAGTGACCAGCAAAGGGAGCCCTGGACTCCAGAAGCCAGCCATCCTGAGCTGCCTCGGGGTCGGCGTAGTATGCCCATGTTTGGGGGTGATCTACAGTATACAAGCAACCACGGGACTTTCATTGTCTGCCTTTCTAAATCTGCCCTGCTGGAACTTAAAAAAGAAGTTACAGCATCTCTATAAAACTATTTGGTTTTAACTGGGTTGTTAAATTTGTTTGCTGAAGTCAGCTCGAAGGCATTAAGAACCTCAATGGCTCAGGGTGTCGGAGATAAATCCTGCAGTCATGTGTGGCACTGGGGAAGAGGCATTTTGCAAACTTTGCCAACTCCCCAGAAAGGAGATTATATGTTTGGGGAGATAAGCCTCCTTCCTATGAGTGATGCTCATTTAGATTTTTTTTTTTTTTAACACTGAAGGGCATTAAGTGTGTTCATAAACATTAACAAAAGTTTGTTGCAAAGTGGGGGGTCAGCTGGCAGACTGGAACCCCAAGTGTGGACTGTGCCTTCTCCAGGGAGAGCAGGCTTGTCTCTCCCACAGGACATAAACTGTCTGCTTTCATAATTTGCGAAGAATTAGAAGCATTTGGAGTTCAGTTCAGTTGCTCAGTCGTGTCCAGACTCTTTGTGACCCCATGAATCACAGCATGCCAGGCCTCCCTGTCCATCACCAACTCCCAGAGTTCACTCAGACTCACGTCCATCAAGTCAGTGATGCCATCCAGCTATCTCATCCTCGGTCGTCCCCTTCTCGTCCTGCCCCCAATCCCTCCCAGCATCAGAGTCTTCTCCAATGAGTCAACTCTTCTCATGAGGTGGCCAAAGTACTGGAATTTCAGCTTTAGCATCATTCCTTCCAAAGAAATCCCAGGGCTGATCTCCTTCAGAATGGACTGGTTGGATCTCCTTGCAGTCCAGGGGACTCTCAAGAGTCTTCTCCAGCACCACAGTTCAAAAGCATCAACTCTTCAGTGCTCAGCTTTCTTCACAGTCCAACTCTCACATCCATACATGCATTTGGAGTTAGCCCATCCATATTTTTAATTTTCTCTTGCACAATAGCTGCATATATGATGGCAACTAAGATAAGTCAAATACTAAATCAGTGATTTCTTGTCCTTTCCTGTGACTTATATTTGTGACATCATATCCATTCCAAGGTAGCCAAACCCTTACAGCTGTTTGTTTCCAAAAGTAAGAAGAAATGTGAGCCTATTAAAATGCATTTCTAAAATTGATTTTATTTCCACTAGGGGCAATTTTGCCCTTTGGCCCCTGGAGACACTTGATAAGGTTGCCCTGGGTTGTCACTCCTGTGGAGAGGGGTACCCACCAGCGCCTGGCAGAAGCCAGGGATGCTCCCAAACAGCCTACGAGGCAGAGGACAGTCCACAACCAGGATTCATCCTGCCCAGAAAGACAATGGTCCCAAGAGCGATGCAGCTGATATCTCAACAGGAACTCTTCGTTTACAGAAAAGAGGAGAGAGCATTCCCCGTGCTGTTAAGGACTGGCTGCCCCATACCGTGGACGTGCAGTGCAAGATGTGTGAGTCTCTGGACTCTGGTTTTATATAGCACCTAGGTAACAGACCTTTTAAATAGAAGACATGCATTAACAAATGACTATGTTCAGCATTTGCCCTCCTCAGAAACCTGGTCTGCATTTATAATGCTCAACATTTAAAAGCGGGCTGCTTAGAGAGAAACACACAATTACTCTGACAATTTCCCTTCTGACGAAGGGTTGGGTTCCCACTTTCAGCACACACTGTTTCCTGAGCATCCCCCACTCTCCAGGTAGGAGCCAGAGGTCCCCTTTGCATCCCTTGCTCTCTGCAGGGTTGAATATGGCTTTGGAAAGAAGGAAGCCACTAGGTCTTCGGAGCAGGCACATTGATTGTTTGGTGGTGATGGTGGTTTAGTTGCTAAGTCGTGTCTGGGCTTGCAACCCCATGGACTGTAGCCTGCCAGGTTCCTCTGTCTGTGGGATGCTCCAGGCAAGAATACTGGAGTGGGTTGCCATTTCCTCCTCCAGGGGATCTTCCCAACTCAGGGATCGAACCCAGGTTTCCTGCATTGCAGGCAGATTCCTTACCAACTGAGCTACAAGGGAAGCCCCCATCTCTTGTTTAGTCCTGACCATCACAGAGGCCTTTTTGTTGTGTCAGTTTTATGAGAAGAAACACTTTTTAAATAACTTTTAGTGTGTGTGTGCTCAGTAGCTTCAGTGTGTTTGACTCTTTGTGACTCCATGGACTACAGCCTGCCAGGCTCCTCTGTCCATGGGATTCTCCAAGCAAGAATACTGGAATGGGTTGTCATGCCCTCCTCCAGGGGATCTTCCCCACCCAGGGATCCAACCTAACGTGTATCTTGCGTCACTTGCATTGGCAGGCAGATTCTTTACCCCTGAGCCACTGGAGAAGCCTAAACCTTAGAGTATCCCTTGATAAAAGAGTAATTGGCAGCCAATAATAACATTAGACTTGAAAACACAGAAAGAACCATGGTGAAATCCAATTGTTTCCATGAAGGAAAAGTGCAAAACCTTAGAAAATAGATATTTAGTAAAGAAATAGGATGAAAAGGAAGCCTAGCTCTGCAAATAGAGTGTAAGGAAAGCTAATCAAAGGCAAGATGCTCCAGGAAATGTAAATTTTACGGTTTCCATCAGGAAGGTGATATGCATCTGGTATCCAGAGAGCTAGCCCAAATACGACAAGGGTTCATGGTCAAGGGGTGAGCTGGTAAATAGGAAGCTTTGTTCTAATTTCCCATCTCTAAATTTAGGTTCATGGCAGCACACAACTCAGTGTTTTAAATGTGTGTCAGAGGAGCTTTATTAAAATCTAAGCTGACTTGATTCATTTTGTTCTATGCTTTAAAATGTGAGAGAGATGTTGCATAGCTCATGAATTACCTGTTCAGTTGGTAATTGATTTCACATTATTTGTTTCTGGGAGCACAATTGGATCACTTTTAAATGTTTTGAAAACAGTGTAGAAAGCCTCGCCGGGCAGTGCGTGGGGCTCCAGGTAGCAGATGCCGGGCCCCAGAAAGCAGTGGTTGACAGGTCTGCGTCAGCACCGGGGTGAGATGGCGCTGCAGGGCTAGAATCAGAAGATGCTCTGAAAATAAAGCCAGCTGGCCCTTAGTTGTGCTCACTGCCCCACAACTCTCTCCCTTGCCCCCTTGCTTGGCGCACAGGAAGGGGCTGGCCACAGTCCTTTCAAACAGACTCAGCTAGACCCAGGAGGAGGCTCACACTGCCCCTGAGCCTCAGAGTGATGGGCTGATCTTCCTCAAGTGCTGTTTTTTCATCAGTAAGACAGAATTCTAGTGCCGGCCTCGTGAGCCTCCTGGGAGGATGAAGGAGACCCAAGCGCATCTCCTGGTGTGGTGACTGGCACAGTCAACCAGCCACTGCCTGCGGTCACTTCCCTCATTCCTGATGACATTAGCCGAACCACCACCTCCCTGGAGGAAAGCTGTCCTCTCACCCCTCCCCTCCACATCCCCAACAGTGACTCACGAACATGTGGATTCTATAACCTTTGGGGTCTGGTTTGGCTTTTAATGCCCCAGGACCAGACTCACAGCTAGATTCCTGACCTAGACCATAAAGAACAGAAGTCACCTGAATCAGCACCTCCCATGTCAGGAAGCAGCTCTGCTCCCCCAGAAAATAAAAGGCTCATCACAAAGTAATACCCAAAGCAATGTTGCCCGAATGCCATTTGGGTGTACAATCACCTACCAGGCTCTGCACCCAAATTAAAATGTTTGAAAAAGGCAGCGTTTCTGCTACTAACTAATTTGGTATCTCAGGCAATCTGAGAAAAGGTCGAGGTAAGTATGTCATATCTGAGCTTCATCCAAACTCCTGAGGGTGGATCCAAGGAGGAGGGGAAAGGAGGAGCCCCAGCACCCACAGACCCACCTAGGACCCCTCCTATTACACAGCCTGGATCTCCAGGTGCACAGGTGAAGACCAAAACCTGGACCAGGAAGAAATGGAGAGAAGACCAGGAGCTCAGATCTGCCATGCAGGAGGGGAAAAGAGGTCGGAGGAAAACTCTCAAACACACTCCCGGACCCCAAGGTAAGAATCTTGCATGACTGTAGTTTCTAGCAGGAGATGCCTAACATTACTGGCAGCCCAATTAGGTGTGAGGACACGCCAAGACACCCTGATTTTTCCACTTCCTATGACGTGATGTTTAATTTTTCCATTCCCTTTTTAGAACTCTGAGTGATGCTCTGAATGAAACGGCCAAGAATGGGCCCTTCCCAGGTCCCATACACACTGTGTCCTGGGGACCTGAGTGACTCATAGCCCATTCATTCAGGAGCAAGCCATTCACTCGCTATCCTCGCTGGGTTGCAAAGATTCCCAGCCAGACCTAGGATCCAAACTTGCAAGATGAACCAAACTTGCAAAATTCGATCAGCACCAAGATGGCAACGATGTAAACTGTTGATGCCCAGGGAGAAAACAAGCTGAGAAGTACAGAGTAGGTGTCTTACTTAGGAGGGTGGGCGTGTACCTGACTCCTTTTCCAACTTCTATAACGTTTTTGAGGTGGTCCCCCAAAAAATCTGTTCTAAAAGTGCATTTTCTGTTGTTTAGCTGTGAAGTCCCATCTGACTCTTTTTTTCCAGGCCAGCTCACAAATGCCCGTATGCTCTGATGACTGTGACTTCACACTCCTGTGGACCCTGGAGGGGTTTTTCACTCCTGCTTCTAGAAGGGGAAAGTCATTCTCCAGTCCAGAGCCTCTCAGCTCCCTTCTTCTGCAGATAGGAGAGGCAGACAGAGCTTGAGGGAGGCCCTGGGAGTGGTTTCCTGGAGCCCTGGCTGAAAAGGGGAGTGTCCCTAACCAGCAGGTTGCCAAGCTGGAAGGCAGAGTGACCCAGACATCCCATGCACCAGCAAGAACTGATTTTGGCCAAGAGTGTGCTCTGAGACCAGAGCATCCAGCTGTGGGGAGGCGATGGCGGGGGACAGTAATCTGGCCCCCTTGGCTTCCCTTCTAGCAAAACCCTCAGCGTGTTCATCTGTGCCTGTGGTCCCAAGGATCGTGGAGCACCCCCACCCTGAAGCTAGGCCCCTTCTCCTGCTGTGGGGCCAGGGTGGACAGCCCCTTTCCTGACCTGGTCTTCTAGCACAGTTGACCCCTCACTGCCCGGGCAAAACTCCAGGCCCACACGGCAACCAGGGCCCTTAGCACACCTCGGGCCTGGCTGTCCACGGAGGGGACTCAGAGACTCTGGTCCTCACCCCACCCACCCGTGGAATTCAGTCATCCTGCAGAAAACAGCTGGCCCACCAGGTATGTGTAGCAGGAGAAGACTTCATCTTTCTCATCCATGTTGTCACCATTAGTGCCAGGACCCCTGCAGCCAATGGTCCAGGTGGGCAGCACCCCTAGGGCTGCAGAGCTGGAGGAGAGAGAGGTGACCTCGGCCCCACCTTGGGGCCCAGCTTCCCTTTAACAACTGCAGACTCACATTAACCACAGGCTTCTCCTTCATCCGTGACCCTCACAAGCCTGTTTCAGTATGTTTTTCAGATACCATTTAGTGAGATTTTAAACTCATGTAAGCAAATCACCTCTCACCTGTTCACTCCACCCAGGTGCCTGGTGGTGTGCCGACTGACAACTGTAAATCATCGTTTCACCCGCTGACTTTTGTCCTGCCAGATCTCTGTGTCTTTCATCACTTGCCCTGGAGGTCAGTGACACCACTGTCTGTAGGTCCCTCGATACTCAGCATTTTCTGAAAAGGGCCATCTTCTCTTTCTGAGTCAGCTAATAACAAAGTTCTAGAATGTGGGATGGATAGCCAGGGTCTCTGCTCTGTATCTACTGGTTGGAAACTCAATCTCACCCTCCCTTTCTAACATAGCTTCAGTTCAGTTCAGTTCAGTTGCTCAGTCATGTCCGACTCTTTGCGACCCCACGGACTGCAGCATGTCAGGCCTTCCTGTCCATCACCAACTCCCGGAGTTTACTCAAACTCATGTCCATCGAGTTGGTGATGCCATCCAACCATCTCATCCTCTGTCAGCCCCTTTTCCTCCTGCCTTCAATCTTTCCCAGCATGAGGGTCTTTTCAAATGAGTCAGTTCTTCACATTAGGTGGCCAAAGTACTGGAGTTTTAGCTTCAGCATCAGTCCTTCCAATGAATATTCAGGACTGATTTCCTTTAGGATGGACTGGTTGGATCTCCTTGCAGTCCAAGGGACTCTCAAGCGTCTTCTCTTTTGGTTCAGAAGTCATCTACTTGGAGGAGATGGGGGGACATTAAATGATGGATGGCAGGTGACTTGGCACTGGGCACCTGATGCTCTTCCCACCCTGGGTTGCTCACTTGGGAAGCATCATTTACTTACCTTAACCCCAAAACCTGGCACTGATGGTGGGAATTGAGAGCGAAAAGGAACATCTCGGGGAGTGATGAAGAGGGAAAGTGACTACAGCGCTAACAGTTAAGCAAGAAATGATCTTGGGACTGTTTTCATTGAAACAACTCAGAGGGTTCAGGGTGTTCTTTTTGCTGGAGAGTGTGTTCATATCCCCAGCAAGCCCAGGTTCTCCCTACACTAAAGTCACAGTTTGGACAACGATGCCTAAAGGCCAGTCTTAGAGAAGAAGAAAAAGGAAATCCTCTCCCACAGTGAATTCCTACAATGGAAACCTCTCAGATGGCTTTCTTCCCAATCATCCGTTGTCCTGAGGCCACATCTCTTGTCCCTGTGTTTTGTTTTTTCATTTCCTCTTATTTCATCCACTTTCTTTCTTTCTTTCTTTCTTTTTTTTTTTGTATTTCCATCTTCTGCTTTCAATCCCAACCCTCCGCTCTGTGATGGGAAGTGGCAGCCGCAGAGATTAGCAAGTCCCTTGAGCACTTGGGGCTCCCCAAAATATCATCACTGATTTGGAGTGGACTTGAGCCCCAAACCTATGTTTGAGCCAAAGTCCTTGCCATGAATGGCCCCAGTTTCTGAAGCTGTCCTCCCTGTGAGACTGGCTCTCCACCCGCTTCCAGACTCATGAAGCACAGCTTGCTGTCTCAGAGGGGCTCTGGGCCCCCTGGAGCACCTCCCAGGTACTTCCAGGCTCATCCCTGCTGCATGACGGCCCTGACAAGCCAGCCAGCTCCCTCTCCCTGTCCCCAGGCCGTGCTCACATCCAGTGGGGTCAAGGCTCCAAGCTGCTCCTCAGGTGACATGCTAGGACTTCCCATGGCCACTTCCGTGTGGTCACAGCTCTCCACCATCCTCTCCACCGTCATCCGTATGCTCAGGCTCTTCCTTCCGATGCCCACCATCTTCCCCATGGTGTGACACCATGGTCTGACGCCGACCAGATGAACAAATGTGCCCTCCAATCACCCCTCCTCTACCCACTCCTTGTGCAGCACCTAAAGTGTGCTGGAGAAAGCACTAGCACAAGTTCACTGCTGTGAACACCAAGGTCTGTCCTGGTCCCACTGGGTCACCACGAGGTAAGTGGGAATGAAGTGGCCTTCGTCTCCAGTTCACCACTGAGGACGTCACACCTCCAAGGCATTGGAGCGACTTGACAAGGACCACACAGCTAGTAGTCAACAGTCCCTGTGCTCAAACCCAGGATCTCAGCTTTCCTATCCTCTGGTTCTTTGACATTACCCTGCCCCCACTGGCTGCTGGAAAATGAGGAGATCAAGAACTAATATGGTCTTGACTTTCAAAACTGTAAGCTCACCTCAGAGCCAAAAGCAAGACAGGTGGGATAAATAGCAAGAACACAGACTGTGATCAGGGTCCGAGGAGTGGGTCCCTCACAGTGTCCAAGGATGGGAGGGGTCAAAGGCTGGAAAGAGCAAAATCAGACCTGGGTCTCAAAGGACACCCCCAACTCATTCTTCTCTTCCATCATATTCATCACACTTATAACTGATAATGCTTATAGTTGGTTATATGCAAATTTTGATTATGAGCTATCATTAATCACAAACTATAATCTGCATGTGTCCTGTGTACTGCTCGCCACTCCCCAGTACACTTTAAGTTCCATTACCATGTCCGGCACTTAGTAAGTGTTCAGTAAACATTTGCCAAATTAATGGATGGTTGCATCAAAGTCACATTCTTTCCTTCTCCACACTTGAATGGATGGCAATCATTGTCACTGTAGAGTGACGCCCCTATGGGGAGGGGTTAGCTAACAGGCTGCCCGGCGTCGGGTTCAGGGAGACAGAGAGAACTCAGTACTGCAAGGCCCTCAATGGGCAATTTCCATCTGCAGAAATGATTCAAAGAGAAGAGATTAAGACCTAGGAAGAAAAGCTAAAGGAACTATGATCATTGTAGCATTAAAAGGAAGAAAATCAACTGAGTAATTTAATAAAGAGCTTTAAGAATAACTCATTAGGCTTATTGCTCCTTCACTAAAGGAGGAAGATAAATTGCTTTTAAATGTCATTAAGGTAGACACAAACAAGAATTCGCTCTAATAAGGAAGAAAAAAAAGAGGAACCCATTTCCTGAGAAGGTGTTTTTTCACAGCTTGCAGGCGTCTCGTGGGCCAAAACAAGGGCCAGACATCATAAGAGCCCTTCAAATGTGGTCTCGCCTGGATGTCATCAGGGAGTTTAGGACTTACCAATAAGATCCTGAAATGAAAATCTTCTAATAAAAATGTTCTTGTTCCAAATTAGAAAGTATTTTGTTTAAAAGTTATCCTTAAAGAAATTCCAGTTCAAATGGTGCCATAACCACTACCCACTCCTCGGAAACTTGGGAGACAAATCACCTCAGTGTAGACACACCTGGGGAACTAGTGAGACATCACACACACACACACACACACACACTCCCTGGTATGAAATTAAAGCTTGTGCCATCATTCTTCTACAGACAAAGGAACTGCTTTAAAATGACATCTAACGGTCACAGCCTTGTGACACAGATGGGGGGGAAAGAGCCCCCAGCTTCAGGATTTGCCTGCCCTGGGACCCAAGGAGGACACAGGCGCCTCAGACCCAGCTCTCAGGGAACAAGACAACATGGAAAGACTGAGCCAGCCTTTCATTCATCCTGGATTTCCATGCTTATTCAGTATACTGGACGAAACCACCAATGTTGCTATTCAGTAACCAAGTTGTGTGCAACTCTTTGCAACCCCTGTACTGCAGCAAGCCAGGCTTCCCTGTCCCTCACCACCTCCCAGAGTCTGGGAGAAGCTGAACTCCAGCGTAGACTTTGTTAAAGTTGCACAGAAAACTGCAGAGCCAGTCAACTTCTCAGGCGGACACAGCACGGATCAGATACCTTTCAAAAGCATCAGTTCCCTCTCTAGCTTTCCTCAGAACCAGCAATTCCCTGATAGTACTTCCTGAGCTTCAAGATAGGAACATTTTCTATGAGTTTCACTGGTGGTTCAGATGGTAAAGAATCTGCCTGCAATGCGGGAGACTGATCAAACCCAGGGGATTTGATCCCTGGGTGGGGAAGATCCCAAGGAGAAGGAAATGGCTACCCACTCCAGTATTCTTGCTTGGAGAATTCCATGGAGGAGGAGCCTGGTGGGCTACAGTCCAAGGGGTCACAAATTGTCAGACATAACTGAACTACTAACTCTTTCACTTTCAGATTTTGCCATCTCCTGGAAAATTCTGAAAGAGATGGGAATACCAGACCACCTGACCTGCCTCTTGAGAAACCTATATGCAGGTCAGGAAGCAACAGTTAGAACTGGACATGGAACAACAGACTGGTTCCAAATAGGAAAAGGAGTATATCAAGGCTGTATATTGTCACCCTGCTTATTTAACTTCTATGCAGAGTACATCAGGAGAAATGCTGGGCTAGAAGAAGCACAAGCTGGAATCAAGATTGCCAGGAGAAATATCAATAACCTCAGATATGCAGATGACCCCACCCTTATGGCAGAAAGTGAAGAGGAACTAAAAAGCCTCTTGATGAAAGTGAAAGAGGAGAGTGAAAAAGTTGGCTTAAAGCTCAACATTCAGAAAACGAAGATCATGGCATCTGGTCCCATCACTTCATGGGAAGTAGATGGGGAAACAGTGGAAACAGTGTCAGACTTTATTTTTTTGGGCTCCAAAATCAGTGCAGATGGTGACTGCAGCCATGAAATTAAAAGACACTTGTTCCTTGGAAGAAAAGTTATGACCAACCTAAAGAGCATATTGAAAAGCAAAGACATTACTTTGCCAACAAAGGTCCGTCTACTCAAGGCTATGGTTTTTCCTGTGGCCATGTATGGATGTGAGATTTGGACTGTGAAGAAAGCTGAGTGCTGAAGAATTGATGCTTTAGAACTGTGGTGTTGGAGAAGACTCTTGAGAGTCCCTTGGACTGCAAGGAGATCCAACCAGTCCATTCTGAAGGAGATCAGCCCTGGGTGTTCTTTGGAAGGACTGATGCTAAAGCTGAAACTCCAATACTTTGGCCACCTCATGCAAAGAGTTGACTCATTGGAGAAGACTCTGATGCTGGGAGGGACTGGGGGCAGGAGGCAAAGGGGATGACCGAGGATGAGATGGCTGGATGGCATCACCGATTCTACAGACATGGGTTTGAGTGAACTCCGGGAGTTGGTGATGGACAGGGAGGCCTGGCGTGCTGCGATTCATGGGGTTGCAAAGAGTCGGACACGACTGAGTGACTGAACTGAAATGAACTGAACTGAACTTCACCAAAGTGAAATGTATGATTACCAAGGCGGAAAGGGAAGGAGGGATAAACTGAGAGATTGAGATTGACACATACGTACTACTATGTATAAAATAGATGACCGATAACCTACTGTAGAGCACTGGGAACTCTATTTAATTCTCTATAATGACCTATATGGAAAGAGAATCTAAAACAAAGTGGGTATGTGTACATGTATAACTGATTCACTTTGCTGTGCAGCAGAAACTAGCACAATATAGAAAATCAACTCTATGCCAACAAAAGTTAATTTAAAGAAAAAAAGTGAACTTCTCAACCCCTCACTTCAGTCATCAAAGCTAAGTTAAATCTGGTTTGTACAGTTTTACTCAATGACATTCCTAGTAACAATGCCAATTCAGCTGACTGGGGAAAAGGTAAAATTGAGTCAAAGTTCTATAGATGTAGCACTGAAAACTGCGAAGAAAGTTCTTTTACAATGAAAAGTTATTCTCACTCTGCTACGCAATCCTACCACCTACCTCTCTGTGATGTGTCCACAACAAAGCCTATGAAACATGAGACCTCGTGTTTTTATCCTGACAGTGATGCCCAAGGGGTAATGGCTTACCCTCAATAAGCTATTCATTCAGTTAATGGGAATATTGAGGGAGCTTTTCCAACAGATTCTTGATGTGTGTGAACGGAATTGTCAGTTCATTTCAAATGGACTCCAAGAATTGAGCAGATCTTTCCCTGCTGGATGTCATCATGGCAGAAACTCACCTAAAAAGAATCCTCAACATGCAAATTCATTTTAAATTGAGCAGCGTAGTTTTACATTTTGAAGATAATCAGATTAACCAAAAGGAACTGAGAGAGAAAACCAATATCAGGCTGGAGTGGAAAAAAAGCTCGAAAAATAAAACCATGAGAAAGCTGAGTCATTTTTGACCTAATTTCAAGGCCCTGTGGAAGTCCCCAGCATGAGCATAGGGTGGGCTGGGGGCATCGCACAGTTCTCTTTTTCTCAGAGCCAACCACTCGCATCCAGCCCTGTAGTGACAGGCTTCCCTGGGCCGACCTGATGGCCCTGTGACTCGGAACGGAAGACATGGCCTTTCTTTGATTTCTATGGCATGCTGTATGGGAGCTGCATTAAACTGACCAGAAATCACATTGGATCAAGGGAGAGACAGAAGCACAGCTTTTGACCCGGGACGCAGAGACCCGTGGTGAGACTTCAGCAAAAACGCTACAAAGATACATGAGTTTCATATTCAAGATCATCTTTCTGTTCTGAAAACCCAAACATCGACGTCCTCAGCCCAGAAAGTAAAACTGACAATGAATAGGATGTGAAACTAGCCCAACAGACTGCTCGTATTTCGCCATGATGCTAAATGAAAGTGCAGAAAAGTCCAACAGCAAAATGAATGTTTCGGGTTTCTTAGACGAGATCTCTGAGGTTTCTCTAATTATCATACTCCAGGGTTAACAACAATAGAAAGCCCAGTTTAAATATGTGATTCAGTGATTTAAAAAAAAAAACAAAAAAACAGCATTTGGGGTTCTTTGGAGAGTTCTGAAATTTCCATAGCAGCTGCAGACTTTGGTCCTGGTGGCATTTGGGGAAACACTTGTCAAATCCATGTTTGGAGCCAAAACTGCCTGTGTGAAAACAATTTTTTTCCCTATTGTTGAGTGAAAATTCCATGAGCAAAAAATTCTTGCACTGTGTCCAGTGGAAATACGTATTTCCACTGAAAATATGACCCTCATGAGCTTGCTTGTAATGTTTACATTGGAAATAAGCAACAGAAACATGCAGCCTCTTTTCTTTGCTTTTGCTCTTTATCAAGGGAGTGGGAGGGACCTGGCAGAAAATCAGCCGCTTGCCTCTCGGTCACCCAGCCCTTAGCCGCATCCTACCTGGGCGAAGCACCTGTTCCCCCCTCCCGCGGTGTGTCGCTCTTTGAGGAATGACTTAGAGATTCTGACTTGTAGCCGCAGCAGAGACACTTGGCACCACTCTCTGCAGACTCTGGCCCAACTGGCTGAAGTAAGTCTTTGCTCATTTATCAACCAATTCAGGTCTCAGCTGCAGTTTTCAGCTTTGATCAAAGCCGAAGCCCATATCGTCATAACATCATGTGTGAGCCTGGGTCTGGGAAGACCAACAAGAAGCTCCGAGGGGACACGGAGCATGGCTGGGCCACCTGCTCCCCCCATTAGTGTGTGGTGGGGAGGACTCAGCTGATCTGCCCAGAGAGAGCGGGGTGTGCGGCCAAGACAGGCAAGGAAGATTGCAGAGGGGGCTTCGGGGGGCCTGGAATTCCACCCCGTTTTGCTGCTGATGACTTGGCACTTCAGGGAGATTAAGAATGCAGCCCCCAAGGACTTAGAGTCTAGGGGCTTCCCAGACGCACAGATACACAGCTCATTCTGATATACATCAGGCCAATGAAAGCACAAATGAGGGAATAATCCAGAACCCCGGGAATATTAAGAGAGGAAACAAACAAAAATCATCAGAAGGAGAATCTGCAAAGAAAGCAGACAGCTGGGTGTACAATAAGCCAGAAAACAGAAAGTTAAGGAAGAGAAAAAAAAAAAGCTTCTCAGACCTTTCTCCTTCCATTCAAATCCATTTATTGAGCACCTACTAGTACAAGCATTTACTGAACACCTACTACATGCAAGGCACACAAATAAACAAGGTATAGTTTCTCCACTTTGGAACTTAAAGACAGGGACACAGATGATTTTGCAGTAAGTTATTTGATCGTGCAAAGCCCCAGGGGAATGTGGAGGCCAAAAAAGTCCTGTTTGCCTGTGAGAATCTGGAGGGCTTCCCGGAGGTGTGGCCACCTGCAGTGAGCCTCCAGGAAAGAGTGGGATTTCAGCTGGCTACATGCAAGGGTTGTTGTTGTTGTTCAGTCGCTCAGTCGTGTTCAACTCTTTGCAACCCCATGGACTGCAGCACGCCAGGCTTCCCTGTCCTTCACCATCTCCCAGAGTTCACTCAAACTCACGTCCATTGAGCCAATGATGCCATCTAACCATTTCATCCTCTGTGGCTCCCTTCTCCCCCTGCCTTCAATCTTTTCCAGCATCATTAGTTTGGGCTGAAGTTCTTAGGAGCCTTGGGAGGTAGCAAAGCCACAGAAGTTCAGTTCAGTCGCTCAGTCGTGTCCAACTCTTTGCGACCCGTGGACTGCAGCATGCCAGACCTCCCTGTCCATCACGAACTCCCAGAGCTTGCTCAAACTCATGTCCATCAAGTCGGTGATGCCATCCAACCATCTCATCCTCTGTCGTCCCCTTCTCCTACCTTAGCCTGAGCTCATAAGCTGTGCTCTCTTAATACCGGGATATGCCTACAAGGAGGGCATCGATATTCAGCAGTTACTGGGGCAGTTATCAGACCAGGAACCCAGGAGAGTCAGGGTGAAGGGAGAGCAGCCCTGCCCACCGGTTTGCTCAGCTCCCTGTCCGAACTCTCTACTTCCTCCTCAGCCGCCTGCAGGGCTCCCCTCCACCCCACCTCACCCCCACTTCCTCACACCCTGTGCAACCTTGAGCAAGCTACTCAACTGCTCTCTGCCTCAAATTCCTCCTTTGTAAATGGGGAGGGTTAGAAATAGCATCTCAGAGTATGGTGAAGTCCCCTTGCTGTCCACCGCAAACTACAATAGCACTGTTCATCGGCCCTACTCCAACACAAAAGAAAGAGTTTAAAAAAAAAATAGTATCTCAGAGGATTCTATAGCAGATAAAATGGATTGGTGCCTCCCAGGACACTTAGCACAGAGTAAAATTCGCTCAGTCGTGTCCGATTCTTTGTGATCCCATGGACTCCATGGAATTCCTCAGGCCAGAATACTAGAGTGGATAGCCTTTCCCTTCTCCAGGGCATCTTCCCAACACAAGGGTCAAACCCAGGTCTCCCGCATTGCAGGTGGATTCTTTACCAGCTGAGCCACAGGGGAAGCCCAGCACAGAGTGAGTGCTCATAAAGTTCAATCCTTATTAGTTATGTTTTTCTTCTGACCACCTGCTAATTTGTAAGCTGACAATCCCCCCATCTGTATCCGAGGCTCATCTCTCTTTCCTAACAGTCAGCCCTGTGAATCCAACGGTTTTGTGGATGTCACTTGTAATTCTCTCCATTCAGACAGACCCATCTAAAACTGAAGTTATCATCTGTCCTCAGCCTCTTCTCTTTCCTCTCTGATCCAGGTGAGGGGCCTCACTGTCCAGTAGTTACCCAGAACAGAATTCAGACAGTTGTCCTAGACCCGCCCTTCATTTTCTGACCCTAAACAGTTCTGGTGTACAACAAAAATACCATCACTGGATGAATCTCCTCCCACTCCCCATTCACTTCCCATTTCTCTTCTGTCCAGGCTGCCCCCTCACATGTGACTCCCCCACAACAGCCAACACACAGGTCCAGCCAGGCTCTCCTGGTTAGGCACTCCCAAGGCTCTCCATGGCTGATGTCTATACTCAGATCTGCTAGGATCTCTCCTGCCTTTTAGTCTCATCTTCATAAATGTCAGCTTCCCACACTGAGCACAGAGCAGCCTCTCCACTCTTGTTCAGTCACTAAGTTGTGTCCTTCTCTTTGCGGACCAATGAACTGCAGCACTCCAGGCCTCCCTGTCCTTCCCTGTCTCCTGGAGTTTGCTCAAAAGGCTATCACAGATGAATCAATGAGGGAGTGAATGACTCTTCCACAGGTTCCCCATGAGAACTTTCCTGCGGCCCTTCAGAACTCTTTCTGATACTTGGATACGTCACCCAAGAAGAGAGCCTTCTGCTCCCCCTCACCCAAGTCCAACAGGCTCCCTACTAGCCCATCAGCTGCCAGATTGTTCAGGTCTATCTCTCCTTTCAGAGACTATTCCCTAAGACTCCTTTTATTGCTGGTCACCCCGCTAAGCTCAGAGTTCCCTGAAGTCCACAATTATTCATGCTTATCTAGAAGTCTCTGCAGTAAAGCCCAGGCATTGCCTGGTCTACAGCAGGCATTCCATTAATGATTTATTAACCCAGCAGTGAATGGATCAGATGCCAACTGTGTCACAAAAACAGCACCAGTGAAGGGAGAAATCAGTGTGGCATCTCTTTTTCTTTACTTCTGGCTTTCTTTCCATAGACCATGCATGCCACATTCTGTCTCAGGGGAACAGAATGGACCTTCGTTTCCACCGCCTCTCTATTTCTGCCAAACTCAGTTCCTGCTGCTGTATTGACAGACTTTTGGAAGGTTCACCTTTCCCTTGAATTTCTCATGATGATTAAGAACTATAATTGCCACTGAACAGTCCAGTTTAGCACAGACAAAGCCAACCAACATTCACCAATGGATTTTAAATGCTGACAGTTTAAACAGCCAAGAAAAGTTCATTAAGCGCTGGGCAATAAAAAGCGCAGGGGAAAATAGAGACAGAATAACTCCCCTGGGCATTGCCAGAGCAGGCCTTTGTGATGAAACATTCCTCAAGGAATCTGGGGAAATTACATTATAAAAACTGCAACAGACAGCAGGCTAGAGTAACAAGCTTCATTAGAGCATTGTGGCCACACAGCCCCTTTCCTGGGGAGGGAAGGGCACCACGCAGCCCCCTGTCAGGCAGGCTGTCCAAAGGGGCCCAGACCTCTGTGAATGTGGCTGCAAAGATGGCTTTTATCCCCAGCACATAGGAGTTTGAGGGCATGAGAAATTCAGAACACATACTTCCCTACTCTGCACTTGAAAGCTGGTCCAAAGGCATCAAGTACATTTTGACATTTTTTTGTTTGTTTTTCTAAAAGTAGCCAGGCATCAGCAAAATAATTGGTCACTATGAATCAAATAGTGGAAACAGTGGCAAAGTTTCTTTTTGGGGGCTCCAAAATCATTGTGGATGGTGAATGTAGCATGAAATTAAAAGACACTTGCTCCTTGGAATAAAAGCTATGACAAACCTAGACAGCATATTAAAAAGCAGAGACATCATTTTGCCAACAAAAGTCCATATTGTCAAAGCTATTGTTTTTCCAGTAGTCATGGAGGAAGTGAGAGTTGGATCATAAAGAAGGCGGAACACCCAAGAATTGATGCTTTTGAACTGTGGTGCTGGATAAGACTCTTGAGAGTCCCTTGGATTGCAAGGAGACCCAACCAGTCAATCCTAAAAGAGATCAACCCTGAATATTCACTGGAAGGACTGATGCTGAAGCTGAAGCTCCAGTACTTTGGCCACTTGATGTGAAGAACCAACTCATTGGAAAAGACCTTGATGCTGGGAAAGATTGAAGGCCGAAGGAGAAGGGGACGACAGAGGATGAGATGATTGAATGGCATCACTGACTCACGAGCTTAAGAAAACTCTGGAGATAGTGAAGGACAGGGAAGCCTGGTATGCTGCAGTCCGTGGGATCCCAAAGAACTAGACACAATTTAGCAACTGAACAATGAACAATAATACTATAAATGACTTTGAAATAAAAGGGATTGTTTCCCTAACCAGGACTGGCTATAAAAGGCAGCTTCCGAGAATGCAGAGTAAAAGCCTGGGGCAGAAACCAAGAGAAATCTGGAGTGTTTCAGAATATCTATGAGCCAGAGATGCAACAGAGTGCATTCTGACTGTGGTGCCCGTGTTACACACATATTGTCATAGGAGGACGTTTTTGAGAGCAGTGAGCAAGCGTGGTCTCCTGGCTCTGAGTGGCGCCTTGTGAATTAAACCCTCGGGTGGAGGACAAAGTGCACCTAGATTATAAAAGCCAAAACATACTTTTTTAAAAAGGTCTCTCTGGACTTAGTCCTTGGACTCTTCCCTTATGTAGTTTCAACCCAAATTGCACAGGCATTTCTTATCAGCAAAAGCAGACAATAAAATATGGGAAGAACTGTAAGAGAAACAGGCCAGGGCTCTTGTGAAATTCTTTCGCCACACAGCGGGCTTCTGCAAACAGGAAAACACACACACACACACACATATTTAGCAAGAGGTGCACAAGCTAGTTAGAGATGCAAACAGATGATCCCAAGGTGACTGTCAGCTGGTGCTCAGTTTCTCCCCTTTAAAAATAAGCCATCAAAGTAAAGCCTTGCCTCGCAAGTCCAAGTGTTTCTGCATAATGAAAATTAACCATCAGGCGATGCTGAAAAAGAGGTGAGGATCAGATCTGGAACACGCAGGCAGGTGACTCCAAGGCTTCCTTTAGAACTTCAGAACCCACCGGCTGATTCAGACACACTGCCCTTGTCTGTTACTTCAAGGTCAAGTAATTAAGAGACAAGCTTTCTTCCAGCACCTCCCCACAACCCCCCATCAAATAAAACCATCCAAAATAGTTGAAATCAAGGTGATCATAAGTTTAAAAACTGGAGGGGGGTTGTCTTGCCACCTTGTCTTCTATTCACTAGTACAGTTCTTACCTCTGGATCCTGAATCTTTTCATTTAAAAAAAAAAAAAAGATCTGAGTCTTCTTCACCCACAGTCAATGCAAATCTAAAGGAGAGAGGGTCTCCAGCCTCTCACATCCCTCCCTTAGTGTGATCATTGTGACAAGGCTCTTGGTGGCAGAGCTTAATGTGGTTAATGAGGAAAGTATTGTTAAGATGTTCACAGGAGGGAAAAAGCTGTTCATCTCCACTGCAGCAGAGTCATTGCCAGGCTGAGCCAGGGCAGCCTGCACAGTGCTTGTGACAGAAGTGGGCAGGTTCCCCTTCTGGGCTCAGCACACCCACGGAGGAGTCTTGAGAAAGTCCTGTGTCTCCTGAGGCCAGGCTCTGACTCGGCCGCTCCTTAGATGCAGACACTGTGCAAAAAGCAGGCAGCTGAGCGTTCCGCTCCTCCAAGCTCCCCCCACCCACCCCATGTAATACCCGAGGTCTGGGTGAACCCTGCAAAAGAAACAGAACTTCCATGAATTCTGATTTCCATTGACTGGCCTCATCAATCCTCCAAAAGGTTGCCTCCACCGCATCCCCTTCCCCAAGCACATTTCACATTTTGACAGAGCAAAACCTATTACTATGACCTTTGGTAAAAATTTCATTAACCTATTCTTCACTGATTTAAAATCAGTCACGCCGGGCTGAGGTTTAACTGTGACCAGCAATCCTACTCTTATTTTCACACAGCAATTCAAGTTTATAAACAGTATATGGAGGAGACAGTATCAAAATGTGTCAAGGAAGACATTGTTTCAACACATCGGAAGCACTTGCTCACAAATAAGTGTAATAATATGGTTAAATATGCGGTATCACAGCTCCCTGAAGACCTCATGAAAGGCAACATTTCTGTCTTAGTTGTGTTACTGTGACTGTCTCACACAGTCTAAAATTCTGACTGCTTGCTCCCTGAATTCCTGCAAGCGAATGCCAGCCTGTTTAATCTGAAACGAAAAGGGTCCTGTGTTTAGTAAACATTAACAACTGCATTTTGCAACGTTTGGTCCTAGTCTCCCAGCAGAAGGTGGTATTGATGGAGCTGTTTTTAGAGTCAAAAGTGAAGGGCCACATTGCTCCAGTTGCCCCCTTAATGAGCACTCTCTATGTGACCGATCTCATGCCCTATGCCCTAGAGAGGAAGTGAGTCTAACGGCGGTGGGGGTGAGATTAGAAAATAACTGGATTCCAAATGCTATGGTACAGAGTCCAGGCAAAAGAGATAACCTCAGCAAGAAAAAAATGATTGAATAGAATATTCAGGAGGCAGGGAAGTGGCATGTGCTGGGAGCACCTTTCCACATCACTTCTGGTCACCTGTGTGTCTGCAAAACTCAGCTCAGCAACTCCTCCAGGGGGGCCCTTTCACTCCAATGAGTGCATCAACCCCCCATTTGTACGGCAGTGTGCACGGCACCATGTGCCCAGTCATCTTTCTCCACACCTAGCGGTGGACCGAGCCTGTGCCTCTGGGCATTTTCAGCATCTTACCAGGAACCTTGCTCCTTGGAAGGAAAGCTATGACAAACCTAGACCGGGTATTAGAAAGCAGAGACATCACTTTGCCAACAAAGGTCCATATCGTGAAAGCTATGGTTCATCCAGTAGCCCTGTCCAGATGTGAGAGTAGGACCATAAAGAAGCTGAGAAACAAAGAACTGATGCTTTCGAACTGTGGTACTAGAGAAGACTCTTGAGCATCCCTTGGACAGCAAGGAGATCAAACCAGTCCCTCCTAAAGGAAATCAACCCTGATATTCATTAGAAGGACTGTTGCTGGAGTTTAAGTTCTAATACTTTGGCCACCTAATGTGAAGAGCTGACTGATTAGAAAAGACCCCGATGCTGGGAAAGATCGAAGGCAAGAGGAAAAGGGGATGGCTGGATGGCATCACCGACTCAGTGGGCATGAGTTTGAGCAAGCTCCAGGAGATGGTGAAGGACAGGGAAGCCTGGAGTGCTGCAGTCCATGAGGTCACAGAGAGTCGGACACGACTGAGTGACTGAACAACAGCAACCAGGAACCAGGTGTAAGTTCAACTCTCAACAGCGCTTTGATGAATGAATTAATGAACAAATGTACATTTTCCTGAACATTCTTTTTTGTGGAAACTTTGCCCAGCATTTAGAAATTCAGCAGTAAACCAGGCTGCCAAATTTTTGCCCTGCGGTCCTCCTGAGTCAGTTTTTGATGCCCTGTTGGAGTGTAGACATCATTTTTAAATGTCAGCTTTATCAGGCGGTTGCAAAGGTGCTTATTATTCCCCCAGAGTGGAAAGTCCCTCAGCTGAGTGGACAAGGAGCTTCCGGTTTCTGTGACCCATATCTGCAATTTCTCAGGCATCTTCACCTCATGCCAGGCTGTGCCCTACATTCCGTTGGCCTCTTTCAACTGCCACCTCATCATTAGCATCTGTAATCTCCTCCATGACAATAGCACCTCTTAGGTGACACTACCTGTTTGTAACGACGAGCTGGTCTTCTAGAAAAAGGAAATCCAATACTTTCAATAAGCCAAGCAGAAGAACAAAATCCTGGTATTCTCAAGGTGGGCTTATGTCAAGGCCCTCCTAAATACAGCTTGAATTATTTAGCCCATGAATGCAAACAACGCGTGACTCCGTAAGGAGAGCATTTCTAGCTGCCTTCTTTTTAGATATATTTTAGTGTTTTCAGTTATCTGAAACAAGCAGCTGGATTTAATTCCCTTCTGACCTCGGTTTTTTTATTGTTACCCACCCCACCACCACCACCACCAACAACACATCTGTTGCCAAAGAACGTATCTTGACTCCAAAATGTTATTTTAATCGAAAATGAATCAGAAGGTAACCTTCCATAACTTCACGCAGTTGTTTCCAAAGTTTGAACCACCCCTTTAACCTTGACCAGGTTCTAACTTCCAATATTCTGATTAAACTTAATTCTAACCTGCACTTCAGTTTTCCAAATGTCCTCTAAAACCCCTTGCCCTGCCAACCACATGGTCATGTTCAATAACCAGATTGGGGAACTCAGGCAGCCTGTGCCTAACTGTCTCCACGTGCCAGGGCCTCGTCCTGGTACCGCCACCAGGAAGAAGGGGTCTGTCTACCCTCACCTACTTCCTCATCCCTCCCCTGGGCACATCCTCCTGGGCCAACTGCAGAGATGAGCAAACTAAAAGGAAAAGTGCCCACCTGGCACCTGGGGGAACCATACTGACTTCATGGTCATCGGATCTGTCGGACGCTGGCTCTCCTGCTTTCTAGCTGTGTGCACCTCCTCAGGTTTCGCCACCTTTCTGTGCCTCAGTTACTTAGATACGAGTAACAGTAGCGTTACCTACTGCACTGAAGGGTCTTAAAGACTCATTGTGAAGCTGTGATTAAATCATCAGAGCCTGACATACAATAAACACTCAATTAAATATACACTGGATTTATCTACTCTCTGTTTATCTGTCTCTATATATCTGCTGCTGCTGCTGCTGCTGCTGCTAAGTCGCTTCAGTCGTGTCCGACTCTGTGCGACCCCATAGACAGCAGCCCACCAGGCTCCCCCGTCCCTGGGATTCTCCAGGCAAGAACACTGGAGTGGGTTGCCATTACCTTCTCCAATGCGTGAAAATGAAGTCGCTCAGTTGAGTCCGACTCTTAGCGACCCCATGGACTGCAGACCACCAGGCTCCTCCATCCATGGGATTTTCCAGGCAAGAGTACTGGAGTGGGGTGCATATCTGCATCTATGTGTATTTTTTTTTCTTTCATTGACTATCAGCTTTTGGGGAGCAGGCACCATTTCTGATTCATCTTTGCACCCATCAGAAAAGGCTGTCACCAAGGGCTAATTGATTTAATGTTATTAAATTTACACTCTAACCCAACTAACTATCATGTTAGAAATATTTTAATTAGTACAAGGCATTGCTAAACAGAAATATGGGCTTCTCTTTTCTCTTTCCATATCAGGCTTCCAGGATTTTGTTAACTTCTGTAAATCATCTCACTTCTTATAACATCTGCAACCCAGAGCAGCAAAAGGCTTGGGGACAAACCTAGCAGAGAGCTGCCACATACTACATGCCATGCCGTGGGCATGCCGGCTGTCAGTCTGCACACAACACACACCACAGGCATGGACATACATGCACACACACAGAGGAGGGGGCGGCCAAAGCAAACTGTAGAATTATAATTGTTTGCAAATCTTATGTTGTGAGTGTTTCACACGGTAGCACCCACAGGTTACACTCTACCTGGAGAGACCAATGACATGTTTATCAGGGCAGCACTGAAGCAGAGGGTATTTATCTATACGTTTCAGGTCAAAAATAAGTTTTGCCCTAAACTCAGAGACAGTTGAAGTCAAGGTGAATTTCTTGGTTTGAAATAGCTGAATGATTGAAACATCTACTTCCCACCAGATATGAAAAATACATTTTAAGAGAATCTGCAGTGTTGGGGTCACTTTCAGCAAAATACCTGTGAGAACGGACTATGCACCAGGTGTGGGTGGCAAAAATACGCCCCCGTCTTCGCGCAATGTAAAAAGGAAGCAAAGTGAACCCTGTGTATTGATGCTATGGTAGAGGCTTATTCTGAGGGGACCATGGGCATGGAATGGTCAATTTCAGCTTAGAAATGAACTCTACAATACAGGGCCTGTTTTCAAAAGTAGAAAGAGTAAAAAGTCAAGCTTATTTAAGACCTCACTTGGAACAGTGTCCCAGTGTTCCAGAAGAAGACAGTTGATGAAAAATGGTGAGATGTGCCCCATCACCCCTCTTCTGTTGCTATCATCACGGGGGGGCCGCAGCCCCAGAGGCACATGTTTGGCCTGGAAGGTGAAATGCCTTGTCTCTCATCTCTTGGTCTCAAGAAGGTTAAGTCTACCAGGGCAAAAAGACTCCCACAGCAGGAAATTCCCCAAACCAGAGGATTGAACCTTCAACACCACCAAGGGGGACGTAAGGGTTTCTCCTCTCTGGGACCCCAGCCCTGTCTCATTCGAGTTGGTGGAGGGGAGCTCTTCCATCCAATCAGCAGACACTCCTGGGTGGCTGCCATGTGCAAAGCATCAGGCTTCATGTGGAGACGAAGAGAATAAAGACCCCATCCGCAATGGTGCAGTCACTTTCGTCTTAATACTGACTTTAAATAACAACTCATTCAAAGGTGAGTGAACCACAGGGATAAAGATGAAATCAAAAATCCATAGATCAGGGCTTCCCTGGCAGTACAGCTGTAAAGAATCCGCCTGCCAATTGTAGGGGACACAGGTTGGATCCCTGGTCTGGGATGATTCCACATGCCTCAGGGTGCCACAACACCTGAGCCCAAGGGCACTAGAGCCCATGCACGGAAACAAGAGAAGCCGCTGCTAAGAGAAGACCACGCCCCACAGCGAGAGAGGAGCCCCAGCTCTGCACAACTCGAGAAACCCCCCACTCAGCAATGAAGACCCAACACGGCCAAAAGTAGATAGATAGATAACTTTTCAAAAAATCCATAGACTTGGCTCTTCTTCTAGTTCTGACCCTTTTCCTAGACCAGTGAAGTGTTGGTTTGCTTTTGGGATTTTTTTTTTTTTTTTTTTTTTGCTTTTGTTTGGAGCTCTCTGCAGGTCATGGCAGCATGGTTCTTCGTGCCCAAGCCATGTTGCTGTTGCCAGCATCCCTTCAGCAAGGCTATTCCCTGGACAGAGCAGCTTGACCGGCTTCCAGGGCCTCTGATCCCCCAAGCCCAACCGGAGCCCCTGAATATCTCTCTGGCTGGAATCCCTTCCCAGCTTGCTTTCCTGGTGTGTACCCCCAGCCCCTCGGCCACCCAGGTCGTCTCCCACCAGTCGCCACCTTCAGTCTCCGAGCCCATCGTCTTCCACCCCATGGTTGCTTTGCCTCCTGTCAATCAATTCATGGCTCACCATAAAATTAGCATCCTCACAGTTGCCACAACCTACAGAAGACTGTTTTCATCTGGAGCCTTTTAAAAAGCAGATTCATCAGGATCTATTCTAGATAAACATATGTCACTCTTGTCTATAACCAGGACTTTGAAGAGGGTTATGCATTTTACCATCTGATAAAAATGTCCCTCTTCCGCCATGGCCAGCACTCATCAGTCCCCCAGCCCCACCAAGTCTCTGCTGGTACCTGAAATTCTACTCATACTTTTGAGTTAAAACTCACAGTGATGTCCATGAAACAGAATTCATCTCACCTCTGTGAACTGGGAGGCAACTTTAGTGATCGGCTCAGTTGCCAACAGTTGGTGATGGGCAGGACCCAGTTGGAGGGAGGGACAGGGGAGGCCAGAGCGACCCCAGGGCAGGACAGTGCCACAGGATCAAAGAGAAAAGGGCCCTGAATGAGCAGCCCCTGGACCCCCACACCTGCATCACAGCATCTCAGTGTGGTTGAGAAGTAGACACAGCATGGCACCCCCTCCCTCTGACAGGTTTAATCCACTTGGTAGGCACCACCCTCAAAAAATCACAGTTCATGACTTACTCTGTCTCTGAAATGCTTTACCCTCCAGTTTAACAGAAGTTACCGCTCATCTCGTCAACAAGCTCTCACAGGGGTAGGGTTTGAAGAATTTCTTATAACAAGATCATATGTTGGCATCTAACGATGCTCTCCGGGAAGGCTACCTCACCCCTCCTTTGCAGATATTCACTCTATGGAAATGTATCTTTTCCCAGTCAAGGGTCACCATGCATTTCCAGAAGGAGGGGCCCCAGCTGAAGCCCAAGCAAAGTCTGCAACCATAACTGATGCCTCTGGGCAGAGCCAGCTGAAGGGTGGGGTGGATCTTCCAGGGTTCCCCGGGCATCAGGAACCAGGGTGACTCATCCGGAGTCTCGAGAAGGCCAGGAACCCGGCTGCCTCAGGTCACAGGGGCGACCGTCCGAGCACCCGGCAGGCCGGGCCTCCTATCTATCTATCCCCCCGAGCATCCTCCCCGGTAGCCCCCTGGATCGCAGGAGCTGGTGGTGTACCAGAGAGGAAGGCTTTCGGCTGAAAGTGACAGCAAACCTGACCACAGTGGCTTAAACAAATCAGGGGGCTCGCCCTTCTGGTTCAGTGGCCCCGTTCTGAGACCGCCGCAGCCTCTCCGTCAAGGCCCCGTTGGTAAGACCTGCCCCACCCAGCATTTCGTGTGGGCGCCATCAGAGAGAAAAAGGAAGTCAGCCCCGCAGCCCAAGTTTTCAGGAACTCTCAACAAACTCTGCTTCCTCTCTCCCTCTGGCCAGCACTAGACCCGGTGCCACCCCTAGCCGGCGGGTAGCAAAGGTCATGGGGGTTGGACCGACCTGGGGGATGGGACCACCGACCAATGGTATCTGCCACCAAGACCAGTCCCGCAACATCGGATTCAGTTTTAGGGTGGGCAGGAGGACCTCAGCTCCAAACCTGGAAAACGGCTACCCCTGATGCCTACAAAAAGCACAGTGACTTGGGCACCCCGAGGACCACCCCACATGCCACACGGTGACAGGGCCTCCCTCACTGGTGTGCCCCTCCCCCCGCAGCAGCAGGCTGTCCCAAAGAACCATCATGAAGTCTGGAAGAAGCCTCTGTGACGTGCAAAGTTCTCCCCCAGGAGCTGGAGAGGGAAAGGAGGATGAAGGGAGGTGATGCAGGGAAAAGAGCCCTGTATCCCCCTCGTAATGGCTAGGGGAGGGGAAGGGGATATGTAAGTCCTGCATCCCACAAAGCAGTATTGGGATCCTGGGGCTTGGGGCCTCAGGAAACGCAGCAGCTAGAATCTAGTAACTGTGTGACTGAACAAATGACAGATCAAATGTCCATTTGCTGGGACATGAATTCAGAAATCATTTGTGAACACAGAGCATATTTTTTTCAAATGAAGAGGGAAACTAGAAATTTGTCAAGCCTAATGTATGCAAGATTCTTTTGCCCAGATTGTTTCACTGAGTCTGGAAAACAACCCCATTTTATTGCTGTTATTGTTGTTGTTGTTGTTTAGTCGCCAAGTCTTGTCCAACTCTTTTGCTTGCTTTCCTGGTGTGTACCCCCAGCCCCTTGGCCACCCAGGTCATCTCCCGCCAGTTGCCACCTTCAGTCTCCGAGCCCATCGTCTTCCACCCCATGGTTGCTTTGCCTCCTGTCAATCAATTTATGGCTCACCATAAAATTAGCATCCTCACAGTTGCCACAACCTACAGAAGACTGTTTTCGTCTGGAGCCTTTTAAAAAGCAGATTCATCAGGATCTATTCTAGATAAACATGACCCCAAGTATGACCCCAAGGACTGTAGCCAGCCAGGCTCCTCTGTCCCTGGGATTTTCCAGGCAAGAATAGTGGAGTGGGTTGCCATTTCCTTCTCCAGGGGATCTTCCCAACCCGGGGATCAAACCCTCATCTCCTGCATTGCACTCGCTGCTTACCACTGAGCCACCAGGGAAGCCCATACATGGCATTATTTTCATTTACTGATAAGAAAACCTAGGCTCAAAAGACCTTGAATAACCAGTCTAAGAAAATTCAGCTTAAAAGTGGAAAAGCCAATCAAAACCCAAACACGATGCAAACCCAAGGTTCATCTTCCACATTTCACATGTTCAGATGACTCCAATTTGATCTGGAGAATGACTTTTATCATTCCTAATACCCGAACTATTTCTAAAGAGATTTAAAACAGCTACCTCTATTAAAAAAAAAAAAAAAGTCTATAAAACACAGCTGAATGACCTGCCCTTCATTTTCAAAGACAACAAAAATGTTGGGATTTTCCCCAAATGTCTAAGAAGGTCGGAAGTCCAGGAAAGACCCAGAATGCCCTACTTCTCTGGCAATCCTCCTTCTAACCCAGGGTTGTCACCCCTGATACAGAATCAACAGCCCTTTCAACTTTGGGCCAGGATTGGGGTGTGGCAAGGGAATCACCGTGGAAGAAGAAGCCAGAATCTCAGTCATCAAGATAAATAATTTTTAATGCAATAATTTTAAAAACAAAAATCAATGCCAAAACCCATCGTGAACAAAACGTCCAAAATTTTAAGCAGAGACAGGCTGTTGTGCGTTTGATTCTGTGGTTTCTGAGATAGCGGTTTCTGACCTGCTGTGGTTGCCACGCTTCCCTCACCTCCTGGCCCCCACCGCCATCACTTCTGTGGCCTGGGCGCCCACTGAGCTCCATGAGGGGTGCAAACAGACTGGGAAATGCAGGGCTATCTATAGTCATGGTTTTATGATTGCAGAGCTTCTATTTATTTTTTCTGCCTGATTCAAAACATGGGAGGAGGTTTTGCTAAGTATATACGGGGCATCTTATTTCTACTTTTGCCTCAGGCCCCAGCGTGGCCCCCTCCCTCCAACTGCTCAGCTTTTCCTGCACCCAGAAAGCAGAGAGGAGATGGACAAGGAGGCGGACCTCCAATAGCCTTAGCCAGCTCCCAGGCTCCTGGGGTCACTGATGCCACTCTCTCAGGGCCAGCTGGCTAATCCCGTCCATGCCAATCCTACAGTAAAGTCACTGCAGCACACCCTTGCAAATGCCCCTCCCCTTGGCAGAGACTGTAACTTTCAAATGACCCTAACTGGCTTAGAACAGTCTTATTCCCCCCGCTCCGAAAGGTGTGCCCAGGGTGTAGTGAGCTGCCATGAAAGATGCTACTTATTCACAGGCTCCCCAATGATGATTGACAGCAACGGACAGGCTAGGAGATATTACACTGCGTACATGAATGACAGTGCAAACAGGACTAGATGAATCTGCATTACAAGGACTGTGAGAGCAATTAGCACCTCATTAATATGATATAAATGCTAATTATACAGACCCTAGGAGACCCCCAAATTCCTTTCTCGCCACCAGCATCAACGTCAGCGTTGTTTTAGAGAACATGATGCCTGGATTCCCAGGAAGGCAGAAGTGGCTCCCCCTTTGGGCCTCTTTGAGGGGAGCACAGACCACAGGCATCCTGACTACTCTGGGGGTATCTGCCGTGGCCACATTCTCACATGTGGGAATGCCATGCAGCCCGCAGTGCTCTGGGTTCCCAGGGGCACCTGGTGACTGATTTCAAGCCTGCTGGTGACAGCAGGACGCCTGAGAATCAGGAGTCCCTGAGGAAGGGCAGGGCTGCATGACATGCTGGCAGGGGACAGTGCTTCCCAAGACCAGCTAAGCTTCTCCACTGCAGACCTGCAGCTCATGGTGATGAAAGTGATCGCCTTAAATAATTGATTTATTTATACCAGTTAAAAAAAAAAAAAAACACCCTGGAGGCTTATGAATAGCCTGAGATATAATCGCACCATTTGGGAATAGATGCTCAGAAGTGCCCTGTGTCTGGCAGTACCCCGAGGGTGTGATTAGGGTACCACACATCAAAGGAAGGTGACGTCAAGTGTTCACCCAGTAAATCATTTCACATAGTCCATTTGAAACACGGCCAATAAGAAAAGTTCCTCAAGAGCACTGCACTGCCTCTCTAGTTCATCACTCATCTTATGGGAGGAAGGAGGAGGTAGGATGGGGAAGGGATGGAAGGGATCACTGGAAAGGACACCTTCCTGGGTGCTGTCTTCACCTCCATTTGCAGGCACGCTGACCTCCAGGATACAAAAGTATTAGCTGCTCAGTCGTGTCTGATTCTTTGGGACCCCTTGGACTGTAGTCCGCCAGGCTCCTCTGTCCATGAGATTTCCCAGGCAAGAATACTGGAGTGGGTAGCCATTCCCTTCTCCAGGGGATCTTCCCAATCCAGGGATCAAATCCACCTCTCCTGCACCTTCTGCACTGGGGCAGATTCTTTACAATCTGAGCCACCAGGGAAGCCCTCCAGGATACAAACACACATATAAACACACACGCACATGCAGACACACACAGCTGCCTCCTGATCTGCACACTCACATGCAGACACACACAGCTGCCTCCTGATCTGCCCCTTTGCAGGAATCTTCTGGGTCTTCCTCACAGGCCAGTGTTGCAAAATTACATGAAAGTCATTCTAGGGACAAGGCAGCAGCAACCCCTGTGCCCAGAGCATCATATCACTTGTTCCCTGGTGGATCTGGAGTTTCCCAGGTGGCTCAGCAGAAAAGAATCCACCTGCAATGAAGGAGATGCAGGTTCAATTCTGGGCCAGGAAGATCCCCTGGAGTAAGAAATGGCTGCCCACTCCAGTATTCTTGCCTGGAAAATCCCAAGGACAGAAGTCAGGTGGGCTACAGTCCATAGGATTGCAAAGAGTCAGACACAACTAAGCACACACTCACACACATCACGCTGGTGGATCCCTGACGTGGAAGAGGAAGCCAATCCAGTCCAAATACAGTTGGATTCTGATGCTCGGCTGGACACGGAGGGGTAGAGATGGGGCAGATCACACTCGGCAGTTTAAAGTCAGTGCTGGGATGGGAAAGAACCAAGCCCTCAACAGCCTGGAGGGCTTCCTGGAGGAAGTGCCATCTGTGTTGGTCTCCCTGAAGGAGGAGAAAGTTTCAACAGGGATAAAGAGACAGAAGCCTTCCCAGGTGAAGGGAGGTGTGAGCAAAGGTCCAAGACAGGTGACTCAGGACTGGTGGTCAGAACACAAGTCTGGGGCCATAGTTCTTCAAACCAAAACAAGCAGGATAACAAACAGATGAGGAAGCAGTGCATTTGAAATGGGAGTGACCTGAAAACCTCGAGCTGGGGTTGCCAGATTGATATTTTGCAGACTCAGACTCCAGGATATATTCTTTTCTTAGAAACAATTACATTTTTCTGTCTTCATTGTGGTCCTCATCTTAAAAGAAGATGATGCTCTTTGTCTATTGCATTTCACTTGGTGAACCTCCTAACAACCAGGCCGTCTCGGCACCTGGATCGCCTCTGTGTCCACGGCGGAGTAGGCAGGCCAGGCTCTCCTCTCACTGATACAGGCAGACCTGACCCACAAGTAATGAAGCTGAGCTGAGCGAAAGGTCAAATGACATCACCAAGCCCAGCATGAACGAAAGTGTCTCAGCAATTCACACAGAGGCCTCCAGTGGGAGGGCTGAGTCACCCCAAGCTGGACAGCAAGGCCACTAAACTCACCAGGGCTTGGCCCTCCCGCCAGCACCGGGACCTGTGTGCGTCAGCAGAGCGTCATCACACACACTTGAACTTTAGTGGATTTCAGTTGGGTTCACACCTAATTCGAAAAACTGTTTTGTTTCATAGACATGTGGGAGCCACAAGCATAAAAGGGTCGACTCCTAGTTGTCTTTGTACCAACAGAACTTGTTATTGGTTATCGGTCCATTAAAAGGAGTCATTATATTTCTGGAGTTTGAGAAATGCTGCCCCAGACCAGGCACTCCCTGGAGTTCTTTGAACCTCTGTTTCCAGTGTGATGCTTGGTGTGAGGTAGGGATTTGATATGAACTGATGAAATCAGGCTGTGGCATCTGTTGAAAAATAGGGAAGGAAACTGCCCAGGCACCACAGCCAATCATTTGTGTGGCAGCTGTGGTGGACAGCAGCAACTCCTGTGCTTTCGAGTCACCCAGAGGGATGGGCTGCCCAGGCCAGAAGGTAGCGGCTGGAGCCAACAGAAGGGAGATCAGGGGACTGGGGACACCAGTTACCAAAAACAGGACACCTCTCCATCTGTCCAGGGATGTTTTTTCTTACATTATGAGCTCTATGATGCCACACATGAAGGCAGTTCAAAGGACAGTAGGATTGATTTTTCTTGCACAGAAGCGAAGAAGTTAGAGCTGGTTCTCTGGGGAAAAATGTTCTGTGTTCTGTTCTGTTCAGTCGCTCAGTCATGTCTGACTTTTTGCGACCCCATGGACTGCAGCATGCCAGGCTTCCCTGTCCTTCATCTCCTGGAGCTTGCTCACACTCACGTCCATTGAATCAGTGATGCCATCCAATCATCTCTTCCTCTGTCACCCCCCTTCTCCTCCCACCTTGAACCTTTCCCAGCATCAGGGTCTTTTCCAGTGTGTCAGGTCTTCCCATCAAACCCTGATAATTCAAAGATGAGGGTGCCAGCATCCCTTTCTTCCACGGGCTGAATGCTGGAGCAGGCAACCGGTAGCCTGTTCACTCCATGACCTTCCCAAGAGCATGAACCCGAGATTATTACCTAGGGTGACCAAACTTAATGAAAGCAACATGACTGAGAGGAAATCAGCTGGAAACATGTGAAAACAAAGGGAAGTGAACATCAGGTATCCTCTTGTAATTACAAGCTGTGTGGCCTGACAGCTTCTCCCAGGGGAGACATATTATAAATTCTTTTTATTATTAAAAAAAAAATCTGGCTTGAAAGGATTGATTACAAAAACGCAGATCCTCGCCAGTAGGCATCTTGAGTAAACTATATCTATACTCTGTGTGTTACTCACTCAGTCGTATCCAACTCTTTACAACCCCATGGACTGTAGCCTGCCAGCCTCCTCTGTCCATGGAATTTTCCAGGCAAGAATACTGGAATGGGTTGCCATTCCCTTCTCCAGGGGATCTTCACAACCCAAGGACTGAACCCAGGTCTCCTGTATTTCAGGAAGATTCTCTACTGTCTGAGAATCTAAGTCACCAGGGAAGCCCTACAGTAGTTCAAACCTGGAAAAGAGAGCTCAAAACCAGAGCACCCTACACAATAGGAAATTCAAACTGGAGAAAATAAGAATTCTGCTTTCAAAAGAATTTACTAAAAGAAAAGGAAAGGGTGGAGAAAAGTGTGTTCAAAAGTTGCAAGGAGGCTAATTAGAAATACACTGCTCAGTGCACAAAAGAGCAGGGAGTTTGGATGTGAAAATTAAAGATTCGAATGTGAAAGTTTCAAGTAAACAAAAGATTAATTACTATATGCATTGGCTTTTGCCTTTTAAAAAGAGACAACTACCATGCCTGCAGGCTTCTGTGTGATTCCCTGTATAAAGGATAACTCAAAAGTATGCATTTTCCTTAATGAGATTTTTTTCATATAAGGAAACGCAATTGGGAAAAATTTAACTTAGGACACCTTTCTAGGCAGCACACTAGCCATTGCTGAAACTCAGTAAAATTGTGTTTGAATCCAAGTTCACATTTGGTGCATTTATGCTTTGTATGTTTAACACACTTTATAAATAATGATTCATGCTCACTAATTTGATATAAAATATTCTTCTATCCACTATATCAATAAGAGATCTAGATGCATTAGAGAAGGAATCTGTCAGAGCAGGGTCTGGAAATCTCAAATTCCAGAAGCCATTCCCAAACCCATGAGGCCACCTACCCTGTACTTTGAAGACAAAGTAGACCCATCTAATTCTGTGATACCAGAACTGTAATGGTGCCCGGCATGGGATTGGCACTCAGTAAATATATACTCAAGGAAGGGATGGCGGACAGGAGGGTGGGTAGACTGAGGCAGAAGTGGAGCTGATGGATGCCCCAAGTCCTGTCTCAACAAACAATTCCCAGGTCTTCCCAAAGGCAAATGACAGATAATAGTGTGGTTTTGTTGATTACTATGATGGTGGGAATCAAAGAATTCATTGTATGTTTAAAAAAAAAATTCTTAAGACAGTAAGTTCTGTGAAATACAAAGTTCCAGGGTGCTTCAAAGCTTGTTTTTCTCTATCTTTAGCTGTCAAGTCTTAGTCACTCTTTTTCTTTTTAAGCTTGGTTGATTTACAAGATGGCATTAGTTTCAGATGTACAGTATAGTTATTCATATGCATATATTCTTTCTGCAGTTTTTGCCATTGTATGTTGTCACAAGGTATTGAATATGGTTCTCCATGCTATTCAGTAGGTCCTTGTTGTTTATCTATGTCACGTAAAGCAGTGCATGTCTGTTAATCCCATATTTCTAGTTTACCTCTCCCCTCTTCTCCCTTTGGTAACCGTGAATATGTTCTCTGTGTCTTTGAATCTGTTCCTGTTTTCTTTATACACTGATTTGCAATAGTTTTAGATTCCACGTATAGGTGATATCCTATTTGTCTTTCTGTCTGAATCACTTCACTTAATTGACAGTCTCTCGGTCCATGTAACCCACTCCAGTGCTCTCGCCTGGAGACTCCCAGGGACGGGGGAGCCTGGTGGGCTGCCGTCTCTGGGGTCGCACAGAGTCGGACACGACTGAAGCGACTCAGCAGCAGCAGCAGCAGCAGCAGAATGTCCATGTATGTTGCTGCCAATGGCATTATTTGATTCTTTTTTATTCCTTTGTAGCAATGGTTCACATCTCCTTTAACCATTCATCTGTCAGTGGGCACTTAGGTTGCTTTCAAGTCTTGGCAATTGTAAGCGTCATTTTGTCTTTTAAAATGAGTCCACTTGCCCTTCCACCCGTGGACTACAGCAGTAGCCAGTGGGAAAGTGCTGGGCCTGCCCTGGGAGGCAAGACTCTGCATGTACTCGTGTGGCCTTGGTAGGCACCAGGGCACATGAGGAGCCAACGGAGAGGGGCAGAGCCTAAGTCTGCAAAAGTGTTCATCCGTGAGGGCATACTCTCTCCTAATAGAGAGTTAAATTCCAGCAAGTTCCCCAGGAGTGCTACCAGGCTACTAGAATGGTTCCCGGTAACCTGGAGAAAGCAGTGGTCACACCAAGGAAGCAGAAACATCAGGAGCCATCCCAACAGCAGACTGAGGGAGGAAGAGGGCCAGGAAAGGGGCATTCCAGAGCAGAAGCATCATGTGAGGTTGGAAAACCAACCACCCATGTTCATCAAGAGGGCCCAGCCAATTGTCAACTTGGTAAGACGTGCATTGCTGAGGTGCGCTGCTGAGGAGCTCAGACGTGACCGCCCTGTTGTCACAAAACCGACTCCCTAATGGAACCTTGAAAGAGTAGAAATTAGTGTGGTGTTTAATTAGCAGCAAAGGGGCACAATTACAATGCGGCATGTGACTGGAGAGGCGGCCAGAGGGCCCTGAACCAGACAGAATGAAGGACATGGCGTGCCAAGGGGTGAGAGAGATGGATGGTCAAAAGGGTATCATTCAATCTATACACTCAAAGCAGAAAGTTTCCAGGAAAGATGACCCAGAGACTGGAGGGGCTACCCTAATAAAAGTCCAAATCTCAGCCTTGGACCTGGTGTCTGGACCTGAGCCAGTTTTCAGGCCTGGAACCCATCGACTGAAGGGCAGGTGGATCTGCAGGAGGAAGTACCTGCTGTGTCAGAGCAGGCGCACATGTGAATGACTTCCCCGGTCCCTTCCCCGAAGAATCCACGCCGTGTACACAGGCAGCCACACATGTGAGGGCCAGGAATGCCCAGACATGCTGAGGACCGTTGGGCACAAGATCTGAGATGACTCTCGTAACTGGGACCCTGAGGCAGGATCCTGAGCCCCCTTGTTAGAGCAAAGGCATGTGCAGCCAGTTATAAAGGAAAACCTGTCGGGATCTGGGTCCCATGGCCTCCCCTGGGTCCACAGACCCAACCAGGGTCATTTCTCCAGCCCTCAAATATGTAATTCAAACAACCTTTGGAGATTGGAAGAACAACACTGTGGGTTTCTTGGAACAGGAGGTAAGAGAGTAACCGCAGTGGGGAAAATTAGGTAAAGGCCTCTGAAAGGCACTCCCACCCCCCTAATATACACACATACACATCAAGATAGAGATTTGAAAAAAATTATTAATACATCACATCCTGGGAGAGATGCCAGAGACAAGACAGTGCTATGGACTGAATGTTTGTGTCTACTCCACCCCCCCCACCAAAAAAAAAAAAATCTTATGTGTTGAAACCTAATTCCTTTGTTGGAGAAAGTGGAGCCCTCATGGTGGAATTAGGAAGGATTATAATTATATTTTTAAAAAGAATTATAATTTCTTTATAAAAAGAAACTGGGTTTCCCTGGTGCTCAGACAATAAAGAATCTGACTGCAATGCAAGAGACCCAATCTCTGGGTTGGGAAGATCCCCTGGAGAAGGGAATGGCAACTCATTCCAGTAGCCTTGCCTGGAGAATCCCATGGACAGAGGAGCCTGGCAGGCTACAGTCCTTGAGGTCGCACAGAGTCAGACATGACTGAGCTAACGAGAGGGATAATCTCTCTCTCTCTGCCATGCGGACACAGGAAGAAGGCCTTCAGCTGACCATGCAGCCACCCCAGTCTCAGACATCCAGCCTCCAGAAGAGTGAGAAATCCTTAAACCTCTGTTGTTGAAGTCTGTCATACTCATTATAGCAGCCCAAATTAGCTAAGGAAGACAGTACTGATCATGGAATTACTGAGCTGGAGATAAAGAAAAGGTCCCTTATGTACAATCTTTCCTGCTTTCAGTCTTGGGCAACTAGACCGATAGGGGACCACAAAGCCACATAGAAATTTGGGAAGAAGAGAGTGGGAAGAATGCCCACCTCACCTTTGGAACTGTGGGTGTAAAAACCTTGTGGGGACCCCCAAGTGGAACATCAGAGAGAGACCTGGGAGGTGTATCAGCTCAGAGGGGATGGCTGACACCTCCGGAGAGATGGGAGGAGTATGTGGACTCAGCCAAGAGGACCTGATAAGAGATGCTACTAGCGATGAATGGAGGGAACTTGTGAAAGCCCGCCACATGTTCAGCTTCAATAACAGCCAAAAGATGGGTACACGAGAGGCAATCAGGAATGGAGACACGCCCTGGGCTTCATCTCTGTGCACTTTTATTTCTTGTTCAGTCGTTCAGTCGTGTCCGACTCTTTGTGACCCCATGGGCTGCAGCACGCCAGGCTTCCCTGTCTGGCATAAAAGCCTATACTTTTTTTACATGCATGAAACCATATGCCTTTATGCTGATCTACAAATTCTCTATCTAATCTCGTATTACAAATCACGCCCTGTAATGTGCCTTCTCACTTCCATAATGAGAGAAGAGAAAATTCAGTCAACACAGGTTTGAGCCATGAGAGAAATAATCACCCTAATTTCATTGATTTATTTTTTAACTCCAAAAGATTGAGATGCTTTGGGGAAAGTGCCAATTATGGAAGATCCCAAGCCTGCCTGCTCTCTGCTGTAACACTTCAGGAGAGGCACATCCGTCACCAGAAGCGCCCTGTGCACAGAGACTGCAGGCAGCTTCCGGGTCAAGGGGCAGGTGGTTCTGCCTTAGAGACCCACATATTTGCAAAGGAAACCACATCAACTACCTTTGCTCACCAACACAGTTCTTCATTCATGAAGATTCAACCCCAACTCCCCAGGTACTTGAAAAAAATAAAAAATTCAAGAGAAAGATATGGACAAATGATCCCAGTGATTGGAGAGTTATTGGAAGAGGAAAAAAAAAAAATCTACACTGTGTGTGTGTCAGTCCCTCAGTCGAGTCCAACTCTTTGCAACCCCATGAACTCTAGCCCACCAGGCTCCTCTATCCATGGAATTCACCAGGCAAGAATACCAAAGTGGGTAGCCATTCCCTTCTCCAGGGGAGTTTCCTGACCCAGGGATTGAACCCAGGTCTCCAGCACTGCAGGCGGATATCTGACCCACCAGGGAATGTTTAGAAAGAGTTGTTTTTATTTTGTATCCTCTCTGATGCTCAGAATTTTTCTATAATGTGCCTGCCGTGCTTTTCTAACATAAAAGCTGTTTTTAATCAATAATTTTCTGATATGAAGAAAAGAGCTGAAAGATGAAGACTATGGAAAATTTTCTGAAAGCTTAGTAATCGATGTTAATAACAAAGCATTGCTGAAAATAATGAATTTTTAAAAATTTTAATGCCTTGGAGTTTTTCTCAAATTGTAAATATCCCTAAGGGTGTTCATCCAAGTCCTACTTATCAGACACACTACTAAGTTCAAATTATAAAAATCTTACCTGTAATTGAAGCCAGCTGCAACCTTTTTGACAAGAACTAATTGCCGATAATGATTTAAGTGCAGTAAATTCACATGCCACAATTGTTTTAAATAGGGGAACCTCTCACAGCTTTCTCTGAAAAGAACTGTTAATCTTTGCTGCTGACTTATCAAATCCTTCAGTCACCTGTTTGCCATCATTTTCATGAGCTGATAACGTGTTTATTAGAGTCATAATGTGCAGGTGGAGGAATAAAGGTCTCATTTGATGGCACTGGAATTTCATCTGACATTTCTATACGAAAAAAGTTGGCATAAGCATCAGCCTTGGCTAGAGCAGAAAAAGACAATAAAGGCAATATTATTTTTTTAATTGAAGGCAATTGAAAAGTCAGCATTTGTGGAATATCAGTAACTTTATTTTTTAATTTTTAATTTTATATTGGATATAGCTGATTTACAATGTTGTGTTATTTCAGGTGTACAGCAAAGTGATTCTGTTATACATACACATTTATCTATTCTTTTTCAAAAATGTTTCCCATTTGGGCTTCTCTCGTAGCTCAGCTGGTAAAGAATCCACCTGCAATGCAGGAGACCCCGGTTTGATTCCTGGGTCAGGAAGATTCCCTGGAGAAGAGATGGGCTACCTACCCACTCCAGTATTCTTGGACTTCCCTGGTGGCTCAGCTGGTAAAGAATCTGCCGGCAATGTGGGAGACCTAGCATGTGTGGAATATCAGTAACTATTTTTTATTTTATATAGGATATAGTTGATTTACAATGTTACATTATTTTCAGGTGTAGGGCAAAGTGATTCAGTTATACATATCTGTATATGTATACAAATATATGTACACATTCAGTTATACATATATTCTTTTTCAAAAATGTTCCCCATTTACGTTATTACAAAATGTTGAACAGAGCTTCCTGTGCTATACTGTAGGTCCTTTTTGGTTAAATATAGTACTATGTATATGTCAATCCCAAATGCTCAACTTATCCCTTGCTCCCCCCGACCCTTCCCCTTTGGTAACCATAAGTTTCTTTTCTGTCTGTGAGTCTTTTTCTATTTTGTAAATAAGTTCATTTATATTATTTTTTAGATTCCACATATTAGTGACATTATATGGTATTTGTCTTTCTCTGACTTCATTTAGTGTGATAATCTCCAGGTCCATCCATGTTGCTGCAAATGGCATTATTTCATTCTTTGTAATGGCTGAGTAATATTCCATTTTTATATGTGTATCTATACCACATCTTCTATCTATTCATCTGTCGATGGACATGTTCCAACTGGGTAAAACCCATGACCTGTAAGGTGGTCCTTTTACCTGCTGCAAATCAGGGTCCCCAGCACCAGGGAAATCAGGAGCTGCTGGTTTGGGGGTCAGCTGCTGCCCTCCATCCTCAGCATGCCTGTCTGTCTCCAAGCGTGTCTGAAATGTTCATCTCTCCTTCAGCACTCCATCAGTTCCCTTTGTCTGCTCATTGCCCTGTTTGGAGTCCGTCACTCCACTGGCAGGGCGCGAACTGTGACACCTCTAGTGGTGGAGAGAGGAGCAAATTGACCAGATATATGCAAAGCTTAACTTGGACTTCAACTTCACCATTCTTCAGGTAAGGTTTAGCTACAGAGAATAAGAACAGATCCTGTGCACACTTTTAACTGCAAGGATTTCATCACAGTATTGTGCATAACAGCAGGAAACAGGAAACTATCTAAAGGGTTGACGGTGGGGGACTGATGAGACGCCTTAGTGATCTGACCTGGAAAAGACGTTCAGTGACAGGACATTGTGGAACCCGTGACTTCTGGGTTCCACAGTCATGACACTCACTAAGGTAAATCTTCATCATGTTGCAGAAGCACCGTCAGCCTCAACATTCTCATTTGTAAAATGGGAATAACCATACCTACCTCATCTGGTCCTTGGGGCATTAAGGCATCTGGGATCTGTAATATGCTCCACACAGTGCCCGGCATGTTGTAAATACTTAATAAATGCTACTTAGTAAGAAGAGTAATAGTCATGTTGGCAGCAGCAGAAACAGTAAACCATAAAAATCACGTTGAAAGGGAAGACAGACGGAAGAAGCCACACCTGTGGGAATTGATGGGGAAACAAAACAGGAGTTGTTCTTGACCTCGTTAGAGGAATACATGCATAATAAAAGCCTAATTACCAAAGTAGGCTGTTAATGGTGATTATCCATAAGGATTAGAATCGCAATTATTTCATTTTTCTTTTCGATTCTCTGTGCATATAAACTTTCTACATAGAAAGTATTTTACTTTAGGAATTCAGAGACAGAAGGAATCACATTTTTAAAAAGAATTCCTGATTTAGATTCTGATAATTCACAGACTTTCTGAGTTGGGATCCCGAAAGTTTATCTCCTGCCACCCTCTCACTCTGCTGTTGAAGGAATGAGAGCCTGGCAAGGAGAGTGCCTGTCCCCCCTCCACCCCCCCTCCCCGGGTCCCCACCCTTCCCCCTCCCCCTCCCCCTTCCCCCTCCCCGCCCTCCCACCCACCCCCACCTGGTGCTGTTCTCTGGGGAACCAGCCCCAGAACCAAGGCTTCCCTGCTGCCTGGAAAAGCACATTGGAGTTGAATGCAGAGCACACTGATCTGGCTCTCTGTTCAGGCTCTCCCTCTTCTGTCCCGTGTACACGGCATAGGGCCTGACC
The DNA here is from genome assembly GCF_014754425.2 of Oryx dammah. Classification (NCBI taxonomy): domain Eukaryota; kingdom Metazoa; phylum Chordata; class Mammalia; order Artiodactyla; family Bovidae; genus Oryx; species Oryx dammah. Next base: position 87,899,912 of record NW_024070209.1, on the reverse strand, counting down.
CATAGTGCATGCATGCACGCTAAGTCGCTTTAATCGTGTCCAACTCTTTAGTCATATCCAAGTCATGTATAGATGTGAGAGTTGGACTATAAAGAAAGCTGAGCGCCAAAGAATTGATGCTTTTGAACTGTGGTGCTGGAGAAGACTTTTGAGAGTCCCTTGAACTTGGAGATCCAACCAGTCCATCCTAAAGGAAATCAATCCTGAATATTCATTGGAAGGACTGATGCTGAAGCTGAAACTCCAGTACTTTGGCCACAATGATGTGAAGAACTGACTCATTTGAAAAGACCCAGATGCTGGGAAAGATTGAAGGCAGGAAGAGAAGGGGATGACAGAGGATGAGATGGTTGGATGGCATCACTGACTCAGTGGACATGGATTTGAGTGAACTCTGGAGAGGGAGGCCTGGCGTGCTGCAGTCCGTCGGGTTGCAAAGAGTCAGACATGACTGAGCTGAACTCTTTGTGACCCCATGGACTGTAACCCACCAGGCTCCTCTGTCCATGGGAATTCTCCGGGCAAGAATACTGGAGTGGGTTGCTACGCCCTCCTCCAGGGGATCTTCCCGACCTAGGGATTGAACCCACATCTCTTATGTCCCCTGAATTGGCAGGCAGGTTCTTTACCACTAGTGCCAACTGGGAAGCTCGACCTATAGTGAAAACTCAACAACTACCTATTGAAGAAACCCCTGGATGAATGAATGAGTCAGCCGTCCTGTCAGATGACCTTCTGCTTCCCTAAGTGGTAGAAGGCCTACAAAGGGCTATAATTCTCTGGGGTGAAGTGTGAGGAATTCAGAAAGGCTTCCTAGGGCATGGAGCCAGGTCCCAGAGAAAGCAGCCGAGAGACCTCTAGCCCTAGGAACCAGAAATGAACTGCAATTTGGGGAAGAGGCTGGTGTGTTAGTGGGACAAGGCTAAGGGTCTGCAGGAAATGGGGAAACGACAAGTGACGTCACCCTTCTGTCCTTCCATGTCTTTCTAGGACATCTTAAAGAGGCCAGGTGACTATTTGGGGAAAATAATTTAAAATAATAATTAGTTACTAGCTGGCAAGAGTTTAATGGGTTTTTCTGTCCAGATAACATTTGCCTTTTCACCGAGGGCCTCTGATTTCACCCCCAGGAACGTGAGAATTGTAAGGAATTGGGGCGGGGTGGCAGGAAGACTTTCTCTCCCTGCACTCAGCCTGCAGTAAATCACTGCTTCCTGACAGGCCGCTTCCCCACCCAGGAATCCTGCCAGACTCCGCAAGAGATAACCACACACATCTTTCAGAGACCAGCCCAACCCTCAAACAAATGTGCTCCAGGGACACTTTTATAATGGAATTTTTTTTTTCATTTAAAGTTAATCATTGAACCTGTAGACTGCGTCTCATACTGAGTGAAGTAAGTCAGACAAAGACAAATATGATGTTGCTTATATCCGGAATCTTAAAAAAAGGATACAAATGAACTTATTTACAAAACAGAAATAGAGTCACAGATGTAGAAAACAAATTTATGCTTACCAGAGGGTAAGGAGGGGAGGGATAAATTGAGAGATTGGAACTGACATAGACACACTATTATAAATAAAATAGATGACTAGTAAGGACCTAGTCACTGTGTTGAGCACAGGGAACTCTACTCAGTACTCTATAATGATCTATATGGGGAAGGAATCTTTAAAAAGAGGGGATTTATGTATATGCATAAATGATTCACTTTGCTGTACAACAGAAACTAACACAACATTGCAAATCAACTATACTCCAATAAAAAATTTTAAAAAAAAGTTAATCACATTAGCCTTTTCATCTGTTCTTCCGTATCTCTAACAGTTTAAGAGAGGTTGAAAGAAGTTCAAGCACACACACACACACACACACACACACACACACACGAGTCACTGATTTCCCAAGACTTGCTTTTTCATCACGAGTCCCTGGTTCATAAGTGCTAAAGATGTTCCACTTGGTATGTTGGAACCCATTATTTCCCAGGGAGACTTGCTGTCTGTTTTGATAGGAGCAATTTATCACCCTGGTGGAATCAGTCTGCTGTTTGGAAGGCAGGGCCGGGATTTATGAATCCCTTTTCACTGGGATGAATTTAATTCCCCAGAGTGGAAGTGGTATTAAAAGATTTGGCCCTGCTGCACCTGTGGCATTTGAGACGGTGGCTTCCAGAGTAACTGGCAGCTTGGCCAGGAAACCCCTGCCCTCTCATACCCATATCAACACTGCACTAGAAACGTCTTCACCCTTCCAAGCACAGAGAAAGCTCCATCTAGGGCATGAAATCCAATTATGCTGGGTATAAAACAATAGTTTTAATTAACAATAATGGACATCCCAGGTGGCTCAGGGATAAAGAAATCTGCCTGCCAATGCAAGAGTGGCGGGAGATGCAGGTTTGATCCCTGGATCGGGAAGACCCCCTGAAGGAGGAAATGGCAATCCACTCCCGTATTCTTGCTGGGATAATCCCATGGACAGAGGAGCCTGGTGAACTACAGCCCATGGGGATGCAAAGAGTCAGACATGACTGAGCATGCATGCAAGAGTTAACAACTAATTTAAAACAATAAAATTGATTTAGAGAATGTTTTCATTCTATTTTTGGTGTGCCTAAGTTTTAAAATTATTATTCACTGAAGATACTTTTTCAAAGTATCCACTTTTAAGCTCTGAACCAAGTTCTTGTTCTATTGGGGCCAGCTTCTACTTCCAATTTATAGTCCAGTGTCTCCATACGTGTTGTGGTCCAGGTAAGACATGATGCTGCCCGCTGGAACCACCTGGGAAGCTTTAAATGCTACGGATGCCTGACTCCGCCCTCAGGAAGTATGAGACAATGTCTGGGGCACAGCCTGAAAATCAAGAATTTTTAACCTTTCCAGGTGATTCTAAGGTATAATTAAGCTATATATAATTATTATTAAATATATAATATAATGAGCTTTATATTTTGGAAACAAGCATAACAGAGTTTCAAATTAGACATCCTCCAAGGCTTGCTCCTTGGAAGAAAAGCTATGACCAACCTAGACAGCATATGATTAGTCATCTATTTTATATGAACCAACTTTGACTTCCAAAATCATTTCATGGATCAACTTGGTAACTGACAAATATGCCTTACTGTTCATGGACAAGTGGGTTGTTTACATGATGAATTTTCTTTACCGTCCTTAAAACCTGCGTGAAATCAGAGATTCGGGCTACTAGCTGCACTTATGTTCTAGGGATGGCTTCTACTTGATCAAACAGCTCACTTGCATCATTTTAATTTCACGTATCACTTGATATTCATTCACTGTCCAAATAACACGGACACATTTCTGCTCACCGTCTCTGCTCCTCACCCATCACCCATCCACTCTACAGTTGTCAGGTACTGATGCAAGCATGCTCAGTCATGTCTGACTCTTTGTGACCCCATGGACTGAAGCCCACCAGGCTCCTCTGTAGAAAATAATAAATCATACAATTACTCTCTTAAAGGTCACAGTCCAGTGTGGAAAGAAGACTCATTAACAGAAATCATAGGAAAGGGTGAGAAATGCTTTATAAGAGGTGAGTTGAGGGTGCCAGAGAAACATGAAGACAGGTACCTAACACTGCCTCCAGACACAAGAAAAAGTACTCTTGCTTCTACAAAGTCACTTTTTGTGTCTTTGAACTATGGATTGTTATCTGTAGGACACACACAGGAAGATGCCCACCATATACAGGGGTGCCTGTTTCTCTTCATCTTTATTCAGTCATTAGAACTAAATAAATATATTATTCCACCATTAGATCATTAGTGAAAATATGAAATATTAGAATTCATACATTTTCTGATTTAGATATTCCTCTTTGTTTGGGGAATAACATGTAACGAAGACCCTCTGTTTTGGTCTTGCTGGTTCCATGGTTCTTTTAAAACTTACATCCAAGGACAGACATCCACATGAGGAAGGCTGCAGACTTAATTGCTGTCACCGGGGTCAAGAACACGGTGATCTTCCTGGGGCTCCCTCTTAAATCACTGACATTGGGGATTTCTTCACATTAGTAGGTCAGCACATGATAAAGCATGTGCCTATTTTAAGACCAAACGAAGGCTACTGGAGAACCAAGGAAGAAGGCAAATGTCTGGAATTCCTAGGCAGTCACCTAGGAGGAATGTCACCAGTGAGCCAAGGGACAGAATGGGACCAAGTCAACCTTGTCCACATACTTTTAAGTGGCTGCTTACAAGGCTACATAAAAAGTGAGCATAAATTAGGATAGAAATGAAAAGATGGTGAACTGCTTGATAACAGAAGTTAGGGAGTGAGAAGGAACTCATGTGGTTTCTTTCCTTTCCCCATTTGAAATGAATTTAGGATCCGAGTCTCCTTTTCCAGTCTCACAACACTGGACCACTAAGGGACATCAGAGATAATTTAACCCAATAGTAATTTATAAATAAAAAATTGAGGGTCCAGAGAGGTGGATCAATGGCTGAGGTCATGCTCTGAGCAATGGTCAAGGTCAGAACTGAAACACCAGGCTTCCTACCGGCTGTGACCCTTCACCCCACGACCTTGCAGTGCTGTCATTAAGATATGCCTGAAATCCAAACACAGCTGAGAGTTCTCCTGGCCAGCATCATCCGACAGCAGAGTCATCACTGGTTCACTGGGACGATGGCTGCAACTCGTGGCCTGCAGGCTTGAGGACATAAGAAATACAGTGTATTTCTCTTTATGACCAAATTTAATTTCAGAGTCTCGTCTCTTCCTTTGCAGGCTCACATCGAAGCCCTGCAGTGACGAGGTGGGTAGGGACATGAGTGCCTCTAAGCCTGGGCACCGCCATCCACCAGTGGATACATCTGGGCGTCCACAAAAGAGTCCCTCCCATCCGGCCTCCTGGTTTCAGCTCATGCAGGTTCAAGGAGGTCATCCTCCTTCCTCCATGTCCCAGTTGTGGGCCCTCTTCAGGTGCAGTGGCCCCTGAGGCTTCCCCAGGCCCTGAAGTCAACATTCTGGCCTGTTGCTTGTCCTACAGGCTCAAGATGGGGAGGCAGGGCTTTGCAAGGATGCCTGTCCACCCAAACACATGATAGAACTATTTCACCTGATGGGACCAGAGAGAATCTGGGTTAAGGCAGCTTCCCCAGGTCCTACTGAGGGCATTTCATGGACGACAAGGATGACACATCTCTCCTCTGGGAGTTCTCAAACACACCTGAGGTTTCTATAGGGACCCCCACCACCATGCACTCCAACCAAGGACTCAGCACTGGAGAGGGGTTTGTGGGTAAAGACAGAGCCCTGGGCAACACCTCAGATCTTCTCTTCCCTTCTTCAAACTCTAGAACCTTTATTTAATCTCAGGGCAACATAGAACAGAAACTCGCTCCGAGCTAGTATTTGTTGCTCACACCCTGAGTTCTGCCAAGAACTGAATTCCCCACCTCGCTGTCCTGGGTTCCTCAGGTGGCGCTAATGGTAAAGAACTGATGACCACTGCTGCTGCTGCTGCAAAGTCGCTTCAGTTGTGTCCGACTCTGTGCGACCCCATAGACAGCAGCCCACCAGGCTCCCCTATCCCTGGGATTCTCCAGGTAAGAACACTGAAGTGGGTTGCCATTTCCTTCTCCAATGCATGAAAGTGAAAAGTGAAAGTGAAGTCACTCAGTCGTGTCCAACTCTTAGCGACCCCATGGACTGCAGCCCACCAGGCTCCTCCACCCATGGGATTTTCCAGGCAAGAGTACTGGGGTGGGGTGTCATTCCCTTCTCCGATGGCCAGTGCAGGAGACATCAAAGATGTGTGTTCAAACCCTGGGTCGGGAAGATCCCCTGGAGTAGGAAATAGCAACCTACTCCAGTTTTCTTGCCCAGAGAATCTCATGGACAGAGGAGCCAGGCAGGCTACAGTCCACTGGGCCACACAAGTTGGACATGACCGAAGCGACTTAGCATGCACATACCTTGCTTATTACACCTGCCCTGAGCTTTCCAGACTAGGAGACGCACACAGAACAGCAATGAAAACTGACAACTCAGATATCACTCAACCTCTCCAGGACCAAGCTGCCCATGGCTTGAGTGCTCACATGGTCCATTGCCATGGACCCACTGTCTGGATCTTGCCCCCAGATCCTGGTAGGTTCAAGACACCAGCCACAAAGAGGAGCTCAAGATGTGCAGGAGTCACTGGAGAAGAGCACCTGCCATTGCCCCTCCCTGGGTAAAGCCAACCTACTAACGGCGTGTCAGCAGCATTTCCTCTTACTCAGAAGTCCGCCACAAGAAAAGCATATCCTCTCTAAGCTTCATTGTCCTTATCTGTCCAGACAGGCAGACATCTACTTATAAAGACTGCAGATAGGGGACGTCAGCCCTTACCAAGTACATGTGCACAGTTGCTGCACAATAAATGGCAGCCATTAACAAAGAGAGCCCTTGGACTGCAAGGAGATCCAGCCAGTCCATCCTAAAGGAGATCAGTCCTGAATATTCATTGGAAGGACTGATGCTGAAGCTGAAGCTCCAACACGTTGGCTACCTGATGCAAAGAACTGACTCATCAGAAAAGACCCTGATGCTGGGAAAGATTGAGGTGGGAGGAGAAGGGGATGACAGAGGATGAGATAGTTGGATGGCATCACCGACTGGATTGACATGAGTTTGAGCAAGCTCCAGGACCTGGTGATGGACAGGAAAGCCTGGCGTGCTGCAGTCCATGGAGTTACAAAGAGTCGGACACGACTGAGTGACTGAACTGAACTGAACAAATGCACACTACTATATATAAAAGAGACAAACAATAAGGACCTACTGCATATCACAGGGAACTACAGAGCTTGTGCTAACCTATAATGCAAAAGAACCTGAAGGCAGTGGCACCCCACTCCAGTACTCTTGCCTGGACAACCCCATGGGTAGAGGAGCCTGGTAGGCTGCAGTCCATGGGGTCGCTAGGAGTCGGACACAGCTGAGCGACTTCACTTTCACTTTTCACTTTCATGCATTGGAGAAGGAAACGGCAACCCACTCCAGTACTCTTGCCTGGAAAACCCCATGGGCAGAGGAGCCTGGTAGGCTGTAGTCCATGGGGTCTCGAAGAGTCGGACATGACTGAGCGACTTCACTTTCACTCTTCACTTTCCTGCGTTGGAGAAGGAAATGGCAACCCACTCCAGTACTCTTGCCTGGAGAATCCCAGGGACGGAGGAGACTGGTGGGTTGCCGTCTATGGTGTCACACAGAGTCGGACACGACTGAAGCGACTTAGCAGCAGCAGCAGCAGCAACCTATAATGCAAAAGAACCTGGAAAAGAATACACACACACACACACACACACACACACACATATGGGCTTCCCTGATGGCTCAGTGGATAAAGAATCCACCTGCAATGCAGGAGATTCTGGTTCAATCCCTGGTGTCAGGAAGATCCCCTGGAGGAGGAAATGGCAACCCACTCCAGTACTCTTGCCTGGGAAATCCCTTGGACAGAGGAGCTTGGTGGGCTACAGTCCAGAGTGTTGCAAAGAGTCCAACAGAAATGAACAACCAAGCAGGAGCATGTAACTGCATCATTCTGCTGCATACCTGAAATGAACACAAAATTGTAAATCAACTGTACTTCAATAAAAATAAATAATACTTAGCTGCCATTTTTAACCTTTTCTCTTCTGTATCATCATTAATAACCTTCTTAAGATTTGTGACATTTCCACAGGGCATCTTTCTGAATTTACCAGCTGGCAGAGAGTTAGTGAGGAGGCATCAGATCATAATTTTCATCACTGCACAGACCATGTGGAGGCAGATGCGCTTAAGAGAAGTCCACAAGTAAAAGATGATCTAGGAAACGTGAATGATTGCTAACAAAAGCAGTTTGGCAAGGGCATAAATGACTCAGCAAGCTTGTTTCCATTTCTACAAAAACAACTCAAGCCCCTTTGTCTTACTGAGTCTGTCGTCCAATTGCTTGGAGTTACAGCTCATTATGTACGTGGTACCAACAGGGGCTTCCACCTTGAGTTAGCACCTGCTCCAGTGGCTCACCCAGGTACTGAAAAATGCAGGCCCCCAAGCTGACTCTCCAAAGCTCTTGGTTCAGAATCATTGCCAGAGGGGCTTCCTGGAGGAGAAAGACTTCAGGTAGGAACACACAAGCAGGAATGACACCCCAGAATGCATCCAGCCAGGGAGGGGATTCCATGGGAGAACAGGGGCAGCCGCGTGGGGCTCCCAAGTGCTGGACATATCCCAGCCTGACTTGCCGCCCAGCCTTCACACTGGTCACGAACAGACAGTGAACCTTTGCCCAGCCTTTGGCATAGTCCAGAAATTTCCCCTTAACAAGGTGTGCTACTTTCAGATACTGGTACTGAGTCATCAAACTGACACAACCACCACACTTTCTCATTTTTCATATTCAGAAGTCCTAGGGCATTATGATCAATAATCTCCTGAAACTGCATTTTCTGCAAACTTGGACATAACTCTGATCAAATCCAGACCATCACCTGCTGGAATAGGTCCTCGTCCATGGAGCCCTGGCCAGGGTTAGCAGTTTACAGTAGCAGTGTTCAGATCCAGTTCCTTCAGGACTCTCCTCAAGCTCACCATTGTCTGAAGACCTAGAAACTCATAAGAAGTTAGCCCAGCTATTCCAATATGAATCCACTAAGAAACTGAGAACTCAGGAAAATATATTAGCTAATGGTTTCCACTTGGTCTAAGACAGATATAGGTCAATTATATTTCTCCCCCTCTCTCTCTTTCTCTCTCTGTTTAAACAAGAAAATTCCAAATCACACACCAAGAGCTGGGTTAAGATCAATGATTTAGCCAAACAACACAAGAGTAAAATAATAGTTAAGCTGTCTGCCAACTCCACAGACTCAATTCCAAGCCTTTCGCTTATGCTAACTCATTTAATCCTCACAACAACCCTACAAAGAAGCTGACACTATTATTATCCCCAATTGACAACTGAGGAAACGAAGACACAGAGACACTGAAGTCACACAGCTCACAACTGGCAAGGCATGAATTCCAACCCAGACTATCCAGCTCCTGAGTGCACACTCCTGAACACAGATGTTCAAGAACTGGAACCAGGCATCTTTGGATGCTGAGCGGAAAACAACAGTTTTAATGGAAGAGGATTTTGAGAAGCGTAACAGTCACTAAACAAAAGTTAAACAATCTGTCAAAAGCTGCAACCCTGTCTAAGGCAGCAGCACCCAGCCATACCCACACATCAGCTGTCACGCACCAAGGGCATTCCATCTTTCTTCCATTCGATATGGCGCTCCACGGTGCCCAACCTCAGGATGCCTGGTATGGTAACGAATCATCGTACTGAGTAATCGGACTGTAGCAGGGGGAAGAAGGCTGCTTTCTCCACCGGGACCACAATGTCTCTTATGTCGCTGTCATGGAAGGCAATGACTCTTGTGTCTTTTTTAGGGTCCTTTGCGGGTAGGGCCCCCAGAGGCCCAGCACCACCTTCCAGGACACATCTGGCCAGTGGAGGCCCAGCAGAGTCAGGCCAAAGTACACAAAAGAGGAGCCACTGATGGAGTTCTGGGTGCGGCTGCATCTCACCTTGCCTCCACCGAATTCCAAGGCTGGAAGTCACCCAGAGGGAGCTAAGCATGGAGTCAACTGTCCCCCAGTGAAACCGCATTCACATAGACTCAGGAAAGGCTCAGCTGCGCCACCACCTCCAGGCTGGAAACACACAAAGACAGGCCACCAAGACAGACCTGGAGCGGACCCACCCAGGATCAAAGCAGATGCGTCCATGGAAAGTCAGGGAGCTGGGAGCACCCTAATCAGGGTAGAAACTTCCCCCAATCTAATCACCAGCACCAGTTTATCATTCTTAGCGAACACCAAAAACCTTGTCTTCACAAAAGACACGTAAGAAGCCCTTCAACAGAAAAAGGTTTTTTTCCATCTTGACCCAGATACTAAATGCAGCCTAACCGACAGAGCTCCGCAAAAGGCCCCCTACAGGGGCCTTGGCCAGGGAGGTGAGAGGCTTACTCACAAAGACGGGGTCACAGCTAAAAGTCAGAGGGCAACTGACTAACAAGCATTCGGACAACAGTGGTGGGCTTAGAAGGACACAAGATATTTTTTCTGAGCTCTTTAAAACTAGGTCAGGTTCTTCCTGCCCAGAACCATGGCCCAGGGATGGAATCTTGACGTCTTGAGGGTCACTCCGGGCCTGGTGCCCCTCCCCATATCAGAGTCTCTGACCTAGGGTAGGATGGGACCACCATCCACTCTATCCCCCTTACCCTGTTCTCTTCCGCTCAGCGCTCAGAAACAGAAGGGACTTGGGGGAAAAAAAAAAAAAAAACTTTCCCAGAGCACAACACACAATCAGCAAAAAAGAATAGGGTTCAAAGGTTTCTGGGCAGGAAATGTCAAAGAATGAGGTATCTTGATGAAGGCAACCAAAAAAAAATGAAAGCAGTCTGGTCTCTGAAACTCAACCGCCCAGCTCCCCCAAAAGCCCTTCAAAGGCTCCCAGAGTGCTGGAGTCTGCAGCCCCATCTCTGGGGTGCCCCTTCCACCAGCACCCACCCCCCGCCACACTCCCAGGGTTCTGTACCCTCACTCACTAGGAAAGCAAAGAGGGGGAAGGGTGCACAGAGAAAGCTGGTTTTGTCAGTGAAGTAGCAGATCTTTGAGATTCTGTGTTCTTCCAACACCAGTGGACTCTGGCAGGACAGTAGGCTTCCCGGAGGAAGCTTCAATTACGCAGTTCACCAACCCCAGCTCAGGGCTGTCAGCCCAGGCTGGGCCCTGGATCATGGGCTATTTGGTAACTTATTTTGAGATGAGCAAGGTGACCGCAGGCGCCAGGTGGCCATGAAGGCCCTTGAAAACCTGTATCACAGGAGACGCCCTGCGGACTTCCTCAGACACGGAATCAGGCAGAGGGCGCACCTGGTTGCCTGGAAGGACTGCAGGTCGCTGCCCAAGCCCAGTGGCAGCCTCGCTGACCACGAGCGCGGGGACGCTGGCCTCCCGGTTCCCCCAGAGAGGAAACTGGATACCCGAGGAGGACAGCGAGGTATCCAGGAATTCAGTCCCTCTGGGCCCTTTGGGGCAGGAGCCGCGGGACCCATAGGAGGCTTAGCCCGGGGTCACCGGCGTCACCTGCCCGGCTGGCGGGGGTGCTCCGCCCCGCTCTTCTGGGGCGTGGGGGGCTCTGGGTGGGCGGCGCAGGGGCTCAGGACGCAGGAGACGGGTGCGGGGAACCGGGGGCCGGGTTGGGGGAACCGGGGACCGGGAGCGGGGCGGCGGCAGCGGCGCCTGTCTGCAGGCTGCACCCACCCCCGCGTCCGCAGCACCTGCGCGCCCTCCCGACCGGCGGTTCCATCTCCCCCCAAAGCCCCAGTCCCGCCCTCAGCGCGGGGCTCTGCCTACCCAACCCGGGCGCCGGGCCCCTTTAGGCGGGCGGCTGCTGCTGCTACTGGATTCCCAGCCCGGATGCAGGGAGTGGGACGAGGCGGCAGATGCTCAGCCCGCCTTTCAGCTCCCTGCGCAGCCGAACGTTCTCAAGCTTCTCTTTTCTTTACTAACTTTCCTGAACGTGTGTGTGCGCGCGCACAGCCCTTGCAAAAAGTACCGTTGAGAAGTGACTAGGGTTTCATTGATATATTTAATTGTATTAAATCAATAACTGAAAATAAGCACAAACATACATCCCAAGCCAGGTTTCCGTCACTTTCTTCCCCAGGGCGGGTAAATCCATCATGTGAAGAAAAAAAAAAAAGGGAGCCAGAGCCTTGTGTTCGGGGAGGTGGAGAAGGGGCTGCAAACAGAATCTTCCCACAGGAACAAGCTCCTTCCTCAGCTGGGGGTGTGGATAAACAGGAAACTAGTGAGAGCATTCTTAAAAGGTTAGATAAGAAGAGCAGGTGCAGACTACCTGGTGTCTATCCTCTCTTGGCTTTTACCAAATAGAAATATTTGTCTTTTATTATCCACTGGACTGGGCTTCCCTGGTGGCTCAGATTGTAAAGAACCTGCCTGCAATGCAGGAGACCCGACCTTGATCCCTGGGTTGGGAAGATCCCCTGGAGAAGGAAATGGCAGCCCACTTGCCTGCCAGTATTCTTGCCTGGAGAATTCCATGGACAGAGTGGGGTACGGTAAGCTACAGTCTATGGAGTGGCAGAGTCGGACACGATTAAGTGACTAACACACACTTGCACATACACACACAGGATTTATTTAGGATCTCACTGGATTCCCCAGGACTTTTCCACAGGTAGCTTTGTTGTTGCTGTTACCTTCCTTGTCGATATCAGCAGGCAGATGTAATTCTGTTTAAAATCTGTGAATGACTCTAACCCCCACCCCGCTTCCCACGGTCTACACTCTCTAAACAAGCAAAATAAAGTCAATTTTCCTGGTGTTAAATAACGTTGAATATTAATTGCATAGTCAACTTAAAAATCAAGTGCTGGGGTACACCACAGGAAAATGCCTTGCATTTTCTGTCTGGTTTCTATATTATTTCTTTTTGTTGTTGTTGTTGTTGTTTTTAATTGGAGGGTACTTTACAATACTGTGGTGGTTTTGGGCATACATTCACACGAATCAGCCATGGGTGTACATGTGTTCCCCCTCCTGACCCTCCCTCCCACCTCCCTCCCCTCTATATTATTTCTTGAACTCCCAGGGATCCTAGACCCATGGCTGCAGTATTTATTTGCTTTTCAATTTTGAGTGTCTTCCTTGAAAATCCTGATTTCAAACACAGGGAATGAAGGCATTTTCAAGTGACATGCAAGCCAGTGGATGGAATAGGAGAAGCATTGCCTCCTTTCTGCAGAATTGGATTTGTTGTTGCTCCTGGTGGGAGCTGGATGCCCGGTCGGGCTGAGGACTGACATGCTGTTTATCTACCTGGCTGTGCCTGTGGTGTCCTTGGTTAGTTTCGTGTTTATGACACATTTCATACTGCCATGAGGATGATCAACTTGCTCACTCCATCACTAGGATTCATGGTGAAGGGAGGAAGGATGTGAATCTGTGCTCACGCTCACACCAATGCCCAGCTGAAAGCAGATGGCAGAGCACCCCGGGCCCCACACCCCGCAGGCCTGTCAGCTCTGCTCTGGGGCGGCCTGTGACCAGACCTGCTTCCGGAAGTTGACATAACAGAGTCCTGAGTTTAAATTGATGTCAGCATTCCAACCCAGGCCTGCGGGAGTTGTGGGCCTTAAATCCCACCCACCTCTCCCCCACCCTTTCTGCACTGAGCCACAGCCGCCACTCACACTGACCTGACCAGGAGGAATCTCGCTGTGAGCTGCCTCTCGTTTGGGTCAGCAGCACAAATTATATCAGTCCTCCAAGTGGAATTTTCAAAACCCAGGGTGAAACTGGAGAAAGGTAGGCAAAAGGGACTTTCCTGGTGGTCCCATGGTTACGACTCCACACTTCCACTGCCAGGGGCCCAGGTTCAATCCCTGGTCAGGAAACTAAGATCCCACAAGCTGCATGACACAGCCAAAGAAAAAAGTACAAGCTTCTAGCAGTAAGATAAATAAGGCCTAGGGATGCAACATACAACACAATGACTACAGCTGCATGACCCACAGGAAAGTTAAGACAGCAAATCCTGAGTCCTCATGACAGGAGACATTTTCCCCCCATTTTTTAGTTTCTTCTTTCTTCTCATTGTATCTCTAGGAGAAGATGGATATCAGCTGAACTTTTTATGGTAATCATTTCACAGTGTACATAAATCAAACCAACCTGCCATTTGCCTTCAACCTAATACAATGACGTACGCCAATTATTTCTCAACAAAACTGGGAGGGGGCAAAAGCCTTTTTGACTCCTGCCTTTGCCTTGGTTCCTTCCACAATAGAAGTGTCATCCCTCCTCCATCCTGGTCATTCCTTCCACTGTTCTCCACACCTGCACACAGGCATCTGACTCTCCACATTCACCTGTGTCCTTCTCAACCGCTGATCCCCAAGAACAGTCAGAAGGTAGGGTGACTCCGGACCGCTTCATGATTTCATGTGGTCTTTAAAACACTGCTTGTGTGGGTGAAATAAGCACCATTATTCAATAATCCAGGCTGGACCAGCACAGCTTCTGGCCCACGTGCCACGCCCCATCAACATTTCCTGTTGGACCCACAAGTACTAGGAATGCCTCTAGTGTTCCTCTTCTTCACACTTCTTCTGTTGAAATGTCCTTAAGAGCTGATGGACTTGTTTTGGTTCCAGATTCTCTTCCATCCCTTTACTCCTACTTTAGCCCTGAGGACCCTTCCCCTGACAGCCCAGCCCGAGCAGCATGACCAAGGCTGAAGTGGGTTCCCAAGTCAGTGTCCCAATTTTCTCCAAGCCAGCACACACATAACCTCAGCTGTCACGCCCAGAGAACAATTTTTCCCTCAGTCTCCTGTGTATGTGTTCAGTTGCTCAGTTATATCCGACTCTTTGTAGCCGCACACTTTGTAGCCCACCTGGCTCCTCTGCCCATGGAGTTTTCCAGGTAAGAATTCTGGAGCGGGTAGTCATTCCCTCTTCCAGGGGATCAACCCAGGGGTGGAACCCGTCTCTTGAGTCTCCTGTATTGTAGGCGGATTCTTTACCACTAGCACCACCTGGGAAGCTCAAATTCTGAAGTGCCTCAAATTAAATAAAAACTGTAGGCTCTGAGGTCTATAATACCTCCTGAGGACATGAACAAACAAGTCACCGAGGTGACTGCCCATCCCTTCTCGTCCCCACTATCCTTTCCTCCCTGCATCTTGGGGTATGTGGTTCCCAGGCTTCTAGATCTCATGGAGATAAAACATTGAATTAATTTTCAGTTTTTAATTTAATTTTGATTCGTCGAATTAGCCACTGAAATTTTTTTAAGTTGCAAAAGGACTTGACCCTTCAAGTCTAGTCCCTGTCCAAATGAGATTCCTTATGCCTGATGTCATAGGCCAATTTATTTAAAGTCTGAATAAATATCAAGTCACTTTTGGCAGCAATGGGAGTCACCTACCGTGCCGTCAGAGTGCCCAGTGCAAACACAGTTACAGAGATGTTCTGTCTCTACATGAAGAAGTGAGTGTTGTGAGTTATTTGTTTCCCTGGCCTAAAATGCCCTGTGCCCTGCCCCAGATCCTGCTGGCTTTCAAAACTGAACTGAGGTCCCCCCTTCTCACAAAGTCTCTCTAGCCTACTCCGGCTCTTCGGCATCTCTTCCGCCTCTGAATCCCACATCACTTCGAGTCCTTCAAGTAAGCCTTTAATTACAAGTCTGTCTTGTCTTGTTCACCACTGCGTCAAGTGGGTTATTCTGGTCTCCCAGTGTAGATCGAAGTGGGCAGGACCCATGTCTTTGTGTCTTTTACTTTTTCTAGGTCCTGCCCAAGAGAAGCATGTGGAGACTGAACACAAGGAGGGGCTCGAACATCCTTGCTGATGGGTTGACTAGATCTTTCCACCAATGGTCAGTCTCCAAGACAGTCTCCCTGTGGCCAGACAGTAATCAGCTCTCAGCACGAGATTCTGATACAGGGATGGGACTCTACTCTGACCTCAGGAAAACCTCAGTCCAGTCAACTGACTGTTGTCATAGGATTCTAGGTGAAGTTCAAGGGGAAAGAGAGAGCAACTTGCAATGCATTGTACCACCTATTCAAACAACTAGAGTAACATATGGAACCTGAACACTATGCAAGAAATAGAAAATGCTGGTGGGGCTCAGAGGAAAAGAGAATTTTCATCACGTGGTCAGGCAGTGTCGACAGAGACGGAGACAGGTACAGAAGCCACCCAACTGTGGAATCAGTGAGGCCAGGACTCAAGTATGGCTCTGTCCCTACTTACGCTATGACCTTAGCCACTATCATGCTTTTCAACTCATGGTGTGGTCGAGGTCATGCGCGACACCTTTGAACTTGGTACAAACTGACTCGGGCTCAACCCAAGGTCTCTGGAAGAGAATCGTCACTTTAATGAGTCTTTCTAGTGAGAATCTGCATTTTAATGAGGAGCCAAGTATAGGTTAGGGTCTGAGAAGACCGCAAGCTATGGTTATTGCTGCCCCCAGGCTCCACTCCACAAAGCACCTTCAGCTCATTTTGGAGGAACAACCTCTCTCCTGTGAATCAGCCACCAAGCCCTCAAGGCTTGGAGCTCAATTGATCAATGCATTCCATCGCCCAGGCCACAGTGGCTGGTCCATGGATGGGCACGTGGCCCAGGTCAGGTCATTCAGGTCCAATCAGATACAGCCAGGCTGATGTTTGATCACAGGGAAAGCTGGCTTGCTCTTCCCCTCAAGTTAAGGAGAGAGGGTGTGGGTTGTCACTCCCGTGAAGCATCTTATGACTACTGGGGACCTGAAAATGGACCGCAGACCATGTAGGGAGAGCAACAGAGAAACAACCCCTTATGGCGATCTTGCAAGCCTGGGTGGTAGGAACTGGGTCTAAGAAGTTATTTAATTACATGACCCAATAAATTTCCCATTTGCTTGAGTCAGTTTCGGTTAGATTTTCTGATACTTGAGAATAAACGAGGCAGCATGTTGAAAGCCTCCCACGGAATTGGTCTGCTGCTGCTGTGGCTGTGGTCGTGGCCCCTGCAGTGATTGCTATGGCAGTTGAATCTGTCCTGGAAGTCTTTGAAGATTGGCAGTGTCTCCAGCTTAATACAGATGAAGAAGGAAAGCCTCAAGACAAATGTACTGAATTTTGACTAATCTGGACAAAGCAGAGTTTTGTAGGCTATTCCCTTTTGCACAATAAAGTTGGGGTGCAAAAATTGAGGGCTTGAAGGTATCTGAGCAGAGACCAAGAGAATGAGCTCGATACTTAGGTTCTATTCTCCTAAGGGAGAGAACACTCTTCCCCTCGCCTATGCTTCCTTCTAGAAGCTTCTCCCACTGCCCAGGCACACAGATGCCTCTGGGTGATGTTTAGGAAGCATAACTGGGCGAGAGTGGTTCAGCTCCGCCTTTTTATTTTCCACTCTGCTTGAGAAGAACATGAATTCTCTGCTGCTTCTTTGGGCTCTTCTTCACACCTGGGGTCGACGCCACCCATCAAAGTCCACTTGCCTTTAGCAATCATACCTGCACCACCCCCCACCTGTATTTACCCGCCCCAGGCTGGTGCAGCAGGGACTGGATGGCTGCGTTGGCCTAAACCAAGATCAGTCCTGAAAGCCTCTTTGCCCAGCCACACAGAGCCAAATCCCCTTCCACACGGCCTCCTGCTTAGTTTCCTGTCTGAGTCCTGAAGAGGGTAAGAAGTCATGCAGGGGAGGAGGTTGCTGTTTCAGGAAGACCTCATAAAAGCTGTGAATTACTCCTTGTATCTCGAAGGAGAGCCCTTTGGGTCATATACTGGCAAGAAGATCCAACCAGTCAATCTCAAAGGAAATCAGTCCTGAATATTCATTGGAAGGACTGATGGTGAAACTGAAACTCCAATACTTTGGCCACCTGATGCAAAGAACTGACTCATTGGAAAAGACCTTGATGCTGGGAAAATTGAAGGCAGGGGGAGAAGGGGATGACAGAGGATGAGATGGTTGGATGGCATCACTGACTCAGTGGACATGGATTTGAGTAAACTCTGGAGAGGGAGGCCTGGCGTGCTGCAGTCCATGGGGGTGGCAAAGAGTCAGACGCAACTGAGTGACTGAACTGAACTGAATATAGCTGTGAGCCTATGATTGTGCTGTTATAATAGCATGTGGACCCTATGTAAATTAGGATCAGAAGAGTAACGGACCCTGAATGGCTCACTCTACTATTATGCCATCTTACAGTTAGAACTGTTTTGCAAAAGAGCAGGAAAAAGAGATGAGATTCCATATGTAGAAGCATTGACGCTATTGCATCAGAAGTAAAAGGAGTTAGAGGACTTCCACCTTACAGTGTGGAGGTCTGAGAGAAAACCCAAAGGGGTACCTAACAAAAGAGCTTAAACACAGTTCAGGAGATAAAACAAAGACCAAGTGAGTTTCTAGACCACCTAGACCATCAAAGTTTCTAGAAAGGATTTATCAAATTTATAGGCACTACACAGATACAGACCCTGAGGCCCCTGAGAATGTAGGGATGATAAACATGACCTTCAACAGGCAAAGCACCTCAGAGATTTAAAAATTGAAGAAGTTAGCGGGAGTATTTGAAATGAACCCTTCTCAATTAGTAGATGTTATTTTCAAAGTATGCAACAGCAGGGAACAACAGCAGAAGCAAGGAGATACAAAGTGAAATGCAACTTTTCTGCTGGCAGCAGTGAAAGTGAGTAACCTAAAGGAGGGCTCCCACCTGGCTCAGTGATAAAGAATCTGCCTGCCCATGCAGAAGACATGGGTTCGATCTCTGGGTCTAGAAGATCCCCTGGAGGAGGAAATGGCAAACCACTCCCATATTCTTGCTTGGGGAATCCCATAGATGAAGGAGTCTGGTGGAACGTGACTGAGCCACCTGAGCAGTAAGAGCTGCAGCAGACAGGGCAGATCCGAGGGCTGAAATGCAAGTACGGGAACCAGCTCTGAAGCCCCAGCAAAGGGCTTAGGCTGTACCAGGGAGACGATAAGGACACACAAGGAAAGTGGAGGCGGGAGAAAGGGAAAAGGGAGCTTCCCTAGGAATTGGAATGTTATGAGATGCAGGCTGGATGGGGAGGCTGAGATACAGGGAAGGATGGAGGGGAAATTCAATGTCAGGGCTGACAGGGTGTCCAGATGGGGAGATCCAGCGGGAAATAGACACGCGAGGCTGACAGTCAAAATGGAGAGGGAGAACAGTATTGCACAGATATAAAAGCTGAAACAGACCCGTGGATGAAATCCAGTGGGAGAAAGTGTGGAGAGCGGGGCCCCATAAGATGTCTGTCTTCACCAAGGAGCCAGTGAGTGAGACGGTTTCCACATTGAGCAAGGACGGTGATGAGAAGTGTGGAGTCCATGGGAGGGGGGGTGGGAGGCAGAGTTGCTAGAAAGAAGAGACCCTTAAAGGGTTCAAAATCAATAAATAAACTATGGGAAGGGGCCAAGAAGAAGGTCAGGGTGGACCCCGAGAACAGTTCCGAAGCCAGGCAGCAGCACCCAAATCCGGAAGCACGGGTAGTGGGAGCCCCTCTCCAGCGACCTCCCCACCAGTTTGGATGCAGAGCAAAGACAGACAATGCCCTTCCGGTCCAAGTTGTCAAAACCGTGGTGAAACATCGAAGATGCACCCTACAGCAATCAGGCCTCAGTGTCAGACCAGGAAATGGAAGCTCTGCCCCCATTCCAACCAGTCCCCTTACACTGGCTACTGAATTCCTGCCACCTTCCTGGATGCCTTTTCTGATGACTTCAGCTGAAATGAATCCCAGAGAGATGAGTATTTTCTCAAAGTCGTGCCTCTTTAAGCACTTAGTTGGGGGCAGGATGGGGGTTGGGGAGAAAAAAAAAACTGTATAAAAGGAACCACAGAGACTTAAAAAAAAAAAGTCCTTCGATAAGCTGCATTCAAATCACCTACTTAGGAAAGAAATTAATGTTAACTGCTAAGGTCAAAGAATGAACTAAAGACATGGCTCTGAATTTTAACCCCAACTTTTCATTCTGGTCACATATTGTGACTTCTCTGCAGATTTGACATTGATTCTACTATTTAAAGCAGTCATGCAAATGTGCGCTGGGCCTGGGGTGGTGGGGCAGGGGGGCCGCTGGCTGTCTGCCCACCCCAGCCTGGCAGCACTGGGCACCTGCTAAATATCGTAAATGGACTTTGCAGCCAGAAAAGCCAGCACCACCCCTTATTCTACCACTTGCCACCCACCACTTGACAGTAACCTGCCATGTGACATTCACGGAGAAAAATTCCCCTCGAGGTAGTTAAGAGTCAAAATCCTACTAAACCATTTCTCCCAGGAATGGGTTGTTTTTTAAATAGGAGGTCAGCCAACATGAAAGAAATATTTTACACAAAGTATTTTAAAATGAAGCACTAAGCACTAAATTATACTCATATTCTACACTATATCACTCTCCCCACTGGTGAGAATGAAAGCTAGGGAAAGATTTGTGGCATTCTTACATAAAGCTTTCTGCAGGACTAAGGATATTCTCAAAGACTCTGCAAGGCCAATTTAAAGAAACTATTTTCCCAAAAGCATTTCAAGAGGAAGTAAGTGTCCTACCAATGTAATTTTTCTTACACGCCTGGGCTGAACACTTAGACCTTCTAATTTCAATTTAGAACCAATTTTATTGTTCAGTAAGACAGACGTTATATAAAAAAAAAAAGGACTCAACTTTCAGTGAACTGAAAGGAAAAGGCAGTCTGTAACCACGTTGCCTTATTATCTAGCTCGTGCACTGTTATTACCATGAGCTCAATAAATATACATGAAAACTTTCACTAGTCCTCATGACTCAGGAAATCCAACTTTTGCCTAAATTCCATATTATTTCTTTTAAAAAAGTCACACTCTTCCATACTAAACAAATTGGGCACTATTTTCAAATTTTCTGCTTTAAATTGAACACATTCTCAGTCATTACTTGGAGGCCAAGCAAAGGCATCACAGAAGCCATCAGCACTTGGGAATCCTCTACCTGGATCTCAGCTGCTAAGGTCACGATTGTCCCACTCCTTCTTCTGCACAGAAGTGGGGTGCTTTTGTTAGAGGGTCTCATGGTGCTCTGCACTCAGTTGAGACCCTGCCTACTAGATTCTGGTGGACCAGAAAAGACATGTCCCTGGGCTCATTGACAGCGCCACGGGCTTCAGGCAAAATCAAATAATTTAGTCTGAAGAGGGAAGCTATTGTTCTCTCTTCACTTATGTCACACACGCAATCTCTCCCTATAAAACTAACCCGTCTCTCATTTCTATAATGATCAGCTACCCTCTGCCCACAGCAGGAAAAGAATCACATCAGCAAGATAGAAGCAGTCATTCTTCCTTTCTGCCACTTGCACTTAAAGCCCAAGGTCTCATCTCAGCCTAGCAGAACCACTAACTCCTGCCTAATTTTAAAACTTGCGTGAAAGTATTAAGGGCTTTGTTTTTGGCTTTTTTTTTTTTTTTCATTTTTAGGAAAGGGATGCAGATGTCATTTTGATGAGCATGACTTTATTGCAGTTATCAACAGCCACACATCAGAGAGGTTGTGGTTGCACTCATGGTTAACAAGTGTCTTCCAAGAATGACTAGATAAAGAAAAGGAATATACTAAATATATATATATACACATATATATATTTCAGTATTTTTAAAAAAGGAGATCCTACCATTTGGAACAACATGGATGAATCTGGAGGACACTATGCGAAGTGAAATAAACCAAACAGAAAATCAATAAAACTGTATAATTTCACTTATATATGAAATCTTTAAAAAAATCAAATACAGATACCACTGATATGTAGAATCAATACAAATGAACTTATTTATAAAGCTGAAACAAATTGACAGGCATAGAAAACAAATTTGTGGTTACCAAAGTAGGAAGTGATAAACTAAGGAGTGTGGGCTTCCCTGGTGACTCAGTGGTAGAGAATCCACCCGCCAATGCAGGAGATGCCGGTTCTATCCCTGAGTTGGGAACATTCCCTGAAGAAGTAAATGGCAACCCCCTCCAGTATTCTTGCCTGGAGACTCGCATGGACAAAGGAGCCTGGCAGGCTACAGTCCATGGGATCATGAAAGAGTCGGACATGGCTTCAGTTGAAACGTGGGATTAACAGATACACTTTACTATATATAAAATAAACAACAAGGATTTATTGTATAGCACAAGGAACTGTATTCAATATCTTGTAATAAACTCTGATGGAAAAGAATCTTAAAAAAGACTGTAAACCAATTATCCTTCAGTTAAAATAAATAACTTGTTTTAAAAAGAAAATAAAGAATATATATATATTTATATATATGAATCACTTTGTTATACACTTGAAACTAACACAATATTGTAAATCGTCTATACTTTAGTTTTTAAAAAATCAAATACAGAGAAGCAGGGAGTAGAACAGTGGTTACTAGGGTGGGTAGGAAGGTGGGAGGAATGGGGAGATATTTGTCCAAGGGGACAAAGCTGCAGATATATAAGATGAATGTCCAGCAAACTGAGGTACAGCATGATGACTACAGTTGGTAATACTCTGCTGAATACTGAAAGTTTGCTCAGATGATAGATTTCAGGAGCTCTCATCACCAAAGAAACAAGGCAACTACGGGAAGAGGCTACGTTAATTAGCTTGACTATAGTAATCATGTCACTAAATCTGTGTGTGGGTGCGAGTTCAGTCACTTCAGTCGTGTCTGACTCTGCTACCACAAGGACTGCAGCCCGCCAGGCTCCTCTGTCCACAGGACTGTCCAGGCAAGAATACTAGAGTGGGCTGCCCTTCTCTCCTCCAGGGGATCTTCCAGACCCAGGGATAGAACTGCATCTCTTATGTCTCCTGAATTGGCAAGAGAGTTCTTTACCACTAGTGCCACCTGGGAAGCCCATTGTACACCATATATATATATATATAATTTTTATTTTTTTAATTAAAAGTAAATTAAATTTCTTCCATGAGAGTGAGCAACCCTACTGAGGCAATATGTAGTGTTTCACTTGAACCTGGAATGATGGAATCTAGGGATCTTCTAAGCTACCTTTGTGATCCAGCAGGCAGAACCCTCTGACTTTTAAGACACCTTCATTTTTCTAAACCCCAATCAGTTTTTCCAGTTGTAGTCAACTTTCCCTATTTGAGTGTTTTTTGGTGACTGTTCATACATAAGCAATCATTTATGTTGCATACTGTATTATAGGGCTTTCTTGGTGGCTCAGATGGTAAGGAGCCCACCTGCCCTCAGGAGACCTGGATTTGATCCCTGCATTGAGAAGAACCCCTGGAGAAAGGAATGGCTACCCATTCCACTATTCCTGCCTGGAGAATTCCATAGACAGAGAAGCCTGGTAGGCTACAGTCCATGGGATCACAAAGAGTTGGACATGACTGAGCAACTAACACTCACTCACTCAAGTTAGGCATGAGGTCTAAAGCTGAGCAGGGTCCAGGACTTGCCCTCACAATGCTCATATGTGCTTGCTGTTGACTAACTGTGGTAGGTGACTCCAGACTCTAATAATATTCATCACAAATATCTTCTCCCAATACATAGCTGTCTTAATCATTAGTGCACAGTAATTTTAATTTAATATCAGATTTATAAACCTTTCCTTTATGGCTTTTGCTTCTCACATCTAATTTAATACGCTTTTCCATCCAAGCGTTCTTCCACGTTTCTACATTTCCCTTGTAAGTCTTTAATCTACCTGACTTGACCTCCTTGTACGTTGCGAGGTAAAGATCTAATTTAACATTTTTTTACATATGGATAACCAAATGTTCCACTGCAAATCCAGACTCTCCCCACTAATTTGTAATTCTACCTCCGTCCTCGACCAGCTTTCCATATGGATCAATTTCTGGGGTTCTGGTCTGCTCAACCAATTCACTTTCTATTCTTGCCTCAATACTTTTATTTTAAGCTTTTTAATAAGTCTTAATGTTTAGAGAGCAAGTCCCACATGATATTCTCTCCCATTCAAATTATCTTGTCTATAGTTGGTACTTTAGTCTCCCAGGTGAATTTTAGGGTTCTCTATTCAAGTTCCATCTTAAAGGAAATCAGACCTGAATATTCATTGGAAGGACTGATACCGAAGCTGAAACTCCAATACTTTAGCCACCTGATGTGAAGAACTGACTCACTGGAAAAGAACTTGATGCTGGGAATGATTGAAGGCAGGAAGAGAAGGGGATGACAGAGGATGAGATGGTTGGATGGTGTCACCAACTCAATGGACATGAGAGTTTGGGTAGGCTCCAGGAGTTGGTGATGGACAGGGAAGCCTGGCATGCTGCAGTTCATGGGGTCAGAAAGAGTCAGACACAACTGAGGGACTGAACTGAACTGATTCAAGTTCCATGAACTGCAGTGAATTTATAGATTAATATTAACTGAAAACTTTGTGCTATAGTACCTCCCCATCCATCACACCAATGTGCCAACTCCAACTGATCCATTTACAAATAAGAACCCATAACCACACAGAAAATCACAGGGAGAACCAGGTTAGAGCCCAAGTCCCCTACTCAATACTCCTTCCACCAGCTTCAAATAGGGATCCCCTGCCCCTGGGGAAAGCTGTGCCTTCTGATATCTTTCTGTTTAAGTCCAGGCATTATATCATCCCTTCATACCATTAGCGTTTTGAGACCAAGTGCCTCAAAAAGAGTGACGCACACACTCTTTGGACAAGATCATGCTGGGATCTGATTAGAGCCAGGTTTTTCTGCTCTACTACTTTGAACTGGACTCAAGTTGTGGGCACAGTCCCTCCTCCGAATCTCCAATGGGATGCAGCCATGGGGGCTGAGTGATGGCCCAGAGCCATCCCCTGGGAACGACTAGCTCCGAGACCTTGTGTGGTCAGTGGGGAGGGGCAGAGGCCTCAGCTGGGGAGAAAGACAGCAGCCTGGTTTAGTGGAAGGACTCAGCACAGGGGGTCCAAGGCTGTGTGAGAGCCATGCTGACTCATGCTCCCCAGCCCTGGGGAAACCGAAGCACAGAAGTGAGAGTGCCCGAGTATTCATTTATCGTTAAAACAAAATATGATTGCCTAGCACCAGCACTTACTTCCTATGGCCAAACATTTGCTCCCTGTAGGCAAATTACACAGGAAGCCAGATTATAACCAGAAGTTTGCTTGGTGAGCTCAGAGCCAGGGCTGGGAGAATTGAATTTGTCCTGATTTGAATGTGTCCTGACGTCAGATGTACTTGCTTCCATAACAGGGCACAGTCAGCACTGGAGATGACAGTCCCAGGCCGGGAAGGGGCTCTCATTGCAGAGCCTACCCTGCAACCCCCTCACCCTGAGTCCCTTCTCTCTGCCTCCAAGATGGCCGGTTCTCTTCCTGAAACACACACACTTTCTTTGGACAAGATCATGCTGGGATCTGATTGGAGCCAGGTTTTTTGGGTTGGGGTTTTTTTTTTTTTTTGGCTCCTCTAATTTGAATTATAGTTGAACTTTTACAGTGGATTATTTCTAATAGTTTCTTGAGGACAGGTAGAAGTTCTATTTTGGCCAGCAGGGAAACTGAGGCTCAAAACAAGTTAAAGGAACTCACTTATCCATGGTTGTCCGGATAACAATTGTATGAACTGAATTTCAAGCCGAGTTTTAATCCACTTGAAAGGGGGAAATGTCTGAAAATACACTGAAGGTTAAGCGGCTAAATTTGGTGCCTAACCACATCAACCTCTGAGGTTAGAAACTTAAAAGCGGAGACCCTGACTTCTGCTCCTGTACAACTAACTTCCCACAGGGCCTGGTCCAAAGAGTGCTCACGCAGGCACTCCAGACATTGACTGCTGAGCTTGCTCCACTACCTCAAATGGACCCAAGCACACCCAGAGGCCTCACACATGAAACCGACTTTGAAGGACACTGGGGAGTCCTTTCCTCTCCCTGCCCTACATGCCTCTGGACCTTCTGCCTCCTTGGGACACCATCACCACCACCACCCCTCCCCAGAGATGCTCCAGAGTCCTTGGGAGTGGTGATGGCCATTATATCTGGCCCCATCCCCAGAGACAGAGGCAAGACCCACCCACACATCCTGGACCAGCACGCCTTTCTCTGACCATGGCCCTGGCCTTCATCATGAGTGTGGTGGCAAGGGGGTGGGGGGCGTTCTCTTTGCCAGCAAAGCCTCTGTGCCTTCCTCATGGAACCAAAGGTCCCCTCCCTGCCAGGACTTTGGAGCAGAAGGAAGAAGAAAATGTGATCAGAAAAAAAGTCCATGGCCACACATTTAACAGATAGATGTTGAGTGTCTGCAAGTCAGCAGGATGGAAAGAACTGAGCCATGGAAGACACTAGGGTTCTCATCCCAACCTTGCCTCCAACCCAGCTGGTAGCCCTGAAACTGTTGGTTTAGGCTCTCTTTGCCTCAGAGATCATCCAGTTCAAACCCTCTAACTTTGCAGTCTCCCCATATAGTTCTCATCTCTGACAGCTCAAGATTCTCTGTGCCTGAGCAATTTTAAATATTATTCAAAAAATAATCAATTTAGTAAAACATATACAGAGAACCACATTCCAGTGAGATGCAAGTCTTTTTAAGATTACTGTAACAACGTGACTCTGGATGATTCCATGGAAGACATCTCTAAATGTCTTCTTAGAAGAGTGGAGGACTGCCTTGAACTCGAACAATCTGAGTAGGTCAGAAAAGGAAGTAAGGCTATCATGGAAGCTTTCCTATACATTATCAAAAGTTATTTTGTGTTTTGACTTTTATAGTAGGAAAAAATATCTACCTGGAGAATATACAAATAAGTCGTCCATTTTCAAATATACATTAGGAACAGGAAGAATATTTATCATGTGAGATAATACAACTGTGTTTATTTAAGCTTGTGTGGTTAAAGGCAGCAAATTCAGAATGTATATGCTATACTGACAACTCAACTTCTAAATCTGTTTCCATTGAGGGTTCTTTCTTTTCTGATTTCTTTCAGCTTCTTTTTCCTTATCTCAGGAGTTCCTAAATGGAGTCTGTGGACATTTAGATACTTGAAGAAGCACTACAGAAGGTCCTTAACCCCTAAAATTGAAAGACCTATGGGCTCTTATAGACTGGCTTTCATCTGATTTTCAAAGGGACCCTGGACCCCACAACAGCCTCTAATTATGCTCCTTGTTCACATTCAGCAGGAGAATGTTCTAGGCAAGACCTATATGTGAACAAGCAGCTTGGCAGAAAGAATCCTGATTCTGGCAGCACTGCAATCCAATTGAAATCAAGCTGCCAAATAAACTCTACTAGACTGTGACTCTCAGCTGTGCTATCTCTGTGAAGTGTGGGTCATAGCATTTGCCCACTTCACGGGGTTCTTGTGAGGGAGAAAGTATTTGATACCTGGAAATCCCAGTGTATTGTCAGTGCAGGCAGGTGGTAGAGATTATGAATCCCTAGAGCTTCCTTCCTGGAGAGCCTGCCTGGAGGCCCAGCCACCCTCCAGGGTCCCCCATGGCCAGGAACTAAAACACAAGCCCAGGCCAGCCAACTCAACCTCTTGAACCCCATATTCCATGGCCTTTAGAAGTGATATTTCTCCTTGAGAGTGGTTTCTATGAGCACTGACCAAGACTCCCTGAGGCACACGTCTAGCCTGCAGGCTCCAATGCCACCCCCACCCCAGCAGACATCGCAAGAGAAAACAGCCTCCACACCCCCTCAGCCCTCCGCCTGAGACTGTTTCCTCCTTCCACCTTTGGCAACAAAGCCACTTCCTTGTCCTCAAGGCACCTACGGATCCCACTTCTACTTCCTCCTTGACTTTCGTTTCTCATACCTTGTCTTCAGCCACATCCTCTGTGCAAGAAACAGCTCCCACTTCCGGCTCGCCCAGCAGCCTCGGGGCACTTCCTCCCTGGCTGTGCTCTTTACCAGGAGCCCTGGGCGCCTGCATCTCCAGGGGATGTTTCTAGCCATGCTGTCTCCCCAGACAGGAAGACGGCAAGTTGGGAGGTCTCTATAAATATGCTGTGCGCTGGAGGCCGGGGGCCTGTCCTGCTGCCCTGACCACTTAGACACAGCACAGACCTGCCAGTTCCCACCCTGAAGCCAAAAGTAAGAGAAAGCTCCTCAGGGAAGTTCCTAGAACTTCCTGCCTATTCCTGTTTTTCCCCATTCTCCTGTGGTCCCACACTGCTACCCCTCAACCAGGTATTTGCAGGTGAGCCAGTACTGACTGGCTCCTTTCAGGTGAGAGGCTGAAGTAAACAGGAAAGTTGCAGGGAATTGAAGCCAGAAGTGGACAAGAGCGCCCAAGGGGCCAGAGGAGCTGGGAATGGAGCAAAGCCCCGCGTGGTGGCCCGTTGGCACCGAGGGCACCACTTCACCAGGCCCCCCGAGGGTCACTGAGACAGATGATGGGAAGCCCCTTCAGCTGGTGTGAAGGCCCTGATCCCACAGTTATTAGCTCTGTGGCCTCCAAGAGGGTTTTTTTTTTTTTTAATTATTCTTTAGACCTTTGTTTTCTTATCTGTATAGATAGAGTTAACAACATCCCTTACAAAGGGGTCATAATATAACTGAAAATGGAGGTCCCAAGTTTCACCAATAAAGCCAAGAAAGAAGCAAGTTGGTGGGAAAGAAAGTTAGCTTTATGTTGGATGCCAGCAACCCAGGAGGAGATAAGGAGGAGAGTAGACACCTGTCTAAAGGTCCAACTCCTGCCCCAACCCCTGACAATCAGGGGACAAGAGCTTTTATGGGTGGAGAGATGGAGCTACATATAGAAACGGTGTGGTCGGCTCTGACAATCACCTTGAAATTGGTCATGCGGTGGTCTGATCAGCGTCATCTTGATTGTTTTAAGTACAGTTAATCTTCTGTTCCAGGGTCGATTTGTTCCCATATCTCTGAGGCCAGTTCTTGGAATTGTGGCAGCTTATGTCATGGCTACCTTCTGGCCATCGTGCAGTTAACTTCTTCCACCTGATGGGGGTTTCAGTATCTACAAGACAGCTCACAGGATATGGCTCAAAATATTATCTATAGCCCTTGAGAAGGAACTGAAGGTCCTTGTCTTTGCTTACTGACTAAACTATTATTGTTCTGTCCTGTTTGACTGCTTTTCTTCACTTCTGCCTTCTCACACTTCTCTGATGAGTAAATTCATTTTTTGGCTTAAGTTTCTCTATGGACCAAAGGCAGATGGAGGGCAAGTGGGGGAAGGACCATAGGGTCCTGCTCTGTTTCAATAAGAGCTAGTGGAGAAGATATGGGTAGAGCCCTTGGCACACAGAATGTCCTCACTGCAGGAGAGCTGGCATCATCATCACTTGGCTGGGTACCAAAGTGGGAATGATCTATTACTAGGCTTCTAGACAGAAAACTCTAGAATAGGATTCCCCACAGGGGCCAGGAAATCCTACTGCCAGCACTGAATTGTGCACATGGGCCCAGCCCAACCCCAACACACAAAATTAACTACAAACTCTGAGGGCACTGAAGGATTATGCCAATCATGGATCACAAATCAGACACATTTCTTAAAGGAAGTTGCAATGCTTGACTTTCCTCTGTTTCCAGAATCAAGTGCCCCCAAAGGATTGAGCCTAGTGGTTGTTCAGTCTCTAAGTCATGTCCAGCTCCTTATGACCACATGGACTGCAGCACACCAGGCTTCCCTGTCCTTCACCATCTCCCAGAGTTTGCTCAAACTCACGTCCACTGAGTCAGTGATGCCATCCAACCATCTCCTCCTCTGTCATCCCCTTATCTTTTTTGCCTTCAATCTTTTCCAGCATCGGGGTTTTTTTCCAATGAGTCAGCTTTTCATATCAGGTGGCCAAAGTATTGGATCTTCAGTTTCAGTCCTTCCAATGAATATTCAGGTTTGATTTCCTTTAAGATTGATTGGTTGGGTCTCCTTGCAGTCCAAGGGACTCTAAAGAGTCTTCTCCAACACCACAATTTGAAAGCATCAATTCTTCGGTGTTCAGTCTTCCTTGTGGTCCAACTCTCTTGAGCCTGATAGCTGTGTTGTTAAGAGACAGACGATTTTCTTGTGGTTTCTCACCCTGCCCCCATACCCCTCCCCAGGAAGTTTCATCAAATGATTGATAGTCTCCATGGCAACTGCTGAAGCCCAGCTCACCTGAAACCCCTGCCCCCACTGCCCCAGACCCACCAGGGGGACAGTCCTGGCTGCTGAATTACTCAGCTTTTGCAGATCCCTGAGCAAAGGTTATTTGCAATGGCTTACTCGACTGGGAGGTGAGTACTTTGTTCCTGAAACCAGGTGCTGAGATGACACATACTTCCCTTTAACCGTTGG
The DNA here is from genome assembly GCF_014754425.2 of Oryx dammah. NCBI lineage: Eukaryota > Metazoa > Chordata > Mammalia > Artiodactyla > Bovidae > Oryx > Oryx dammah. The sequence continues at coordinate 87,869,998 of NW_024070209.1, read as the reverse complement.
AGGGTTATCAAACAAGAAATCATAGCTCTGATGAGCATTAGAATAACCAGATGGATGGAAACAAGGAAGAACCTTCACCAGCCCATCAACCTGTGAGTACTTTCTGGAGAAATGTGAGCCAAAGAAATTATGCTTGTCTCCACAGTAGCCATTGTTTATGACATTTATACAAAGCACCACCTGAGAAGGCGGATACTTATCGTCAGGGTTGAAAAAAGTGCTTTCGTAAACTCAGTGCAGTACAGACAGGATAATGCCCACCTTCAGCTAGCTGCTAGGACTGTGTTGAAGCCCCTTCCATATTCAAAAAGGTTGTTTCAAGTACACTGAAGAGGGAAAAACCAACAGGGAGGGGGAAGGGGGAAATCACAAACTATATCCGGCTACAGAGAGTTCAGAGTGAGGTGGGGGAGGAATCAAGCTTTCCCAATCTACCTAGCTCCCTGCTCTACAAATGACAATGACAGGATTGAAATTAAAAGGGAAGGAACACAATGCCCTTTTCATTTCACTTCAAGGGCAACTTCTTTGGGTTTGTGGTAGCATTTGCCAACCCCTCACCTAGGATTCTCCCCAGGGACATCGGAGACTTTGCAAGCCTCTCAAAAGAGCTTACAAAACGTCTTTAGAAATGGGGCTAACCTTTTGCAAGGTGAGAAGTCTGGCTTCGTTTTTAATCTCAGGGAGAAAAGGGAGCCGCAGGAAGAGAGACTAGAAATACACCACCAAGAACACCAACACCAAACTGAGTTAGTAATTCTGAACACCCAGGAATAAGTCTGTGTTTCGTTCATTCAACTAGCCTTGGTTAGACCACTACCTACCAGACCCTGGGAGGTATTTACTGGGATGTAAATATGAATAAATCCAGATCTGTGTCCTTGAGGAGCTCCCAGGGAAAGACAGACACTAAGCAAACAGTCACGTTACCAGCAGCACACCAGGAGTAAGAGCCCATGGTATGGGAACCAGCTGGTCCACTCTGGGGTTCGAGGACAAGGGGATTTTGCTAGAGGGAGAAGGATGGAGACTGGATAAGAAGATGCGATTGAAAGTTCAGAAATGGGAACTCCAGCCACAACTAAAGACACACCTCTGTCCTCCTTAGTGCCGTCTTAGAACCTGCCTCCTGTCACTGCAGAATAGTGCAAAGGTTAATGAGAAAATGTGAGATGCCATCTTGAGAATTTCTAGGAAAGATTTTAGAGTCATGACATTTGAGAGCTCTTTCGTATTAGACAGATTTTTGCTCCTAATCAACAGGATTCCACTTGGCACCATTTTTTATTGCCGATCAAGATCAACTGCTGTATTTTTTTAAAGTATACCTATCTCCTGAAAGATCTTCAGATACATCTCTGTGTTTTAATCAATTAAGGACTATTTACTGCACACTCCTTTGTGCCATATCCTGTTTGCCATATATAAATAAGTCTTCAAAGGTGCAATGAAGCAAGTCTATCAGTGACACCAGTCTTCTCATTTCCCTTCCATGTCTATCCATTTGGTCCTCAGTATGTATTTTTTTTTTCTTCAAGAAAAGATGTAGTCAATCACGCTTCTTTGTTTTTATTTTCTGAGCAAAGAGACTAACTTCCCATAGAAATAAAGACGATGGCATCTGGCAAAGGGAGCAAATGTTATATGTGGGGATTGTGGTTTCACCATTCCTAGAAAATGGACTTACAAGTTAAAGTCCAAAATTGGACACTGATGACAGAACAGATTTGAGAGAGTGAGTTGGCCAGAGGTATCAAAGAAAGCCAGCAGTTCTTGGGGGAGCGCAGGCTCACCTATACGTGTCCATCATCAATTCATCCGTGAATCTTCTCTGAAGGGATGACCAGCCTTCTGAGAGGCTCTGTGACAGTGCACTGATTCAGACACTTTGCCCTGTCTTGTCTGAGTTATATCTGGGCATTGTGGGTTTTTTTTTCTTTCCTTCAAGTCGACAGAAGAAAAAGAGTGCCAAGGTTACTGGTGCATTCAATGATTGAGAAATGTTTGCCATTTAAAGCCATTTCACTTCCTGCCTGATACCACAAAGAAGCTTTTTAACAAAGTTAGCCTTTGCTTTTCCCATGTCACTATGCATCTGGCTTATTTTGCCCACTTTTCACTTTCAACACTGAAGATAATAATGAAACGCTTGTTTCCATTGCACAGAACAACTATATTTCAAGGCAGTCAATTAAGAGAAGAAAAGTCAGTGGGAGCCCCGAGGAGGTCAGAGAGGAGGGATGAGCAGAAGGATGGCACAGTGGGAGCAGAGACAAGCGGCAGGACCAGATCCTCACTCTGCTCTGAAGGCGCCTGGCCACAGTCACATTCCCATGGGCATCAGAATCCTCAGGCAGTGGAAGAATGGTGAACAGTTAGCAAATCCTAGAGCAAGGGCCACCCTCGCTTGGCACTGGCCCTTTCCCTAGCCCTACAGTTGACACGTGACTTCTTCCAGCTTCAGCCAAGAATAGAAACACCACCAATGGCCTTGATATCCCCCAGGCTAATTCCCAAAGCAGAGAGAACCCACACCTTCAGTCGGGACCAGCACTGCTCCTGCCAAATGTTACTGTTGCAGTTAACACTCAAGTTTTAATCTTCGTGATGCACAGAATATCTAGTTTCAAATAACTAAAGCTACTGCTTCTTAAGGGCTTACTCTGTGCCCAGCACTGCACATTTTGTGTGCATCGTCCCACTTAATCTCCTCGACATCTTACAAGATAGATTTTGCTGTCTCTCTTTACAGATGAGAAAACAGAGACATAGAGTTAAGTGATTTGGTCTACATCAACTGTTAGTAAGACCACCACCCAAGGGATATAAACACAAGTCTGTGCTCTTGGTTACTAGCTATGCTGCTCCAGGACTTTCTGGTCTACCTCCCCCTATATTTGAGATGACCCATCTCCAACAGTGAGGATATGTTGGCTATATCCGCATATATATCCAAGCAGGAGACACAGGTTTGATTCCTGAGTCAGGAAGATCCCCTGGAGAAGGAAATGGCAATCCACTCCAGTATTCTTGCCTGGGAAAATCCCTTGGACAGAGAAGCCTGGCAGGCTGCAGTTCACAGAGTCGCAAAAGAGTCAGACACAACTTAGCAACTAAACAACAACAACAACAGCTACTAACCTGTGACTATTGGTCACTTGACATGTGGCCAGTCTGAGTTGAGGTGTTTAAAGTGTACCATACAAACCATATTTCCAAGACTTAGTATGAAGAAGTGTGAAAAAAACTCACTAATTTTTCTGCTCATTACATGTTGAAATGATATTTTTGATATGGTAGGTGAACTAAGATGCAGTTTTTATTGTCACGTGTTTCTTTTTACCGTTTAGAGCGTGACCATGCGACAGGTTAAAGTCACATTCGTGGCTCATGTTACACTTCTCTTGGGCAGCACTGCTCTTGAGGCACATGCCTGGACAGGGTGACAAGTGAACAGACCTGTCCCTGTCACAAGCGGGCAGAGAAAACGAAGAAGGCACCATGAGGAGGCCATGGGAGAGCAAGTGAAATGCTACACTTGGGTCTAAAGAACACAAACATGAAGCTCAAGTCCTTCTGAGGGACCGTCTAATTGACAGATGTGTTAGTCACTCAGTTGTGTCCATCTCTTTGTGACCCCATGGACTGTAGCCCACCAGGCTCCTCTGTCCGTGGGATTTTCCAGGCAAGAATACTGGAGCGGGTTGCCATTGCCTTCTCCAAGTTAACAGATAATCGACCACAATCACTGGCCTCTACTCTAGAGACTCAGCAACTACCCAGGAAAGCTTCAGTGCCTGGATAAGAGTAGGACAAACAAACACTGAGCGCAAGGAAAGTGCTGGCTTCCATTCTGGACATCTACATCGGCTCCAATGCCAGCTCTTCTCTCATTTCCACTTGATCTGGGCTTTATTTGTATCAAATGTTTCAGACCCAGAACCTCTCTCCTCCCAGACAAGGCAAGTCCCAACCCCACCTGCCTCATTTCTATAAACCACTCCCCTCATCCCAAACTCCTTTGCAGACTGTGACATACACTATTTAGTATCCACATCCTCCCTTGTTTCTTGCTAGAAGAATCCCACTTTGGTTCAGAACAACCATAGGCCAGCCCCAGGTCATGGCCAGGATTGGTCTAAGTCATCTTAACAGTTCTGCTCCTCACTCTTCAACTGCCCCTTGTAGCAAGAGGGGTGTCATCTAATTCTGGGCTTGAGAGTGAAGCCAGAGACTGTTTCAGAGTTTTTCAAATCTTGTTCTTCTAGATAGAATGGAAGAAGGCAGGGCTCCGAATGTCTCTCCTTGTCCTGCCACCATCATCCTGCCTCAAACATGACAGCTGGGGCTGCAACAGCCATACTGCAAATGTTAGGGGAACTCCAAGAAAACTGCACAAGGTTGTCACCAACAGCCCACCTTTCCTGAAAACCTCTGCTGGCAGCTGCTAGTGGACTCGCATGAGCAGTTGAGGTGTTGTCGGGTCATAGCAGTAATAGCCCAGGAGGTTAAAGGTCCAGAATTCTTCGCACCACAGGAGCCACGTGCATGCGTGTTTAAAAGGATCATGCATTGGAGGTTCCGATGGACCAGGCATGAAACCGCTCTCACATTTCCGTGATTACACTTAGTCATGGGGCCACACCTGACTGCCAGGAGGATATGAGAGGAGTCAGCTGGGTGTCCAGAAAGAAAAGGAAACAGCTCTGGTGCAAAATGAAAATACAGGGGCCCAGTCTCACGGTTTCTAAGAATTTCAAAACAGTGACACGGAGCAGTAAACCAGGTGCAGCTATACGGCAGAAATGAACACAACGTTGTAAAGCAACTGTACTTCAATAAAAGTAGATAGATAATGTTTAAAAAAGAAACAACAACAACAGGTGCAGGACCCTTCCACATAGGCTCAGGGTCACAGAACACATTGTAGGACATGAACTTGGTCCTGGATGGAGTAGGCTCTCATTAAAGGGCAGGTGGCATCATCTCTGTTTCTTGGCTCCTAATGGTACCCATAGACCATGACGCATGTCCTCCCATTAGCATCCTATTTTGTGCTGCTTTTCCTAGTAGCTCCTTGAAATAAAGCATTACACCAGAAAAGCTAGAGCCCTGAGGCAGTTTAAGTGGCTTAAATCACATTACCAAATTGATTCGAAACATTCAGAGTAACACACTGTCAAGAAAAAGAAAGCACCCAGATGTGAAAGTTCGATGTGGCTTTGAAAAAAGCAGCTCCAATTAGTTTGCAAATCGGGTTAAATTTCTGGCCTTCTATCTTCGACAGCGACTCCTAAAACTACAACTTAATGGCGCTCTGAACAGTTGCATTTTTATTGGGTGGTAGTATAAAAGTGCACAGAATAACTCTCTGCTGAAATCAAGAAGCCTCTGGCACCACCTGAACCAAGCTCGTTTGTCTGTTTTAAAGCAATTGCATTTGGCCTTGTGCGTTGTGATTCTCGTTGGCATCGCCCTAGGATGCAAGCGTGAGATTATTCTGCCCTGGCACTTAGGCCCGTGGCCAGGATGGCCTATGAGCCCATCACGGCTTTAGCTGCTAGCAATGCAGCCACGCCCACAGTAGCCTCCTTCCAGCCGGCCCTCCTCGGCCACAGCAGAGGTTTCCAGAAAGGGGGAAGGCCAGGCACACAGATGGCAGCTTCTGCACACTGAGCATCCAGGAGGGAACCAGCAGCAAAGGGAGGGCCACAGTAGGCCCTGAGCTCCCAGGTAACATCTGGACTTCATCTTCATCCACGCCCTACATTGCCATGGCAAAGAGGAAGAGGAGGCGGAGCGGAGGAGGAAGCTTTAGCCTTCTCTCGAGGGCATCATCCCTTCACTGAGGGGGTGAGATTGTATCTGCAGCTGTTTACTGTGTCAGCCAACCATGCCCAGAGTGGGAGGCCGTGGTCCAGCCACGCAGCTATGACGAGAGTGGATGCAGAAGATTCTAAGAACTGGCCGGCAGCCTCCTCCACTTCCGCTGTGAAGAGGGGACAGTGACAACAGTTCTGCCCACCCTGAGATGGAGCACCCTTTCCATGACCCCTTCTCTTTCTCAGCACAAAGAGACCCCACTTACCCCACCTGGCAACAAAATGTTAGTACTTATTTATTCTATCTTCTTATATAAATTAATCCAAAGCTCTAAGAAGTGAATGGGAAAAATTATCTTGGATCCATTTATCAGATGAGAAAGTGAAAGAAAGTTACTCAGTCGTGTCCAACTCTTTGTGACCCTGTGGACTGTAGCCCACCAGGCTCCTCTGTCCATGGGATTCTCCAGGCAAGAATACTGAAATGGGTTGCCATTTCCTTCTCCAGGCTATCTTCGCTACCCAGGGATGGAACCCAGGTCTCCCACATTGCAGGCAGACACTTTCCCCTCTGAGCCGCCAGGGAAGCCCTATCAGATGAGGAAATACACCCAAACACAGGTATATTTGTTATATATACAAATATATATAGCACACGCGCACAGGAACACACATGCACACCAATTACAGGGCACTTCCTGCATGGCAGGGACAGCACGAAGCTCTCATCACGTCTCAGTTACATTCCTGCCGGTGGTACTGCTGTCCCCATTGTACAGATGAGGAAAGTAAGGCTCTTAGAGGCAGGAGGTCCACGTATGCAAGTCGTGGAGCTGGGAGCCAGCGCAGAGTTAGCCGAACCCGGAACCCGTGCTGTCCACTGCTCCTGGGACAGCAGAGGGACGATGGCTCTTCCAGGCTTGGGGCCGAGGCTCACACAAGTCCGTCTCTGCCTCTCTGTCTCCCTGCAGCATCAACAATGGGGGAGCTGATGAGCAGGGGAGCCGACCTGAGGGGTCCCCCACAAAGGAGACCTGGGGCAACGCAGCCTGCATTCTCGGCAGCAGAATGATCTCATGAGCTTCTGTTACCTCCTGTTGCTTGAATCATTATAAAGTGTTTTTTAGGTTATACATGTTTATTCTAAAAAGTTAGGGGGAAATAGAGTATTATGAAAAAGAAAATTACGTTATTGTCTCATTACCCATGTATAGCCACTGTCCATACTCCTGTGCATTGTCTTTCGTCTGTTTTTATGATACACATAGCACACACACGTGTAAATATAGGCTGTATATAAATGTATGATTTTACCTCATTAGGCACACACCATACCTACAGTCATGCAACAGTTTAACTCTAACATTACAAGGTAAACATCTCCCTGTATCCTTAACTACACATCAGTGTGACTTGAATGGGCTTAAACTATTTTACTATATATGTGAAAACACCAGGATTGATTTAATTCTTCCTCTATTTTGGACATTAAGGTTGTTCATTTCCAATTTTACCCATAGTCTAAGGAGATACATTTTAAGACGAAATCCTGGAACACAGATCTCTATAAGCATATCGAAATAGTTCCTGAGCATAAATTCCTCGGAGTTAAAATGCTGAGTAAAAGGCTGTGAACATTTTTAAGACTCCTGATCAATATTGCCAAATCACTCTCTAGGAAGGCATTACCAAGTCATGCTATCTTTGTCGGTGGCTTAATGAGTTGAGTTTGGATTTTACATACGAAAGAGGGAATTTTCAGTTGGCGGAGCTAAGGCCTGGCCTGCTTCACACTTCCCTACAGGCATACATCCACACACGTTTGCATCCACGGACTCACAGAGGGCGGCACTTTGTAAGGAGGTGTTTAGGGCTGCGAGGGTGGGAGGGGTCAAGAGAAGGATCGAGGGGACCACGTGGTATCCTCCTCACTGTCCTGGGGTTTTGCCCCAAGAGGAGAGGAGCCTGCGGAACAACTTACTGGACCCCAGGAAGGATGAGGGGCCAGGCGGTCTGCCTCAGACCCGGGGATCCCTGGGAAGAGACCATCCACTCATCTGTGTCTGCAGTAAACCCAGGACCTGCTGGCCCCCCTGCAGGCTGGAAGCTTGGGGCACCCCTGGAGGTAGCACCCTGCTCTGACAGGGGCCTTCTCCAGGCCAACAATGACAGCAGTAAGACGCCAGCCCATTCATTCATGGGCAGCAGCCCTGGGTGGAAGAGGCCAGTGATCTCATGTGACCTGGTCCTTGGGCAATTTCGGGGGAACGTCAGAAATAACTGGGTACTCTCTGGGAGAAAGGGCTTCCTTGATGGCTCAGTGGTAAAGAATCTACTTGCAAGGCAGGAGACCTGGGTTCATTCGCTGGGCTGGGAAGATCCCTGGAGAAGGATATGGCAACCCACTCCAGTACTCTTGCCTGGAAAATCCCATGGACAGAGGAGCCTGGTGGGCTACAGTCCACGAGGTCGCAAAGAGGCAGACACGACTGAGTGACTGACACTTTTTCTCTGGGAGAAGGCTTATCCTATCACTCAGGTCGCAGCTCTCAGGCCAAGAGACAATGGAATTAGACATTCATAACTTTTCCCATTATTTTTAAGCATTGAATTGGTTTTCCACAGCAGGAATCCATTCATTCATCCTCATACTGGAAAGCTAAACTGCACGCATTTGAATGGTGGCCTCCCAGGCTCCATTAACCTTAGTGGGGAATGAAACCCAGGAGATGGAAAACTCTGACTCCTGGCTCACAGGCTCAGTCCCAAACAAAATCTCTACCAGGGTCACCTATGTGTAACATCTCAGTCTGGCTAAGACCCTCACAAGTTAGCAGCCAGAAGAAGAGTGTGGTCCTCAGAGTGGATTACAGTCAAAGGGAGGACAAGCTGAGCAAAAGTCAGAATTAGTGTTTCAGTTCCCACCTCTCTAAAAATGTAATTGGCTATTTAAGAAAGCTTTTTGGCTTCCCAGGTGGCCAAGTGGTAAAGAATCCACCTGCCAGTACAGAAGACACAAGAGATGTAGGTTGCATCCCTGGGTGGGGAAGATCCCCTGGGGTAGAAATGGCAACCCTCTCCAGTTTTCTTGCCTGGAAAATTCCATAGACAGAGGAGGGCTGCAGTCAATGGGGCAGCAAAGAGTTGCATACAACTGAACGACTGAACACACACACACACACAAGAAAACTTTTTGCCTTGTTATCAGAAATTAGCAAATGAAAATGTATTTCCACTCCAGAGATGTGTTGAAAGTTCACAAATAGAGCATTACATAATAGAATAAGTCTAATCAATATTTCAATCTATGAAAGTCACATGACTTATCCTTAAAGTGATATGCTTTAGAAGAAAAGTCCAAATAACCACAATTCTTATTTGTCATCATCAAATTGTTTTTTCTCCTATAAACCTCAGTCAGTACTTACCCTACAAGTAATATTAATAACTGCTGCTGCTGCTGCTAAGTCGCTTCAGTCGTGTCCGACTCTGTGCGACCCCATAGACAGCAGCCCACCAGGCTCCCCTGTCCCTGGGATTCTCCAGGCAAGAACACTGGAGTGGGTTGCCATTTCCTTACTCTCTACTGATTATCAAATTGTATTACTTGAATGGCTTAGCTCATTTAATCCTTACACATCTGTGATGTGGGGAATATTATGAAACCCCTTTCACAGATGAGACGGCTGAGGTCAAGTAGCCTGCCCAGTTTCCAATGTTTAGTAACTTACTCAGACCAGCCTTGCCTGACTCCAAATCTTACAGGCTTAAATCCTATGTGCGCCAAGCATTTGCAACCACAGGATCAAGAGTTACTGAGTGCATATTCCCTCATAGGTACTTTATATGTCATATCTAGAATCCAGCAATCTCATCCTTTTAAGTAAGGAAAACAAAGTCAGGAGGGAAGCCCAGATTGAGACCCAAAGCCTGCTTCCTGCCCTTTGGGGCCATCCTACTCCTCCAGGCCTGCATGGAAAAACCACCCTGTGGGACAGGGGGTTCTTTTTAAATGCTGATGCCCAGAGATTCTGATCCCATTGGTTCAGGGGGCCCAGGACTTCTGCATTATTTTAAAAAGTCTTCAAAAGATTCGAATAGTCCACTGGGTAGAGGGCTAATCACCACTGGTCCTTTCCTTCCTTCCAAGTCTGCACTGAGTGGTCATGGGCTCTGGGCCCTGTGTTTACCCCGAATCCTGCCCCCCAGGGGCTGCCAGGTGGTGAGGGGGCTGATGAGGAAGCAGAAAACCACAACCAGCCTGAGAAGTTTCCCAATGAGGGCCTCCAGCATGCCAGGGAGGTTAGAGGAGAGAGATTGGAGGAAGGAGGCTTCAGGGAACAGTCAGGAGAAGGTTCATGGAGGAGGGACTTTAAGATGAGTAAGAGTCACCCGAGAGTGGAGGAGAAAAGGAATCTGCCCACTGTAGCACCTCCTCTTCTCTTTACTGCCAAGGGGGATGAGAGAACACCACCCACCAGAGATGCAGCAGTCTCTGCTGGCCCCCTCGGCCCTGCCGGGTACAAGGACGACCGACATCTACCCACCAACCCAGAGAAGCCGCAGCCCCAGCCCGACTGTCTGGGAGACGAACTCAATCAGGCGAGACGCACGGAGTTCAATTTCCACTTCAGCTCTAAAGAGCAAGATGGGGATCTGGGTGGAAGTAGGATTGTCGGCGATTTTTCATTCTAATTGGGAAACTCACCCAGAGAGGCTGCAAGAGCCGAGATAATCAATCTCCTGTACCGTGTGTCAGGGCAGCCTTCCCATCTCATCCCACGGGGATGGAGCAGAAGTCCCAAGAGGCCCCGATGGAGAGGGGGGTCACGGGAAGCCCCCTTCCCACAGACTAGTTCCCACTGCCAGGAAAAAAAAAAAAAAACAGGGCAATATCCCCACAGCTTCTCAAGATCCAAATCAATCACCTCTATCTCAATTCCCTTTTCTCATCAGACCCCAGCCGTGAACCGGCCCGGCCTCATCAGAATTCTGCAGCGAGGGCTCCGAGACTACAGGAATTGAGAACTAGGTCACCCCTCGGGGAGGGAAGGTCGCTGTGTGGTTTCATCTAACTAGGTGGCTGGAAAGCCCCCAGGCCCCAGTTCTCTCCTGAGTCACCAGATCTCTGTCAAGTGGCCGATTTGCAGAATCCGAAATTTGTTCTTATGGATAAAAAGCACAGGGTGAAGAAGGAGCACAGACCGTTGCTGAAATCAGATCTGATCATTCAGGGACGATTTCCTGGGTGCTTTGTCACACCCCCCACCGAAGGGAACAAAGCCAAGGGACACTCGGCCACAGCCAGTGGCTGTGGTTGAAAAGAGCTCAAGTCCCTGCTGGGCACAGAAGCAGGTTGGCCGTGAGCAGTGCAAGGCTGGGGTGCTGGGGGTGGGCAGGGCAGGCAGAGAGAGCCTCCAGCCATGATGCTTAGGCCCAGATGAGGGTGAAGAATGAGGAAGGATTTCTCCAGATTAATAAACTCACTAGTATCCCACCAACCCCAGCCCCCATTTGGTAAGAAAAGTAAGACTCCTGGAGAGCAAGCGTCAGCTCTGAGGCCATAGGAGTACTGGCCTCTCCCTAGAGCCTGTGCACTCAGCATCTCACCCCAGACCCCCAGATCACAAGGAGGAGAACACAGGTTTGTGCTGTGGAGACCAAAGGTTATAGATGAAGTCATGAGTGGGCATGAGGTCGCCCAGAATTGCAGAATGAACGGAAAAGGTGATCAGGCTGGAGTCCTAGATTCCCACCACCACCTGGGGATATGGAGAAGAGCAAAAGGTCTCAGGGTGGGTGTACTCAGTCGTTCAGTCATATCTGATTCTTTTGGACCCCCTGGACTGCAACCACCAGCCTCCTCTGTCTATGGGATTCTCCAGGCAGGGATACTGGAGTGGGTTGCCATTTCCTCCTCCAGGGGATCTTCCCGACCTGGGGATTGAACTCATGTCTCCTGTGCCTCCTGAATTGAGAGGCCCTCTCTCTAAGGGAACTCAGAAGAAATAAATAGGAGGAAAGCCATCCCTTATTCATTTTTACTGAGAAACAGCCTGGTTTCCTATGAATTTCTATTCCCCAAGAGTTTCTTTACACTTCAGAAGTGAAAATCACGACCCAGGCCAGAACCTGAAACAGGACTAGAGCAAGGGCCAAAAGTGAGAGATGGTCTTTACCTGATCTGATCAAGGAAGGCTTCCTGGAGGAGGAGAGCAGTGTTTCTTCTGAGCTAAAACCCGTAAGGGCTTCCCAGGTGGCGGAGCAGTGAAGAATCCGACTGCCAATGCAGGAGACGTGCGTTCGATCCCGGGGTCAGGAAGATCCCCTGGAGAAGGAAATGGCAACCCACTCCAGTATTCTTGCCTGGAGAATCCCATGGAGGGAGGAGCCTGGCGGGCTATAATCCACGGGGTCACAAAAAGTCAGTGACTGAATGACAACAATGACGAGGCCTATATGTAGGAGAACTCATGGAGTGGAGCGGGACAGTTGCTTTGAAATAAGACATAAGTGGATTTAGAATGTGGCAAAAATCAATGTTGTATATGTAAGCTTTTGGAGGTAGCCTCACATGGGTAAATACCCTAAAGAAAAATGATGTGGAACACTGCTTATAAGTGGTTTTCATGAGGTCATGACTTTTATTGAATCATGAAATATTGAGCCGTTCTCTTTAATTTGAAAAAGAAGATTCAGGAGATGACACAGAAACACATCAAGGGAAGTTTGTCTGTTTGTTCCATTAAAATATTACCTGCCAGAGGAAAGCATGTACTATAATTATTACCCTTGCTCAATGCATGCTAAATATCTCCACGTGGCCAGTGGTTTATTTTCCCTTCAACTTCTCTGCTGTTATTTCAGCTATTTCAGAGAAATCAGCTCAAGCAAGTCAGTTTGAAGTTTAAAGAAATAAGACTTGGGCTCGGAGATAAATAGTATCATTGCCGCCGATTTCATTGTTTCAAATACAAGATTTTATTTTGAGAAGAAAGTTTAATTAACCAGAGGTGGATCACTAAATTCTTTGACTTTAAAATCGTACTTTCTGCAAGATTTCACCTGTGAAATTCACAGCCTTTAATTACTGCCTCACATCTTAAAAGGGAGAACCTTTCTTCTGAGTGGCTAATAACATTATTATCAGAGGTAATTACAGATCCGGGGTCTGTGGTCCATCGCACCATAATACATGGACCACATCACTCTGGTTTTTGAACTCTGAAAGTTATTTGTTAGGGAAACACTTTCTCCCCCACCCTGAAACAGTGTTGATGTTTTGGATCTGCTGTTAATTTCTGTTCTTTTATCTTTTTAAAAAAGGGGTGAGGTGGGGGAGAAACATTTAGAAATCAGTCCTTTACTGGATGAATTTCTTCACTTCCCAGAAAGCAAGAAAACAATTGTTTCCTGTAATTGGACAGTTTGATTGGAGGCAGGTGGTGCTGAGCTGAGGAAACTGGAGCCACAAAGCCAATTTTGGCTTCAAGCACATTTCCTTGCGTTTTCAACTCCGGCAGCACAACATGGAAATTGGCTCCACAAAAGCCGACTATAAATTTAGTTCCCATCTCTGTGACTAGCACCTTATCAGCCATGAAGCGCTTTAGCAACTGGGGCCGGTGTGCACATCTGATAGGATTGCGGCACTGCCCTGAGATACCCCGGCCTTCATTTCTCAGGCCGGTTCTTGCTGCCACAAAGCAGGAATTCATGAACGACTCTGGAAGCATCACGTGCCATCGTTTTTAACACACGGGGATATTTTCTGCTTCTGGGTTCGCTGACCTTCGTGTTGCTCACGTTGCATTATCTTGAGTTAATATTTGCTTTCAATATTTTGGAGTAACAGGGCGTGTTATCCACAGGTTTGTAATGGGACCACAGATTACAAACATCAGTCCGGAGAAAGGGCCAAAATCAGAGGCATGGAGGATTCGCGGGGGCCGTCTATGACTCCTCTGCTGCTTCCCATCCAAACGTCCCCCAGCCTTTCCCTTGTTTTTCTTCCCCCACCCCGCCTACAGCAGCTGACAAGCAATAGTCCTTCGCAGACAGAAGCTGCGGCTCAGAGAGGTGAATTGCTTTGACCAGGGTCACACAGGAAGTTAGGAACAGAGAAGTAATAAGCTGAGAATCTAACTTCCCAGCCCACTACTTCAAGTACATATTTCTCTATCAATTTCCTCCCTGCTGAAAATCCATAATTCAAAACAGTCATGTTTAAGCAACTGGACACAGTAACAGGATGGAGTTGGCGGTGAAGAAAGGCAAGAGGAAATTTATCTGATGAGTCTATCCAACCATTGTCCTTTGTATATTCTACATATTAAATCAGTTACTTCAAAGCTCCACTCATTTTGTCACTAATTTCTGGCCATGCTTAAGTTTTCTTAAAAAAAATGTCAATCCGATGGTTACATAAATTTTAATCTCCTTATTTATTTTTAGTAGTCGCAAATAATCTCTTCTAATCCTAAGTAAATTAATGGCTTAAATAACCTCATTCCCAAACAAATTTCACCTGTCAATCTACATATCTATATAGAATTATTTTACAAAAAAAAAAAAAACAGATTGCAAAGTTTGCTTAGAGCCTTGGAATTATAACACTATTTTCCAAGGTGATTACATCAAAGGAAATACCATTAAATTTTCCTTTCCAAGCTAATGGATACCCATGGTTTAAAGTCTTGACTTCATTAATGAGAGTCTCTGAATCTAAACACCAAAGGTTTAAGTGCAAACAATGAGTCTCCTCCTCCACTCTGACACTTTCCTTTTAATACTTGGCTTAACAATATTCTCTAAATGATGGTCTCTAAAGACACTCCAGGAAGAATTAAGAGTTGTCCTCCCTCCCAGACTGTTGGAGAAAGAATTCCTCAGCCCTTTGCGTGTGTGCGCGTCAATTCAGTCATGTCCAACACTTTGCGACCCTGTGGACAGACATATAGCCCACCAGGCTCCTCTGTCCATGGGATTTCACAGGCAAGAATACTGGAGTGGGTTGCCATTTCCTTCTCCAAGGGATCTTCCCAACCCAGGTATCGAACCTGTGTCTCCTGCATTGCAGGCGGATTCTTTACCAACTAAGCTACCAGGGAAGCCCTCCCCAGCCCTTGGCTATGTCATAATGCCCAAGCCCCAGGCTTCGTGGCTCCTACCCTAGTGGCTGCTGGCGGCCAGCAGGGAACAGAGGAGACGGGCACAGAAGCACTGTGACCATTTTCTAAGAAAGATCTCATGCTGATTAAACCTTTCAGAAAGCAGATTGAGTTTGCACAAGGAGACCTGGTTGATAGCTAACTCAGAAATCTTGGCATCACGACAGAACCAATATTTTCACAGAGGTGGCACGGTCTTAAACAACGTCGTCAGTGTGCAGGACACAGGCAGCCCTTCGATGGGCATCCAGCAAGGGTAATTTTTTCTCCGCCTTTTCTGGAGAAAGGGGCTGATGAAGGGTTTGGGATGGGGGATGCGACTGAGAAGGGGGGGTAGGGCGGCGGGGAGTGTGAGCGCCCCTTCAGCACTGTTTCAATAGACGCAGCCACGGCCACAACTCACACAAAGCTGGCCCAGCCAGGTTCAAACAGGTTCAGGGATCTTGCTGACACCAGCCCCGCAGCTGTTTGGTTTTCCTAATATGTGTAGAAACAGCTACACAGAACTTGGCTTAACCTCAATTTAACCACATAAAGTCAAAAGCATGTTGCATTTCCCCTCAGTGGGAGGCAGGCCAGCAGCAGCATCTTTAGAGCCCATGGGCCTTAATGGATGAGGGCCGCCAGCAGAATGGCCCCTGCCTCCTTCCTTTCCACCACCCTCTGAGTCTCCCATCAGAGGGAGGGGTTCAGATGCTGACCCACAGAGGGAACAGCACTTACACAACCTAGAGACTGCTCCTGGCACCTGCAAAGCATGAGGAGGGCTCTGTCACACACGATCTGGGCACAGGCTTGGGGATCAGGAGGGTTCAGGATCCACCCCAGAGCTCCTTGTTGGCACCTAAAGATTCACATGGTCCTCTTGGCAGTTTCCTCCTCGGGCTGGCAGGTCCTGGCCTGCCTCCCTGGGGGGTGGTTTTAGAACAGATCATGTTCGTGAAGCCGACACACTGCTTGCTGAATGGCTGGTACTCAGCAAACAGCTGAGGGTTGACTCATTGCTTCCCGTGGTCTCCATCCATCCACAAGTGTCTGCCTCCCCAGCCAGGCCAACAAGCCATCGGGGGCTCCTGACATGTCAACAGAAGCAGAGAACACGCAGTAGATGTCGGCCGCCCCTTTCTGGTAATTCTCACCCTCTCTCCCAGAACCCACCCACCCCCAGCTGAAAAGGAGCGAGCATTTCATTTCTGACTCCCTCTCTCTCATACTCACAGCCAAGCGGCCTTCCTTTGCAGCAGCCTTCCATCCTTCCATCCCTCTCTTTCCCCTTCTTCCAACTTCTCAGGTCCTTCCTCAGCTTGAAGCCCAGCACACTGGAAAATTCACACCCTGAAATGCGGGAGACCCAGGTTCCATCCCTGGGTTGGGAAGATCCTATGGAGAAAAAAATGGCAACCCACTCCAGTATTCTTGCCTGGAGAATCTCATGGACAGAAGAGCCTGCCGGGCTATAGTCCATGAGGTCTCAAAATGTCGGACACAACTGAGCAACTAGCACTTTTTTCTGCGCTTGTACCGAGCCCCTCCCCTGCTAGACACCATCAGAATTAGGCAAGGATGAGAGAGCAGCCAGCTGTCCAGGAAGCACTGTCCAGGGGAGGCGGGCTGGGCAGGAAGGACCTCACAATGTGGATCTGACATTGCTCTCCTGCCTCTTCTCAAGCCACCTTCTTTTCTGCAGCTGAGAGTCACTCAGGGCCCTTTTCACCCATCAGACGCACTGCCTTGATTTCTGGCCCACATCTCTAAATGTCCAGGTCCTACCCAGCAACCCTAATGCAGGGTCACCCAGCCCATTTCAGACTTCTTACTGCAGCTCAACCATAAATCGGTCCCTATTGTTACTGACTTTCTATGTAAATAGATCTTCCCTTCCCTCTGGGAGGCAGGGTTACTGGCATCACACAGAACCTGGTTCTCAGGCTTTGGTCTCAGCTGTGATGGAAAGACAACCCTCTGCAGGAAACAGCCCTGCTCCAACCACTGTGCCCACAAACCCTCAGTTTAGTTTGGATGGATTTCTAGCCGAGTCCTCGACACAGCGAACACCCTTATCGGGCAGGAGGCAGACTGAGGAGAGAGCTGCTTCTGCTCCATTTGGAAAGCTTCCCGCTCCCTGTGAAAGGCCTGGCCGGTCCACCAGACCCAGGCTCCATCAGATTTGGAAATCCCCCTGTCACAGTATCCTCTTTTCACTCTCCCATCAGGAGGTCATCTAACTTTTCCTTGAATTTCCTCAGGGATGGAGTATTCCCGCCCGTGGGGGCAGGTCCTCCCATTCTTAGACGTTTCCCATTGCTGGGAGGAATTCCCATGTATTGAGCTCACAGTGGACACCAGCAAGTCTCAGTGCCTCCCAGCAGATTTTCGACTCACCGTTGAAGATCCTGGTGTCACCATGGGCCGCCACCCGGCCTGGCATTACCAGTATCGGTATCGTAAGAACAAGCTGTATGCAAAGTCTCGCTTCTGCCCAGGTGTCCCTGATGCTACGATCCACACCTTTGACCTGGGGCAGAAGGAGATGAAAGTGAGTAAGTTCCCACTGAAGCCCTGGAGGCTGCTCATATTTGTGCTGACCCGTACCTGGTGAACAGCTGTGGCAAAGATGGCTCTCGTGTCTGCGTGCAGCTCCACCCCATCCACAACACCTGAATCCACAAGACATTGTCCACGCTGGAGCTGATCGGATCTGACAGGCTCCAGGCAGGTGTGTGCAGTGCCTCTGGAAAGAGCCAGGGCGCAGTGGCCAGGGTCCACAGGGGCCAAGTCATAATGTCCATTCACACCAAGCTGCAGAACAAGGGGGAGGTGATTGAGACCCTCCACGCTGCCATGTTCAAGTTCCCTGGCTGCCAGAAGATTCTCGTCTCCGAAGTTTAATGTAGATGAATTTTAAAACATGGTGGCAGAAAAGGTGGCTCCTTTCAGATGGTTGTGGGGTTAAATGAATCCCTAATCGTGGCCCCCTGGACAAATGGCTGCTGTCCCTTCCTTACACCTGCCTGCATGCTAAGCTGCTTCAGTCGTGTCTGACTCTGTGTGACCCCACAGACTGTAGCCCGCCAGGCTCTTCTGTCCATAGGATTCTCCAGGCAAGAATACTGGAGTGGGTTGCCATGCCTTCCTCCAAGGGATCTTCCCACCCCGGGGCTCAGACCCGAAGCTCCTGCATTGGCAGGGAGTTTCTTTACCACCACTGTCATCTGAGAAGCCCCTCTTTACTCATGTCCACCAACAAATCCTACTTTCCTGTCAAAAAAAAAAAAAATATTGAGCACCAATTGCATGACTGTGAAGGGATAAAATGGAAAATGAGAAAAACTTAGGTTCTGTCTACCTAAGCCTACCATCAATCATTACAACAAGGTAAGAAAATTATTGTGTAAAGAAAAAAAGTAAACCAAAACAAAATACACCAAAGAGAAATGGCGGTGAGCTTCCGGTTGTGAAAACACAAGGAGTGCGTTTTCTTCTCTGCTTTTTACTTTATGTTTTTAAATGGGGAGCAATGATTATTTCTTTTTTCAGAGGTAAACTTCTGATTTAAAAGGCGTGTGCCCCCCACGTTATCGCCTACCCCCACCCAGGGTTTCCGGGAGAGCCTCCTGGTGCCAGGCTGTGGGCCCAGTTTGGGGATCAGCTCTGGTTCCTCTCCATGCCCTAGCAGGCCACAGGCTTTCGGAAAATACCCCCACGGGGGCAATGCAGTCGCATGAAGAGGGCACGCAGCCTGGCAACAGGGCAGGTCTGAGTGTGAGTCCCAGCTCAGCCCATCCCCTAGTGGGGTGACCCTGGCTGTGAGGGTCCCCCAGCTCCTCTGTCCCTCCACTTCCTCTCCCACAAGTCGAGCAGACCCACAGACGTGCCACACGCTGTGGGCTCCCCATTAGCAGATGTGATGGTTTGCGGGACTTAGTTGAACCCCAGCAAAGGCCCTCATCCCATCTCTCTGTTTTTGCTTCCATCTAACAAAGGTCACTAAGCCCATTCATCAGACTACCTCTTAACGGTAATGCCAAGGCATTTAAGGGGTGTTTAATGTTTAACGTTGGCCCGTTAGGTGGTGTAGATGTGGCCTGTGAGTGGCTGTGTTCCTCTCCAGAGCAGGATCGAGGACAGGGCTGCAGGAGCAAGACCCAGGTTGAGGCGCCCTGATCTAGGAGGGACTCAACAAAAGCAGGTGTTCCAGCATTTCCACGGCAGGCAACAGTGCTTATCCTACCCTGCCCGCCTCCTGTGACCCTCACTCTGCTTCACCAGGAGAAAGTACTGGTGTGATTGGAGCCGCAGGTCCCAAAGAACATAAACAATGCCGGTGATGAGGGTCATTCTCAGATGAGCTGAGATAAGCTCATTGCCTGTTTTCCTGACCTTCACAGTCATTCACACACAATGGATGGATGATAACATTTAACTGTTTCTAATCACTGCAGACAGTGACTGCAGCCACAAAATTAAAAGATGCTTGCTCTTGGAAGAAAAGCTCTGACAAACAGACAGCATATTAAAAAGCAGAGACATCACTTTCCTGACATAGGTCTGTATAGTTAAAGCTGTGGCTTTTCCAGTAGTCATGTGTGGATTTGAGAGTTGGACCGTAAAGAATGTTGAGCACCGAAGAATTGATGCTTTCAAACTGTGGTCCTGGAGAAGACTCTTGAGACCCTTGGACATTGAGGAGATCAAACCAGTCAAGCCTAAAAGGAAATCAACCCTGAATATTCTTTGGAAGCACTGATGTTGAAGCACTAATACTTTGGCCATCTGATGTGAAGAACCAATTCACTGGAAAAGACCCTTATGCTGGGAAAGACCAAGGGCAGGAGGAAAAGAGGGTGACAGAGGATGAGATGGTTGGATGACACCACTGAATCAATGGACTTGAGTTTGAGCAAACTCCAGAAGATAATGAAAGACAGGGAAGCCTGGCATGCTGCAGTCCAAGGGGTCGCAAACAGCTGGACACGACTGAGCAACTGAATGGCTGAAGAACAACAGCAATGACTCCTCCACACAGCAAAGAGTGAACTTAAGCCGTTCCACTGGGAGACTTTCAGGGTTTAAATGTGTTGTGTTCTCTGCATTAGGCATCTGTGAATACGAAATGAACCTCTTCTTTTCCTTTCCTATTCTCCGAATGAGGACAATCCCAGGAAAGCATCGCCAGCAATGTTCAGGAGATGGGTGGCCTAAAGTTAGCCCTGTCTTGGATAAGTCTCCTTTCCTCTGGGGCCCCAGGTCCCCGCTCTGAGATGCATGGTCTGGACCAGCTCACGGCTCAGCGCCCTTCTAACCCCACAGCAGTAACCACATTCCCCTCCTGTCACCGTGGTGAGTCCGTCTCCGGTTTTTCTCTTCGCTCTTTCAACGCCATTTAATAAGTCACCAGGCTCTCCTTCCCGTCACATTTACCTGCTCAATGGACAAACTCTGCCAAGAACGTACAGTGCCTGGGGCAGAGGAAGCTAGCAGCACACACTCCTCCCCAAAGGCAGACTAGAGAACATGGAGGTTGTGAAGACAGCCAGCCAGACAAGTGCTAGTTCCCAGACCACAGGCTCCAGACCCGTCTCGAGACCCAACTTCATTTGCCTAACTCCCAGCTGCCCCAACCCTGGGTAACCAGCAGTGAGAAGTGACATTTCTCTACCTGGAGATTTACATCTGTATGGATGTGCCAGGGCTGCCGTGACAAAGCACCACAGACCAGGTGGTTTAAGCAACAAGAATTTATTCTGAGACTGAAAGTCTGAGATCAAAGCGTCGGCAGGGTTTGTTTCCCTTGAGGCCTCTCACCTTGGCTTAGAGACGCTCTGCCTTCTCCCCGTGTCCTATGTGATCACCCTTCTGTGTGTTTCTATGCCCTAATCTCCCCCCACTTATGGTGGGTTAAGCCCACCGTGTGACCTCACTTTACCTCAGTCATTTCTTTAAAAATTCTGTCTCCAAATACAGTCAGGTCTGAGGTCCTGGGAGTTACGATTTCAGGTCTGTGAATCTGAGGGAGACAACTCTGTCCATAACATCATCCATCTTATTACCCATATATTTACCCATGAGGAAGCTGAGGCTTTTCCCAGATCTCAGAGCAAACAGGGAAGGAAGGGACGCAGGAAGAAAGGAGGGAGGGAGGAAGCAAGAGACAGGTATTAGTATATTTTTTAAATCCTCCATTCGCACCTCGATGTTCTGTTTTCCAGGGCTTCCCGGGTGGCTGGACAGTAATGAAATCCCCCTCCAATGCAATAGCTGCAGGAGACCCGGGTTTGAGTGCTAGGTCAGGAAAATCCCCTGGACGAGGAAATGTCAACCCACTCCAGGAGTCTTGCCTGGAGAATCCCATGGACACAGCAGCCTAGCGGGCGACAGTCCATGGGATCGCCAAGAGCTGGACACAACTGAGCACACACACATGCACGCACCCGTGTTGCTTTCCTATTTCTTTAATGCAATGTGAGTCTGCGTGAACTCCGGGAGATGGTGATGGACAGGGAGGCCTGGCGTGCTGCGATTCATGGGGTCACAAAGAGTCGGACACGACTGAGCGACTGAACTGAACTGAATGTGAAGATAAACTGAGTCGCCCCTTAAGACAGTCAGAGAAAGGCACCTGCAAGCAAAGTTCCCGGGAGGCGGTGCAGATGGCATCTTCCCGGCAGAGAAGACCCGGGGAGCTGGCTGAGGTCCTTCCCGGCCCGCATTCCACTTCATGAATCAGCCTGCCTGTGGCTGGAATGTGTGGGCATGCAGTGCTTATTCCTTCTCCACTTTGTGATGAGGCTTCTGATAAGGGTGACCCTCCCTCCGACAGGCACGATCCTACACCCTGGCTCACCCTCTCCTGTGGGTGTTGGACCCAGGACCTCGCACGTGCCAGCCACGCCACCCCCCCAACTTTCCAGTCTACCAGGACAGCCACGTCCATCTCCTCCTGGCTGGGAACTCAGCAACTGGGCACTGCTGGTGTTTGTTCGAAGGTTCAGTATCTGAGACTCATGACTAAATTCAGTAATAACACCACAATTTCACCAAAAAGCATTATAGTGATTACTGAGTTATATTAGGAGCTTATTTAAGATAACATCTTATTTGCACAATGTAGTTCAAATAGATGGTTAGAGCAGAGAGCACAGTTGTTAAACTCCTGTGTACATTAGGATAATCACACTGGAAGTGTGTGCCACTTTTAAACATATGAACAACTAAAACCGAAAGCATAAATATATGTCTTTTAAGGTGGTGGCACAGTTAGAATAAGAGGGTTTAGGTTTATATGTAAACAGGAATTTAGTTGTCTCTTTAGCACAGTACAGTAGGATGTAAAAATCTTTCCAAGACAGGTTTGTTAAAGAAGCCAAATCTCTCATCCCAAACTGCTGCATTTCATTAATAGTAGTTTCTGTTTATCAGATATTTTCTCTGTGCCAGGCACAGTGCTGGGCACCTTACATAACTCTCTCATGTCATTTATTCCTCCTTGCACGATAGCAATAAATATTATTATCCCCATTGGAACGATGATAAAATCGAGGCTCCAAGAGGTGAATGACTTGCCTGAGGCCACACAGCTAGAATGAGAATTCAGATCTCACTTCCTGCACCTCTGTTGTTGCAGTTGTTCATCACTAAGTTGTATCCAACTCTTCGAGATCCCATGGATGGCAGCATGCCAGGCTTCCCTGTCCTTCATCATCTCCCAGGGCTTGCTCAAACCCAGGCCCATTAGGTCGATGATGCCATCCAACCGTCTCATCCTCTGTCACCCCCTTCTCCTCCTGCCCTCAATCTTTCCCAGCATCACGGTCTTTTCCACTGAGTTGACTCTTTGCATCAGGTGGCCCAAATATTGGTGCTTTAGCTTCTGCATCAGTCCTTCCAATGAATATTCAGGGTTGATGTCCTCCTGGGTTACCTGTCAAAAAATGGGGCATGTCCAGCCGGGTTCCAGACAAGGCTCAGG
This sequence comes from Oryx dammah, assembly GCF_014754425.2. Lineage (NCBI taxonomy): Eukaryota > Metazoa > Chordata > Mammalia > Artiodactyla > Bovidae > Oryx > Oryx dammah. The sequence continues at coordinate 87,847,037 of NW_024070209.1, read as the reverse complement.
GGTCTCCAGCAGCCCCCAGGGCTCTCTAAATGACCCTGGTTGCAGAACCCTCATTCAGCTCCAGAGCATGGAAGGAAAGCAAGCCCAGAGCCTAAGCAGTGAGGGCAGCCTGCTACACCAACGCTCTGCCCCGCCCTGAGACCCAGGCAGCGCTGGGGGTGCTCCATGATGGAAACCAACGGCCCTTGGGGCACGTGGGAACTTCCAGGGAAAGACTGAGGGCAGGAGGAGAAGGGGGTGACAGAGCCCTTGACCCCTCACCTTGCTGCCCCCCACAACCATCCCACTCAGAAGCCTGAATGGTGCTCTCACCTGGTGGAGACTCATCCCTGCTCCATGTCGTTCATCACAGCCTAGCAGATGGCTTTCTGTGCTGGACTTTGTGTTTCTTAAAATAGAAGCATGACCTGTGACCCCTGAGCAGCTCAGGTCAGCTCCAGGCCACGCACACCAGCCCACCAGCCTCCCAGCTCCAGTGCTATGCTTGAGCTGCCTTCAGACCACCACGTCTAGGACTTCTTCCCCAGTCATTCAAAAACACAGTTATTCTCTCGGTATCTCCAGGGGATTGGTCCACAATTCTTGGTCGCTCAAGTCCCTATACAAAATAGTGTAATACTCACATATAACCTATGATATCCTCTCTTAGACGTGAAGTCACCTAGATGACCTGTTGTCCAGATACAACGCAAATACTGTGCCAACAGTTGCATCATGGCAAATTCAAGTTATGCTTGTTTGAAACTTTCTAGAATTTATTTTTTCAAATATTTTTGATCCGAGATTGGTTGAAAACACATATACAAAATGAAGAAAATGGAGGCTGACTATGGTCCAGACTAGTGTAGTCTAAACACTAGGCTCACCTAGGATTCCTTCCAACAACAGCTTCCACATGGCTCCTGCCTGAACTTATGAGGAATGGTAATTAGTCAGCTCCATTGACTAATTTGAGTTCAGCTCTGACCCTCTGGTTAAGAAAGCATGACTGGAAATTTACCAATATACCAATTATACAGTATATACTTAAGCATGTATTATATAATACATATAGGGCTTCTCTAGTGGTTCCGATGGTAAAGAATTTGCCTGCAATGCAGGAGACCCAGCTTCAATCCCTGAGTCGGGAAGATCCCCTATAGAATGGATTGACTACCCACTCCAGTATCAATATGCATGCTTGAGTGCTAAGTTGTTTCAGTAGTGTCCGACTCTGTGCAACATCAAGGACTGTAGCCCACCAGGCTCTTCTGTCCATGGGATTCTCCAGGCAAGAATACCGGAATGGGTTGCTGTGCGCTCCTCCGGGGAATCTTCCTGATCCGGGGATCGAACCCCCATCTGTTAAATCTACCTTCATTGGCAGGCAGGTTCTTTACCACTAGAGCCACCTGGAAAGTCCCAGTATTTATATATATGTGTGTGTGTGTGTGTGTGTGTGTGTATACTTACTTTATATATATATATATATACACACACACACACACACACACATATATATATATGTATACTTACTTGTGTTCTGTGCTTAGTCATTCAGTCATGTCTGACTCTTTGCAACTCTGTGGACTGTAGCCCGCCAGGCTCCTCTGTCCATGGGATTTCCCAGGCAAGAACACTGGAGAGGGTTAACATTTCCTACTCCAAGGGATCTTTCCAACCCAGGGATCAAAGCTGCATGGAAGGCGGATTCTTTACCCATGGAGCCATTGCAGAAGCCCATGTACTTACTTAATCATGTGTTGTATGTCACATGTAACATAAATTCATGTCATGTCACACATTGAGCCATACTGCAGAGAAGGAATAAATCTGCTAAAGCTCCTTACAAGTGTTCCTTTGAGCATCAGAACATGCGGCAGTAATGTTGATCCTGCTCTGTCTCTGCACACACTGCCCTGGTGGATCTTGGAAGCCTGAAGCAATGCCAAGATCTCTCTTCAGGTCCTAGCTCCCTCCTCTCTCAGCTGTAGGACCTGGGCTGAGGGTCTGGCCCCAGGTGTAAACTGAGACAGTCAGAGCGGGGACCCCACAGAGTGGGTGTGAGGTTGCCCTGAGCAACGTGCCCAGCACACACGGGACACCAAGCTGAGAGGAGCTTGGAGTTCATATTAGACACACTGGAGTGTTTCTCTTGGAATGTAACCTACTGTGCACAGCTTACTCTAAGGGGCCGTGTCTACACAGAGCATACCTATAAAAACTCCCTCATCAGCTGTCCCAGGCTTTCTAATATCACTGCATCCCAGGTGTCCTGGGACAGTGACTGACAGAAGCCATCCTCACACCCCGAGCTGAACGAGGTGACCCCTTGCAATCATTTGTGTCGGCCCTGGACAGAGCCCCCTACCATGGCAGTGTCTCATTCCTTCCTTTGCCTCTGGATGCTCTCACGGAGCAGCACAGAGGACCCTGGCAAACGCTTATTACTAGAAAGACGTTGCCAAGTTTGCTGACGGTTGATGACTTTTTTATTTTCCTTATTTATTGTTGTCTGTTGGTTGGTTTATCGGCTGTGCTGGGTTTTCTTGCCATGAAGGCTTGTCTCTCTCTGCGGTGAGCCGCTTTCCCAGTGCCCTGGCTTCTTTGGTGGAATATAGGCTCCAGGACACGTGCGCTCAGTAGTTGCAGGGCACAGGCTTTAGCTCCGAGGTCTGTGGAATCCTCCCAGACCAGGGATCGAACTCGTGTCTCCTGCACTGGCAGGTGATTCTTCACCACTGAGCTACCAGGGAAGTCCAGCTGATTTAAGAAGACAGACAGATTTAAATACTGGTTTCGCTTTGTTTCCCCCAGTAGCCAACCAAAGGCAGATTCTAACCTGGTAGACACACCTGTGTGTAGCAAATGGGTGAGTTCACCCAGTCCCCATGCTGGCCTTGGACCCGTCAGTCTTATAAAAATAATAAGAGGAACTGTGTGCATGTTGAAAGCCCACAGGCACTGCACACTGCAGTGGGGAGGAGGGGAGAAAGTTCACATGGTCTGTGGGCCCATCCTTTCCCCATGAGATAGGTAGTGTTAGCCCCATTTCACAGATGAGCAAACTGACACCCAGCAAGTCTCATTTGCCAAAGGTCACACAGCTGCTCAGTGTTTATCTACACTTGAAAAGAGAAAGGCACTGATGTCTGTTCTAGGAATTAGGAACATCGATGCTGAGAACACTTAAAAATAGCCCTCTGCATTTTCCCATTTTTGAAACAGGTTTACTAATCAGGGACACGGCTCAAAAAATCCAGCAAAATGACTCAGTTCCTAGCAAAATGTCACGGCTCCCCTTTGCTTTGGGACAACCCCAGCAAAGCCTGTGAGGAGAGACAGAGAGAGAAGAAAAGAACGCATCGGCGCGACGGCCAGAGCCATTTCCTCCGTGTCACCCTGCAGCAGCCTGTCCATCAGCTGAAGGTGAGGGGCTCACAAGGTGAGAACACCCGCTGTAAAGGCAAGGGCAAGCTGGAGGGCTCACTTCCTGTCTTCTAAATATATTCTCGTTCTGATGGTATCTCGCCCCCTGCGTCATGGAGCATGATCGCCCTTTACTGTGCAGATAGCTCAGGGACTCCTCAGCCAGGAGGAAGCCAGACTTTCTAAAGGCCTTCAGGAGCAGTATGCTCAGGCCCTGCTCAAGCACTGGGCATTCTCTTCCCCTGCTCCTCTCTAACTCCTTTTCTCCCTCCTGCTCGTCCCCATTCTCCTCCTCCTCCCTCCTCCTCTCCACCCTCCTCCTCCTCTCCATCCTTCTCTCCGTCCTCCCCTCTCCCCTCCCTTCTCCTCCCCAGCCAGGCACTTCCAGCCTCAGGGTGGGCAGCCACATCCAGTAGCGGTGCTCTCCGTGAAAGTTATCAGAGGAAACACTTGAGACCCAAGAGGCAAACAGAAACCATCCACACCTGGGGCTCTCCACCTCCGGACGGCCCCAGCCTCCATCCAGGTGTCCTCGGGGGAGAAAGGGCCCATTCAGGTCTGCGGCCAGCTGTTCATGCGCCACGTTCCTCAAACACAGCAGAAAGAAAGGGAACACACAAAACAGGAGGTGGCAGAGCTTCCCAGCAGCCTCGGAGCGAAGACCGGCCAAGCCGCTCAGCTGACGCCCGGCCCTCAGCTTCAGGTCATCGGTCCACTGGGACCTGCGGCTCCTCCTCGGGTGACCCGAGGATGAAGTGACGTGATGCCCTGAACCACGTAACACGTGCTCGGCACTGGGCTGGGAGAGGCCGGGTCCCCACTCTGGACCTGGTACATTTCCACGATATCCTTCAACACTGACAACTGGGCTCCTTCTCACGATCACTATCAGTAACTACATCCATTTCGTTGCTCCAGATGGGAAATCAAGGCTCAGGCAGGTGAAGGAACCTGGCCAGTGTCACAGAGCTTGGAAGCGGTGGGTCTGGAATTCTAATCCCGTGGAACAGAGGCCCACCTGCATCCTTCTGCTTCTCAGCATCTGCCTCCAGGCAGTCCATGCCCCTGGCTGGTCACAGAGGCAATATTCTCAAGGGTGCCATGGGGAAAGAGGCTTAGAAATGGAGGTCAGGCTCCTGCGTGTAGAAGGACACACGTGACTGCCTCAAAGCCTGCACAGCGCCAGGAGCAGGGTGACCAGCATGGATGTTCCCTTCCCGACAAGCCAAACTCCCCAAATACTTAAAGAGAACTCAATATTCAGAGACCACCAACTTTAATATAAATACTAGGTGGCTTATATTTACTGATTTCCTGCTACGTGCCAGGGGCTGTACACATGTCAATAATATATTCAAGTATCCACAATCACTTAATCCTCACCACAGCCTTCCAAGGTAGGTTCTAGTGACCATCATCATTTGTATTTTGTAGGTGCTGGAGAAGACTCTTGAGAGTCCCTTGTACTACAAGATCAAGCCAGTCAATCCTAAAGGAAATCAACCCTGAATACTCACTGATGCTAAAGCTCCAATACTTCGGCCACCAGATGTGAAGAGCTGACTCATTGGAAAAGACCCTGATGTTGGGAAAGATTGAAGGCAGGAGAAGAAGGGGGCAACAGAGGATGAGATGGTTGGATGGCATCATCTATTCAATAGGCATGAATTTGAGCACACTCCAGGAAATCGTGCGGGACAGGGTAGCGTAGCGTGCTGCAGCCCATGGGGTCACAAAGGGTCGGACATGACTTAGGGACTGAACAAACAGCAAGTGAAGAGACCAAGCTGGAGAGCAGAGAAGAGGCGTGGTTAATATCACCCAGCTGGGAACTGGTGCGGCCTGGGGTCAAGTCCAGCCAGCTGGGCTCTGGCATCTGTACTTTCATCGATGTGCTATTTTTCTTTGTAGGATTGTGTTTTAATTTTTCAAAAGGTGATGTGGGGATGAGCTCCCAAGGGCATCCAGGGGTTCCCACTGTGGTGGAGAGTCACTTCCTGTCAGAGTCTTTCATGACAGATCACCGAGGCCAGAGGCCAGGGGTCACCCTGCTTCCTCCTCAGGCTCACCCCACTCCCCAGGGCCGGCGTGGCTCAGCCACATTGGTAACAGGGGTTTCTGTGGTACTTCTCCAGTACTCCAGGGACCACCCTTGAATGCCTCCTGCACGCCCTGAACAGCAGCTCCTTCCTGGGTCAGGGAGAAGGGAAGGGGTCAGGCCACCCCAAGGGAGAGTGGGGGGCAGAGGGATGTCTCCATGCAGGCTGGGGGTTTGGAGTCCTCTCCAGGCCTCAGGCCAGCACCCCTTCTTGTCCCTCTGGCCCATGGGGGGAGGAGAGCGGCTGAACCCCATGCTTTCTGAGGTTCTGAGAAATGAGAGCTCGTTCTCAGAGCTGGGGCAAGAGCCTCGGGTGGGCAGTCACTTGCTGTGTGACCTTGGGTGAGCCCCCGAGGTTGCTGGTGCTGATAGGAAGTGGTTAGGGTGACGCCCTAAAACCATCCCTTCTGGAAAACAGTCAGCTCAGAGCACCCACCTCAGGGTGACTTGACTGGGCCTCCTCGGGGCAGGACCCCTGAGTCGCGCAGCCCATGTTTCTCTGGTCCCGGTGGTCCTCAGGCTGCTCAGTCATCCCTCCCCTCCTCTCTCATGAGCGACGCGGGGCTGTCACCAGTCGGTACGGCCATGGACCACCCCAGTCAGTGTGTATGGAGCCAGGCCTCACCCCATCGCTGGGCCATATGTGAGCATCTCTTCCCAGATGGGCACTCCGAGATGGCTCGTGGGTACCGTGGAAGCAGCTTGGTGAGAGTATTCACACCACAGAAACGGGCAGACAAGGACTTTGTTTTTGTCTTTCCTTCAGTCAATTGTTAAACGTTTGCCAGCATGTGGTTGCCACTCACCAGAGCCCATGAGTGGACAGGGAGAGGGGACCCCATACTAAAGGCTCCATTCCCCTCTCTATGACTCCCAAGGGGACAAGACCCTTTACGACTGCTGGTCGAGGGCACAGGACCTGCACAGTGGGACACAGGTTCCCCTCCCAGCCCCACGGTGCCATGCAGTCCTCAAAGTATCATCCTGAATGTCTCAGAGCTGACGGAGCAGTCATCTGCCATCTGCAGAAGGAGGTCACCACTAGAAATGGCAAACGAGACAGGGCCTTCCTAGACACTGTTGTTCCAGCAACAATCCACTGTTGCTTGGGTTTTACCAAGTATCCTGCAAGTTTTCTTTCTCCTAACTTGCTTTGATCTTCATGAGCTCTTAGAAACCTCCTCCAAAGAAGGGCACTCAGTCTGGAAAACCCAGAAACAAAGGGTTGCTGTTCACAGAAGGGCTCGTCAGACTTGCCCGACTCAAGACCCAAAGCCTGAGCTGAATACTCTGAGCGAGCGTGCTCGGTGACTCAGTCGTGTCCGATTCTTTGCAAGCCCGTTGACTGTAGCCCGTGAGTCCTCTCTCCATGGGATTCTCTGGGTAAGATTACCGGAGTGGGTCGCCATTTCCTCCTTCAGGGAACCTTCCCAACCCAGGGATCGAACCCACGTCTCCTGGGTCTCCTGAATTGACAGGCAGATTCTTCACCATCAGCACCACCTGGGAAGCCCCTAAGTGGAGTCACCCTCAGGAGAAGCAAAGCCACATGTCCCTTCAGACTCTTCACGCTCTCATCCGAGTCATCTGATTCGAGGCCTGATTCAGATCCTCTTCCCATTTCTGCTTCACGTCACGTCGTCAATGACCACCTCCAGTTGGCGAGCAGAATTAGAAACATACGTCAGTTTCTATAGCAAGACAGGGAGTGATTTTCCTGAGAAGTCAGTTTCAACACTGCCCTCTGGAAGAAGAGTCAGCAAGAGAATCATGAATACTCACCAAGTAAATGTTCTGAGGATGGGATCTGGCCCTCCCAGCTCCTGCCCCTGCCCACACTGGCACTTCCCTGGGTGAGCCCTGCCTCCACCCTCCATGCCCAGAGTCCAGGCACTAGGGTCTTCCCACACACTCAACCTTCGACTTGGCTACAGGTAAATGGCCAGGGACCCCCATAAACAGAAGCCCCAGGGCTCTCCCCAGACTATCTCCTGAATCAGTTCCCTCATCTACTAATAGCGAATTGCATCCCCCGCTTTGTTTGATTTTAATTAAGTTTTTTAATGGAAAAAGTCACATACACATGTGGTAACAACAACAAAAAAAAAAAGAGTAAGAAAGGATATACAATAAAAAACCGAGCTACTCTCCTCTCTAAGATCCCACATCTTATTCCCCAGAGGCAATTACTATCACAAGTCCCCTAGAAACTCTGCCTGTGGAGTTCTTTACATGCAAGGGGCAAACCCTATTGGCTGGCTGACTTGACAGCATTGTTAGACTCTTTCCTTACTCTCATGCTGCAAAGCCAGATACTCACTTTCGCAGTCTTCCCTGCAGCTGGGGATAAGCAGGTGAGACCCTGTCCTGGACAATGAGATATGGGGGTGAGATGGCCCATGGAGAGAGAGGAGAAGCCAGGGGGCAACTTGGAATCTCTCCATTTCCAGATTAAAAAAAACATATACAATGGTATCTGGCACTGACCAGCACCCCCTTCTCGTTCTTTACACTTAGATGTGATCTTCAGAGCCACAGCAGACGTTTTGGAGCCATGAGGAAACTAGTGTAGGGCTCTGAAGCCAACACCTTTCATGAAGGTGATATGGGAAAGAAGGAAACTGGGCCCCTGACGACCCTGGTAAGCAGCAACCGCTCCCCTTCAGACGCGGGATTATGTAAGAGAAACAAACATGTGATTTGTTCCCACTAGTGTTAGTCCATGGATCCTACAGGCCTGTCTTATTCTTTTCAATATCGCCAGAGTACCCCCACTGTATAGTTTGTATTTCAGATAAACCTTGATCCCCTTCTAATCATGGACATTTCTGTTGGTCCGATTTTATCCCATTACCCACAATGCCTCCGCAAGCATCTTGGTAGGTGGATCTCCATATACACATGGACACCCGTCTGTGGTCATTTGTGCAATGGATCCTGTTCTTGCTGCCACTGCCTCCCTTGACTGGACATTCCGAGCCCCTCTTCCTCTCCCAGCCCATCCCCAAGGGTCCACACTCAGGGGCCCCTTTTCCTTCACTCACCCCCCTGCCCAGCCCTGAACCCTGGGACACTCACGGCCTTGGCCAGTGTTCTAGGTTTCCACAACCCAGTGACCCAGTTTGGGTAAATACCTTTAGCTTTCCTCCTCTGGGACAAAGACCCAGGCTTGCTCCAAGCTGGCCCTCCTTCCAGTTCAGCACCCATCCACCGCCCACCCTGTTCTAGACCAGAAGAGCTGCAGGCGCCCAGGTCGGCTCCTCTAGCCCTACCCCGGAGCCGTTTCTGGAGCCCACGTTCCCCATCGGGTCCTCTCCTGCTCCGGAGAACTGGTCCACGTCAGCGTCCGAGGCCCAGCTCCCACAGGAAGCACCATGAGCAGCCACACCCCACCCCCAGCCAGGCCCTGGCCCGGGTTTCAGCACCTGTAACCAACCTCAGGAATTCACACCAGAAACCCAACCTCACACCCCAACCCAAATCCCACTCATTGATAGAAGCTGACAAATACCACTGTGGGTGGAAATGGACGCACAGAGATGGGAGACCAGATAACTAAGAACACTCAAAACGTCCATGCGTCTTTGGTACCAGTGACTGCAGGCACACTTCACATTCTAACAGATCAGACTGGCTTGTGATCTCCAGCCTGTGTCCAGCCAGCCAAGCCACGCTAAGAGCTGAAACATATTTGAGGGTGGCAGGGGCCAGTGGGGGCTTAACCCAGACACGCTGATAACATTTTTCAGTATAATGTTTTGTGTTCTAGGGCAAAAAGCCATCTTCCTTGATGGGCAGATTTGCAAAGCTGATTCCAATATGAGGCTGGGATTGGCCACAGGCCAGGGTCCTGGGCTCCCTGGGCCATGCCTGCTGACCTCTCTCCAGTCCTCGCCCCATCACCCATCCACACCCATCCGGGCCCACAAGGAACATCAGGAAGGGGGGGTGGTCTTCCAAGAACAGCAAGTCCAGTGCCCTGATGTTGTGGTTAGGGAAACAGGAGTCAAAAGGTAACAATCTCTTAGCAACAGCAGGAGGGGCAGAAGGGACAAGATGCTTGTCTGAGTATGGCTACGCTGTCTCTACAGCTACACTGGCCTCGAAGGCTTCTTCGAGATACTCAGGGCTGTCTCCCTCCCACAGTCAGAGACTAGAGGCTGGCAGAGGGGAAAGAACTCGTTCTAGCTTACACATCTGGAGAGGAACAGGGCTTGGACATGAACTCAGCCACCCAGCTCTCCATCCAGGCTCCTTCTGCCGTGGCCCCCTGATGCCACTCCTGGCACCCGAGTGAAAACTGGGGGTCGGAGAACAAGAGAGAGTGTGTGTTAAGGAGAGAAATGAGTGGTTATGATTAAAACGAAAATGCAAATAAAACACCCAAAACCAACCAGCAGGTGTTCGTAGCGCCCTGCCTTTCTTCTTAAGTAAGCAAGCATCTGAAAACCAAAACGACAGGGCATTTCAGACAGAGAGAGAGAAGGTACCTTGAAAGAGCTCCCACTGCCCAAAGCTGGGTCGTTTGTGAGCAACAGTGTAAGGACCATGGTACTGGATCATAGCCCGAAGCTTACATATCTCGGAGTCTACACCAATGTAAATAAAGCATACTAAGTGAAGTTGGACAGAGAAACAGCCTATTCCCTTGTATGTGGAATCTAAAAAGAAATGATACAAACAAATGTATTTAGGAAACAGACTCACAGAATTAGAGAACAAACTTAACGGTTACCGGGGTGGGGAAGGATGGGAGGAAGAGATGGGTAGGGAGTTTGGGATAGACAGGTACACACTGCTATATATAAAATGGATCACCAACAAGGAACAACTGTACAGCACAGGGAACTCTGCTCAAAGCCATGTGGCAGCCTGGATAGGCGGGGAGTTTGGGGGATAACAGCAACATGTGTATGTACGGCTGAGTCGACTTACTTTCTACCTGAAACTATCACAACCTTGTTAATCTGCTACGCATGCCTGAGCGCTAAGTCGCTTCAGTCGTATCCAACTCTTTGCAACCCCATGGACTGTGGCCCACCAAGGCTCCTCTGTCCATGGGATTCTCCAGGTAAAAAAATTGAAGCGGGTTGCCATGCCCTCCGCCAGGGATCTTTCTGACCCAGGGATCAAACCTGCGTCTCTCACATCTCCTGCCTCGGCAGACAGGTTCTTTACCGCTACCACCACCCAGGAATCTGCTATATGCCAATATAAACCAATAAAACTTTTTTCAAAAAAAGATCCATGGTGAATAAATAAATAACTGAAAAAATAATTAATGGGGAGAAACTATTCACCCTGACAGGAGAATTCCACAGACTTCATGCAGATATGCCCCCTGCAAGAGGAGGAGGGGGACCACCTTCTGCCGTGTGTGGGTTCTGCTCTGTGACGTGCCTCTGAGGAACACAGTACAGCCAGAGGGGTGACATGACCGTGGAGGAGGCTGGCAGACTCTGCCGCCATCAGCCAGGTGATCAAGCCCAGCGTGGCCGTGATGAGTCATGGGACAGGATGAATACAGACTTAGCCTTTGTGGTCTTCCTTCCAAAACCCATACCCTAGTCTAAGCATGAGAAAAACATCAGCCAAGACCAGAGCACGGGGCTCTACAAAATAACCTGCCCTCAAAACCATCAAGGTCATACACAACAAGGAGAGTCTGAAAAAGTAGCAAAGATCAGAAGAGGCCGAGGAGATGTGACCATTAAATGAAAGGAGGTTTCCTGGGGGGGATCCTGGTACACAAAATGAACTTGGGGGAAAAAACCCCAATAACCCATAGAATCTCACTGATAGTGGTGGACGGATGCCGGTGACTTCGTTGAGACAAATGACTAAGGCTTTGCCAGCTGCCAACAAGAAGGGGACAGGTGTGGGAGGTGGATTCTCTCTGCACCCTTGCGATTGCTCTGTAAATGCACAGCTCTTCTGAGCGAAAGGCTTATATTCACAGTAAATAACGATGCAGAGATGCCTGGCAATCCTAACAGAAGCTGGGCTTCGCTCACCACCCGTTCGACGGATTTGGGGATTTGAACGGGCTGGACCACTCCAGCTCAAGTAAACCAGGGTCTCTGAGCCTGGGGCCTGAAAGTTGGACGTCCACAAGGTCCCGATGAGTGTCCCGTGCCGTTTGGGGGTGAAACCACTCGCCAGGGTGAGACAGGAATCAAGTCCTAAGGGCTTCCGTGGAGGCACATGGAATTCTAAACAAATACTGGCGTCCTTGTTGAACGAGAAAGGGCCGCACTGAACGCATTTCCTCCCCGGCCTGCCAGACCTCTAAAGGTCTCATTGTTGCATCTCCTCCGGCAGCTACCCACCCCCCAGCCCAGGGAGTGCTGGATGGCTGTGGAAATCAGGTGGTGGAGGGGTTCAAATTTCTGCTCAGTGTGAAAATGCAAAGTGACCTGAGCTAGCGAGGAAAAGAGCAGGTGTCCTCTTTCGTCCAGCTGGGGTCACTGTCCCCTAAGGGGCCCCCCAGCCGGGCCTTCCTGCCACACCGAGGTCTTGGACTTGACTGGCTTGAGCTCCCAGAGGGGGACCCCAGGAGCACAAACACCACAGCAGGCCCCCGGAAGACCTGAGCTCTGAGCCCCGAGTTGCTCGGCGAAGAGGGGAGCCATTTCCGACTGGGGAGGGCTGGCCCCAAGCCAGCAAGTCCCCAGATGCCTTGCAACGCACACCTGAGCGGGGTAAGAGAATAGGTGTGTGTAAACAGTATTTGAAAGAGAAAATAGCTGTACAAATACAGCACTTGTTAACACAGGTGTTTATAGGTGGAATTATTTTTCCAGGGCTGCTGTCTCCCAACCTTCTTTGTAAGTCACAGATCACACCTGCAGGGACTTTCCTATGAAATGAAGCCACAAAGGAAATGGATAGTCCGTATCGACTTTACGAAGCTGGAGTCCAGTGATCGGCGGCAGGCCTGGCTCGCTTTCACCCAGTTTCTCCCTTGCTGGAGTTACTTTTTTTTTTTTTAACCTGCTCTAACAGGATCCGGCCTGTTCAGGGCTTCCTGCTAAGCTCTGAAGCTGCCCATGACCACCCGAGGGCAGTCTCAGCGAGATGGAGGCTTCCCCAAGGCCAGCGGGCACTGGTCGCCTTCCTCGGCAGTATTATCTTATTCTACTCTCTCTCTCTCCCCCGGGGGAAGTCTCATTGTTCCTATCCTGTGGACAATGAAACCAGACACTTGTCCGAAGTCACAGAGTTGATAAGTGGAGGACTCCTGGGCAGACATCACTTCCAATGGGGGCTGAGTCCATGGCTGCCAGGACAGGACACCCCTGGGCACAGGGCTCTCTGGAGAGGCACAGACTCATTCAGCTCAAAAAGTAGAGTTTATTAGTTTGTTCCTCCTCATAGAAGGAGGGCTTCCTTGGTGGCTCAGACAGTAAAGAATCTGCCTGCAATGCAGGAGTCCCAGGTTCGATGCCTGTGTAGGGAAGATCCCCCTGGAGAAGGGAATGGCAACCCACCCCAGTATTCTTGCCTGGAGAATTCCATGGACAGACGAGCCTGGCGGGCTACAGTCCATGGGGCCACAAAGAGTCAGACGGGACTGAGCGACTAACACACTTTCATAGAAGAAGGAAGCACTGTAAGGCAGCGATGGGTTTACAAAGCATTAAAAGCATTAAAAGATCAAACCCAGGTCTCCCGCAGTGTAGGCAGACGCTTTACTGTCCAAGCTACCAGGGAAGCCAAAAGTTATGGAAGAGAAACTTAATACCACCCAATGGCACACTCAAAAACGGTGAAGTGAAATGAAGTGAAGTCGTGTCCGAGTCTAACTTAAAACTGAGAACATCCTATTCTGCATGAAAACCTAACCCAAAGGAGGTGAGTTTGGTTTTCAGTGAATCTGTCTGTTTCTGGTAACACCCGGTTTTTGTATCTGCACCCAGCTCTGTCCCCTGGAAAGACCGCCTCTTAGAGGAGCCTCTTATTCACGCAGATGTGAAGTGAGAATTTCCCCACTGTTGGGGGGAAGCCCTCAAAGGTGAAACAGCCCAAATGCAGATGGTTCGGAGTGAGGTGTGAAGGGCTCCAGTTCCCAGTCTCAAAGGCCGGGAAGGGTGAGGAGGGAAGTGGGAGAGGGGGTGGGGGTGGCAGCCGCAGCACACTTGGCTTGGAGGAAGGAGGGCAGCCCTGGGTACAGGATGACGGGCGTAAGGCAAGTGAAGAGCAAGGGGACCGGGAACGGCAGCAGCCACGGGCGGGCCCTCCCCCAGCCCTGCCGTCCGTGGAACGTGGCAGCTCTGAGGACCCTGGGAGGGCTCTCTCTCTCTTGGAAAGGGACAGGGAGGAAAGAGTGGGCCAGCAGACCCTGTGGCCAGCTGACCAGAGGTCACTGGTGGGAAAGCCCATGCGGCAGCCTGGCCAGAGGTGCCCGGGGCTGAACGGGAGGGGATGGGGAGGCCTGGGAGAGGCTGTGTCTCCCACAAGCACCCAGACGGGGTTCAGACAGTGCTGGTGGGACTCAGGATGTGTGACCCCCGTGGCGAGGGAGGAACTGGGCTCCTTTGCCATTAGTAGCTTTTGATGTCACTGCATCTGCAAATCAGGGGAAACTTTATTACTCATTAAGCTTTATTACTTGGTTTTAGCAGCAAGGGCTTCCCTTGTGGCTCAGCTGGTAAAGAATCCACCTGCAATGCGGGACACCTGGGTTCGACCCCTGGGTTGGGAAGATCCCCTGGAGAAGGGAGAGGCTACCCACTCCAATGTTCTGGCCTGGAGAATTCCATCGACTATATAGTCCATGGGGTCACAAATAGTAGAACACGACTGAGAGACTTTCACTTTCACTTCAGCAGCAAAGCCCTTTGACTCGCCTTCAGGAAAGAGGAGGCTTCTGGAAACTTTACGAACCATCACTCTGCTCCAATCTCCCTCTTTGACCTCTACTCCCAGGCCAACTCCATTTCACAGATGAAGAAACAGAGAGTCAGAGAGACAGGGGCTTTCACAAGTGGCCCTGGTCCTGGAAGGCTGTCTGGGGCTAAGTCCAGCAGTTCTGGTTTCTACTGTGCCTCTTTCATCCTCTGTGACGCTCTCTCCCAGAAAAAGGAGGGAGCCTGGCCTTCCCTACAGAGTCCTCCGGAGTCCTCCCTGAACCATCTCCACCCCTGCCTCTCCTGCCTGCAGATGGTGCCAACGAGGACCACCACACAGGCCTGAGCACCCACTGGAGGCCAGTGGCTGGTCTCGCCTGACACTTGCCAAAGGGACAGAGAGAGAAAGAACACCAACGGAGGTTTTCAAAAGTCACCACCGAGAAGCTGAAAGATTTTCCATTTGAATCTATGACAAGTCTCGAAAAGATGGGATGATACCTCACAGTCTTTGTTTTACACCATTCTAATTAAGATGACCTCATAGGATAATTACAGACCCACTCCTCCATCACTTGGAAATAACTGGGATGCTGGGCCATACTCTCTGCCCGCCACACTGGAAGCTCCAGGCTTCACGCTGACACCTGCACCTCAGTGGCCTCTTAAAGGCGACCAGTCAAGGGCATCCAGCGGGCATCTCAGTCGTCTCAAACACTAAGCTGATGTTTAGTGAACCCCACGGGCCAAGAAGGGGGTCATTTAAAAATGGGTTTACATCACCGCTAGCACTATTCCTCTTACTTCTGTCAGTTGAGGGGCTGCCACCATTGTGCAAAATGCACGCGCATGCACACACATACACACAGGGGCAGTTTTCTGATATGAATGCCCAGTGTCCACCTTTAAATGGAGACCACACACACACCAGGCCACATCTTCTGACCCTTTTCTCCAGTGCTGGTTGGAGCAGCCTGGGTTCCCTGTGGATGCTTGTTCAACCATGATCACCTGGAG
The DNA here is from genome assembly GCF_014754425.2 of Oryx dammah. NCBI lineage: Eukaryota > Metazoa > Chordata > Mammalia > Artiodactyla > Bovidae > Oryx > Oryx dammah. Next base: position 87,831,665 of record NW_024070209.1, on the reverse strand, counting down.
TGCCAGAATCTTCTGGGGCTTGTCATGTATGAACCATCTCTCACTCTCTGGTCCTGAGGGAGCATCTCTCCTGAGCTGCCTGACTGGGAAGACCGCCTGCCTTCCCTTCCACCTGGGGCTGCAGCCCCCACACCAGCTACAGCCCAGAGGCGCCCCCGGGAACAAACAAGCCACTCCTGATATTTTACGGTGAACGATGTCGGATTCGTGATCACCCAAGAAGAAGATTTAGCTTCGGGACCAGGGACCAGCCCCGATCACTCAAGAGCTTTTGGATAGCAGAGTTTCATTGAAGTGTAAAAAGGACAAAGAAAGCTTCTGACGTAGATATCAAGAGGGGCACAGAGAGTGTCCCACTGGCTAGTCTTAGCAAGGGAGCTATACACGTTTCAGTTGGTTATTAACAATAAATCAAAAGAATGTCTCAAGGTTGTAAAGCTCTCACCAGACCCACTCCCACAAGTTACATTTTAAGATGACAGAATTAGAACAAACAATAGAAAGATCTCACCAGACCCACTCTGATAATATACATTTTAAGATAACAGGATTAGTCAGAAGGTTCTCAAGAAGGAGAAACAAGTCCTCAAGCAGGATACATTGTTGTTATATAATCCTTGCTGCTGCTGCTAAGTCGCTTCAGTCGTGTCCGACTCTGTGCGACCCCATAGAGGGACGAGGCTCCCCCCGTCCCTGGAATTCTCCAGGGAAGAACACTGGAGTGGGTTGCCATTTCCTTCTCCAATGCGTGAAAGTGAAGACGCTCAGTCGTGTCTGACTCTTCGCAACCCCATGGACTGCAGCCTACCAGGCTCCTCCATCCATGGGATTTTCCAGGCAAGAGTACTGGAGTGGGTTGTCATTGCCTTCTAGAGTTACACTATTATAGTCATTGATCACATATCAGACTATACATTTGATCAACTGCTTCAAGTCTAGTCATTATTTCTGTTGAAGGCTCACTCACATACTTGGTAATACAAGAAATAATAATCTTGTGAAACAAGCAAAATACAAATGGTATAGTTAATAACATTGGTGGAATTAACAGTAAATATTTTAGCCATGAGCCTCCCACACCATTTTTTTTTTTTAAAGATTGTCAAGACTAGGGAATGGGTCACTTAGAGCAGAAATCTGATTTTTCATGTGGTTCAAATGTATTACATTAAGGGACTTACCAGGTACAAAAACATAGCATTCAGTTTGAATTATAGCACAGATATCTCCCTGAGATGCTCTAAGGTGTCAACGGTCTTACAGTTGTGTAGCACTGCCTTTCTCATCATAGAGATCTCAGAATTCAATAGGCTAATAGCCCGGTTACTATCATTTAAAGCTTATGAAAGTTGTCAAGGCTTAGATATGGGCAATTACATCCTCCAACCCCATTGAAGGTGCACGCGCGCGCGCACACACACACACACACACACACACACACACACACACACAAGCTGCTAAATGGTCATACCAATAGAATACAGATCTCTGACCCACTGGGATCATACCAATGGTAGATTGATTGGGGTTACCTGTAATTTGTTAACATGTATTACCTTAAATTCATGGGAATCCCAGGCTACACCTTCGTATCATTCCTGTAGATGTCAAGGCCATAAATTAGTGCCACAAACTCACTGAGTTCTATACCAATCACTCTCTCTAAGGGTAATAACCGGCATAGTTCATAAAGCACCCAGCCTTGTCTCATAATTACTAGGTTGATCATTTTTAGTATGATTTAACCATTCCCAACATAGAGGAGCCTTTAAACTTAAATGACCATAGCCTGGTGTTAACCATGTAGATCTTCCCCATAATCGTAGAAGTTTCCTTTTAATAGATGAGAAGTTAATTTTTTATTGAGACTTAGCTCATCACTCCAATTGAGTTTAAATGACCCTAAGAGAAAACTTAAATCTATAGCCAGCCCCAGAGCAGGTACTTTTAATTGGCCAGGTGAGAGGATCTCATCTAGAATTATTATGAATAGATAGAACAGGACTGAACACTCATCTAAAACAAATTTCCTAGGGTGTATCCAATCAGAGCCCTAAAGAACAGAAATCCACCAAGGTAACCCAGAAGTAATACTAATAATGTAATCCTTAGTACAGAGTTTAAGCCGAGTTGCTTTGTTGTGTAATCAACTCTGAGCTTAAAGAAAAAAAAGTTTGTCCTTTTCTCCTTCTTGAGAGCTCCAGACCCCTTTCTCCTCCTTGGGGACCCCGGACTTCTTATCAACCTGCCTAGGAACTGACTCTCTCACTCCCTGGGCGACAACCATCCCTCCCGTATTTCAGGGTCGAGGGCAGCTCACTCCAATTTACCCATTTTTTTGTATCTCTGGGCACTGACTTCTCACTCTGTGATGTGGTGACACCCCGTGTCCGTGAAAAATCATAAAATAAAGGGAGGTAATTAATATTCAGCCTTGCCAGACGGAAGCACTTGGGAGGAACCCATCCTGTCATCAGAGGGGCCGCCACTTGTCAACCGGAGGGCAGAACTAATGAGATGCATCAGCTGCTTGGCTCCAAAGCGACTTCCATGGGATGCCCAATGCCAAGTGGCACAGGTAGAGACAGCCCGCACACAGCAGGCCTTCCATTCTGCATGCACATCCTGAGCACGGTCAGGCCGTGATCAAGTTCAGGGCCAGACACAGCCAGGCCATCCAGCTAGTTCTTTCCCTTTCCTCAGAGTCAGCCAAGTGAGGTCAGTCTCAGCACAGCAATGGGGTAGTGGGACCACGTAGGCTTGTCCTCTGCAACCCAGAGCTGCATCAGCCCACCCCACAACACACAGCACCCTGCCTCAGACCCTAGCCCTTCCCAAAGCCTATCTCCACTCAGGGGTGGGGGAGGATTCAACAGTCAATAGGCTGGGAGACTGATGCTGAAGCTGAAGTTCTAATACTTTGGCCACCTGATGCCAAGAACTGACTTGTTGGAAAAGATCTTGATGCTTGGAAAGATTGAAGGTGGGGGGAGAAGGGGACAACAGAGGATGAGATGGTTGGATGGCATCACCGACTCAATGGACAGGAGTTTGACTAAACTCACGGAGTTGGTGATGGACAGGGAGGCCTGGGCTGCTGTAGTCCATGGGGTCACAAAGAGTTGAACACGACTGAGGGACTGAACAGCAACAACAACAGGCTGAAGGTGAACCAGCAGGTCCAGCTGAGGGTGGGAGAGGGAGGGGATGCCAGAGCGAGGCAGGAGCCCCGGGGACCTGGACCAGAGGCTGAGAGTGGGCATCAGGCTTTGGTGTGGGTCAACCGGCATCAAGACTGACATATGGAGGCAGGTCCAGGGACTGGGTCCAGGGGTGGGTGGGACCCTTTTAAACCCCATGAAATAGAAGCTGGCACAAGAGCTCAGCAAGCCACCAGCAACAGCGGGGGGAGGGGGTCTCAAATAGGGCCTCCCTCACCGGCCTCTGAAGGAACCAGCCCTGCCAACACCTGGATCCCGGACTCCAGCCTCTAGAGCCATAAGAGGGCACATCTCGCTGTGGCTCCCTGTCTGGGACATTTTGTTACGGCAGCCTGGGAGCTATGACAACCCCTGGTTCACACACAGGTGAGGAAACCGGGGAAGGGGATGAAGGACTTTGCCAAGGTTGTACCGCCAGAGTGGGGCCTAGTTTTGTGCCCCTGTCGAGAGCCTGTGGGTTCCCAGGTGGCGCTAGTGGTAAAGAACCTGCCTGCCAATGCAGGAGGCAGAAGAGACCTGGGTTGGGAAAACAAAAAAGAGAGAGAGGCCTGGGTTGGAAAAAAAGAGACCTGGGTTCAACCCCTGCGTTGGGAAGATCCCCATGGAGGAGGAAACGGCAAGCCACTCTAGTCTTCTTGCCTGGAGCATCTCATGGATGGAGAAGCCTGGTGAGCTGCAGTCCATGGGGTCACAAAGAGTCAACACCACTGACCCGGTGAACTTCAGCCTGGTACTTGTCTCTTGACCTCCCCAAGCAGGAGACATCCAGTCCCGAGTGGCCTGGCCGTGCAGCTGACCCCTGACCATGGTTACCCCTGTGGTGGGAGCTGAGTCAGGGGTGTCATGCCCTCCGCTGGGTGGAAGGGCACCCAGGGGCTCACAGCAGGAGAATTGGGAACTGGGGCCCCAGCTGGCAAGTCCTCAGAGTGTTCTCTAACCGCTGCCACTTCCCCACTGCTCACCCTTCTGTAACTGCCCTCTGTCCCGTGTGGCTGTGAATTAACCCTTCACAGAGGCAAAGACCTGCCCTGGGGATCAGCTAGGGCAAGAGGTAGAGGAGGGCTCTGTCCTCCATGAACCCAGGCCCGCCCGGAATGGGGAGGGAGGTTGGAGAAGGCAAGGCAGCCTTTGCAGAGGGATTTGGAGGTGAGGGGGGAAGCCCACGCCTGGAGCCACTGCACCAGAAATTTCCTGGGTCCCCAGCACCCTCTGAGCAGGGCCTGATGAACCAAGGGCGTCAATGAAGCCTCCCTCCCTGGAGGACCCAGGGGCTGCTGTCCGTCCTAGTGAGCTATAGAGGGAGGAGGGGATCTCCAACCGTGGACACAGTTCTACTGCTGACCTCCCCCTGTGAAGCCAGCTTCGTCCCTTCTCCTCCTGTTCTGTGAGAAATCCTCTCACTCTATTCACAGGGGTGAGACAGGGCAGGGCAGGAGACCAGCAGGGACCTCAGCAGGCCGTCCTCTGGGCTCCAGACTCCAGGAATTCAGCCCAGGCCAGGTGGGCTTTGCTCTGCACCGGCAGGTGCACTGAGAAGCGGGGATCGCAGGAGAGGAGCAGAATGCTCCCGAAACACACAGCAGTTCACCCAGGCCAGAGCCTTTGCTTGTGCAGACGCATGTGCGCCAGAAAAGCAGCATTCACCTGGAGTTTCTGAACTAAAAGCATGCCTTTGCATGCATGGGCTTCCCTGGTGGCTCAGATGGTAAAAAGTCTGCCTGTAATGTGGGAGACCTGGGTTCAATCCCTGGGTTGGGAAGATGCCCTGGAGGAGGAAATGGCAACCCACTCCAATATTCTGGCCTGGAAAATCCCATGGACAGAGGAGTCTGGCGGGCTACAGTCCATGGGGTGGCAAAGAGTTGGACACAACTGAACGACTCCACTTACACACATGAATCCCTCTGATCCCACGAGGCCTATGTGGCTGTGTTAATACACAGATGGGAAACTTGGGTCTAGACTGGCCGGGTGACTGGGCTGGCACTCAGACCTGTGGGCAGCCTGGGTAGTGCCCTCAAGTGAAGGGCCCCCTCCCACCATCTTCAAGGTACAATTTACGGCCACAGGGAGCACCTGCAGAACTCTCAGAGTTTCTGCAGAGCTAAGCCCTGCTGGAAAACCCTCTTGCTTGCCACTAATACAACCCTTCAATCTGTATCCAAACCTGTTTCCAGGGTTCTGTCCAGAGCAGAGGAGAGAAGCCCTCTTACTGTAAAAGCCCTCGTGAGCCTGCAGACATAACACCCACCTGAAGTGTCAGCATCTCCCAAACGCCCCTTGTGCTTTAACTTGGGCTTTCCCTTTCTCTGGGGGGATGGGTTGGGGGTGAGAGGCCTGTGGTTGGCACAGAGCTCAGTGCAGAAGTCGGGGGGCATCCCTGGGTTCCTTTCTCCCCATGGTATCAAACCCCAACTTTAGACAACACACCAAGATGACCTAGAGCCCACCCAGAGCTGGCCTGGGAAAGTCACGCAGTGGATGGGCCTGCTCACCTCTCTCGCTCTCCCACCACTTCTGCCATTCCCCGTGACCAACGTGGACTCAGGGCCTTTGGCCCCCAGGCCACCCCACCCACACGGTGGTTCTCAGCAAAACCCAACAAAGTTCCATCTGTGGTCCTGGGTGTGGTGACACCATCAGTGGGCCTGGGCCCTGGGACGTCCCCCGAGCCCTCTGGGCATGGCTGGCCCTTGGAAGGCCCTGGCCCACCCAGCTCAGAACCAGAGATCAGGGGCGGGGAGACTGTTGCACAGGGGCAAGCAACGGCCTCACGGAGCTCCAGATAGATGCCATCTATCACTCCCCTGGGATCTACAAGCCAGTCGCTGCCTGGGAAGATGAGATCAGGGAGAAGTCCAACCAGATACACAGTCTCTAGCACGCTTCTGTCTGCAACCGTGGGCACGACGTCAAGTGTGGAAACAAGCAGGCGGGCCTCCCTGTGCATGGCTCTCTGCCCACCGGCCTCAGCTCTCCCCCCAGCTTCCCAAAGTGGCAGCCCAGCGGGGCTTCAGGGCCTGCCACCATCCAGACATGGTTGCCAGCCCTGGGTTTTCTGGAAAGAAGCGCAGTCCCATCCACGAGTCTCTCACAATGAAAGGCCCCACACAGCAACATGAGCCCTGCCCCCGGTCCTGACCTTTGCTCCCCAGAACAGGTGACTCGATGGAATACGAAGGATGAATGCTTCCTGTCCCGTTTGCATTTCACCCAGTTGGAAGAAACTAAGAAAGAAAGGGTCAAGAGCAAAGCATCTTTGGCTGGGGCCTGATAGCCAAGTCTCGCCTCTGGAAAACCTGTCCTCTTGCCTATCAGCACCTCAGGAGCAGGGCTGGGACTTCAGCCTTAGAGATGGTGGAACCCAGAGGACTCACCCAGCCCCTCAGCTGACCCCTGCACCCCTGCACTATTTCAAGGCGAATAGTCCCACATAGAAGTTTCCAAGTTTTCAATCCAAGCTCCAGGAGGGCCAGGTCGGGATTTGCTTCCTTAGCTGGCACTCCTGCAATCGGGCCAAGGCTGCAGGGGGTAGAAGCTCAAGGGTCCGATGACGCTGAGCCCTGCCTACGGGGGCACCGGCCTGCCCGCACCCTGACCTGTCCCTCTCCCTGGCATGATGTCACCTGTTCTTCCTCTCCAGACCCAGCCTGAGATGAAAAGACTCAGCTCAGGCAGAGGTTGACCTCTCCCAGGGGACTGTCATCTCTGGGGGTCCTCCAGGTAAAAGTGGGAGAGACAAAGGAAGGCTCCCACAGTGGGAGGGGCGGGGTGGAGATTAAACCTGATGGTATTTCCAGCCAAGTGACCCTCCAGGGAACCCAGAGAAAGATGTGTGGTGACCACCCAGCCCTCGCCTGCTGGCCATGACCCAGGGCTCCCTGGCCGCCTCTGATGAAAAAAAGAATCCAAACTTTTTGAGGAGAGAAAAGACCAAATCCAGGTGGGCTGGGAAAGTCCACGTGTGAAAAATACCCAACTCCTTTCATCCTGTGCTTTAGTTTGTGACCTCTTCTCCTGCCCCCCAACCTACTGCTGCCAAGTATCTGGAATATTTGGAAATTCTTACAGCCCTGCTCCCTCTAAGGGCTTCCCTGATGGCTCAGCTGGTAAAGAATCTGCCTGCAACATGGGAGACCTGGGTTCAATCCCTGAGTTGGGAAGATCTCCTGGAGAAGGGAAAGGTTATCCACTCCAGTATTCTGGCCTGGAGAATTCCATGGACTGTGTAGTCCACGGGGTCACAGAGAGTCAGACACGACTGAGCAACTTTCCCTCTATCTCTCTCCTCCTCTCATTCTGTCAGTCTTGCTCGCCTTCCTTCCTTCCTGTCTCCTCATCCTCGCCCTATCCCCACCCCAGAGAGTTTGCTCAGTGTATACTTTTGTCCGTGTGTCTGCTTCTTGTCTCTGCCTCTGGTCTCTATCTCTGTGTCTAACTCCGTGTTCATCTCTCCATCGCTCTCTGCTGTGTATGTCTGTCTGTCTGTGTCTTTCTCTTGCTCCGTGTTTGTCTCTCCATCTCTCACTGTCCGTGTGTGTGTGTCTGTCTGTCTGTCCCTATCTCTCTCCTCTTCTCTTTGGGTATCTATCTCTCCTACTCTGCCTGGAGGGAGTGCTACTTCTGTGGCCCCTGTCCCCAGATGAATGTCTCAACATCTACAAATATTAACTTCATTAATTTGGGAAGGATATATCGGTACAGAGGTTAATTGTCTTACCCTGACATGTTTTTACGGAATACATCTGGGTGACAAAATTAATTTCCTCATTAGCTATTTTTAAAAGTGGAACAAGCTGGGGTGGGGGGCGGGGATCAGTGCCCAGAGACTTTGCAGTGTGAGCTGTTCTAGCCCGTGTCCAGGCCCCCTTCCCGGGGCACCGAGGTCAGGGATCAGAGGGACCCTGGAGGCAGGGCAGGCCTGCAGGGAGACCTGAGGGCTCAACTCCGGGGTGAAGCTCCAAGGAGCCCACACTAGACCCAGGTGTGCTTACAATGGGGCCCTGCTCTGAAGGGAGGCCCAGGTGAGTGGGCAGAGTGCCAGCCTCCTCAGGTGCCCAGGCCCAGATCCAGGGCAGGGTATCCGGGACTCCCTGAAGGAAGGTCACCAGCTGGGAAGCTGAGGAGCCCAGCAGGTGAGTGCCATGGACGGGGGACCAGCCATTCAAGGCCTGAGGCCTCTTTCCTGGGCTGTGAAGGCAATAGCAGCCCCCTGCCCCCCACCACTGGCTCCCAGCTCCCCCTGCCTTGAACTCTAGACCCTGAGACTCCAGCTCCGAGGTCCCGACCCTCCACGCTATCCCAGCCCCTCCTTGTCCTCTGTCATCCGCTCCTTCAAAGCCACCTTTCTGGCCCTCTCACTGACTGCCCTGGAGAGAGGTGACCAGGACGTGCAGCCCCAGCAAGACTCAGAGCTTTCTTGAGCCAAGACTGCTCCCCACTTGGCTTCTTCCAGGCAAGTGCTTGGGTCTCTTCTAGAAGAAAAGAAAGCATACACCCAGGGGCCAGACGCTGCCCTGGGACAACAGGCCAAGAGCCCCTTCCTTCTGGTCAGGCCCCGTGTTATCTGCCCCTCCTTTTTAGGAAGCAAGGCAGCCTGGGATGTGGTGCTGATATGAATCCTGAATTTCCTGTTTCTCTAAACAGAGACAGCACGCTCGTGCACACACACACACACACATGTACACATATGCACACACACATGCATGTATACATGCACACACACATATAGACACACACCCATGCACACAAGCAACACTCCCCAGCAGCCACTTCTAACCTAGCCCTGCATACTGCAGAAACTTCAGGAACAGGAAAAACCAGACCCAGGGAGCTATCTGAATGTCACCAGTCATCAGGAATCGGATGGGCTGCCAGCACCTCCCTCCCCGTCTTTATCTGCTGTTCAAGAGGGCCTCTCCTTTCTCACGGCCTCCTCGGCTTCCTGAAGGCGGCAGCTCAGTGCAGGAACGGGAGCCCTGGCGTGAGGTCACGGGCAGGCCCTTCCCTACACTCCTGCTCCTCCAGCTAAGCCCCCATTGGGCAGGCTTGTCCTTGAAGGTTAGTGAGGGCCCTGCAGGCACCCCGCCCCCTGCCACCAGCACCCTCCTCACCTTCAGAGAACACTCCTTGGGCTCCTGGAGTCACCAGCAGGGGCTGAGCACACACACAGAGCAGGGAACACTCACACAGAGAGCAGGGAGCACACACACAGAGAGCAGGGAGCACTCACACAGAGAGCAGGGAGCACTCACACAGAGAGCAGGGAGCAGACACAGAGCAG